>NC_090857.1:2925000-3525000 GCF_024217435.2 Syngnathus scovelli | reverse complement strand
AATTTTAAATTCTTGCAAATTTAGTTCCTGTTTCTGCGTTTTGTGCAACTTTTCAGAAAATTCTAATCAGCTCCCAAATGATATAGCCTGGTGTTTGCATTTGGAAGCTCCACTGTAATAATGTCCTTGTTTTTCAAATCATTCCCATCCCTTTTTTTTTTTTACCATCACTGTGCATCTGTGATTAATAATCAGATCACACATCAATTGCCAGAACCAGCAAAGAAATTTAGCTTGTAATAAAACTGTCATGTGGTGTGCTATAAAGACAGATGTTGCCAGTTGTGTGATAACATAATTAATCTGTTCTGTGAGGGATTCCATGAAATTATTCAAATTGGACGAGCACTATCATTTTACCAATAAAGCAATTTAAGGCAATATGCAGTGTCATAACACTGATGTTATCCTCTTTCACTGATTTTCCAATAAGCTGGATGCAGAAGCTCTGCCGGGCGGGCCTCATGTGATATTGGGACAATATGAGCAGAACAGGTGGAGATACCTGAGATTCACAGAGAATTCACAACCAGACTGGGGAAGAATGATTTCAGCAATTTGATAGGGAAGGCTTTTGTAGTTTGAGGCGTCAGGTTGTAAAATGAGTTTGTAATTATATCAAAATGTTTGGAGATCATAGTTTGGAGTTTAAACCATTTTGATATTATAATTATTAGGATACGTAAAGTAGTGTGGAGTAAAAAAAAAAATGTGACTGGTAAATACGTTGAATGTATTATAATCTAGACCAAATGCTAAAAACAAAATAGGTTTTTATTAGATCTATTTATTTTTAAACGTTAATCATGTGGTAAGGTTTTAGCACCAAGTCATCGCAAGCTCAACAGGATAGCGGTCGATGACGGCGGGGTTGAAAAGTGCATTTTCACTTTCTCGGGCCTCCACGGGGGAATCATGTATGACTTGTATTATGCAAAGTGGAAATTTGTAGCTGCTCAGCTCTTTCTGCAGTCTGTTATGCGTGTCATTCTCTATTCCCTCAACACACAATACTACGCCCATCTTGGCCATTCAGTACAAAAGAAGAACAGAAAGTGAGCTTTCAATTTGTTTGCCTGTTATATTTAAGAACAAAAATCGGATCGACCACATAACTCCTCCGGTTGTCAACTTTTGTTGTGGTGTTAGATCATGCTTCAAAATTTCTCAGGATGAATATCTATTGATTTAAAGGAGTCACACTATTTGCAAATGCAAAATTTGTCGAATCAAATAACAGGCGAGTGCAAAGTGTTTTTGTACAATTGTTTCCAAGACTATCTTCACTTCCTCATGCGCGTCTAGAGTAAGTAAACCACAGCTTCTGCAAAACAAACATACGCACATTTTAAGGGAGTAAGTCTTGCGAAAGCATACAGCACACCCAATTAGAAAAAAAAAGGTTTCTATTTGAATCGAATATCATGAGCAGACATGCTTGAGTTCAGCTCATGGTCCACTTCCCCCCCGCAGATCTGACTAGTCGACAAGATGAATTCCCCTGTCAAAATCAAGATGATCAAACAGATTACAATTATTTCACCCCCCGTCTTTATTAATGAGGACTGTCTTTCATTGTTACATTGCCTAATAAGAATAAATGATATGTCACTGCCAGGTTTGTTATGATTGCGCAGTTAAGTGAGTCCATGACAATTGTATTTGAGGACGAAAAAATATTTCAGATTGATTTTTTTTTTAAATATACTTGAAACTGATTATTGGATGTTTTGGGAAGGTAATTTGATAGATGAAAAAAAGTGAAATAAACATGCACAGTATGTTACATAGAGGTAAAAGATTTTGATTGATTCCATCAATTAGGGGATTTTTATTCCTTAACACCCAAGAATAAAATTGTGTCACCCCCCGCCCGTCATCTTTTGACATCGTCTCACATGCAACCGAGTGTTCTTTGCACAGTGAACCAAAGTAAATGCCTCTGGTAAAGAATGAAGGAAAAAGTCAACAGGAATTTGGTTTCAGCACAACTGTTTACTCAAGTGTGGCCCGCAGTTATTGAAATTTCATCCGTGGTTTTCTCTGACTACTGCAGTAATGAATTCAGTATGGCTAGGAATTTCTCACTGACGACATTCTCCTCCTGCGATGGAAAAAAAGGGGCCGAGATGAAGAGCAGAAAAGCTGAACACTAAAACTGAGGACTAAGGACACACTTTGGGTTGTGACCCTCGACAAACATTTTTTTCCGAATAAGATTCTTGAATTATCACTCCATCTACAGTATTGTTGCGCTCTCGGAGCAAAAGTTGACAGATGTGCTGTGACAAGAGTCAGCTGCACGGAGCCTGCGCATCATCACCAAACAGCTCGTGACAACAGCCTCCGTTGCCCTGTCGGCGAGAGCGAGATAGCACAAGACACGCTGATCTTTTCAATGTTGTTTCCTTAAACACGCTGTCGTGTGCCACACATAACACTGACACCAAAAGAAAGAGCCTGTCTTTCCGCCTCTAAACTGAGATGGGAGAAAATGTTTTGGGCTTGGCTGACAAGCACACTCTGCACCTCGTTGGTTAACGCGTCAGAGCGTGGCATTTCCCGTGAGTGCAAGGTTTGTTTACAGCCATCCCAAGAAAATGCTGTCATTCCATTGAATGTAATATCCCCCCCCAACTGTCAGCAAGATCTTTTTGCACCTACACACTTAAAATATGTCCTAACATCCGTATAAATATTTAAAAAATTCAGATGCTGCATGCTACGGTAAACACATTAGCAACCAAACACAATCACACACAGAGAGCACTTCCCCTTATTTAAATATTCAAAAAGTGCCTCAATATACATAAATAATAATAGTAATGTGTTTATGTACTAGATGTACTTTGAGGATGAATTAAATATTAACTGGCACTTAAAGAGGTGCTGTTGGCCTGCTGATGACATGTCTTAATAAAGTGAAGACAGGTATGGGCGGGGGCGGGGGGAGGGGCTGCCCTACCTGGTGCTGTCGGAGATGCGCAAGATCGGCTGCAGTCACTTCCGCCGATGGCGTGGCGCTCTTGCCTTGTCCTTCCTTGGAATCGCTCTCTGTGCTCGCGCCTCCATTTTGATTAAATGCTCCATTACTTGTTGTCGCTGTCCCAGATTCTTGCATCATGACTTAAAAACTTGCCGAGAGAAAACAGGGACAGGGAGGGCGAGGGGGGGAGAGAGAGAGAGAGAGAGACAAGGTCAAACAGCTGTTAAAACACAGCAATCAGGTTGTGTTACAACTCCAGGACAAAATATAAACATCTGTCATATCCTTCCTTTAGAATTTCACTTTTATTGCACATCTCCTCGTTGGTCTTTGCTTGCCTGTATCTTGTTTGCTCTTCGAGCACTGGTATGGAAAATATGGAGTCAAACTGGGGTTGTGTTTGTGTTCGCCATCACGAAGTATAAATATGGTTGCTCTTCGGAGAGGAACCCAGCCTGGTTGAGTTAAAGCAGGGGAGCCCAAGAAAACACCGGCCCTCCAAAACAAAACAGAAAACACGTCCTATGGAAATGGGTATATTTACTCGCATAGCTCCCAGAAGAACCGCTGCTCAATGGCCTTTTAATGGGAACCAGGGCGAGCGACTACGTGAGGCGTGCCAAACGAGCTCTATGAGAAACATCCAATGCGTGGTTGAGCGAAAACAGCGCAATTCTCCAGGGCGGTTTAATTAACACCAAAATGCAGTCTGGAATCTAAATAATCCCAATGGGATGATTGGGAAGAATGTTGAGAGCAACAAATACATTTTGTTTCATGTTTTAAGTCAAATCGGGGACCAAGAACGCATACTCAGATACGTGCCAACATTTTTGCTGTAATGGTCCGTGTCTGGATAAAGTCACATACAGTAGATGATGCAGCCCAAGGGATGCGTCCTCATGACACTGGTGTGTATCAGCGCCTCTATTTTTAAGCAGGAGGGTGATTTACAGCTGCTGCGCATGGCTTGCTCGCCACACCGGCGCAACTCACCGAGCCTCCCAATTCCGGGTTAATGAAGCTGACCAAGTCAGGCAGAAGCGAATCTACTTGGCCGATTAATTATTTATTTGAAACGGAATAATTGCCTTTAAAACACAGGGCCTCATCATGAAAGCCAGAGAAAATGGAACTAAATACAGATTTATGGCCTTGCGTTTAAGGCATGTAATGGGGGTGGCCGACGTATGTTAATATCTACTCGGTGGCTCGGACGGATCGAGCCTCTCTGGAGGTGCGGATGGAAACAAGATACGGACATGCCTCGACACTCAGGCTGACAGACAGGAAATTGAAGTTGACAACTTGTCAAAGGGAAAATGTGAAAAGCATAGGTGAGATAATCATCTCAACGTCGAAATATTTCAAGGAAAATAAACAGCAGGTTTCTATTGAGGTCGTGATTTGCAGGAAGCGCTCACTGTGAACTTACAACCCAACATAAATTAAATACAGTATGGCTGCATGATACTACAGAGCCCAACCTCGCCAAGAGTCATCTGACACTGTGGCCTGTGCACACACACACACACACACACACACACACACACACACACACACACACACACACACACACATTTAGAGGCCTGTCTGAACAGCCCCAACCAGCCCAGCCTACAGGCCCTGTTCACCAGGCTACTCCCTCTCTAGACAGATGTTGACCCAACTAACCCCTCCAGTCTGGCATTGACTCCCTCCATAATGGGATTTTCTAAACAGGCAGAAGGCAAAAAAGGAATACCGTGGCATGGGACACATCGACTAACAACTCCATCTGCAGGCCACTGCAAATAGTTTCTCCTCCACGAGCCACTAAATCAAAACAGGCATTCAGATAAAGTGAATGAAGTGACGAAGGCACCGCTAAAATGTCTGCCTATTTAATTTAGTTTCATTGATAAATAGTACCCATGAATGTGCACTGGCATTAATTTGATCATTGAATAATTTAAGGTTGCAATATCAGAAATTAGAGATGAAACAAAAATCACAGATACATCCAAAATATCAAGTCGATATGAAAAACGCCAAAAAAGCGATGCCACATCAGGGAGCTCCAGTTCCTCTGCCCTGCATTTTTCTTCATATGATATATTTATTTTCACTTAACTCAAGGGATAGCCATGTTTTGTGTGCTTTTTAGATGTTCCCATTAAACTCGTATGCTTCTAATCTTGCCGGGCAGCCGTAATTATAGGTCAGGTGTCCAGAAAATATATAGTGCTGCACTCACTAAGGTAAAGAACATGGGAGTTCCTACTCCAAAAACAAACATACTATGTGCATACAGAACAATCATAAAACCAGATCTGCAGGGTTGAAATTATGGCGAGCGATGTTTATTTAGTTAACCTTTGAGCTTTTCGTAAATATATCTAAACATGTTATCATATACTATTAAAGACTTTCCAAGGGGTATTAGTTTTGGAAAAATACAAGGTTTGAGTTAGTTTGCTGTTAGCAGGTATTGCTATCTCTAACCGCTGTTCTATGGTTTCATATTCACATTGTAAACACAAAAGTGACATATTCACCTCGTGGTTGCTCAACGCAAGGTTTCCCAGAGAAAACTTCTGTCTAACGTTACAAGTTTGGATCATTTTATCGTCGGGTCTGTGCTGTGTTTTCCAACAGTATCCATTCCCGCTGTCGAAATGTTGCATTAGAGCAGAAAGAAAGATTTGGTTCTAAATATGATGTTTCATCACAGATTTAACCAGCGAATATGATGATATTCAGACTCAGTCATGATATAATTTCCGGTTCGTGAGTTAAAACTTCTAGGTTTAGTGGAATGCGGCAAATGAAGCTCAAGAGTGTCAAGCATTTTTTTTTCTCAAATAATTAGATGAACTGTGACATTGCAACGATGACTAGATCAATGATCCCTACTACATGGCAAAAAAAAAGTAATTTTAAATGAAATAATTTTAGCAAGAGTGGTTCAACCCACAAATGGAAATCTGGAGCTCTTGAATTAGAAATTTTCGACAAGCTCACTAAAAGACAAGTATCATACAAAAAAAAAAAAAAATGCGTCACCTCCGTCTCCTAACTGAAGGTTAAGAGAACGTGTCCGGAGCTCATTCACCTTGCTGTTGCTTCTTCCTCCCCCAAAAACATTTTTCTAGAAATCAAATCCTGGTTTGGGGCTGCTCAAGCAAGACCGCAGTCCACTCAAGGTAGGCTCGACTTGCACAGCTGTGCTTTGACCCTTCTCCATGTTGTGTTTTTCCTTAATGCTCATGACAGTCAAGCCCAAGCAGCCATCTGCTACAATTCAACCAGTTCTCACACAAGCCCTGTTTACACAAGCACACAACAAGAGCACAATTCTTGAGTGAGATAAGGACACACAAAGGAGGGGACAAAGGGGAGTCATTCACTTTAGAGTTCTTTGGGTTCAGCTCGCTTGCTCGTCTAGACAACACAACAATTCGTACGACAACAGAATCTTTCTCAAGGCTTTTGAACAACTTTGTGTTTTGCTGTATTTTGGCTTCAGATTCTTGGGAAAAGTCTTCAGATTATGGACAACAAATCTGCTGTGATTTGAGAACTGACCAATATTTAGCAATCATTGTCGCACCACTTCAACGATTTAACTACAAAACACAAACGTGTCTTGCTGATTGTTGTTATGGCGACAGTAAACAAGAGAAGCAGCTTTTGTTTTTATGAACAAACAGCTCTCTTTTGCAAGCAACATTCAATATTAACCAGGTAGAATGATCAGCCGATATCCTCCCAGGCTTTCGGGGGCAGGCAGAGTGTAAACAGGTCCAGATATGTGGGGGCGTATCTTTAGGGAATCATTGTTGATGCAGATGCAGCTTGGGCTAGAATAAACAGCGAGGCACAAGTCAAGATAAACAAATGGCCGTTCTTCTGACATTTGAAGACTCAATACAATGGCGTGTCGCACCTGCTTAGCGAGACGGTATTTGAGAAAAAGCCACGTTGCGGCGGGCAGTCAACAAGGTGAGCTCCTGCCATCGTCAAAGCAAAAGTGTTTCTCCCAGAGTGCATATGTCGCGCAGTGGCTCCTCACAACACAACAGCAGGAACTTGCAAAAACATGTTAAACATTTACTTTGTTTAATTATTCAGTAACTACAGTTGGTTCAAGGAAATGACAATAGGTCCTGTGTGTCGAAGTTTGATACTGACAACATCACGAGATGCAGTTGGAAAAATACATACATGAAAAAAAAAAATCACACATTTCATAGAAAACCCACATTTATAATGTCAAATACTAGTGGTGCAATAAAATAAGCACATGATATGGGGAAAAAAATCATTTGGTACAACAATGAATCTTTGATGCACAGAACTGCAAAGAATCAGAATCATCTTTAGTATGTGAAAAACACAAGGAATTTGTCTCTGGTAAACATGAGCTAGTTTTACAACAAGCAACTGTAACAAAAAAAAAAAAAAATAAAACGTGACAAGCACAGAGAAAGTCATCAAGCCAAAATAAAGTCGCACAATAATTATAATAGCATGACTACGCATGTCAAATATAACGATACATTTGCATTACGCAAGGTCACAAATAGTTTCATGATGAATACTCCAGATAAGAAGCTAAGCAAGAAAAAAAAAAAAAAACACTTAACGCCGACAACAGCTCAGCATAAAGGCCCACTGTGCCCAGACGATGACATGTGGCAAAGTAAGGCAGGCCATGGTATTTTTAGTCCAACTAGGGCGGAGTGGGAGTAAGCAAATAGAAAAGTTTAATGACTTTGTATCTGCTTGTACATGAACGGAATGGCAATTCTGGGATTTGGAGCTTCTTTCCGGAGATGTTCCCCGCACGTTTTCTCCTTCATTTGACTTTGATCATTTGGCTTGCGTGTGGCTCATGCCCATCAAGACGGCAGCAAGAGGACAGACATCATGAAATAAAAGATGTGCGGACCTCTTCCCTCAATCTGAGGTAACCAATTAGACCTTGAAGGCACCATTAGAAAAAAAAATACCTTCAGTCCATCACCATCCTTTGGGATCTGTAAAGCTACTTATTGTTTTAACATTACTTAAACGGTGTCATAGTTCTAATCATCTTTACAAGGAGTCATGTACGGAGTCTTCCCAAGCGAGTGGGGATGCAAACTTGCGGAGATGAAATATGTCAAACGCATTTTCTTGGGAAAACCGAGGTTAGCTTTGACGAACTTGTCTAATTAATATTGTGTCCCCGTGTAAAGAAGGGACAATATTATTAGAGCTACGGTCTTTCGGGACCGATGTCCTCTGTGTGAGCTGACAATGAGTCACCTCATCTTTTTTTTTCCTTCTTTTGATTCTGAGGCCCTCTTATGCCAGTAGCACCCTCGAAATGATCACGCTAAAGAGCCATTGGCGTTTGAGTAGGAATTTAGCAGTGTGAACGACTGGTATTGAGCTCACCTGGCTGGTTGAGTCCAAATCTTGTGTCATCCAATCACTGCTCGGAAACCAAACGCGTGATAGCCACAAGATTGACTAACTGTCAGTGTCGTAAAACAATTGCGGCACAATAACTTTCAATTAGGCATCTAATTGTGCTCACTTCATCGGTACGGGAGCGCTTATTACTCTCTGACACCTCGGCTGGCTTCTGAAATCACAAATCATCTTCAACAATACACCAGGCTCATTTAACCCTGTGAAGCATGTTATTATTTTAAAAGCCACAACTTGCCAGCAAATGGACAAAGAGGTTAAATGGAAGAAAGTCAGGGCAGTTGTAGGGTGAAGGACAACATATCAAAAGACCTGACATGGATTTCTGCCTTTTAATAGTTTTTTTTTTTTTTTTGTGGTCCCCATTTCTTTTTTTAAATACAGCCCTTGTCAGGGGAATGTGTCCTACTCATAAAGCAGCAAAACGACAATATACAGTGGCACTAACACAAGGACATAGTTCATCATGACATTTTGTGCAATTCCCAACTGATTAGGGTCATTATGTTGGAGGCCTGATTTATGTTGTCATTTCCTCTCAGCGAGCCTGCATCAATGAATCTTAATGAATTGGTAAATAAGGGTGAAGATTACACTGGATGACACTGGAACATTTCTCACCCTCAACTGACTAGATTTATGCGGCCAATTAGAGACGAACAGAAAATTGTCCAGCAAAAAATAAATAATAATATTCTTGATGATATAAATAACGCTGGAGAAGTCTCAGCAAAGGGCGATTGTGATACGAGAGTAAAAAGCCCATAAAGCATTCTCCCTCTCCAGGGCACTCTCGGAAATCATCAGGAAGTACAGTGCCGTGAAAAAGTATTTCTCCTTTCCTATTTTCTGCATTTTTTTTCTGCATTGATCACATTTAAATGTTTCAGCTCATCTAACTAATTTCCTTCCTGTGCAGAGTACACAAGTTGATCGTATCAACTGCGGGTGAAAGATGGTGTGAGACAAAAGCAAGCTTTTCTGTCAGCACCAAGTACGAAAAGCTTGCTAGCTTATTAATAGGAACTTCTTAAAAGAGCACTTAGGAGGCTTTATGGACTACATATTGTGAGTAGATTTAGTGCGGTAAGCAGCTGTCGACATCAAACAAGCTGGTCTGCTATTAGGCACAGGGGCTGAGGGATGCCGTGTGAAAAGGAGTGGAAAATTAAAGCTGAAGCAACACAGGAAAGGGCTTAATTTACTGGCATGTACAGTATGCAAATGAGATTACTCTCGGCTTAACTGCATCATTTATGTCCATAATAACGGCATCATCATTACGGGGGCTCAAATTAAATTACATTGTAATTAGCATATCAAAGTGATTGGTTGAAGTCGAAAACAAATACCCAGTTTTGTTAATGAACAACGGTAATTAGAGTCAGGGAAAACATCCACAACAAATACCAGAAGTGTTTTGAAAGAGGGGGAAAAAAAAAAGGGGAGGGGGATATTTCTCCGAAATGACATCTCGTGAGAGCGTATGGCTGGATGGGGGTATTTTACCTGGAGAGCTCAACACACTCAGAAGATATTTCCCAAACTCGAGGAGATCAAAGATCCAATTTCCCACACTTGCCACTTCAAAAACTCATCAATAAAATACAAATCACTTCATGCATGATTTCGAGAATGGAGTCACCGTCAAAGGCTTAGACTGACTTCCGTATCATAATAAAAAAAAAAAAAAAAAAAAAACACACCCCAGCTCTCTGACTGTCAGGACGGCAGAAAGTCCACATGCACTTCAGTGTAGACATTTGTGCCGTCAGCTTTATCCCGCGAGTGCTCTTTAATAAATGCGGAGTGTTTCAATTCAAGCACTACAGCTTCGATGCCTCTTGCAAATCCCACAGAAATTGCACTACAATAAAAATCACTTTTTAATTATTATCTCTAATGTTGTTTTTAGTAACTAATTGTTTTGTATTTTTCTTCCCCCAACAGGCTTTTCAATCCCCCCCCCCCCTCCACTGCTGATCCACACGATGGGCACTCAAATTTTCAACATGTAGCATCTTTATTCTATTCATTAAGAAATCCATTAAAATGCCGTATTCCTTGCAAGTATTTAAAAGATGTGCCTTTCAAGGTAAAGCTGGAGCAAATCCTCTCCATCAGCTAATGACGGCACTCATTACACAGAGAAGCTGGCTAATGAAGGCACAGTCGCTGCCCGATCCCCTCACCCCACATAAAGCCCAACCAAATGCTAATATCTCACTTCTAATTAAAAGGAGTTGAAGTCCAAATGCACCTCCACGGCTAACAGTGGGCTCTTCTTATTATAACATTTGACAAATGAAAACGCAGGCCGATTTTTCATAGCTTGAGAAATCTGAGTAAGTGACTTGATATGTATGCCTTTACAGTGTTGACAAATCTTTGGCTGAAAATATGTTTACGAACGTTAACTGCCTTTCAAGTGACCTTGAGGCCTTCCACAGAGTTCATCAACATCAAATAAAGGCAAATTTGCATATCACATAGGGCACGTGGAACAACAACAGAACTTTATTTTTAGTCTTTGAAAGCAGGACCGTTTGCTTAAGAACCAAGACAAAGATATAAATCCCTAAATTGGCTACAGACAGACATTTGGCTTACGTGAACTCACCTGATGAAGGTATCAGTTCCGTTTCAATGGCGATTTGGATGGACACTTGGAAGTGACTATGATCTTGTTTCATAGAGCTTTTTTATTTTAATCGAAACAAGGATATTTCACATGAGAGTTAACCCAGATGCACTCTCCAAACCAGGGCCGAAAATACATTTATCATCACGAATTTCCTAAATGTCGACGTTATCCATATAGTGCTCGATTTGAGGGGCAGAAGTAAAATGAATGAATCTAAAGGTCAGTGTTATGAACATATTGCATGATGTCCGTTTGATCCTCGACCAAGTCTTTTCCCAGGGATTGTGGGGCTGTACGCTGTGTAAATCACGGCGTATGACCTTCTACATTCCACATCTTCGGCGCTCCCATTCATCCACAGGCACAGATAATGCTGGGCAAATATCATAAACGTGAGGATTTTAGGATTTAACTGAGGTTGCCATCTACCTCCACCAGCTGGGGAAAAGAAAGACTATGCATCTGATGAAGCCCGATTTCCTCCGCCAGAAAAAGGCTGCTGACCTCTTTGCCAAAACCCCAGTCAGAGTATCCTCAGTGGATTGCGCTGCTAAAGACAGACAGCGATGGGACCTGATTGGTCATATTTTATCAGCATTTCCCTTGCACAATTTAAGTTTATAACTCAACTGAAACCCAAAAAGTTATTTGGAGTTAAATCAAGCCTGTAACAAGAAAGAGCAGGTGGAAGGATCCGAAGCAAAAAAAAAAAAAAATCAAAAAATATCTAGCGTGACAATTGATTTTGTTCATGAAGCTTCATTTCAATCCTGTGCCTGCATAGTGGCAAAAGCAACAGCGACTTCAACAGCACAGCAATCCTTTCTCCGTCTAAACAACACAGCAAGCGGAGACCCATCAATTCAACCTCCACATAGCTAACACCAGGCCACGGACACAGATCAATAGAGACAAACAACGACAGAGCAAAAAAAAAAAAAAGCAAGAAAGACAAGTGGCAACACAAAAGTGGACATGTCACAATAGAGAGTGCTTACACAGGGGAGCTGAAGTCAAACACAAAGGAAGGCCAAGTACTGTAAGAAAGTCAGGCAGCTTTTTTTTTTTTTGCCCAGCCGTGACATTTGTTTCTTATTGTCGAAGTGACAGCTGAAAACGTCTCCCCTCGAGGGCCTCTCGGATCGGCCGTGGCCAGCTTTGACAAAGGGGGGGTAAGCGTATTAGAATGCGTACGGGAGGGTAAACAACAAGATTGTTGCAAAAGGATGGAAACGTTTTGATAGTTTTGCCCACTCTACCTTTTATGCAAGAACCACATGTGAGACAGTTGGTCCATTTTACACTTGCAAGCGGAGAAAGCCATCAGCACCCTGTGTGGTACAGAGGTGCTTGAAAGCAGAGAATATATTTTGAGAGAAAGCAAGGTGGGGGTGAGAGTGAACAGGTTTCGGGGGTCACCTTTGCAACCTGGTTAATCAGTGCAGAAGGTCTTAGCTCTTTGTTTTATAAGGTTTTGGAAACTAGATTTTTACATTTTAGATAAGTAACTAAGCAAGAATGCTTCCACATCATTTGGAAAGTTTCAAAAACTGAATGTGGAAACTTTCCAGAGTCAAGGAAAGGTGTAAGGTTTTAACAAACTTAATGATTCTAATCGACGTACCAACATAATCATACGATCAAAATAATTTGTCAACCCGCACACGTTTCAGCTAATGGCGTTTGTCATTCCAGTTTTCGTTGCAACGCTGGCTTTGTGTTTTTCTAGCCAGCCACGGAGATTGTTTTGGAAATTAACTCAAGAACTCTACCTGGAGATTTACACTTCAATTATTTTGTTATTTATACAACAACAATACAATACTAAAGAATACCTGCAATGCCAGAACTCATTCAAATCCTAAAGAAAAAAGTATTCAGCCTTGTATGATTGCTTTCACTGTTTATCATAACTAGTGATTGTTAAGGAGACAATTTGCATTATTACTACATTTTACGCATTAGTTAGCAGTTAAGACAATATACTGTACATCTCATAGAAACGTGTTCAGCTGCTGGTTGCCGGTTGATATTACCCACGTCCAAGTCAACACAGAAGGTGTGAGACCAGGAGTGCAAATGGTCTTTTTGATAGTGATAGAAAAATAAATTGATCCTCAGCAAATGCATTTTCCTTCCCAAAAGGAAATCTTCTTGGACATGACCATCTATACAACAAAAATGTGATTCATTCTACCTTCCAATACATACAAGAGCACCACGTAATATAGGAGGAAATGAAACAGATTTTTTTTTGTTTGTTTGTTTTTGGACTGGAAATGTATTTTGATCAACGTATTGTTGAAGGTCGAAAGAGTAAACTTTCAGATGTTTTTTTTTTTTTTGTTGAACACGCAAATGGAAAATACATGCAAAGACAGCTGAGCCAAAACAACAATAGCAGACAGCAGGCTAGCTGTTGTTCAACACATCATACAATATTTGTAAGGCGATCCTTCCAACTTGCAAAGGCATTTGCTTTGCTGTTTTATTTTTTTTCTTTTTCTACACAATGGCAGCAATGCTGAGAGAATAGATGAAGGTACTTAAAGCGCAGCAACAACACTGCAAGTGACAGAAGCGGTTCACTTTGTTGCCAGAATTACCCCCGCGAGGCACTTTTGCTACAGTTGTTTATTATGTTCCAACCTAGGCGTAAACGATTAAAGAGCTTTGTCGAATCAAAGTCTTATAAATGCATTGAAAAACAGACGGCAGTAAATGCCACCGAATTAGAATCTTAGCAAGCCAAATACTAATACGTGGACAGTTCCGTTTGATGCTGATATAAAGAAATTACATTTTAAAGCAGCCAGTAAAGGCAACAGAGTAAATTAAACTGAGCTCCAAAATGTGCACAAAGCCCAAATTGTTTATTTTCACTTGTAATATATATATATTTTTTTATTCTAATCAAAACACTATAATTATTTTCAAATGTTCTTGCATTACGTACAGTACGCAAATGCCAGCCCCAGTGTAGTCCCTGAATTTGGGAACATCGCTTACCTTATTGAAGAGCTTGCTTAGTCAACGCAATCTTCTCTTCCAGCGTTGGCAAAACACTGACCTAGACCAAAGAAATGGAAAAATAAGATTAAGGCTTAATTGTCAACGCAACCAACAAATTCTTTCCTTGACTCTATTTGCAGAAGCTTGTTTGTTTTCTTTTTAGGTAATTGGGTTTATCCTCCTGTGAAGTTAACTTTTTACAAATCCTTTCATTTCAACTCTATTATAACTGCACAAATTAAAAATTGTGTTGGTAATTTGATATGGAAAACATCTTTCTGATGGAAAAACCTCAACCCCTTGTGGTTAATGTGACGTGCCAGTGTGCGATGCATTTGACGCGACTGATGTGTTTGCGCAAGACTTTCCCAACTGAGCACTCAACCTGAGAAAAAGGAAAAAAGCTGAAGGAAACAAAATTGTATTTTTATGGAAAACTTAAATGTCACTGTGGGGTAAGATATCAGGTGCATTTGAATAAAAGCATTAAAGCGTAACCAAATATGGAGGCGGATAGAGGAAAAAAAAAATCTCACAACCCCAAACCCTCCCTGTTTTGTCAAACATTTGACAGTCAAAACTGCGACCAAGAGTTGGTATTCATCAAAAATAGACATTTAAGTAAAAAGACACCAACGAGCATGGAAACAGGTTGGACGGAAGGACAGACGGATCAAACAATAACAAAAGCTGTCTCATTTCAACTCAAATACCCTCCAATTATTGTGATAAATTACACTTCAATTAACACATCACCAGTTGAATCATCAATCAATTCCAAGTGGTGACAAATGAAATGAATTAATTTCAAGCTCCAAACGTGTTCCATCATTTTCGACGACAGCAAATTGGTATTTGCTTGGAACAAACCAGCAACAACTAGATCCTAATAGCCAGGGTGGGCACACCTCTTCTCTGTGCACTGTAAAGACAACAGCGGAAGAGCTAATAAGAGAAAGATAATTGCCTCAATTTCAAACCGCAACAGGCTGCAAAGTTGCCATTTAGATCGGTCGGGGAGCAGGTAACACACGGTGAGGATAAACAAGGGGAGCTTGCGTCAGAAGTCATCACACATTCCGACATCGGAATTTAGGGAACGGAACAAATTATTGTCGAGATAATTATCCCCCTAGGTGGCTTAGTTGAATGCTCTGTTAGACAAATAAATTACAAATATCAATCAAAGGAACACATTAAGATGTTGTTAATACGGCACATTAAAATGTAAAATATGTATAACCGGCGTGTGCAAAACATTCTTTGGTGATCCAAATAATTTTTTTTCAGAAAATACAGCTCAACCATTGTGGGGTTTTTTTTTTTTTTTGTTGTGTTGTGTTTTTACATTTTAAGAGGAACTGGAGATGCTAATGGACAACGGTGGACCCATTAAGCCCACAAACCTGTGAAGAGGACTTTGCTTCACAATTTGCTCTCTCTCGGCCCAGATTTGAAATCAATGGGAATGGCTTTGTTGTAAGGTTATGCTCATATGTATTGATACCCCTCCATAGAAATGTGACCAATCCCAACAATGGGCTCAAGGTCCTCTAATGGACAGGCTCTCATCACGTTTCACACTGTGGAGATAAAAAGATGAGAGCTCATGAATATTTACATTAAGTAAGATATTCCATTAATTTCTCTAAGCACTCTTGATACTGTCTGCGCTGGCTCGTTAATGAACTTCACACATCACCATCATATTAATTCATGCTAAAATCAATAGCCCCTTTTACGGCCATTTCACTGCAGAAGTGGGTCGCCAATGTTACACCTCACTATTCTGTATGAACAACCGAGTGGCGGAGAACTGATCGGAATATAAATAGGAACTGCAAACGTAGGGAGGACAGCAATGTGCTGTACACCAATTTTTTTTAGACCAGTTAAAATCCTTTCATTTTTCCAAAAATTGGCTTTTCGGTTCGTCATCTGTGTCATATTAACAATTTCTTCTTTTTTTTAAATATTTGTCCAGTTTTTACTCGTCTGATTTGAAAACGACTTATTTGTCAGTTTGTTTTGTAGCTTTTACTGTATATAATATGAGGTGCTCATACATTTATTTGGGTTGACAGTCATAATGGCCCTCCGAAAGAAGCTATGATACAAAAAAATGAGACTTTGTTAAATCCAAAAGCAACACTTGCCACCATCAAATTCCATCAAACATATAGTAAATGCCTGGCCAAATTACAGAACACGGCACCTTATGAATCTTTGAGGAGTGATGTAAACGGTACCGACGTCATTTTTTTTTTTTTTCCTGCTGATCTGAACGTCTTAAACATAACGCAGGGAGGTAGTTAGATGAGTGACAAATTGTGGGGTCAGAGAGAGTACCAGACAACAGAGAGCATAAGTGAGACCTCTGGAAAACAAACACGGGATTTGATTTCAAAGGCAAGGGGGGGGGAAACATGCATTCCATTGTTGAAGCCAATTATCAATGGAAAATAATAACAACAGATGGACGCAGAGCAGACAACTAATGCAGAAGCACCGCGGCACTGGTGGACAGAGGATGAAATGCGAGAGTGGAGTTGGGGGAAGGGAAGTGGGGGTTGTTGCACACTACACACACACAAACACACACACCAGATGTGAATTTCCACAAGGACAGTTTAATATATGCACTGCTCTCTGGTCACCACTTGTGCTTTTGGGTCAGACAACGGCATGGCTAACACCTCAATTTGTGTTAATAAACAAGGTGTCTGCTCTTTGCAAGAATTAATGTCATGCGTTACAAGTCAAAGAACAACTCGTTACGTTTGAATTCCGTGTTTCTTTTCGTTGCTGCATTTGTGCTAACTAGTAGCCAATCAGGGATTTGTTGTCCATTGTATTTACCGTATTTTCCGCACTATAAGGCGCACCTAAAAACCTCCAATTTTCTCAAAAGCCGACAATGCGCCTTATAATCAGGCGCGCCTTATATATGGACCAATATTGAGCCACTACAACAGGCGTGTCCAAAGTCCGGCCCGTGGGCCAAATGTATATATCTTATATATGGACAAAGTTTTAAAACGGGCCATTCATTGAAGGTGCGCCTTATAATCCGGTGCGCCTTATATATGGACAAAGTTTTAAAATGGCCCATTTATTGAAGGTGCGCCTTATAGTGCGGAAAATGCGGTAAATAACTGTTTTTTTCTTGTCTCTCACTCATTGTTTGTGGCTTTTTACGTTATGATGTATATTTTATTATTGGTCCCCTTAATGGTTTACTGTTAGAGAGTCAGTGATGTAGAACAATGATTACATAATGATGGATGATTTATTAATAGAATTAATGGCATTTGTTAGCCCTTGGCAGGTACGTACGTGCCACCGACGTTTATCCTAGAATTGATTTTCTTTCACAAATCCAGACTTATCCCATGTGACTTCAACTGAGTTTTTCATGAGATCGCCACAGACAGGCAGATGCAGAGAAGGCAGACCTGGATGATTTTGGCTCCACTTGCATCTTACCCATATCAGCCACAGACTGACAGCCAGAAGAGGTGCTTGTAAGCCAAAACAAAACTAATTCACAGAGATGTCTGCAGATATTACGATGAAGTTCCCCTTCAAAAGCAAAGAAAGGTTTTCATTTCATTAACTTTAGTCTAAAGCCTAATTATCTCCCTGTAGGCCTTGATCGGGGATAGGAGAATAGGGGGAGGGTCGATTTCAATCATTAAAGCTTTTTTTGTTGTTCTTTTTCTGCCTCAAAGTGTTTAAGATGAGTTCATCAAATAATGTAAGAATTTATGGGGGTGCAAGTAGCACAGTCATTTCGAGGTCCAGAGTAAAAGGTTATGTACTCATCACCTTTTTGGCCTTTCAAAACTTGGTTTGAATTTTTTTTTTCGCAGGTAGCTACTTAATGTAACTGTACACCTTCAAAGGATAACTCGAGGACTATAACAAATTAAAAAAAAAAAAAAACACTTGAAATAAATGTCTAGATTTAATTAGCTTTTGAGAAATAATTGCCATTAGCAAATCCCATCAAGTAAGGTTGAGGCATTCTTTGTGGGGGAGGAGGGGGGGGTCTTATTTTTGGACAATGAGGAGACAAAAGGTTTTCAAACAGGAACTGACAGGCCATCAGCCATTTTAGTGCACTGACACCGAGGTCGAGTTAATTAGACTATTGTCATTTTAATCAGGGCAGCTCAGTGGCCATCACTTCCTAAAAGAGCCAGAGGACTTAAAACGGCTGAGGGATTGTTGGCTATGTGCGTGCGTGCATGTGTGATGTCACCAATCTATGGGTTATGGAGTATGGTCTGGTTTGCTCACATGCTTAGAACATTAATGAGCTGGAGACACACCAAGGAAACAAAGGCGGGCGCCTGGAGGATCACCAGGGGAAAGTACTCGCCTCTGCTCTACTCATGTCTCTGTTCATTTGAGAATCATTTCACAATATTTGAAATTATTTGCCTTTCCAGGAGTATCAGATTTTAAATTCAAACACTTTCATGTCTCTATATAACATCACTGGCCTGAACATATATATATATATAGGATGAAGATTAAATGATACTGTTTGTATCAGTATATATTAGTGTCAAATATATATATATATGGAAATGATTCATGTGTAATGAATTCATCTTTTAAATGGCAATGTGACATATCACTTCATAATTTTTTTCAAAACAGAAAAAATACGTTTCCCTGAATCAGTTTGCCAAAACCTACCAATGCATTAGAAGAGAAACTGACATAATTAAAAAAAATACCAGCTAAAAATACATATAAAATATGAATTCCTCACTGACGCCAAACGCTGTCTGATCAAATTTTACTTAACATGTTACCATTTCGCGTTTCTGTTTATGAATATAATAATAGTTCTGTAAATTTATAATTTTAAAAATCAATCAATATTTCATAGGGACATAAAATTAATCTGTACAGAAATTATCCTTTTTAAATAATTAAGTATCTATATTAATATTTAAAGACCTGAATGTTAAGCTAAGATGAGCGAAAATCTGGCGATATTGTTAATGAAGCAAAAAAAAAAAATCTCTTACAGCACAAGCATCTTAACATCTCAGATAAACTTTAGACATCTGAAGTGGCATAGTTCCACTTTCTTACTTTATTATGTCCAGAAACAAAAAAGTATCATTGTTGCCTTTTTTTTGTTGTTTTTTTAAACCACCCGAGCTCAGAGCAGCAGACCTGTATGCAAATACTAAAAGCCAAAATGCATGACATTACTTGTGCGTACATTTGAATATTCAAATGGTGTGTTTTAGATCTCAACATCACCATTTAAATTTCCATCAATGTAACACAATAAATGTAGACAGTTTTGTTTTCCACATGAAAATGTTGCAGCGCACACGCCCGCTGGGACACTTTGTGGCTTGGCTAAATGTGTGATCACCCACACGAACGCTACGTAGAAAATGACACATTCGATACGGCAAATTTACTTACATGTGTTGCTTAGCGTTATTAGTATCAGGAAAACTTCATCCATGCTTTAATGGAAACTTATTTGTGAGAAGATGCACCTTATATCTATCAAAGTGGTTAATAATATGCCTGTATTATAAGTGATCTTTAAAAGACCCGAATTTGCGTTTTTTATTTTTTTTATTTTAAGGGTAAGGTGATTTACAGCATGAGTGAAGACTGTGACTGCCGTTTTGAACTGCCTCGGCAGACCACAAGTCAACATGCAGCAGCACCGGCGTGGCGGGGAGGCACTTTGCAGCTATGGGGCTCTA
Source organism: Syngnathus scovelli (assembly GCF_024217435.2). Taxonomy (NCBI): domain Eukaryota; kingdom Metazoa; phylum Chordata; class Actinopteri; order Syngnathiformes; family Syngnathidae; genus Syngnathus; species Syngnathus scovelli. The sequence continues at coordinate 3,505,148 of NC_090857.1, read as the reverse complement.
ATATATTCAAAATAGGGATCATTTGCTTAAGCCTTGCATCTAAGAATCATTCTGGCCTTCATTAGCTTCAACCTGACATGGATGCGAACAAGATGTTATCTTGCCACATGAACATGCCCCCCCCCCCCAAGCTCAGAATCCAAACACTCACGTGCAGCCAACTCTTCTGGAAATATCACAGGTTGTTAGCATTCCGTGGTGAATGTTACATATGTGTACACTCAGGTCTTAATTAGGGAAATGATTTGATCATACAGCAGCTAGGCTTTATTAAAAGTATGACTTTGCATCACCCTTAAGTCTCCTAAGAGCTCACAGGAGTATAATGTTCATATAAATATTCACTATTTGATATTTGGATATTTGACTTCTCATCAACTTCTTAGCAACTTCTTCTAGACTTCAGGCCATTCTGGAAAAAAAAAAAAAAAAAGGGACCCTAAACCAAAAAAGAAATACAAAGTAAATCCCTCAAAGGTCAACATAATACAAACAATACAGTATGTCCACGGTGTAGCCTTTCGAGCATGAAGGTTAGTCATTTGTGTGTTTACACTACATTGCGTAGCTTTGAAATTGTTTTTGCGGTTTGGCGTCTGCGCAGGGTCATTGTTTGTTTTCAACGTGTTTATATGCCACACAAGGAGTAATGACTTGTGGGATAGTTAGCGAATGCCTGCTCATCCAGACCCGGAAAACTGTCTCTGATTCCCACCACATATCTGGATAATAATATTGTTTATTATCATCATGTGTTATTGGAGTTCCGACAAAAAGCGGGTCTTTGTATTTTAAAAATGTGTGTGTGTTTTATTTCCTGATTCCTTTAGAAATGCTTGTAAATGCTGTGATTTATTATTGCCGTGCTCACACAGAAATAAACCACATTATTTAGACAATTGACTGAAGGAAACCTGGACCTAATTTATTTTTATGTGTTAAGCTTTCAAGAGCCGCACCACCGCCAGGAGACATAATGCAGACGCGTGTGTGTACATTAGTCGTGCACCTCAGAGAGAAATGTTAGCGGACTAACATGGGGATACAAAACAGGTCACTTTCAAATTACGATTCATTAAAGCTGAATGAATAAATAGATTTCCCCATTAGCAGCAACACAACCCTACCCCCAATCTGGTACACACACACACAGCAACGTGACCCCCCTTGATTAAACAAATAATGACACATTTGAAAAACTGTAAACGAGTCCAAATTAATTTGCGCTTTGCTCTAATTGCGGTTAAACACCGCTCCTCCCTAACCTTGGATCAAGCACTTCTTAATTACGGCTTTCTGAGGACAAGTTCCCAACAGAGTTGTTGTGTTGTTGGTGGGGGTTACAAAATGGTTGCAATGGTTAAGTTGAATTGTTGTCACACTGATGTTGCCACACATCTTATTAGCTCATTGCACAAAGCCACAGTGGCTGCGTAACAAAAGAACGGCCTGGTAAGTTCTGTCTAAAATCATATCACAACTTTAGTGTCACCAGGAAGCCAGCTCGTTGCCGTCGCCTACTTTAAAACAAAAAAAAACGACAAGATGTGCTTCCTGAAAGAGGGGAGAGGTGGAAAAGGCCCATCCTGCCTTTGGAATCAGCGCCACCCCACAAGAGCCGCCACCACTGGACTTTCTGCACCGACAGCAAAACTTCCCTGCGAGAAGAGCGTGTGCCAACTCAAACACAGCTCGTATTCCTCTTTGTGGACGGTGGCCGCCCGTGTGGGCCCGCGATGTGCTTCCTGAGGGCTCGCTGCAGCTGGAGCGCTTTGAATAAAGGTAACGCTAAATGTCATCGCTACTGTAAACTTGTTTGGCTGCTCTTGTCAGCAGGACACGTCCAAATCAAAGCAGAGAGTGCCCCCCTCGAAAACACAGCACATTGTTTTGCCCTCCCAGCAAAAAAAACAACAACCCAAAAAATGAAGCTTCCTATGAGTCACAAAGACACAAGCAAGAGGGCAACCACTGTTCCCGGATCTTGCCAAACAAAATGTCAAGAGACCGGGATTTCCATTCAGCTCTGGGACGTTGAAATACGAGCGATTGGAAAACTATTACAGTCACATTTTATTGTTGAGCGCCTGACACAGGAGAGGAAACCAGAACAATCAAGCAGAGTGCTATTTTTTTTCCGCTGGATTTAGTAACACTAATTAGTTTTGCTCTCATAAAGCCAACCTGAAAAACGACCAATTAGAAAGTGAAAATGAGACATGCAGACGAAACAAGAGCTTGTCATTTCCAATCTTCGAGTCCCTTATGTACAACTTTACTGTGGGATGACTTTCACTCATACGCTCCGACGGAAAATGACTGGCAGGGTGCCTGCTCTAGTCAATGTCACACACAAACCAATTTGTTAATGGCACTATACGCACCAAATAGCTTCGTTAAAAGGAAAGCGTTCGAAATCTATACGGCCGCATCAAAGCCAGGCCGAGCAGCTTGTCCGTGCAGATTTCAGCAGCACCGGTCCATAGAGAGGAAAGCGTCCGCCGGGCTGACCGCAGCACCAGCTGGTTCCAGCTAAGGAGAAGACCAAGCAGAGCCAAGCAGCTTGCCTCTCACAGGTGCTTTATTTATACGAATGCCCGACCGCCCGCCCGCCGCTCGGCAGTAATTCTCCCGCATGCCTTGCAATGTCACACCGCCGACGACGCAGGTTATGTTCTGAGTAAATTTCACGACTACTTATGCAATTTGCTCGTCGAGTCACAAGTGGAACCCGCCAAAAGCTGGTGCGCCTTTGCCAAGATGTGAAGATGCCAACGGCAGTAAACAAGAAGAGAAAATGAACAACTGTCCAATTAAACGCAACAAGATCTATACTGTTGATTTCAAAACAAAACAAAGGTCAAAATTTCACTTAAAAACTACAGACACCGTGTTATTTGTTACTTTCAATTTACCGAGCCTATGTTTAATTATGATTTAACCGATAAATTAGAGCTGTCAGAGTGAACCGATTAATCGACAAAATTTGGCCTTTAAAAATACACCAGTGGGGAGTCAAAATGTCAAAAAAGCTCAACCCTGCCACCACTGAAATCTAAAACCACAATAATGTGGGGCGAAGAAAAATAGCAAACTTTCTGTGTGTTGGTTAAACCTGTGACTGGCAATAAAATGTTAAAAAGAAGCAACTCTTGCTTTTTGACAAATCGTCACCCATAAAATATCTTCTAAATCATGAACCATATTTTCCTGATGACGAGGATTGTCGGTTCATCCTCTCAATTAGAAATAAACAGAAAATTTGCTGCCCTGTGTATGCCCCAATAAACAGAAGTGAGTGTTTAATCACAGTCAAACGGAAGACAGATAGGCTGTCCAGGCAGGACACAGCTCCTGGGCTAAGATGCGGCGAAAAAAGGTGGGGGCTCCGATTTGAAACCCGTGCCTTTTACCGAGAACAATTCTCAGATGCCAGGTCACTGCCAACGTCCTTGCAGCCAATGGCAGAGAGGCCAGCAAGTTCACATTAGCTGCAGTGTCGAACTGCACCGAACATCTGCTCATGAATGAGAGCGCTGCCCACCAGCTCAGCGAGTTGAGGCCCGCTGATAAAAAATTCAACATTCTCCTTCCTGGCACGCTTGTTTTGGACTATTCTCCTGAGCCCGCTGAAATATATTAAGAGAATTTCAGCACAGAACGGCGTATCTGAGAGAACAGCTGGCACTGAAAAGGGATCTCCTGCTCAACCAGAGCTCGGGGACTCTACGCTAGAGCTGCCTTCTCCAACACGCTTTGTCCTTGACTATGAATAAATATATATCTCAAATTTGGTCAAATGCCCATCTCTGTTTTGTGCTTGGTTATTAAAGGGAAACAAAATACACTTGGCTTGAACGAGCCTGTAAGGAACTGACTACTCACAGCCTGCACAAGAATAAATGATGACCAAACGCAGTGATTTCACTTCTGTCTTTTGAAAAAAAAAAAAGAAATGCTAACAGATTTCTTTGTCAGCACAGAAACAGAGTTATTATTGTTTAGGATTTTTCTTTTGGAGTTAGCTTGGGATTTCGTTTAGCAACTTGAAATGCGTTGGATAGTTTGGATTTGGATTTACACAGATGAGTTAGTTGCCACCTGATGTTATTTGAGCAGAATGGTATGGTATGTTTTTTTTTAATGATTCCCAAACCACCATTTTTCATTTATTTTATTTTTTTACATTTATTACGTACTGAGCATTTCAAAGGAGACGATTCTCAGTAATGGTGTGGAAGCTTCCCAGCATGCCTTTTAACCTTTTAGTTTTTCACTCTCTCCGCAGGAAGATGTCCACAGGATATGCTTTATTAAGATCCCGCCGACATGAAGAGCTCCTGTGACTTATTGGTGCATTACAGCCTAAAAGGCAACGTTATTTAGACTGATAAGAGGCTAATATATAGTTGAAGTGGAATTACACAGAAGTTATCTTCAGCCTGACGAACATGACCACAACCCCTGATGTTGTTTAGATCAATAAAGCCCATTAAAGTGGAGACCTCAAACACAGATAAGGCTCTGCAACCACAACATAAAAGTGTTGTCCGAATTTCACTGCAAAGAATACAAAAGCTAAAAAATATATATATATATTTTTGCAGGCCAGAAAAACAAAGATTTTTGATGAATTAATGAATATACTGGACAAACTATTTATGGAAAATATTAAATATTTCTGTCCATTTATATATATATACTAACAAAGTTGTTACATTTTCCCATTGGAGTTATAAAATGTGTTGAGATAGCTATATGTCGTGTATAAAAATTATATTTGAAGTTTTGTGAGTTCAGAGAGAGGTGTTAAAGTTCTCCACAACAAAGCACAGGAAACAGCTCGACATCATCACTACATGCAAAATGACATGTCTGAGTACACCATGTCTTCTTCACAAAAAGACTCAACATCTGCAGATATTAGCTAAAATATTAATCCATGTACAAATTTTTCATTGGTGTGCATTTTCAACAAGCAACAACAAGTAACTCATAAAACTGGTTTCAAAAAAGAAATGACTAACTACTCACGCCGTTCCCCCAAAGGGCAAATGGCTTCACGGCACACCATAAAGGAATCCTAAGAATACAAATGATGGCAATATACAAAACAATTTGAGAAAGTAAAACGTGACGTGCCTGGGAGCTTGTAAAATGCACAACTGTGACCATTAAATAAATGCATCGATAAAAATATACAGTATTTATATTGAAGGCCTCTGTGGAGAGAAGGCCTGCATAGTGAACTTCTGAAACATCAACGTAATGCACTGATTGGAGCAAAACCACCTTATAAACCAAATTCACTATTGGAGTCATAAATTCAAACATGCATGTTTGGTTAAATTCAAAACGCTGTTCAATTATACTACCACAATGGAAGTGTTTGAAAAAAACAATCGGAACAAAATATCAACTTGAACGTGGTGATGTCTCCTACTGCATTCTGAACTCAATGATTCCCTGACGGACGGACACGTGCGTCCGTTTTACAATTTGGACTTGAACAGATGTGCTTTTTATGTGGCAGTTGAAATGGCCCCGTCCACACAGATGAGGCCGTAAGGCAGACCATAAAGCCTGCTGCTGAAACTTGGAAAAGATTGTCAACATGGCAGAAAAGGAGAAAAGCTCCACGTGGTTTGTTTTCAATGAGCAGGCCCGTATCATTCAATGATTTTTGGTGATACGGTTCTTTGGAAATGTTCCAAACATCTCTAATGACAGTAAGGCAATTAAATGTCATGACATTGCAGTTTTTATTTTGATTTTGATTTATCGTAGGAAGTTCTCAATACACATTATCGCTCCCAAATAAAATTCTTTCTCTTTGGCGCTTCATTTTGTTCCGGTGACTTGTGGTGACATTAGTGCCAGTCCTGGGCCGGGCAGGCAGGAAGGCAATTTGAGTAAGTCTCGTCCTGGCTGCGTCCAGACCTTGACAGTTACACAATACGGAGGGGCAAAGCCCCCCCTCTCTCCACTAGAACACATTCCCCCATTCATAATCAAACCTGCAAGGGTGGAGATGAGAAAGATAAGATGAGCTTTGGAGCTTGGATGTTTGTTTTGTTTTGTTTCTTGGGGAGGGGTGGGTGTCGGGGGGGGCATCCTGCGTAAAACCGCATCCTGAACAAGCATCACTGAGCCTCACTGTAAATAAATACTCTCTCCTCTGCCGAGCTTCCGTTAACTGTCACCACCTTGGCTCTGAATCACCTTCAAGTCCAAACAGGAAAATGCAGGAGATGGCAGACGGAGGTTGATGTTGGACTTGGACCGACTGTACATATTGAGTCTCCATCTCTTGTGGGTGCCGGGCTTAGTGAGCCGTGCTCTCCGAGGCTGTAAAATGTGTGCCAAGTTATGCCATCTTGATCCGCCGCTTAAAGGCGCTGTTCTTTTTGCCTGAGGAGTCTCGCTGGTCAGATGCATTACTAAAAGGGCAGCATCTCACTGAGCTCATCTGAACCTGCCCAAGGGGCGCGTGAGTCTGCGTGACTCTGGCCGTGTTTACGCCTAATCCAAAAGAGCCCCGATTGTTGTTCTTTTCCTGTGCAAAGGCAACGATAAGAAAAAAAAAAAGGGGCCAAATGCTTCGCCCGCTTCACGGCTCTTTTACGCACAAGTGGTTAACCACAGAAATTATACAATTAAAACAATTTTCTGCATCTATCAGTCAGACTGATCTAATAAGCCATTCAAATGACACTAATGGAGTAAGCCGCTCTCTCTATCCTTCCCCGAGCAAAGTATTTTCCCCTATATGACAATGAAGGCAAAGCCTCTGCATCAGTGGAAAACAAAGAGAGCCAAGAGGAATAGAGTTACAGTGCAAGCCTTTAGCAGGATGTTGGTGAGCAACTATGCACATTTGAGACGGGGCATCATCTGGGTACTTGTTCAAAATCCATCCCAGGCAGCAAAAGCGCGGCCATTTAACATTCGAATATTTTCATTGTCACAAAATACCAACAAAGCTGCAAAACGGATGACAAAACCTGGCTCGACTACCATGGACTGCAGACACACAAGGGTGTGGACCGAGTGGGAAGAAACGAGACATGCCCAAACCTTGACCTGGATATCCTGCATCTCTGTCCACCCAGTGTTGACAAGAAAGACTCCTACACAAGTTCAAGGGAAGTGCTTTCACAGTCGACGTGTCCTTTTCAACTCGCTCTTCCAAGCAAAATGGCAGAAGAGCTTTTTGTCTTTATGATCTATAACTATCCATTAGATACAAGTCCTCCTATAGCCTCTATATTGTAGATAGTCAATCCAAGGGGGGAGTGCCGGTGCCCACAAGTAAGTGCCCCATCAGCAGCTAGAGAAAAGCTGCCTTTTATGGTAACAGATCACAGACTCAAGCCATTGACCACAGAGCCCACAAATGAGGCGTTAAGTGTCATGGCGGGGCAAGCGCGCAAAAGGAGCAGAAAGATATGACCCTCTTCTCATCCATGCGTGAATCTCTCCGACGTTGCTTTCTCACTTGAACGGGCTCCTCACTGGGAAACGTTGTCAAAACATGCTCAAGTGGAACACAAATCTATTGCCTAAAAAGATCAGGAGCGATGTGTTAGCCTCTCGTTCAAAGGTCATCTATGAAAGTTGATTTTGTGGAGAGATTTGGAAGACTCAAAAAAAACACGCTGACGTGGAGACAGTGGGAACAGCAAACGCCCTGCTGTGTTGGATTTATGGTCCGGCCAACATGCACCCCTGCTGATGGGAGGGGAGCAGTCCCATATTTAATTGCAGATTACATGACTTTGCACAAGTGTCGCATTCTCTCCTGATCAGCGGTTACAGTAACCACTGGCGGCATGTAGCCACATACAGAACGCGTTCACAAGTCATATGGCAGGAACAAGAGGAACATATCCTCGTATTATACGAATAACTGGAAAGGCACTTGCGGGAACGGAAATATTTGTTCAAAGAAACGTCTGCTAATGACTGAAAGCACTACTTTGTGTCTTTACAGTTGGTCAGCGGAGAATAAATACGCACGTCTGTAATTCTCCGCACTGAACCAACTCGTGGCAAGCAGCTGAATCTAAGTTATCGTAACTAAGGGAGGTCCAAGACGGTCTTAGTCATTGCGTAACACCTCAAAATCCGACAAACCGACTTTTATTAACAAACACAGTCCCACAGATCAAAGATAATATAATTGGCAAAGGTGGATAATATAATAATAAATTTCAGTAATATGTATAAACCAAGAGGTTTATTGAAAATAATGGCAAAACTATTTAAATATAAATTAATATAAAATAAATATCAGTAATTAGTCAAATGGAAAGAAGAAAGAGTGGGCTAGATTTTACGTACCCAAATCACGCCTGCTGAATTTCCAGGAACGCCATTCCACCAATCAGAATTGAGTTTGATGTCTTAGACCAAGAACACTGGCACATCTAAAATAGAGAGAGGGAGAGAAAGAGAGAGAGAGAGAGAGAGAGAGAGAGAAAAAAAGGAGGGAAGGAAGCGACACAACAATTACAAACAGGAAGTAAAAAAGGTGTGCGTGTGTGGGGGGGAACCCCTACAGTCGTTGACTGAGCCAAGAAATGACATTAAAAGGGGCGAATGTGATTTTTTTGGTTACCAAATTTGACACATTATGACACATTGATTCCTGGCCTACATGCATAATTTTTTGTGTCATATCGGAACTAACATATCAAAGCAATTTTGGCCACAAGGCTTGTGTCTTGAAGCACAGATTGACTGATTCATTGCTCATCTTAAAACAACGGAATGCCACAAACTGACTCATATCATTTTTGTGTGCGTGTGATGTGGACCACACATTATTTTGCATACAGTTGTGTGTGTTCAAATGTTGACTCAAATGTCACTTGACAGGACTGTACTTTTTCAGATGACTACTGAAGATCATTGGAAAATACATTGCATTTGAATACAGTACAAATAAACACGCAAATATGGTCAGCTGTCAAATATTAATTTCAAAGCATGCAAACACGTGTCTTGGTTTTAACAGGCAGCTTTACAAGTAGACAAATAACAAAGCAACCAATGTCCAATGTCCCAACTCTCCATAATTCACCAGAGGAATTCAAGCATCTCCACTTGTAGCTGTGTTTCCACAGCCTGTCCACATTCTTGGGCTTGCTATTGGCCCAAGATAACACCCGTCTGATTACTCGCTGGCATGCTTGTCATTATTTCCAAAAATATGTTGATCCCGACAGGCGGCCATACCGTGTGGATTTGTGGCTACACAACTGTATTTACATGTCCATGAAACAAGCATGTCCTTTGTTTGTGAGGTCCTGTCACCTTGGATCAATAGTAAAGCGGACTTTGCAAAGAGGTGAAACATTTTTTGTTTTGAAAACAAACCGAAACATCAGCTGCTGTGACTCGAAGGCATGGAAGGGCACCGACCGGGCGTTGCTCGGGATCAATAGCTTGACCTGTTAAGTAACGCCACTCTCAGTAACGCATCCAATAAGTGTTGATCTTTGGGAACACCCCGAGCTGACCCGCGGTGCTGGGAACAATTACAAGAGAGTGGTCTTTCTGGGCCGGTGCCCACTTGACCCGGTGGGGTAAAGACACGACAGAAATCCACATGATTTAAACTCCTCCCCAAGACGTGCTGACAAGGTTAGCGGGTCAAAGCAGACATTAACAGGTCAGTGTGTGGCCCACTTGGGAACAATTACTCCTAGTCACAGCTAAGTGGACACTTGATTGAACACGATCGAGGCAGGACACACTTCCCACAGATAACAATTCCCCGAGCCATTTAGGATAAAAAGCCCTTGTGATACAGCCTTTATGGGCAAAATTCATCTTCCTTTTCCCTTTTAAAAGAATGTGTGATCGAGAGCCATTCTCCAAAGAGATGACTCAAAGCATTTCCATTTTGCAGCAATAGCGGGAGCTGCTTATAACACCGAAACAATTACAAGGTGACGGTGAAAAAAACCAAACGCTATGAGCTGCTCCAATTAAATCTTCAACCCTAACCCGAACCCTACTTTTGGATGAATCGCTGGTAGCTAAAGTCCAACACGAATGGCAGCAACAAAATAGAAAATGACATGAAAGGAAAGCATTTTGCCCCCTTCTCCCTAATGTGAACATTTGTTGTAACTGGTGAAAAAAAGTAGCATGTTTATGAGGGTGTGTGCATTTTTGCAACCATGCTATCAAACGGCTGTAAGTGATGGCTTGGTTTCCCTACATTCCTACATATTGGTTTGGGCAATTTACAAAATGCACATTTATGATTTTACATTTACTTATACTTCTCCATAAAGTGAAATATTTCAAAACAAAATAAACTCTAACCATAGTGGTTTGGGAATGGCACCCCACCTTATTTACAACTCTGAGAGCAAAAACAAAGTGCCTCTAAGGAGCTCCGGCGTTAAGAGGCAAACAATGTCTGAAACTCTACTGGGAAAGCAAGCTAGCAAATAAACAACAGGCAGAGTATAAACAAGGTCTACACCTCTTTTGGAGGGGGGAATTGGGAAAGCAAGAGATAGTGTCTCTGAGAAATCTACCGAGATTGTTTGGACATGAAACCGAGAGACAAAATAAATCAGATGGCACCGCTATCTTGCCACTTCTCAGGTCAACTGAATCATGAAGGGTCAGGGAAGATACCGTCATCCTCCGTGAAGAGCTCACACACACACACAACCACAACAAGTATGACTTCATAGTAGTAAACCCAGGAGGCCAAAATGGATTTCATTATTCAAGCACCTTGGCATAAGGAAATAATCAGTTTTCATTTAGGTCATTCTCAGTGAAGGAGTAACATTCGTTCAATTGTCACTTAATGATTCAGTTCTGTTCTGGAAGACGCCGTTAATGCTCGGGGAAAAAAAAAAAAGGTGCAACAATAAAAGCAGCCTTGTGTTTGATGCTCATATTGGACACCATAATAGTAAACAATGACATTGTGTGTGAGACAATGGGCCAATTAGCAATCTCCCCGTCTGCCATCAAGCAGCATGCTAGATTATAATAAGAACCTGCAAACTTTTATCTGTGCTGCGCTCTCATCTGCCTGCTAGCACCTCAGCGCTGCACAGCACTGCATCTTGGGTAATTACGACCTTCCAATTACGGCCCGGCTTGTAAATATATATCAAATAAACAAGCAACAACCAGTCAATTAAGGAGCTCCCTTTCGGAACAGCGGCTCACGTTGATGTTTTATGCAGTGATAGCGGCGGTAACAGTGATCACACAACTCTGGAGTGAACTTTTTTTTAAAGTGTTGTTGGAATGCACCTCAAATTGCGAAACGGAAGACAAGCACACTTCTGACACTCACTGGTTTGATCTTCAAAGACAAGAGAAGAGTAATAAAAACAGCAGCAACAGCCTGTCAACAACATTAACATCGCTCGGCTCATCCCTCTTCCAGCCACAGAGTTGCCGACTCAAATTTGAACACGCTGATGGTTTTAGAACATAGCGAGTAGCCGGCTTAGCCAGAGTGATGCATCCAGAAGACGGGATGAAAGAAATCCAACTTTCCAACCAGCAATGGCAACGGAACGACCCTGACTTGTTGGGTTTCCTGTAAGCCAAGCGGGTAGACAGACAAGACAACTTTAAAACCGACTGCCATTTCATTTTATGAGGCTTTGTTGATGTCTACGTTAACTGGGAATTAATACTCGTCAGGTTCTCTATTTTTCCAATGATTTATTAGTCATTTATTCAACATATAGACCACAGGTGTCAAACTCAAGGCTCGGGGGCCAGATACGGCCCGCCACATCATTTTATGTGGCCCGCGAAGACAAATTGTGCATCAAATTCGTGTCATTACTAGAATGGCAAATTGTCTTCACTCTTAATATCTTTTTTTTAAAATATTTGACCAATTTTTACTGAGTTTGACACCCCTGCTATAGACTGATTACTGAATAAGCAACGATAAACAGTTTTTTTCTTAAAAAAAAATGTGCAAGCTTTATTTCAGTGAGTCGGTTGACTTGGCACACATTTGTTTTGCTTATTGTTTGTTTGATTGGACCTTCCCACATCACACTTGCATTCTACACATGCATAATTGAAAGCCAGAGCCGACAGCTGACGGGTGCTAAGGTTTCGCTTGAAAGCGGTGCACAGCTTCCAGCATACGAGTGGATGCAAATATTTCAAGCCTTACCCATCATTCTACACAGACTATGAACATTCATATGCATTTATTAGTGAATGGTTTACAGATGTCGGCAATAGACAATCTACGTTTGACTCCATCGGACTGAATGTCAGATATCCAGGTCAAACACAAAGGCCAGAGAATTTACAGAAAAACAAGTTTCTTTCAAAAGTTGGATGCCATTTTTTGAAGGTCCGTTTCTGCATAAGTGAGCAGGCACACTGACCCCAGTGGCTGTTCAAATAGTGTATGCCCCCCCCCTCCCTCCCTCCCTCAGGCAGCTCATGACAACAGCCCAGCAGCAGCACTATTTGATCTCTGATGTTTTCCTTAATCTGGGTTGTCAAGGTTCGCCTGTTGGAGTGTATTTACTTTCCTTCTTCTATCAAAAAGTATTTTTCCCTCCTCTCTCAGACAATGACTAATCCAAAGACGAAGGAGGAGGGAGCACTGCCATAAACCGTCTTAAAGCGGCAGTTTCTCTTTAACATACTTTGAAGTGATTTCAGAAACAAGTGGGGGACAAAACTAAATAAGGGGGGTGCGGGTGCAATGGTAATGGTAATAATCTGTCAAAGTGATGAGTGCACAAAATCTATACACGGCTGAACAAATCAAATTCCTGAAAAGTTAAAGCCAAGTTTATTGTCGATTGGTAATGCACTTGCTAAAAAAGATATTTTAAAACACACAAAATGCTTTAAGTAAAGTAGTTCTGAATTGCAGTTAGAAAGTAATAAAAAAAATGCGTTTGACAAAATATTTGGCAATTATGAATTAATCAAGTGGTCAGCATCTTCTGCATTTAGAAATAAAAACAAAGTAGCAAAGTTAAACTTTATTCATACTAAACACACTAAATGCTAAACGGAGGTAAATTATCAAAAAATATGCCTAGATATATGAAGTGACAGTTTTTAATTAATTATGCAGTGCCTGAATAAGAATAGCAAATAAAAGCCGAACAACTCTATACAGTATAAGATACCAAAAATAAATCTTTACATGCTTACTATTAAAACCCCGAAACTTTCTAAATATGTGCCAGTTGTAGTGTCTTGACTTTGAGAGACAGTAAACACGTGGACAAAAGCTGCTGCTGCTGCGGCTGCTACTTTGCTCTTCCTGCAAAAAAAATCACTGCAAATCTTCTGTTGCATGAGCTACAAGATGTCATTTTATCCAAAGATGGTCGTCAATGGGACGTCATGACGTAACTAACTGCATGCACACAGTTTACCTTGCTTGCAAAAATACCCTAAGACATTGCCATCCTATGAAGTTCGCCAAAACTTTCAAAACACCGCAAGAACACAACGTTGGTGAAGTTTTAAAACACTTGATTGACTACACGCCACACCGACATAATAATCCTACGAGTTTGTATTTACTACAGGTGAGTGCGTGTGCGTGCGTGTGCGTGTGTGTGTTATTTGTCCATTTCGTTCTGCAAACTTCTCGGCGACAGCCATGTGCAAAAGAAATGTCTGTGCGCATGCACTTGTGCGCGCCGAAGCACAAGGCATCGTGATAGGACACAACAAAGATTAAATGTTAACATGGTTAGCGCGATAATAGAAACTTACCATGATCCGAGTGGCTTTAGGGCTGCTATTGACGCACGCGGATGAACACAACTTGTTAGGCTGCACGCCAGCTTGTGTACGGAGACAGCGTGCGATACAAATCGCACCGTAAACACCAACAAGATTACTCCGCCAGCCTTTTTTGGTAACGGTGGCGGGGGCACTATCTAACTTCACACCTAACTTAGCGTATCGGTCGCTGAAGCAAGCACATAGTTTGTCGTCCAGGTAGATGAAAAATACTCGTGCTCCTTCCTGGCTGTTGTTATAAGATATAAAAAGACAAAGAAACGGTGCAAGAAGCGCCGATTTAGATGTTGTTGTTTTGATGTTCCAGGTCCATGACGTCATATCCACCTGCTGCGTAAACAAGATTCATTTGCATTGCAACGGCCACAATACTATTCAGAGGAAAAGAGCGCTAAGAAGCAATAAGTAGCTTCTTTCCAGGGGGGGATGGATGTAATGATATGCATTTTAGCAGAAGGTGCGGTTGGGGGGTGGGGGGGGCGTCAGGAAAAAGTATGTCTATTAATTATAACACAGAGGCAATGAACTACATATTATTTTTAAAATACCAATAATGTTTCTTTTTCATTTCAGCCATTTCAAATACTTTTATAATAGACTTTGACATACTACCAAATAGGTTGGGAGGAGTTTAAAGCTTCCTGATTGTAAAGATGAAGTACATCAGGCTAAATGGGTCAGGTGCATGCAGTATTTTCATTGGTTAGTGTCCATTATTTGCTTAGTTTTTAAATGATCAAGAAAGACTGGTTATTGGCAAATTTATTTGGGAGTTTTTGCTTTGCCTTGGGCATGACTGATGTTACAGCGGGTGTATTTTGCTTGACTCAGAAAGAAATTACTAGGGCAGTTTAACAGTCCAGTTAACACTAATTGTAAAGCAACATTGATTTGATTTCACGAGAAACTACTTTAAGTCGCTTTTTGTCCTTGATCAAGGTCTGAGAAGCACAGCCCTTTTCATTATGGAAGACATTACAAGTGTACATCTTTTTTATGCTGCAGCTGAGACCTGCTGCTGCTGTTGCAGTGTGTTTCTTAGTAGACAGCGCCACCCTTTGGTTGTAGGCGGCAGCCCATTTTTTTCAAACATGAATTTAGTACATCCTGTATATGTTCATGACAATTTACCTGTTTATCTAAAATTGCCTGAACAAGCGTTTTGGTAAAATAACATGAAGAAATAAGCAAAAAAAATAAATATTATGCTATTGAACTTTTAGACTTTACTGACCAACATTAGTTTACCCCAATTGGATTCTTCCACTATTTGCTGATGATGGTTGTGAATAAATTTTTCAGCATATTTGTATTTCAATGCACACTTTTTTAAAATGCATTTCCTTAAAATGGGTGTAGTTGTCTTTTTGAAAAAAATATAAACTACGGTTTCATTGCTTGGGTTCTGAACATGATTGGTTGGCTTGATTTAAACAATTTAGATGTGCACTGTTATATAAAGTCAATCTTGCACGTAGACTCGCTAATACAAGGTCAACAAGGCCAGCTCCCAACATGCTTGTTGGCCTCCATTTATTAGCCTGTTTCCTCCCGTGTCACCATGCCGCTGCGCTGTGTGGATTAAGGGCCCGTCTTGATTGGGCGCAGTTGTAAATTAATTGAGGATCACTATCAGTTACGTGATAGCCTCTCTAACGCAAGCATGCAGACAACAAGTAATTAGCATTCTGTTAATTAGGTAATTAGGCTAATGAATAGGAGCCGCTATGAATTCTGAAAGAGTTCCAATGGCTCACGCACACGCACAGATTTTCTCTCACTGTGGCGGGGACAGAAACATTCAACATGAAATAAAAGCCAAGGAGAAATTCTGATAGCTTGTGAGGAATTTTAAAGTAGCATGTTGTATTCATGATGTTGCGATTTTAATTATATTGCTATACTCAAAACAAATACTGCAATGTTAATTTTGTATAGTAGTGTGAAATGCCTCGCCATGAGGTGGACAAAATGGGGTATGGACAAAAGACATACTAAGATTTATTGGTACTGGAAACAAGTACTGACAAGTACTGACAAGTACAAATCAATGCCGGCAAATGTGCAATTTGTGTTTAACATATCAAATGATCCATTTGTGAAAGTGAAGTTCTACTTTTCCCACTCAGCATTCAAAGAGTTTGCCAAATGTGCTGCGGTAGGTTGGAACATTCAAAGAGACATTTCAGCGTTGAAAATCTATATGACGGCTGCGTATGGCTTTCCAAGTGAGGGCCACTTGTGAGCGGACTGACTCATTCAAGCGTTACCCCCGATTTTAACATTTCACATCCAACTGATGAAGACACAAGAACTCATTTTCGTCATTTGCGATTACGTTTGTAAACTGCTTTGGTAGCTAACAGCATTCTTAAACATTGTACGAGTGGATAAAGGCAAACATTTGTTGAACGTAGACGAGAAAATAGCAGCTAACTTTATACAAGGAAACGACTGTACGAGCTGTGAGACAGTGAAATGACAAAAACTGTGAAAAATCAGTCAATGTTTCGATGTACATTCTTTCAACGGTCCAAATAAAACAAGGCATCGGTTATTTGATCGCTACAAAAATATATTGATAACACCTTTGATTCTCTTGTGGACAGTGTCATTCAGTCAAGGCAGGTGCAGTTCTGATAAAAATAATAATAATAATAATCATAGAAAATAAGCGTACACTATCTAATGTCTTGAACGGCCTCCTTCAAAGGCATGATGTTCCATGTGAGCTGTAAAATGAAAAATAATTCAAAAATCACAATGAAAGTCCGACAACATTTAAAGACTAAAACGCATACTCACGTTTATAAAAAACTGCTTTAAAAGATATATCCGGGAGAAGCTCGTTGATTTTTCCCAAGATGGTCGCTTCGTTAGCAAGAGAGGCGTCTTTATTCCAAACTTGTACGACATCCTCTCGATCTCTGACACTTACGCTGACGCCAACAACCTCGTCATCTGAAGGTGGGAAAAACAAAAAGAACAAACAGACAGTCAACGGAACTAAATCATCAACGTCAGTCTTATCATTTGAAAAAGTAGAGCTCGCCACCTGAGGCACAATAATCAACAAACTGTTCCCCGATGATGGCAAGTAACAATTCTTTCCAAACTGCAGACTGAAACGAGAAAAAGAAGCAAGTGAGAACTTGACTCGAGTCCGTCCATTCAATGGCATCCACATTTTGGCCAACTGGCAAGTGCTCTAACGTTTCCTTTGCGATTGCTCAATGTGGCATCTTTTGCAGCAAACACCTACCGTGCCTTCTTTGGGTACTTTCATCTTCCACACACCTCCTTTTGCATTGCTCTCCTCTTCCCTGATGGAGGTCAAAGAAAAACAAAATGTGAGCAGACATATTTGATCTTGGAAGGAATAAAAACTACTTATAGAATATTGGTCTTGGTCTATTCACATCAGTGAAGTGCTGTGCAGGTGTACTTATTATAGTGTCCACTGACTGTTGGGACAACAATTACGGGTAATTACTAGCTTAAGTCAAAAACAAGCTTAAGTCAAGTATGAATAAAGACATACCAGAGTGGCCTCCGTTCTCCCCGCATGAGGTGATAGCTACACCTCAAAGGAAGGGCCGTGACTGGTGGGATGTTATTGTAGACGCTCCAGAATAGCTGCCGACAACAACAACAAAAAGCACGTTTGGCAAGGTCTTTCTTTTAATAATGTGTTGATACTCATGCATACCTGAACACTTGTCACTGTGTAGATCTTCTTCAGATTGGATTCGCATTCTGCTGCCGTTGTGCCTGGCAATGACCTAGATGAAGGTATTAAGCAACCACCGTGTCATATTTGCTGTGCATTTTCCTCAACCTGCAAGTCTATGCGTGCTATTCTCAAAAGTATTTTCCAACATAACTGGACCTGCAATTGTTTTTTTTCTTTACGGTAAATTATCTAATCCAAGACATGGCTTCAAACTGATTACAGAATAAAGTGGATTTGGCCAAAATGATGTACGACTGTTCTAGACATCATTCTTTAATTCAAATGACCTGGATACATTTCAGATGCGTGGATCGTGTGGAAAACTGACAAAGACCTTTTCGAGTTCGTATTCCTATCACAATCACTAAATGACAGAACTTCCGATTTTCGGTTTTGGTGATCATGACGGCGTCTTCGTGTCTAGACTACCGTTAGAGAGAAAATAGGACAACTCAAATAACATTTGCTTGCGGAGGCCTGCTCGAGAGCTGCAGCCTTCACCAATATTTCAGCCGTGCCCTTCCAGGAAAGCGAAACTTTTCATGACGATGCGATCATCTCACTACCTGTCCAGCCAAAAGGTCCAAGGTGAGTGCAACGGCAGCGTTGAGTTGTCTTCTCCGGCTCGGTGTTTCTTTGTGATATTCTCCAACTCTTCCTCGTCGATATCGATGCTGTTTTCGGACGGAGCGCTCAAAGATCCTCTATCCATTTGCAGGTCCGCCTTACCCGCAGAAAGCGCCATGAGAGCGTCTCAAAAATGTATGTGAAGGCAAACTGTTTTAAATCGCCTTATTATCAAAACACCGCTTTGGTTGCGTCTGCTGCTCCAGAAACGCTCTTTCCGCACTCCGACAATGACGTCATTGCGTCGCTGTGCCAGACGTAACAGTCGCTCGGTTGCGGAGAGCACAAAAAAGTGCGAAGATGCTTTACTCGAAGAGATTTTTGTCTGCTTAACCTGTGTGCTATTGACAAACGTGCTTACATCTTGTAGTCGGGTAAAATACATGGATGACACTGCGGCGTCATAAAAACTGTGCAATACATGGATGACACTGCGGCGTCATAAAAACTGTGCAAATGCGCCGTGCCAACAAGAGTCGCATTATGTGCGGAGTTGATAAAATGTTGAATATTAATTCTGGTGAGTTGAGCATCTTCGTGATTTTTGTATCTTTGGTTACCTCTGGGCCACTTTTTGGACAGCTGCTTTTTCTTTACAACAGTCCGTCAGGTAGCTCTCACAAGTAGCAACAAGTCAAGTCAGACTTATGATAAGTCACAAGCAATTAAGTCACAAACAAGAGTGATTAACGTGCATTGCATTGTGTACTTTCTACTACATGTCACGTTGGGCGACCCCATCCCGCTCCTGCATCCCACAGCACCTCTGGTCTGCAGCAATGTGGATGACTTGCTCAAGCTGGACCAAACCCCATCACCTCCTTCCTCTCCATCAAGGAGTTCCGGATACGCTTCAGATGCTGCTTGCCTTGTTGCCTAGCAACGTACATGCCAATGGAACCATTCTGTGGCATTTGAACTGACGCGAAGACACCCAACGCCCAATAAAAGAATGACCATCCCCAAAATGCCACGACTTTTGTCATGTTTTTTTTTAAACCTGTCCAAAATGCATTGCACATTGTAAATTCGTGCTTAGTTTTATTTTCCATTAAGGGTGGGTTTCATTTGAAAATGCACAGTCCCGCATTGGGATCAAAATACAAATGTTCTTTTCTTTATTCTTTCTTTATATAAGGCCTATTGTAGTATTCATTATTTTTTACCCTAAGTATTTCAAGCATTTTTATTAACTCATATTGGAAATGCAACCCTTGTTCATGCAAATGGACAAAATAAATCAAATCAGTCAAAGGGAAGAATTTGCATCTGCCATGTAAATCAAGGCTAAATCACAACATACTTCCTAATTCCTTGATATGAAACACAGGAACAAAACATTCGGATATTCAGCCGGAGTGGAGATTTGAACCCTCAACCTGAGAAGTGTGAGGTAGACGTATCAAATATATATCCCTCATTGTTATTGATATTTGAAGGAATACATGAACAGCGGCAAATCATTTGCAATCATTGCCCGATCAGATGTAGTCCTGATCTCTTTGATATGACGGGAGACATTTGGATTGTCCCTCGTCCAGAGTGATGCACGACAAGTTGGGTAGACACGGGCAAGTGTGATGGAGTCTTTTGCCAATGAAAGGAACCTGCGGGGCAAAAGAATACACAAATGACTTTGTGTACAACAGTTTCATGCTCGCTAGAGGAAACTCGGTCTCGAGATGGTCTCACATCGTGGCTCATGGGGTGACAGTCATCTCCTTCCGTTCCCATCAGCGTACACATTCGCAGGCTGTGAAACCACAAACTCACAGCGCAGCACATTCCTCCTCCACACTGGGAGTCCTTCTCACATGCCTAAACACACACACAGATGTGATTTATTTATTCAACAATTTAATACCAATAAAAATATTTGTGCATTCTAAATGGAATTCAACTGGTGACACATTTAAATACTTCAAATCTGATCCTGATTTCTTCTATTATTATTTTTTGGGTTGTCCAGACATAAATGAGTTCAAGCATACATTTCGATGGAGCAGTTTGTTTTGACTCACCCCTGTGATGACGACCGAAGACCCGAGAGACACCCAGAGCAGGAAGAAGAGCTGTAGAAAGAAAGATTTCATGATGGAGAGGTGTCTCAGTGCCCTTCAAGGTAGCAACTCAATCAAGCTGACAAGACGAGTCCGACTTTGCCCCACGTGCATGTGTGACTGGTGAAAGAGAGAAGCCACCTTTATAAACCCGACCCGCCATTCAGAATCATTGTGACTCACTCACATCAGCATAGCTTTTCAGAAGCAAAATAAATAAATATATAAAAACAATACCTTCATGTCTTTTTCCCTCTTGAGCTTCCGCAGCATGAACTCTTGATCCACCTGATAATTTTTTTTCCCCTCACTCAGAGTTACCTTTTCACATTCCAAGGCCGAAGCTTTCATGGCATCCTTTCACATCCACTTGAAGCGCATTCCCAATGAGCGTACCTTCATTTTCAATCAATGAATGTCGGCTGTTTTTTTGCCGCTTGTTCAGAGAGGAATGCGGCTCTCAAAATACCTAGAGGCCCATTCCTTCATGTTTAGGTTGAACAAAGGAGGAATTAATCAATATTTACAATCATCAAATTGACAAAAAATTGCATTAAACTACCCACGCTGCCAATACCAGCAAGGTTTTGTGTATTTTCATGCAACATGTCACAATGTCTTCCATCACAAGCAGTGTACAAGGTCACAGCTAATGCAGTCTTTCTTTCTCTTTCCCTATTCACTCCTCACCCCACCAGTCAGTTGACATATATACATTTTGAGTAGGACGACTGTATAGGCCCTCAAGACCAAATCAGTTTTCATTTCAAAAAGTCTATTCTTGTACTAAAAAATAAAATGAGATACTGCCATAACATTTTCGGATACACTGAAAGTCCCAAATACAAAATCAAGGACAGGTCAGATCTGTTTCCACTTTAGCACAGTAAAAAAAAATCTATCTTCTTTCAAAAGATGCAATGAATTGGTCCAGCTTTGGAGAGCTTTAAGTTCAAGTGGCGCAAATTGTTATCATCATATTGACAAAACTCTTCCCGTTGCCTGTTGATTGCTAGTTGTAAATCCATCTATCCATTTTCTGCGCCTTAAATCCAGTTCAGGGCTATCGGCGAGCTGCCGTCGATCCCAGCGGAGGAAAAAACATGACAAAGTCCACAGAGAAAAGGTCAAAGCTTTGAGTAAATATCAAAGTTGTTGATGTCCCTACAGTAACTCACTGGTAAATATGGAATGGTCTATATAAGCAGTTTCCATGGTTACCAAAATTTCAGTATGACCTTCTTTTAAACTGCACTCCAGCACTTACCAAACATAGAACAAAATGAAGCAATCAGAACTGCCAACTGAACTCAGCTTTACTTTCTTTTTTCTTTTTTCCTCCATGTATGCGGGATAAATGGCAACCTAATTTGAAATTAAGTTTACGACATCTTTTTGAAACGTCACACGTAACTGACTGCAAATTAGCCACAAGCAAACAAAGTGACAGAAGTGATGATCCAATTTGACGACGAGCAGATCCAGATGACTGAAAATCAAAGACACAAATCTCTTGTGCATTCAAGAGAAGTAATTTTTAGCCATACCAAAAGTAGTCTCGACTCATTTGTGAGGACACAAAAAAAGAATATTTTGAGGCATTCAAAGTCATCGTCTGATTTCCTTTGCTTTACTTGACGTGAGCGGAGCTAATAGTCAATCCATTCTGACCTCACGACCCTGATTTTGCATTCTGTCAATTCAAAACACACTTAACACCAATCGAAATATAACAAACAAAAATACTATGGTTTTCTCAAACTCTCAATTCATAATTGATGCTCAATTCACAGTTAAAGCTAAAGGGGTTACATCATCCTTTCCTTCATCATGGTATTTCATCGCCATCGTCTCATCACCAGTATCTTACATCATCTTTGCTAATAAATTTCTTTTTTAAATTGAACTCTTCCTCTTTTCTTACTTCATGTACTTAATGATCATTATAATCAATAGTTCTAATTTATTAACTTAACAATAGGTTAACTTCAAAGCTGCAAGCTTCAATATTTTTTTTAAACTCCTTAATCATTAATAGGAATAATTTAATTTGCAATATGAGGGTAAGAGGCTGTCTGTTTTTTTATGTTTTCCTGTCGAGGGTGTCTAGAGAGGCCACTGTCTGTGATGGTGTGAGATTAGCAGCAGCAGTGACACATCACCACATGGTGTCACCTCTGATCACATTTAAGCATCTTCTTCTCCACTTCTGACATCTCACTTCAAGACCTAATAAACTGAGGCCGGGGAGAGTCATATCAAGTTTCATTGCTAAAGGAAATAGCTGTCTCCATCTACATTACTGGCTTGATTTATTTCAGGGCCCTGCGCAGCGCTTGCTCCAAAAAAAAAAAAAAAAAAGACTATACAACCAGAAGATGGTGCAATTGGACTGAAAATGTGAGACTGTTTCCTCAACAGTTATGTGACAAGCCAAGGAGGCTGCAAACGTTTCAGTTGAGTCAACAGGAAAAACAATAAAGAAATACAAAAAGGAAATGAAGAAAATGCAAATTTGAAAACAGTAGAATATGCTGCTTGAATTAAATAATTTATGGATGTTACATCTTGTGTATTTTCTATAAGAAGGAGAGCAGAACGGTGCAAAAAAGTATGTTTGCATACAGTACTACAGTGATCCCTCGCTACTTCGCGTTTCGTTTATCGCGGCTTCACTACATCGCGGATCTTTTTTTCAAAAAAAAAAAAACATTTAAAAGTCAAAATAAAACTTATAAATTGAGGAAACGTGTCTAACCTTTAGGACAATGTAGTATTGCTCCAAATGTTTGTTTACATTCCTTTAGAAGTCTGTTTTCACGTGTTTGCACGATCGCGAATTATATTTCCGCTAGCCTGCCCAGTACTTCTTATTGGTGACCGTACTTCGCGGATTTCACTTATCGCGGTTTTTGGAACCAATTATCCGCTTAGCCATAATCACTTTGTGTATCGCGCTCGCGGGCCAGTGTGGAAGGATGCAGCCACCTTAACGTTAGTTAATCCAGGGCTCAGCTTGCGTCTCCGACATTCCAATTTGAGGCCATTTGTTTGCTCGAGCTTCGTAACTGATAATGCATTGCTGCAACATTCCATTCAGTGGTTATATCAGTCTCAGCCCTAAATCTCCTCTCCCTGCAACAACAACAACAACAAAAACTGGTGTCATACACGCACGCATTAACAAGTAGCAGCGAGCACATAAATGATTCACCGGCTGGCTGACTCGGAAGATCCCATGGTGCTCTGCAGGAGGGACGCTCCATATGCAGCACCACAAGTGCCACTTGGCGACAGCACGCCACGCCACGCTGCTCGCGCTCCATCCTTGTAGTCTAGCCTGCTACTGATGTTGGAATGGACTGGAACACCCAATATGCCCCCCCCATCCCAACCTTATGAATCCAGACACCCAAAGCCCGAAGCAAGACGACGCACTGCATCTCCTCTCAACATCTTATTATGCTCCCCGCCGCAGAGAAGCTTTTCCCCGCAACTCGTAAGACTCGCTCAGCAGCCAAAGCACAATCACACCAGTGCACAGCAAGCCCTCACTTGTGGATTTAATATCACAGCAGAAGCACCGTTATTTTGCCTCCACATCCCCTCAGGTTTCCAATCCCCCCCCCCCTCTTTGCCTTTGTTATCTTCATTATCAGGCGGTGTTGAGCGTGGCACAGCTGTAGCAGCTGCAGATGCTTCACTGCGCCGCTCTTCATCTGTGACGATCGCACAATCAGAAAAACTTGCAAAGACAAACAACAGCAGTGAGATCTCACCAGACATTTTACAGGCAGATGAAATCTCGCAGTGAAAATCGCACATGATTGCATCGACAAACGACAACGTTGGTAAAATACTCGTTATAATCATCGTGGATTATTAATTTGCACAAAAAAAAAACCACTGCCATTCTTACTTTAATTTAATCCCCTTAGTCTTCAAGGTTACATGCAGGCCCTGAAGTGAAACTGTGCATGATATAGAGTAAATAAAATTAAAAAAAATGGAGGGAGTGATGGTTTCTTCCCCCTGCCTTTGTCATTTTTTATCAGCAAGGTTAAATTTATTGTCAGTGGACAAAAAGCCCATCCGGCAGTAATTGTCACTTTAACCGAGACAGGAAACAATAGACTTGTTAGTGGCACAATATGAAGAGGAAGTGACTTCTTTTGACAGCAGCAGCAGAAGCAGCAGAAGCAGCAGCCATTCGGATGTTGCTTCCAAGTCTTTCATTCAACACTTGATTTTCTCATCTGTGACTCACGCACATGCCGGCTGGAGAGTCATCTTGTTAATGCGGCAGGGAGCTTTTAGGAGGAACACTTTGACCTGGGATCGGATTCCATTTTACCTGCCAGAGGTAACAATTGACAGTCCAGGGTCAGCCAAATGAATGAGTCCATGTTTAGCCTTCCTCTGTGCTTGGCGGAGCACTCGCTGTTTTGTTTGGAGCGCTCCCAAATGGAACGGCACTTTTGGAGTCAGGCCAAATTGTCAGCACGGATTTTGTGAGTGAGCGATGACCGCTGCCGGCTTGAATAGAATCATCATCTGGGCATTTTTTGCAGAACAAAGTTGCACACCTGACCTTACGTTCAAACATTCCAGTCCACAGCTTTTCTTCCCATATGTCAAAAGTCGTTAATCACAAATGCAAGGTTTAATTGAAAACTCGTGTTTACTGTCCTTTCATGGCAATACACCAATATTAGAAGAATGAGTCAAAAACTCCCCATATCAAGACCTTCAGTAGGTAATTTATTTAAAAGGAATAAGAGAAGCTTTTTTGAGTGAAGCTGGCTGTGATCACTCCCACAGCGTCGCAGCCATCCCTCTTGCAAATCTGACTGCTCTGTGCTCATCTGTGAGATTGCAGACGTGAGGTCTAACCCTGATTCTGTTTCGTTTTCGGTTAAAAAAAAAAACACTTTCTTCCACAGCGAGACTTCTCAGTTCTCAGTTCACAGCCATGACTGTGGTGCCCTTGAGCAAGACAGCGAAACCTGAAAATAATAAATCGCTCCTGACCATAATGACTTGCAAAGGGCAGATTATTTTCTAGAAGAATGATGACTGTTGTTTTATTACTTTGATCGGGCCATTGCTTTCCTATGCACCTATTTGAACGACACAATTTCCTAATTGTGACTCCCCGCCACACACACACACACACACACACACAGAGTTGTCAGTGGGCTGCGAAAGCGCAGTTATCGTCAGCTCCTTTGAAATGGATATGCAAATCCTTCACAGTTTAGTCCCGTTAATTATTAAACAGTGTGACTATTATACAGTGGCATACTTACAACAGGTCAAGACTGATTACACACTTTCGGGTTGACAGACAACGAGAAGGCATTTGTTCAGCGGTAATTAGGCAAAATGATAACACAATGCGGCCCCATTAAACCGGAACACTCTGGGGGGAGCGTAAGCTTTGGCAGCAAGCCGTATATATTCTCACTCCTATCAAAATGGCATCGGAATTTCAATGAGTGTTACATTCAAACAAATCAAACCTGAGGCAGTTGCGTTTATCGAGACGTGCAATAGGTGTCAAGAAGCTTCATATTGCAGCGTAAGGACCTGCAGGTAAAATGGCTTTACAAGCCTCTCAAGGTCCGAGGTTCATCAATGATTTACTGCACGGCCGCTCTTGTTAGCACTACACTTATGCACACTTATGTGCCGCTGAAGCGCACACTCTGCATTCATGCGTAGATCAAAGTGCTCATTCGCATCGTTTTTGTTACACAACACATAACAATAAAGCACGATTGCTGTCAATTAGGTGGAATTCCTTTCAAATATTCCAAATGGTGACCTTATAAACTGCATCCAATTATAGAATGAATTGCTACTTTTTTTTCCCTTCATCTGTTCTACATCTTTTTCTCTGTTCAAATGAAGCAATCAATCGTACCACGGAGCAGACTATTTGCAGCAGCTGTTAAAAAAAAAAAAAGAAAAATACTCCCACAGACAGACATGAGGAGGAAGAGGTTCTTCAGCTGAGATTTAGTGTTGCACTTTATGAGCACCGAGACTGCAGCTCAGTAAATCCTTCATCATTGTGTTTTTATTTGGGAATTTGATCTCTTCGGGCAAGCTGGGGCCCCCTTTGTGTTGCTCGGGCCTACAAATTGACTTCATCCAACGTGTCCGACATCCACGTAAGCGTGTGAAACAAATCTGCATGCACTGCAATTAGAAGTGAGACGAGAGCGTCGAGCTGCTGCTGCAATCGCATGCTAATGATACGCAGCGGGAGGGAGGCCGCGCTTGAATATTCTCCCCACTCGTGAAGGAGATTGTGAACAACGGCGTCGCCCTCTTCCTCCTCTTCTTTAATCGTTGTAATTACTTGCCGCATGGACGGATGGTGGGGATAACGCTACAATTAAGTATGAGTTTCCATCATGGATTAATTATTAAGTCAACGCTTTTGACAGGGTGCAATTTACTACGCAAGTCATAACAGTTTATGGCTGCACCAATGAACTTGGTAGGAACTTATCTACATTTTTTCAGATATTTGTACTGCATTTGAGTATTCTTTTTTCTGGTGATTCAGTCATTTTGAGTTTTGGTCCATGTGTTTAAAAATAGTTGTCTGTATTTTCTAAACCTTACTCTATCTACACGGGTGTCGAATTATTTTTTTTCACGGTCCGCATTGTAGTCATAGCTTCTTTCAGAGGGCCATTATGACTTTCAACCCAAATAAATGTATGAGCACCTCATATTATATACAGTAAAAGCTACAAAACAAACTGACAAATAACTCGTTTTCAAATCAGACAAGTAAAAACTGGTCAAATATTTAAAAAAAAAGATTAAGAGTGACGACAATTTGCAATTCTAGTAATTACACACGAATTATATGCACCATTTGTCTTTGCGGGCCACATAAAATGATGTAGCGGGCCGCATCTGGCCCCCGGGCCTTGGGTTTGACACCTGTGCTCTATCACAATGGGCAAAATAGTCCATTTTAATTGAGAGTAGCAGTATCTAAACTACTACTTGCATAGCGTCAGTAGCCTACTTTGAATCTAAATTGCAGTGGGTCAAGTCTTTACCTAGTTGAGGACCCAAAGCAGTGAAGCAGGGCAGGATTGCACTTGAAAAAATATATCTAATCTAAATAACGCCAAGTAAGAACGGCACATGGAAGACAAAAACCATCAACAGTCAAAAAATACAAGTGTTTAGGTCACAAAGTAATACGGACTCACCACAACGCACAACAACATGTCGACTGAAAAGAACCAGGAGCCAACTAAATACAAGCAAATTGACGAGACAATGAGGAACATCTGGACAAGACGTGAGTGGCCGACGGAGCTGATTGGTAGATACAAGAGACCCCCGCGTCGACGAGAACAGTTTAGCACAAAAACGTAACGAGAGAAACAAGACATGAAAATCAGGGACACGGGAAATATACTGTATAAAACGAAATCCAGTCAAAACTAAATGAAAAAACAGATTTCAACACACAAAATGTCAAGTAGTTCAGGAAATTCCAAGGCAAACTTCATCATGGTACCTTCAAAGTCTTGCTGTTTGGAACTTGTCTTTAACATCATGGGTTGTGACCTCAAACTTTAAGCAAATATTCTTTTTGTGTGATATACTCACCGTATCCCTCAAAGGAGACATTCGGCGCTTCCTCGTCGGCGTTGTGGAAGCAGACATAAGTCAAAGAGCAGGAGGAAGGATTCCAGTCGTTGCCTTCAGCATCCGGCTTGAAGCGACACCTTACTCATATTACAGACAAGTGTGTTTCCAGCTCGAACGACGGCAGACTGCAATATGAACCCAGAAGCCTCTAAACTGCTGCTTTGATTCACAAGGGTGTCATACATTTAGCTACATCTCATACAAACAGCAGAAAGCTGCAATATAAGATAATTCGGATACTTTGGATAAAAAGCTCTGTTTGCTTTCAATCCCACATGATTGAAGGTAGTGATGGGAAAATGAAGCTCCAAATTTGCTTCATGAACCAGTTGTATTTTCTAACATTATTGGTTTAATGATTAAACTTTAATCAGTGTGCCATTAAAGGAGTAAAAAAAAAAAAATACTGTTTCGTGAAGCAGATTTGAAGTTTCCCATCACTGTTTGAAAGCTCAGAGGTACTGTTGATGGGAAATTTGAGATGACACACTGGATAAGCAGCCGACGGAGGGGAAGATGATTGACAGCTCTTGTCAACGTGTGAGCTTGTCATGGACATGTCATGTGTGAGGACACTTTTGCCAACAACACAGCAACGATCAATCAATAAAACGCCCACCTCAGTCACAAACAATCTTTCTTGATGCAAACAAAGGCTGAAAGTTCAATTTGTGCGAAAAAACACAGCGCAGAGCCCAAAAATAGATAACTTCAACAATTTTATTTGTGAAAAACTACAAGCAAAATTCATAAATAGACATTTCTATTTGAAGCAAGAAGGAAAAATGATCAGGTTAGCCATTAAGCGCAAAGTCGTGCACATGCCAGGAACATGTCTTATTTCAACATTAGAAGCTGGACCAAGAAGCTGTGAGCTGCTGAAAATGCTACGTACATTTCCACACCAGAAACAGAATGTGAGCATTTCACAAAGAGAAACAATGACACATCAGCTAAAAAAGTTAAACAAACAGGAAAACGTAAAGAATTAAACAAAGAATGGATTATTTCTTGTACTGTCCTACAAATGTTCCCACATTTCTTTTTCAACAGAGCAATCATTTTCAAAAGCATTGTACAAGACATCTTATAGGGAGGAATGAGTTTGTATAATACACTGAGTGGAGGAATTCACGTTTAAGATATACAGTCGGTAAACAAGCATTTCTATATTTGGATCTCTGACAAACAAAGCTAAAAAAATGTAACCATCTTTACACAGTAAATTAAGGTTACTGGTCGCACACAAGAACAGAAATGCTTGCGCGGAAAGGAAACGAGGAACAAAAGCTTCGATGCCATTTCATTTCGTAGTGTTTGCAGATTTGAAATGTATGTACAAGCAATGCATCACATGACCATTTGTCAATAATTTAACAAATCTTTTTACTTGCGCTACTAGGTGGGTGCGGGCGGATAAGGCAAGTGAAGCGATGGCTTTTTAGGCCCATTTTGGAAATGTTGCGTTAGAAAACTGGGTTGGGTTCTTTTGTGTTAAAAAAAAAAAAATTCCAACATTTTCAGCTTCACTTTAGTCGCCTGGCTTCTTCCCACTTTGAACACTGATGGCGTTCTTGGTACGCAATGAAGTACATGATTACATTTGAACCACTTAAGAGCAAAAAAAGAACAAAAACATGAGTTACAAAAACTGATTATCCCCTCATGAGAACGCATATGTGTCAAATGCTCCTGGGATGGAGGTGGTGTGCTGATGGGCGGAGGGGAGGGGTGGAGGGGGGATCACATCTACAATGTTCACTCAGCCCGCCCGTCACTACCTGCACGTGTCCAGTGTGACGTGCCGTGCACAATAAGAACACCATTAACATGGATTATATTAGTCTTTCTTTATTTAAACTGTTATTCATCTCAAACATTAGATAATTGCAGTAATTGCATTTCAAATTGTTATTCATCTATGTATCATGTCAATATGAAATTCCTTTGGTCCTTCAATAAATAAAACTAAGATATCATATACACATTTATTCTTTATACAATTTCATACAGTTGGAAAGGAAATTAGGTGGTTACGGTATCAGCTACGAGTGGAAATGAATGAGAAGAACCCTTGCTGTTCCAAAATAAGAGAGCACCATAGTGATTTGAGTTTCACCTCCGATGACTGTGGTCTTTAAATTACTATTTGGCAAAAATGAAAAGAGGACATTAAACTCATTTGCAGTGGCAACTGGCTTCTATCAGAACAAACGCGCCATTTCCAGGCGTCTTCGACAGCCCCGTACGGTTTCACCGGAGGGACCCCGAGCACCAGTCCTTCAGAAAACTCTAATCTGAGAGGCGCACAACTTCACCTTGAGCCAGACATTTGCGAAACAGAACGGAGCAAATAGCGACAGCTTTTAGTGTTTTACACAACAGCCTACACTGTACAGTTAAGGACGCACAATACTGAAGAAGATTATGAGTTGAGAGTTTGAGGATTTGGACTTGTGATGCACACAGCAGCCACGAGGAAAGTCCTAACAGTGTTCAGAGTGAGACGGGATTTGTTGAGGAAACGGGAGTGACAATCGGATTCTTCATCACATACAGTGACTGGGAGATCTGCAAAACTTTTTCACAGTGTATCTAGCACCTTCGTGTGTGTGTGTTGGTGTGTGTGTGTGTGTGTAGTCTGGCATCATTTCAAACGGCAACAAAAACACTGAGGGAACGATGGGCCGGCAGAGCTACGCAGCCAAGCTTCAACATCATAAGGAAAATATCAAAGTATACAGGTGCAACAGGTAATAAATAAAGGTACAAATAATAATAACAAAATAAGGGTGGTTATTGTGCCTGGCGGAGAAATGTTCGTGACAAAAAAAAATAAAATAAAAAGATGGACTTGGCCTCACATCCACGTCCAAATATAAAACAATACATACAAGCGTCTTGGGCGTTAACTCTGTATAGTCCGCAGCTCCTTTTCCTCTTCGGCCGGAGGCCTTCATTTGCGCGTTGGGCGCGCTGCGTTGCCTTCATCCGGGCCGCCTCCAGGTTGGTCAGAGAACAGAGGCGGCATGGCCGTGGGGAAGCTCCAGTCTCTCCCCCTTTGGGATCCGTAGTGTCCAGTACGTGGGGTGGAAAAGGGGGTTGAGTGGGCGGGGTCGACGGAGAACGGGCCGGGCCCTCAGAAGGACTCGTCGTGCCCCACGGAGAGATCGCCGCCTTTGGGCGTGGAGGCGCGCGACGAGCCTTTGTCCATGCTCTCGGAGCCCGAGCTCTGATGCTGCTGTTCGGAGCCCACGCTCGACGTGATGGTGGACGAAGATGTGGACGAGGAGCGGCTCTTCTCCTTAAAGTCTGTTATGATCACCGTCACGTTGCCCACGGTGATGGCCAGCTGCTGCGCCGTGCTCCGGTCGATGTTCTTCAGCTTGGGCCTGACGGAGAGAACGAGGGAGAGGAAGTTCAACAGCTTCATCGGAAGCGTGAAGTCGTTACCCAAAGAAAAAAAACAATATCAAGCTGAAAAATGAAACGAATCGGAATTAGATCGTTGAATTCCCCACCCACCTGGAAATGTGACTGTTCTTGTTGGTCTTGCTTGCAGATTTGCCGGACTGTATACTTTGTTTGTCACTGGGTGGACTCTGATGGCTGTCCGATTTGGGTCTGGGGGGGAGGACAGATGAAAAGACATGTGAGACGATGCCACCCCGGGCGAAAGGTGTCCATCCGACCCCCCGTCGCCACTGACCTGCTCTTTTTAATGCCGGGCTTCTTGGCGACGGCCGGGACGACGTCTTTCTCTCTGTCGGCTTTGTCTTGGACGGGTTGCTCCTTGTCACTCTTGTCCTTGTCAGGAGGAGGAGTGTCTCTCTCGGGCCTCACTATTTCAGGACGCTCGCCTTCGGGGCGAGCCTCCCCGAGGGCGCTCTCGCCTTCGCCGTCCGCCCGCTCCCTGTCTGCACGCTCGCTCCGCTCCCGTCGCTCTTTTTTAGCCGGGGGCGGCATCGGGTACTGCTGGGCCACCTGCTGGGCCACCAGCTGGGAGTTGATCCTGGGTTTCCTGTGGAGTTGAGCCAAATATGGATTAGCCTCCCGACAGAGCCGGCGGCCGACCACGCTCGCGCAACAAGCAAGGGGCTAGCGTGCTTGAGCGACGGCTACTCGCAGGCGGGCCTGTTCGGGAGGGAGCTAATCTCATTAGGCCACGACCGTCATAAAATGAATGCTTGGGATCGCAAGGTGGAACATTTGCAACACATCACTTAGCTTTTCTAATCTGATTAGAGCACGCGCAGCCCCATTTGTTTGTCACAGGCCGACACTCTGCGGGGACGTGACGGAGCTGCCGCACAGCCGAGAGACTCTTGCCGGTGCCTGCGGCTAAATTCTACCTAGCATAAATGTCATCATTCCCAAAGCAAATAATAATATGAAACTGAACAGTCTGATTTGATTTTCAAGAGCAGTGTATTAAGACCCCTTTTAGTCTGCTTGGCCAACACTTTCAAACATGACAGTCAGATTATCCAATTTATCTCCCTCGAGGCCGCAACATGTAATCTCCTGCTGCCAGCTCTTTCAGGCAGTCCTTCTTCGCAGGGAGCGGGGATTGTGTAGCTGACCACAAGTCAATCTTGTCATGATACTCGCACCACTTTCAAATCAATACAGCAGCTGTGGCGAATGGTGATGAGCCGCGGGCCGTTTCGCTGCGCATTTCCATTGCGGGCTTGCGCAGAGGACGGGGCTCGTGTGTTAAGTGCCCACACGGGGCCGTTAATGGTTCATAAGAGATGCTAATATAGACCGAAAATGTTTCTCTCATCTCCGATTGCAGTTGCAAAATAGAACGTCTAACCAAAGAGCCCCCCCCCCCCATCTACCAGGCTGCGGAACAGTACTTTACGGAGAGGAGAAGAAATAAAATGTTTTTCTGTCATCAAAAGTCTGTCCAGAAGTGAAGCCAAACTATGAGCCGCTGGTCCACAAGTGATTATCTCAAGCCTTTTTTACACAGATTCAAGTTCAAGTAAGAATATGATGTTCTGCGCCAGCGTTTGCTGGCTTGTGGTTAGATTTTTGGGCTCAGCGGTTTTGTGTTGCAGTTGCCACCACTGTGTGTTCAAACATTTACTTACTGCTCACACTTGAATGCGCAACATGGGGCAATTACATGGATTTTTTTTTTTTTTATAGCTTTGCAATTTAAGTCCTTAAGTCTGAAGTAGCTCCAGTCCAGGGGATAGCATTTATAATAATCAGAAATATGTTTAGAATTTTTCATTAATGCAACAACCACCAAACCTATTTTTCCTTTTTTTCTTCACAACAATGAATGAAATTGTGAGCAGAAGCAGGAGCGAACTGTTGAGTGCAACTGTCACAACTGCATTGGGCACAACAGGCGGCTCAACTGCCAATCCGTTCCAGGCCAATCACGGCAAGTGAGTGCAAGCTCTCGCAGTGGGAAATCCTTGTCCGCTACTTTACCTCCCCTTTTGCACCACAATGCACTATTGACAGCCGCCTTTGCGCTTACTCTTCGATTCTGCTGCTACTGTTGGCAGTATTTGTGCCGCTCTTCACAGGATGCCCCGAAATGACCGTCATTACCTTGAAAAGCTCCTCACACAGTCCCCGGAGGAGGGGGGGGTTCAACAAACTCGGCCAAGAACGATTTATTCTGTTTCTCATCCTGAAACCAAACGCAGGCTTCGAAACTGTCTGAACGGGACGCCCGAGTTAGATTCAAATGAACGAAAACGATGCTTGGCAAATGACCGTGAAAAGAACACCGTCAACAGACGGTAAACAGAGATATGCCAAATATCTTCTTAGCAACATTTTGGAAATGTTGATTTGGTTGGGAACATTTGTGAGTCAGCCAAAACAATCAGACGCCACCATGAAGACTCAGAACAACACTAACGTTATGGCAATGGGTGACAAAATACGAACAAATCAGGATGCTTGGCATGTGTGTGGATGTTAAGCATCCGAGCCAGACACAATTACCGGCTATCTAGCGCGCGTAGGAATTACAAGTACGCAAAATGAGACGCGGCAATTAACAAAAAAAGGTTGAGAGGAAGAGATTGAGACGCGACAGGAAAGCGGGAGTTAGCACAGCTCTTGATTTCAAGTGGTGAGGACGAAAAGCAATTATTTCCTGCCACCATGACTGAAGGCAAGGGCAACATTGTAGTATTGTCAAAAGAACCGATACTTTCGGTACCAACAAGCGAGAGCGCTGGAGTGGGCAGCAGCAGTCAAAACACAAAACCCCGGACAATTTTGAAATCCCTCCCGGATATTTTTTTTAGGTTTCAAAAGAAGAACATGTCCAGGAAAACGAGGATGTCTGGTCACTCTAAACCGGAGCAATAATAGATTCGAACAGGCCAATACAGTTGCAGCAGTTTTAAATAAATTTGTGATTTTAAAGTGGATTCTGTTGCTTTTTTTTAACCATGGTACCAAATTAGTACCAAGAATCGTCGTAAATCACAGGTATTGGTACCGACTACTGAAATTCTGGTATCCTGACATCACTAAGAGGCGAGGCTTGTTTTTCATTTGCGCGCCAACTGGGTTGGTCTCTAAGCTTGGTAGCTGCTGGCCACATGACTAGCATGTATTCCTCCACGCACACACACGCTCGCACACTTAGTCAGATCCCGCAGCACATCACTGGCATCTCGCATACGAGGAGGCTCCGGGGCTTTGTTTAACTACAAAAGATCCCCATCATGTGCTGACAAGCATGAACCAACAAATGATCATCACGCATTCATCTGTGTCAACACTTGTATTACACTTTGAGGATTATGTACAAGCGTGGGAGGCTCTCCCTTCCCCCACCACGGCGAAGGGAGGGTAATGGAGCAGAGCTGTGTAACGCATCTGTTTTTTTTTTTTTTTTCTTTTAAACGCATTAACCAGTCATCGCTATTTTCTACGAATACTCCTCGGTGACTGAGTACTGTTTGGTCCTAATGTGTTCAAAAGGTCGCAAATTAAAGACACAACAAAATACAAGATGGATAATTCAGTCATGCCGCTTCATTCCCCGCAAGCACGCAAGTGACAATAAGCAGATGTGACATTGTTACAAGTTTACTTGGATGCATCGCTGAAAACAAAAGCGCATCTCACGTTCGCCCCGAGCCGACGATCAATGGCGGCAACTGCTTCAGCGTTGTCACATCGGATCAAGTATTTTGTGTGCGCGCTCAGCAGGTTAAATGAGGACGGCGCCTGAAGAGGAGCTTCGGTCTGGACCGCTTCTCTCTTGGTTCTCACTCACCCACGGGAGCGTTTTACATCCTCGCCTTCCTGTCAGGATTCCAGGCGTACGTTTTGGGGAAGCCGACACGTTGTTCTTTTTTTGAGCTCGTTTCTAGACAAAGAATCAGAAGAGCCGTTGCCGCAGCTTGGCTGCGTTCGGCTTGATTTCGGATCCGTGCTCACCCAAAATTGGTTGACAAGGTTGCCCGGAAGTCCAGGCAGACGGCAGCGTGTCATTGCAAAGTCTGAGCCGCTTCAGGCGGTATTGCTCACATCACTCATTTGTCAAGCTCCTTTCTTTAGCGGCACTTCATCGTTCTCCCTCTTGTCTTCTTTCAGCCTGCCACCGGCCGCGCTTTGTCGCTGCACATTAGCCTCCGTGGCTACCTTGTGCGAATCGTGATGCTTTGTCTGCCTCCCTTCTTGGAAGCCTTTCTCTTGCTGAGCCCATCTTTTGTTGGCAGGAGTGACATGCCGGTGGACATCTGCCGCATCTGCTTTAGCATCTGTGTCAAACATGCCCTCTTTTGTCAAATCCAATTCAATCAAAATGAAAGTACTTTCTTGTCATTTACCTTGATCAAGAAATAGAAAAGGTTTTAATAAGTTATTTAAAAAACAAATATGCATTGATTCATCAATAGTGTGTCATCAAATCAACACCTCACGCTCTCAATTGTAATTTAAGCAAATCTCGAGGGAAGAGTTGCACACTTAGTTGAAAATGCCACATCAAGTCATCATGTCTTTCCATGATGCATTCGAGTCTCGGAATCAATCAAAACCAACTGGGCAGTACACACCCGTCGGAATCTCGCGCATTCGTTCCGCAGCAGCGCTCGCTGTGAGGAAGCATTGTCTGCCCGCATTGTTTGGACGGTGGCAGACAATTTGCCCCGCGGCACGTTCATCAACTCCGAGCTCGAGTCGTGCAATCTTGCCGCGCGCAAACAAACTTCTCAAACAAAAGATTCATTCAACGACAACAATCGACAGTGGACATTCCTACCCTCTCGTCTGGAAATCTCAACACATTTAAGAGGGTCTCAAATTAGCATGACACAAAACAAAGATGCAAGAAAGTATAGAGACAGCGGTTAGGAGATTTGCAACCCAGCGTGGGCCTTCTTGTAACTTTGTCCCGGCTCATCTCGTTTGCAGTCGACAGGAAATATTGCATTTCAATGTCGGCGCTGCAACTCTCCATTGCGCCTCGCGAGCGTGGCAGCTCTTTATTGTACGGCCAGTCGATTCCCCCGCCAAGCTTGATGGCGCCGCTATGAAGAGAAAAGAGCGTCGGCTCCCTCTCAATGGATAATGATGCGCTTGACTCTGCTTTGGAGCCCCTTGAGACTCTTGGCTGAATGGGCATATCCTCCTTAAAGCTATGTCGACTCCCCCCCCCTCCGGTCTTTTCGGCAACACGCATGCACACACTCTCAGTGACGTTGAAACAAATCTTCACCTCAAGTAAAAATCTCATCCTTCTGTGCACGCTTTATGTTTTCAGCCAGCGGTGACTCAACACATCCAAATGCCCTCATTTCCCCCTTGTGTCTTTTTCGGAATTCTATGGAGACTCTCTCCCCGCTCTGCTTGCGTTCCCCTGGACGCTACGCACCACGACTCAGCGCTCGCTCAACATTTGTCTGTTTTGTCAGACGGCCAAATTGGCAATTGTATTGAAGCGCGCACGGATGCTCTGCCAAATCTCACAAAGTCATTAAGAACGTTTAAAAACATGTAAAGATTGGGCCACGGTCCATGGCGCACACACAGGGCCTGCTCAGATTTAAGTACTGATGCCAATAAAGCTGAAGAAGGTTTCCTGTGAGCAACAATGAGGAGCATTTGGGGTACCCCCATACACCCACCCACCCAACATCTCAAAGCGTCCGGCAGTGAACGGGCTTGTCGATGGCCGTGGGGGTCAAGTGCCAAAAGGCAGAGGGCGTCCTTGTTGAAGAGGCAAGGCTCCATTTAGCCTACTTGGAGATCGAGTTACATCACGGCGCGGGACTGGGTCAACAGGTTCGCTAGGCTGCGCTCTGACGGGGGAGGAAGTGTCCCTCCGTGCTCACGTCACAGCCGCGGTTTGTCCTTGTTAACACGCATTCTCTGGCTGGAGAAACACAAATTAAAACGGGGACCTACCAGCTAGCCTGCCCGCAGCTCGTTTGGACGTGAACATTTCAACTCAGACTGCACCACGTCTGAGTTGAAATGAATCAAGTCACGCAGTTGTTATTTTAAAGGAACACCAACATTGGTTCAAGTGTCACGACTGTCAAAACAAGCAAGTGCTCTGCAGAAGTTGACACTGGCGTGCATCTTGCCGCTTTGAATGAGAGCACTTGCAGTCTTTAGTTTCCTGGTCAAAAAAGCTGCCAATTAATTAGCTCAGCACAAGTGGGAGCTAATCCGAAAGGGTCAACCGCCGCCTTCGCCGTTGCCAATTTGCCGTAGCATTGTTAACCAACTGCAACGTTAACGAGTGGATGCAAAGTGGAACTTGACTGCAAAGTTGTTCTCTGATATCGTGATCACGTGATTGGAAAACACCAGAACGACTTTGCTCAACACAACAGCGCAAAGGACAGCTGGCACGAGTCGACTCGGAGATGTTTGCAAACAGGTTCTCCATCCCGCACCCGCCGATGACGAGCCCTGGATGCGCGGAAGAGTGTCGGCGTTTCAAACGGCGACATGAGCCACTCGATGCGAGCTACATCGCGGCATAAAACGCCTCCGCCTATCCTCCGACCCTAATTGAATTCAGCGGGGATCACTGGTACTCATTAAAATCAAAGGCCACCCAACAACTGCACGAATCAAAGGTTCTGTCCTCAGATCAAACAGACGTACACGACAAGCGCGACAGTGTTGTCACGGGCCAAACACAAACATGCGGACTTCTGCCAAGACGCTACGATGCAACGACCACAACACGCTTATCTGTTTCCTGCTTCTGCAGAGTGCGCATAGTCAGGCGCGGTCCTCAAATGGACGCGTGGGGGAGGGGAGCAGGACAATTAAGCCATGTTTGCGTTCCTCCGTAAACCAGCAGAGGTACATGCTCTCCCAGTCCTGACGGGTGGTGGTTGAACACTCGCTGTCAAATTCGAACGGTTCGAATCTGAAGGACTCCGCAGCAAACCACAAATGACTCATCTGTCTTTCAGTCTCATGACGTGCAAACTAAGTTGTGGTGCACACACTTATTTGTCATCAAAAACACTCTCTGCCAGGAAAGCGGGGGTGGTATTATTATTAAGAACCTGAAGGGAACCCCGTCGTGATACGCGACTGTGATTTCATCTCAGTTTCTTCTTCTGAGAAATGTCACCACAAGTTTGATTCTCCCTGAAGACACGTAAGCACGCTTATAGGAATCTTTCAAATACTTTGACGAACTCAACTTGAATACCTGAAGTGGAGTTAGGGGGCATGCAATGGAGAATGACCAACGACAGCCATCACGTCACGACATACACGATCAAAATGATGTCCAATTCTTCAATTGTAATTAAATGCGTGTCATGCGCAATTAATTGGCAAATACAGACGAGCACACCTTTCTCCTTATTTTTCCGCGCCGCTGCTGTTTCTCCATCTGAGCACCTTCAAGCAAGCATGCACGCAAAGCACCCCCACCTCTGCTCAGCAGCAGCATGCCTTCCTTACCTTGGCAAAAACCTCAAACGAATGAGCTCAACGTTTGCAGAGGTGACCATCAAAAAGTGCCACTGTCCATCAAAGTTGCATTCCTATAAATAACGAAGCAACGCCAGTGCTTCCAGGGGAGAAAGGGAGATGGAGAGAGAGAGAGGGAGGAGAGAGAGAGAGAGCGCCACAATACCTTGTTGATGTGCCCTTCCTCACATCGCAGATGCTGCATTTAAAAGCCTCGGCTGTGTTCCGATAGGTGCACACGCTACAGTCCCAGTAGCCATCGTCAGCTTGTTTGGCTTGTCTTTTTGGCCTGACAAACAACAAGACACATATTATGCTGAGTTTGTGACACATGAACTAAAAAGAACCAAGAAAAGGCGATTTTGGATGAAGACGAGAACGAGCGATGTCCAAAGGCACGGCGCGAAGCAGCGGGGGTTCGTCCCCATATATATATATATTTTTTTGCTTCGCGACCCGCCAAGCGGACCTCGTTGCTTATCCCTTAATTGCTGACTGCGACCAGCGTCCGATTGCGGGTCGCCAGTTAGCCTAGCGCAGGCAGCGCTGGCTGATCTTTTTCGGCACCGAAGCGTTAACGTGTCGTGCCATACTAAACAATGTCCAATTCGACATTGGACCGCCCAGCACGCTGCCTAGAGACGGAAGAGCCTTTCGGAGACTGCCAGGCGTTTCCTGCGAAAAAATCCCTTTGTTAAGTGACTGCCTCGCAGGGCGCGAGAAGCCGCCATAGTGACTGCACTCGTCTAGCTTAGCTGTGGTAGAGCGAGTGAAAAAGGGGAGAAACGATCCCCGAGTGAAGGAAAGGCGTCCAAATAGCGAGCCCGCGGCGCCTCGAGCGAGAGCAAATTGGTCAACAGGCGGTCGCATTACCTGGTAGGGCTCTTTTTGTCACCCATGGTGAACAATAATCCGCGACAAATAAGAAGGGGGGAAAAAAAGGGGGCCT
Source organism: Syngnathus scovelli (assembly GCF_024217435.2). Taxonomy (NCBI): domain Eukaryota; kingdom Metazoa; phylum Chordata; class Actinopteri; order Syngnathiformes; family Syngnathidae; genus Syngnathus; species Syngnathus scovelli. The sequence goes on along the minus strand of NC_090857.1, from coordinate 3,465,355 downwards.
CCTTGAATTGTCAGCGAGTGCGCTGGGATCCAGATCGAGCCGCTGCTGAAGCTGCTGGCAGACAGGCTCCACTCAGCGCTGGCTCCAGGCACGGCACAGAGACTGACTGCACTGCACCACGTGATCGCTCTCCGCCAATCACAGCGCCAGCAGCTTTAAAAGTCTGGATGGAGATTTCCCAGCCCTTTTAATAACAGCCAGTTACTACTGGCATATTTGACAGGCTCACCTTACCTCACCCCCGAAATCATAGACGAGAAGCCGGATTTATTGCACTGAAAGTGAAACAAGCAGGCTTGATGTGTGTAAAAACAGCAATCATGCCAATTTACCTGCACAGTACATGTTCCAAAAGGAGTCGGAAGAAATATGAACTTTCCCGTCCTCCTTTTTTAAGCATTAGTCCATCATAAGTTCATTAAAATCTCCTTATGCTTTTCATATACACTCATTATAATACGCTAATAGTTTCTACAAGCAGTATCATTCAATATATTTTTTTAATAACTTACTTTACAATTTATTGCAATGAAAAGTTGTGCAAAAGCAGCCTTAATTATGATATGATGAATGTTTGCACGTGACTCTTGAGTGGTTCAATGCCTCCGTTAGATTTTTCCAACTTTCTTTCATCCATCTTCTGCAAAATGACACTTTTCATCACTCCCGTGTCTCTGTCAGGCAGGGTCATGGAATGTGTCGCTTCACTCTGCCCGAGTCAAGACTCTCTGTGGGGGAGAGCTTGCGTGAATCTCGTCTGCTCATTAGCTGCTCTCCACGACTGCCATTGTACATCCCCCCTGTTCTGATTCAAGTCAAATTTGTCTGTCTCCACGTAAGTCGGCCCTCCACCCGATAATTACAGCTACTTATCTCGTTGCGCTAATTGGGATTCATCAAAATGGTCAACTGAAATTCAGCCAATTAAACCTGGGACCTTGTCTTACTTCTCCTGTAATTAATTCCTCCCAAAATGTTTCATATTTATTTTGCAAGATTGATAAATACAGCCGATTTTGCTCATGATTGACATCATTGAGTTTGAGGGCCGTACTCCAGATTTTCTTGACTTGTGCTGACCCTTAAGCACAGATCCTTCACATTCTGGAGAGAAATTCAGAAAACAAACAGTGGGGGCTTTTTATTAATTTGAACAAGTGATGTGCACGTGGTGAAACAAATCTGCCAACCATTCCAGACGACAAATCTGGTGCCTGTGGTTTTAAACGGTGTCTAAAAGAATGCCAAGATGAAGTAAACAAATTGGTGATGGTAAGATTGTTGATTTCAAATAATTTTTCATGCAACCTGGCCAAACTTATTTTGACCATAAGGCTGCTGTAGTTCTCACTTGTGGGAAGTCCAAAAAATTCTCAGTGCGCTTCACATAATCAAGGTCATTGATTCTGAAATTAGGGCATTTCTTGAAAATGGCGACGACTCATTTCACGATTGCCAGCCGGGCTCAGTAAAGTCATACATTTACGAGAATAATCAGTCTGTGTCATTTGTCCAACATTAAGACGGATACTCAGATGTGATTCAAATAAAGCTGAACTGTTTACATTTAGACACAGTCATAACATTTTAAAGTTGACCTCTTCGGGTTCTTGTGAAATACGAGCAAAAGCGTTTGACACCGCACGTCTGGTTTCACATTGCTCGGGGGTTTGGGGGGGGGGGGGGGGGGGGGGAGTGGGGGGTTTCTGAAACCCTGACATGAAAGGCTCAGTCCTGTGAAAGCGACATATTTGTTGTATACGTAACCAGACAGACATTACCGCTGAAGTATGATGCAGTTAGTTCATGACTCTTGGACAGATTTTATTTGCTTTGTCACAAAGCCCTGCATTCAAAGCTTGGGCAGTAAAACTCAAGTGGAGTCCTAAATGGGTAATGTGCCAATTAAACGAAAAAAATCTAATCTGAAAGTGCTCAAGGAGCCGTATCGGGTCCCCATTAAATAATTTCTGTCACTTAATGTGGGCCAACATGAGAAAGCACACAAAAAGTAAACACATGCAGTCACCATTTGCATCTTCCTCCCTTGAAAAAGTGCAAAACTGATGAGAGGTGTTGAAAAAGCAGCGGGTGAGAAGATGAGAAGCACGTATCTTCCGTTTCTGGCAGCAATCCAGACGCACGGTGCAACAAAGTGATTTATCATCTCACGCAGACTTTGCTCATAACGTGCTACTATTGATGGACCGCTCGCTGGAACGGAGAACTCTTGCACATTTTAAATAACACTCTCAATTATTTAAAGCCCACTCAAGTGATCACTTTTCCTTGTAAATGTTTGTTTTAGAAATATTCTCCTGTGGTGGAGTTTTCATAAGCCTAGTAATTATACACCCCCCGCCCCCCCCCTCACAGTTGAACCGCCTTTGTCATTAGGAGAACACCCAAGCGGCTGTTAGTTCTAAATTAGACCTACTTGACCTTTCACCGATTCTGCGTCTAATAGTGTTTTTTCTGTCGTCGAAGCATTTAGCATTTGTGCCGTCTCCAAAGCGCTCCCACACTACGTATGATCATCCCACGAGCTGCTGTCGGGACTTCAGAGACTTGTTTTAGTTAAGCTTTCGTGAAATTTCAATTGAGCAAAAGAAACTCGGTAAAGTGTGTGTGAAGGATCCCTGCCACACAATCTAAGAAATTCAATGAGGTGACTTATGATCATAGATGATGCGGGATCAGATTTAATCTTTTAAATCCCTCTTGGGGGGGGGATTTAGCTAAACGCCCTCTCTCGCTCTCTCTCTCACACACACACACACACAGATCCTCCTACCCTTCTCTCATCCATAGTCATGTTTTTTTTTTTCCCTGACGCATACACAGCCATCAGCTATCTTCATTTCCATGTCCATAGTTGTGTGCTCAATGGCTGTAGTCTACTACGCTGGTGCACGTGTGAGGGTCCAGCATAGGAAAAGATGGGGGAGGGCAGTTGAGACCCCCCCCCCCCCCCCCTTCCAGTAGTGGAATGTCTTCATACATGTTCTTGTTTGGAAAGGCTGCCTGCCGCTTCCAACATTTGGCAGGAAACGCCATCCTGCTTCCACGGGGGCCAGATAAGAACGAAGAAGCGGCGTTGCAGTGGGAAAAAGGGAAAAGGGCGGGTGCGGTGGCCAACCTTCAGGAAGGTAGATTATCCCACAAAATGCTGGCAGAGCTTCAGCCTTTGTGCATGCTGCCGAGCGTGCGTGCGTGTGTGCACGTTCCAGCGGGTGTGTGACAAAAAGCAGCTCCTTCAGCAGCGGAGAGTTTCAATGAATCCGGGCCGGTTGCCACAAAGGCCCGCGGAACAAAAGGCCTGCAAGCTGAGCATGTGCATCGGAGACGCAAGACACCAATCTCACGACGAATGAAACAATCACGCAAAAAGACCTGTTGATTATCGCTGGGACGGATCGACACCTCGGGATGGAGAGCGCAAGATAAAACCTGACTGGCTTTTTATTTTCGTCATCTGATTGAGGCTTACTGTGGAGCTCAAAAACAATTTAATTGAATTAAAATTCACTTTAACCTTATATTGAATAAACAAAGCTTTATTGGTCATTGGTTATTGGACACATGACTTCTAAAAGTGGATCAAGTGAAAGGATGTTTTGTCCTCAATTTTGAGTGTAATTCTCTTAGTGTGTGACTTGCCTCTCTAGTCGTAACAGCCTCAAGTGCACACACACACACACACACACACACACACACACACACACACACACACACACACACACACACACACACACACACACACACACACACACACATAAGCACAAGCGAACATACGATAAATCACAGGCACTTGGGAAAGAGTTTCCACTGACTAAGCTTGGTGTTTATGCTTTTCTGTCCAGATCCAGCTCCTGGTTGGAGTCATTTGAACATCTTGGCAGGTGGTAGGTCATCGATCCACCGGTTAATACATTTTATTTGAATGCGTTCAGAAGTTTACTCAAGTCGACTCAAACAGCTCCAGCTGTCATAAAAATACTGTATCGAAAAATAAACCTTGGATGTTGACTGAGTTGATCTGCTCAGTGAATCTCACCTAGTCTTTCTGGCTCTGACAGCTTGTCCGGGATTTTGGAGACACACTCCGTGGGAACTTTTGGCAGTCTCGGAGTCTCTGAGGTTTAGACCACAATATTTTTTTGGCTTTCTAAGACAGATGTTTGAATGTAAGTCGTCAGAGTGATGAGTGGTGCTACGAGGGCTTATTTCGGCATTTCCAGATAAGTGCATGAATGTCTAAAAAAAAAAAAAACAATATGCCATGAAGGCACCACAGATAAAGTATTTGTTTAAGGACAATTCTACCGAGTGTAATTCCGGATTGGTCTAAAAGCAACACTTGACCCTTTTCCATAAAGTCAACTGGGATTCAGCAAATTGAGCCATCACACAAGAGATCCGTCACAATCCTGCGAGGTTACTTGAATGACCTTCACACAGTCCTCTCAATCAATTTAGAAACCCTTGGGCTCCATTATGAGGAGAATTACCTAGCAAGGGGCGACCACCGGGTTTGATTTTTTTTTCAAGTCCATTCTTTCTATGCTGTGGAGGAAGAGAGTAATACGGGAGTACAGAAAAAAGGTGGGAGTCGAAGGTGATGAAAGCCCAGCAGAAAATTAAGATAGAGTACAACGTTACCGTGAGAGGGGAAGAGAAGACGGTTGAAAATAGCGGGAGAAGCCAGCATAGGAGGTGAGGATAGAAGTGGACAAATTGCTTTTCAAGGACTCTCTAACCCCACGCTGAGGAAAAGCCCCAGCACAGAAATCAACAGTGCACCCGCCATGGCGGAGACAATATAAGGGTCATTTCCAGAGAAAAAAAAAAGAGACATCCATCATGGCGGCGGTGGTGGCGCATCAGCGAGTTTAAGCGTCTGAATATGAATGCCTGAAGCGCCGCTACTTCCTTTACGGGTAGGTAACTCTCGCCAGCATGCACAGATGAGCTCACAAATGGAAACGTTTGCATAGCCAACATTGCGTTTCCGGCAACAAGCAAATAAGACTAACTCCTCAAAGTCCAAAGCTAACACTGATGTGAAAAGATTTGAAAAAACTTTTTTTGCAACAATAACCTAAACAAAGGCTTTATGTTTGGGCCGCGAGTATTTTTGCAGCCGAGGGAGATGGAGAGCCCTCTTGATCCGACACTCGTGTTTCCTGTCACACTGTGGCATTGTCTTCAACCATTTGACTACAGTTGTCAATCAACCTCGGTCAGTTCTCCAAGATTTGGAGCCAGTACCTGCCACTCACTCATTCGCTCACTCAGTCAGTCTGATATCCCCCGATAAATCCCCCCGCAAGCAGCGAACAATTTTAATTTATATTTAAGGGGTTGCAGCCATCACTTTGGTTCCCACCACTTCACTGAGCAAATTGAAAATACGATTTCAAGGGAGCCCTATCAGTCATGGGTCCTTACAGCGGAATCAACATCATTTTTCTCTCCCTTCAGGCTGCAGTTACTATAAAGTCTTTTTGTGTCTAAATCAGCACCTAACAAGACTTCCAATGAATCAAGCTGATGCCTTTGTTGGTTGGCATAATTCAATACTGTGCGCCGGCGAGTCGTTGTCAAAATTCAATTGAAGACAGTCAATTAATTCTGGTCCTAATTGCAATTAAATGCAACAAAAAACGACATTGAGATGGCGAGAAGCTGAACGTTAATTAACTTCTTCAGTCCCTGTGGCCGCTCGGTAATTGCTCCCCTTGTTTCATCTAAAATAGTCAAATCAACCGATGAATAGCATTCACGTTGAAAAAAACGCCGATTAGCTAACGATTCATAACCAGGAGGCTAACAAATGAAATCACGTATTCCTGCACCCGGCAATTACTCAGAGCTTATTTACACATTTGTCCGCGTATTAACGGATGGTGGTTCATATCAAGCGATACATTTTAATGGCGCCGAGTTCAAAAGCAGTAAATCATATTTGCGAATCTTTGACTTTGACTAATGGATGGTCATTATTGTACGAGCGGCTGTCATGTGAGGCGCCACACACCATTAAGAGCCAAACAGCTGTGTCTGATCAGAGTCTTACACAGCCTGCCGCTTTGTCATGTCAGCCAAGGTTACGGCTTGTCCTTGTGCATCGGGGCGAGTATTTGCGCAGAGGAAACGGGGCCCAGGGCAAGTTATGTGTGTTGCACTCATCCATGAAACTGTAACATAATCAAATGCAACACTGTGCCTGACAATTTCAAGCCTTCTGAGCAAGAATTTGAAGGGTTGGCTCGTGAGATTGGGATGTCATGCGGGGACAGCACGACGGAATCGTGGTCGAGTAAACACGAGCGCAAGCTCAATCACGTGAGCATCCGGGATCATCTCAGGGCAAACAGCCTCACGAACAGCAGGTGTGTTGGTTGTTGATGTTTAAAATCCTCATCTAACCTCATCTGCACTCATTACGCCAGTTCCCCGATAAAGTGACTATTTGAGTGAATGCCGTCTTGTAAGAAAAGAAAAGATCCTTAAGCGTCTGATAGTTCCGCTCCAAGCTCTTGTCTTGTGATGATAAAACATGCAGTGTGTCTTGATGTTACCCCAAGGCTTTGGGAAATTCTGCGAGCGTGCTTGATTTCCCTCCACACACACTCTCCTAATACAAGAGTGTTTTATTCACACAGGTGTGTGCAGGAGTGAAATGTCCTGTAGGATGAAACAGCCGTATTGCTTCTTTGGGGAATTGCATTGAAATAGCCTCGGACCAAAGGTCGCGTTGACGGATTTACTCATCATTCAACATGCCAACAACCTCATAAACAAGGTCATGCTACTTATTAGAAGTTAAATTAGCTAACCTGCGCATTAAAAAAAAAAAAAACACAATGCAGCTCTGCTTACCTATTCACTCTGATGTCATGCTTCACGTCACCCGAGTCCAGACTGCAAACGGATGGCATTTGTTTAAAATCACAATTTAACTTTGTTGAGGTGTGAAGACAGTTCATGTACCGTATTTTCCGCACTATAAGGCGCACCGGATTATAAGGCGCACCTTCAATGAATGGCCCATTTTAAAACTTTGTCCATATATAAGTCCATATATTTGGACACGCCTGCTGTAGTGGCTCAATATTGGCCCATATATAAGGCGCACTGGATTATAAAGCGCACTCTCGGCTTTTGAGAAAATTGGAGGTTTTTAGGTGCGCCTTATAGTGCGGAAAATACGGTAAATGATCCCGGCTGGTATGGATACATGTTCAGAATTGGCCAATAAAACATGGATACGAGTTGCTTGTTTAATTTCCTACTTGGTTGGGTAGCCGCTCGATCGACTTAATTATCTGTATCCAAAGAATTTTCACAGCACGTCCCATTTCATGTTTTCATTCAGCAAATGGAGCCATCCTAGATGACTCCTCAGTAAACATTCTCCTTCCCACTCTCTAATGCAACCACTTGTGTGTCGTTGTTCATGTGTTGCATACTTCACGCTTGCACCTTTTCAGAACGACACCCGCTGAGTTAACAGAGGTATTCTGACAAACCAGACAGAGCGACCTCCTCGCAATGAAAATGCTTGACCTTAGCTTGACGGTGTTCCATAATCATCTCCTGACATTTGGACGAAGAATAGGTCAGTTCAAGGGGTCGCAGTGCTCAGCCTCCCTGCGGTCAAATCAGCGAGTTGCTTTCCATCTTACGTCGCAATGCACAGTCACTTAGTCGTCAGCCCGCCTGCAGATAATTCTATTACACACGGCCGTTATATAAGAGCCGACAGCTTGACATAACGGGCCATACGCAGTATCAACTAAACGCGCTCGAGCGGGATATTCCATCACTCTGGTGTCAGGAAAAAGCAGCAAGTTGCCACTCAAGAACTACGTTCAAACATCCACCTTACAGTAAATCCGCGGAGCTCCAGTCAGTCTTATTTTTCCCCGATCATTACATGCTTTGTTGGCTTTGTGTAGCAATTTGACAAAGAAGCACTTTAGTGTGAGAAGCCTTGAGGTTGAAGGCTTGACAGCAGTTTTCACCTCCTCCTCATGTACTTTGTTGCTGTCTCTCCGACTACGGCTAACCACAATGCCGTTTTCATCCGTGTGTAAGCTTGGAGGCACAACGCAGCGGCACGCAGATGTAATCGACACCTTTCAATCTATTCGACAGCGATTGAATCTCAGCAGGAAGCCAGCTGGAGACACGCTGACACGGCTGGCAAAGCCACACGTGTAACGTATCTGCTTTCAAGTAACGCGTCTCGTGAGGGACTGAGAGGAAAATGCTAGGGGGGTCAATTCTTGAGATGTGAGATCTGGAAAGGATTAAAGCCGGCTGGAGATAAGAGAGAAAGCCGGAGCATAAAATCAGGACCGTCGGACAGTTCGGGTCACAAAGCCAAAATTTGGTCTGCGTTTCGCCTGGTTAGCTGATTGCCTTTGTGGACAACACCAACTTCTGAACTCTGTGGATCAACAGTGACACAAGCATGGAGCAGACATGACAGGATGAAGGTGTGCTTTTCTCCAAAAGCTACTGGCAGAGTGGAAAATCTATTTGTTTGCTTAGAGCATGTCAACAGATGCATCGGGACCGACAGCGCGGAGAGTGTTTCAGGCTTTACTTGAACATTGAGGCTTTTATCTGTGTCAAGCTCTTGTGTTCAAAGTGTCGGGGGAGCTTGTCTAGTGAGGGCTGGGGGAGTACAAGAACTAGAAACCTTTGTTCCACGTCTGGCAGCAACACACCGACATCCGTGAGGCATCATTAGTCGGAGAATGAGCCTGCACTGAGCCACTGGGGTAGCCCCCCCCACCCCCTCCACACACAGAGGCTAAAAAGCGCCATGGTGAAGACCTGAGTAAACACAGCCATCGCCTCGGAGGTCTGGTCAACAAGGTGCACCTTCTTTCCTCTCACAGATCTGCTCACCTGACTGAAAAAAAAATCATGCACTAACTAAGCTTGAGCAAATATATCCGTGCGATATATCCTCATGGGAATTTAGCCAAACATATAAAAAAACAATTATGGTAATTATATCCAGCCTGAATCGTTGCACCTGCATGAGATCTGAGCGGGAAGCAGATCAACACAATCAACACGCCAAAGTAAATATAATAATTCCATTTTCCTTCTGAAGGCATCAAAAAAAGGATGCTATATAGAATAAGCATCATGTTGGAGTCAGCCTCATTCCAAATTCGCCCTTGTTTACCTGTGTAAAATGATGACACGCTGTTCTCTATCTCAGCATCATCTCCTCGAGCGCCCGCTCATATTATGCTAATCGGATTTTAAACGCAATACACGGATTGTGATGTCAGCAGGTCAAGGGGTGCCAGCCTCCCACAAGATAACGCTCCTCCACTTGAACCGCAAGCCGGGTCAGCGCACTTCACAAGGTGAACCAAACAACACACAGTGCTCGGGCGGAAGCGATTTGCAACATCGAGCTGTCTGATAACACGTGTCCGCTGACAGCTTGGCACTGATTGGCTCACACAAATTAGAGTCAATCAGCCAGGCAGAGCTACTTAAGCGTCATGGAGAGGCCACACATGGCCGTGTTGGGATTGGTTTTCCTCAGTGGAGGGGCGGAGCTACCTGGTGGCCAACCCCATACTGATGGGAAAATTTCCGTGAGAAAAAGCCTGCATAAAAAAAAACACTATTTGCACAGCCATCCCAGCAGACAGGCTCTGAAGAGCACCTGATTCATTTCTTCTGGAGGGTTATTAATCTTTTCAAGCACCAGATTCACTTTGCCTCTCAGGAGCCAGAGAGGAGATTGAGTTTTCTATTACAATCAACTTGAGGCGACGTGGCGGAGGCAGAGTGGGGAGGGGGGGGCAGGGAGAGAGAGAGAGGGGGGGGTGACCACACTGTCCTTGCTTCCCTCCTCCAAGAAGGGAGCAGTTGTAGAGAATGCTAAACAAAAAGGGCCTATTTACACAACAGGTCAAGGCCGGAAAATGTAAGTCACACAGTTGGGTTGTTCATTTATCCTTACCCGAGTCATCCTTGCGAGGTTCGGAATAGTAACTCCTGATCTTTGTTGCATGTTCGTCACGGGACATGCAACAACTGAGCTTTTTTGTCTTATTTTCCCTGTTAAAAGAAAAATACAACCAATGTCAAACATTCAAAAGACAACCTTGTGGTTTATATATCCTCTGCGGGTGGTAAATAACAGCGATGCAGAGTCATTTGATTTAGAATTCCAGTCTCAAAGTCTTCAATGAAGCCACAAAAGTTGCTCGAAAACTGTTTTTAGTTGATATTTAAAAAAAAATACTTGAGTGGTCGAAGGTGGTATACTGGTCTGCCTCACAGTTCAGAAGGTCGAGGTTCGAATCCACTTCCGGTCCCCCCTGTATGGAGTTTGCATGTTCTCCCCGTGCCTGCATGGGTTTTCTCCGGGTACTCCGGTTTCCTCCAAGTGCAGAAGTTTGTTCGTCTGTGTGCCCTGTGATTGGCTGGGTGCCCGATGACTGCTGAGATAGGCTCCAGCACGCCCGCGACCTCCGTGGGGTCAGAAAATGGATGAACGGCTGGATGGATAGAGTGGTCGAAAAATTTGCTTAATATAGTCCGTCCATTTCTTCATTGCGCTGACAGGTAAGTTGAGTCTTCAGTTAACATTGCTTGCATGATTTTGATTGCGGAAGGAAGCGAGGAGCACCAAAAAAAAAAAAGGAAAGTAAAAATAAAATAAGCTCCATTTTGCTGGGAGAAATATCCGACAGTGATGGCTATTAAATGCCCGGGAAGCCGAATGAAATGTGAAACTTGGCTGCAGATTGCATTGTCAGGTCGCTTGAAAAACGAAAAATGGCAACGTTGCCCGCTGTCATTTAATCAATGTGAAGCCCTCGTGGGGAGAGGGCAAACCCCTCCCTCCACCCCTACCCCTGAATGAAGGGGGGGGCTTTAAATGGCCCGACTTTCACTTCATAACTCATCTGAGTCACAGCAGGTGTCGCGAGGGGAACGTTGCAACTTGGGAGGTCCCCCAAAAACAACACCATCCATCTGGGTCACTCAACGCTTCACAGAAAATCATTCTAAGGAACAAATCATCACCGGAGGGTTGCCCTCATTCACCAGGGATCAAAGTCGATATTTTTCTATCCAAAGCGGCTCACGTTTGGATTACAATCTGAGCTCGCCACCCTCTCGTATTTTCAGCTGGTGCAGTATTGCACGAACGAATGCATCAGGCTTGCGGTTGCTGCACCGCTGGTGTCAGTTTGTCTCGGCGGCTCTATATCTCGCAGCTAGCTCGGGCCCTGGGGTGCTCTTATCTCTCAAACAAACAGCTCCCATTCAGCAGCCCCCATCTATCTCGCTGACATGTGCTTCCATGTTTGTTTTCTCTCGCCCGCTACGAGGCCCGATGATATTGAGCGGTGTCGACAGAGCTCCCGCATTCATGCCGGATGAATCAATCACTGGTTCATGCTTAGTACCGACACGCTTCTCCACTTCAGTCCATCTTTTGGAAGCGGAGGGAGAGTTATTAGCTACTTTCAAGCTTGCGCTGACAGTTACCGAAAAAGTGTCTGAGTAGATTTGAAAAAGGATTGGAATGATTTTCAGAATAAAGAAAACATTTTTTTTATTGCGTCGTTTTTTCCTCATTCTTAACACAACCCGAGGGTCAATTTTCTTCTGGCTACTCATTATAATTAAAAACAAAACGTGCAAATGATTCCGGTGTATTTTAATAACCATTTATTATAAGTTTTGCATACAAGCAAAATGTATCAAGAGGAAAAGAACAAAAAACTATCAAATAATAAAAAAAAGCGTCATCACATAAACGCAACGGTAACAGGTGAGAAAATATCAGTTCAGTGAGCCAATCACATTTCTTGAAAAGACTTACATGAAAGCTATATTTACAAAATAGTCCCCATCATGAGATGAAGTCCGGCGAATGAGGATCTTCCCGTTCTGGAATGACGAGGAAGGGGTTTCTGCCAGGATTGCACTCCAACAAAATAGCACCGCTGCTTCCTCCTGATGAGGCGATGCTCTGCTGCGAGGGCTTTCTTTCCGCTTCAGGACCGCCGTGCGATTCTTGAGCGATACGGAGCTCGCCGAGCTCCTGGATGAGCGGTTGGACGCCTTCTGGAGCTTGAGGGAGGATGTGGACGCTGCTCTCCGTTGACAGCGCTGTGGCTGCTCCCTCCTGTGGGACGGACGTGCAGACGGAGGAGTCGCGTTGAGGCTGAAGAGGGCCGTCCTTAGAAGACTCTCCTCCCCCTCCTCGGGATTTAGCGCAAGCTCGCTCTTCTGCTTCACACTCATCATCTTCTTCCGAAGTGCTGCTGTCGTCGGAAGCGCTGCTGCTCTCTTCGTCTTCTTCAGCAACCATCGCGGCTGCCTCTTCTAGTTCCTCAATGTCCAAATCCAAATCTTTTTTCTGTAGGGAGATTTTTTGCAGCGCAGTGGCCAAGGCTGACAACTTCTTTGACCTACAAGATTAGATTTACACACTTGATTACTCAGTTGAATTCCCGAGTCGGGTCCTTCGGTGTGACAACAAGCGCAGAGCTCCACAAATAGTGGCTGCCCGCATCTTTGGCAAAGTCACTGTTGCTAATCCCTCCTCACCGTTAAATGAACCCACTGGAGTAGTTGGCCTTACATTCAGGGACAAACTTTCAGAACTGCATTTTGAGCCATACGTGCTACCTCCTTCGCCATGGCGATTACGAGCTGACCTCTCTGGGTCACTGAGACCCAGACGGCGTCTGTTCAGGTTGAAGGAACGGATTTGGGCTCTGTCAGTGTGTGTGTGAGTTGGGACGGAGTATTTCCCTTTGTTGTCGTTCTCATTTTCACACTCAGCTCCTGTTCCCCACAACCGTTCCTCTTTACGATGCAGTCCTAGCAGCAATCTCTGATGCGTAAAGAATTTTTTTTTTTTTTGTGGGGACAACTTAGGCTGTGCATACATTTGCACCTCAGTAGAGATAATGTAAAAAGATCTCAGAAGTGAGCTGGTGCATAAAAGCATGCTCAAATGAATGTAGTGTGGACGAGCTTTCACAGACCCCTGACTTCAAATTGGATTCGTCATTGTCGAAGAGTCAATTTGAAAGTGATTTGCTGGAGCATGTCGCCAGCAAATTGGACCGCACCGGAAAATCTGCATACGTTCCGCAGTCGTTCATGAACACGTCAGATTCATCAGGTTCATTTTTACAAATTCAAGGAAGTGAGTTCCAACTCTCCTCGAACTGATGACTATGAGAAGATGATGAAGATGGACTTGAACGGGGCTCGTCTCCAACAGTGCGATGGAGGCGGGTGAGGCTCCTGCCGAACAGCCACTTCAAAAGCCGGCCCTGTATTCTCTTCCCCCCCCGTGGGAAGTCATTATTGAGTTAGCATTGGAGAGGCCGGCTTGTTTTCCCTCCCCTCCCTTGCTCTGTGGTAGGAGAAGCTTGGCCTGTGGTGAATACAAAGGCTGGGTCCAGGAGGGGGAGGGATAACGTTGTACACAAACCGGTCATTACTACGCCGCTGTTGTGGCTAGCCTTCATTAAACTGAGAAGGGCTGGCTGGCTGGCTCTTTCCAGCTTGGAAAACTTTGGCTAAGACAAAGACGCCTCCATCTGCCAAAGTGCTTAAATGAAAACGGGAGGAGAGAAAGACTTCAGATTCTGTGTATTCGAGTTCAATTACAGTCGGATGGTTCTTTCATCCTTGTTTAAAAGAGAACCTTATCCAGCATGTCCGCCAGCACTCTTTTCACATAAAATGTGCCTTCAAGGTGGATCAATGAGACACGTCCAGATAGAAATGCCAAGGACAAGTCATCCAACGCTGAAAACAGAATAACCAAAATAAATTATACCATCATAAATAAATAAACGAATAAATAAATAACCAACCAAACAAACAAACATATAAATAACATATTTTTGAAAAATTCCAAACGACCCCTGTCACAACATTTGCATCTCAGCCAAAACAACAAATACGCACCACCACCAAGACAACAGAATCACAAGAATAAAGTAAGTGGGTGAAATCAAAGCAACCAAGTTGGAGATACGATCCATCGCTCCTGTGTGACTGAACACTGAAACATAAGACGGTCTTGCTCAAGACAAAGAGCTGAAGTGGCCTCACGCAGGGAAGAAATCTGTGCTACTTGTCCGTGTTAGCTTGGAAATCCCGCGTCTTTGTTCTAACCCACTGGGCTTGTCGGCTCTCCTCTGGTGCCGAGGCAAACATGAGATCAACACGCAGCGTTATTCATTTATAGAGTTCACAAAAGCCCTCTGAGAACTCATCTCATCCCCTCTGAAGTCATCCAAAACTGTTGACGGTCTGCCTTATCATTTGCCAATGTAGCAAGCGGACACTCAGCCAATGCTGGATGTTTTTTTTTTTTTTTACAGATTTGCCCAGTTTGGGGGAATTCTTCATCACATCATCATAAGCCAGAAGAAATTGAGGTGCCAGCTCTGTAAAACGTCCTTTGCTGTTTCCACACGGACCGCTTTTGCTTTGGGGAGTGCTCACTTCACACTTTGGCTCCGTATTTTCTGCTGGAACAATGCACAACATCTCTCATCATAAAACAAGACTCGTTTTGGCTTTCCTGAACAGACACAAGTTCGCATCAGACTGATCCTCTGCTCCCGTGGCCTTGCTGCATTCAAATCTCAGTCGCCTTTGTTTTGACTGTGAGCGTGCGAGAGTAAAAAGAAGTGCCTGCCCTTTGGCTTAAATCACACTGAAACCTTTATGAGGTTGTAAATCTGAAAGCGATGTCTCTGCAGTCAGGGGGACTTTATGGGAAGAAATGCACGTGGGACGACACGGAGATGAAATAAATCAAGCCCCCGAGGCCGACAAACAAGCATTAATCGCCGTGCGCCATCATTTGAGACTGATCGTGTCTCGCCTCATCTGCGAGCTCCGACGAGATGCGGGCATGGAAGGCGCCGAGGGTGTGATGTAATCTCATTTTACCCGCTTAGCTCCCAAAGATGACTTACTTACATGACAAATCCTGCATGAGGGAATATCGTGCGGAGACGGGCGAAAACAATGCTGTCAAGTTACACAAAAGGGTTGCAAATGGGAGGCGAGACTCAAGTGTTCGTTCGATTCACTGTTAGACACCTGTCGGCTCACGCAAGCCACGCTTAGAAAACGCTAATCCTAAATTGCAAAATTAAAATTCGAAACCTGGGGCTACAAGACTCGACCAAGTCTATCAATGTGGACAACTGCTTGATGACCAGTCGTGAGACTCAACTTGTAAGGTCAAACTGACATTCTTTTTTTTTTTTTTTTAAATATAAACAAGCAGAGAAGGAGAAGCAGAGAGCTGAAATCTTTCCCGTGTGCCCCCAAGCCTCAGAGACAGATCACTTATTTTAAGTGAGCTGCCAGAGGAAGACAAAAAGTCTCGCTACAGTATATCTATTCTCTGCGCTTCGATCTCGGGGAAGAAAGATATGCCGCGGCCGATGAACGGAGCTTTCGACAATCCATCTCGACGCACGAACTTCAGCTGCTTCACAGTAAATTCCAAAATTTCTCTGCGAAAAATGCAAAAGGAAAACACGAGGAATGGGGGGGGGGGGGGGGGTGCTAAATCCCTCCAGAGCGTTTATAAAGCCAGCATCTGGGCAGTGAGCCTACAACATCAGGCGCACATTTTTCAACTGGGCTTTTTCCAGACAAGCACACCAAGTTTGCTTAACTCGAGCCAAAAGTGAAACAGTTCATTTTCGAGTCATGGGCTCGCAGGTTCACCATTGCATCGTGGACCAAGTGTCAGGATGGAAGAATTATCGAGAACAAAAGTGTCGATTTTGCATTTTTTTTTTTGCTGTGAACTGGTTTATGAACAAGGCTTAATCACTTTATGCAATCGTCCGGAATCTCACCGATACAACTTTTTGCATCTTTGACTGGCTCGGCAATTCCAACTCTGACAAATGACACCGCTAATCCTCTCCTCAAGATTGTTAACGCACCACACGGACCGAGTGGCGCTTCCCCGAGCTATCAAGCTAATTATTCGAAGATGGAGGTCGCATAGGTGCCCGTCCTTGCACGTGTACTTTATGACAAGGTGTCGGTGGACTTACTTGATCTTCTGGATCCAGATACAGTAGTCGGTGATGTAGAGATCGTTGAGGATGTAAGCTGGGTCGTTCTGTCTGAAGACTTTGTGAATATCAAGCAGGCATTTGAGGATGCAGGCCTTCCCTAGACACGGGAACACAACACGGCATGCAAATGAAAACATTTGTATTCCTTACAAGGCACCCCCGGCTGCCGACAGACACGAGATGCATCCGTGGGCTTGTAGCCCGCACTTATGCATCAAAGACAAGGGTGTGACGACAGAGCAAAATCCTATTAAGACAAGTGAGTAATTTAATCCAGACTGTTAGAGAAGGTGTCTGGTCAACAATTCGGAAAAAAAAAAAAAAAAAAAGAGATCCGGGGAAAGAAAAAAGCAGGACTGTTCTATTTTGGGTTCTGTCAGTTTAATTGGAGCTAGGGCAAGAATTTCTGTCGAAAACATGTTGGATTTCAAACAACAAAAAAGTTGTTTGAAGATCTCCGCGGCTTCTATATTACATTTTGCAAATGTCTCGACAAACTCACTGCTGATGAACGTTTACATCAGGTCTTCCTCGAAGTAGGTCAATCGTCAAGAAAGTTTTAAATACAAGAAGAGCGCAAGCATGTCAATTGTTTTTCATTTCCTTTCATGACAACGTTTTATTTCTAGAATCATCCTGGAGGGATTCCGCAGTTCAGGACTAATTTGTCTTTGAACCGATATAAATAGCGGCAAAATGTCAAATATGTAGGGATATTTACGATTCTAACAGATGATTTGCTTCAATCCGTAAATTAAACCACCAAAGATTTTTGCAGCCTTTTGATAGAACCAACAATCGACTGAGGGAAGAAGAAAATGACATTCTCTACCTTTGCAATGCCAGGCCGCATTGTCTGAGACATTCCGAGCCAAGCCAAATAAGCACAACACTCTGGCAGTGTGCAAAACCTTTGCACAAACATTTGGTTCTCGTTTAAGCGCGGGATCATATGCAGGGAACTCTGCCCTCAATGTCAAGACTTGGATCGTGTGAAGCAAAAACACACGCTTGCCTCCAAGATTCCATTTCCTTTTTCATGAGGAAAGCTGTTTGTTGACATTTCGAGGAGTAATTGCTCGGAGGAGCAGGTGAATGGCATATCCAACATGGTAATTTAATAAGAAGATTAAATAAATAGAAATATTATGTATTTCAGGGCAGAACTGTTATGAAATCCAATAAGTGTGTGTAACAAATCATGTTATTATCCCATCGCCGGTTGTAAAAATGACAAGCCCATTTGGCTCGTGATCATTTTGGGTGACCTTGTCTTGATTATCTTACAAAACGGAGGCGAAATATCGTCCGGGCTTGTGGCAGAGGTTTCAGATAGTCGCGCAATTTCTACATTGAGTATGCGCAACATGCTTTGAGGGTGCTAACAAGGTAAAGCGAGGTGAAAAGTGGGAGCAGCTGCTCTTTCTCTCCTGATCAACTTCCACTTGGACCTAATGAGGCGCACAAACGTGACTCTAGGGTTTAAAGGCATTTCATTTGCTGTCATTGACAGCAAATCAAATCATTGACGGTAAGAAAAACTCACCTGAGCGTAACACTTTAGCCGCGTCAGAAACAGCAGCCGCCGCCATGGCAAAGTGTCGATAGAGCGGATAGCACAAAACCCTCCTTCCGAACGACACCAGGACCTCCTGCAGAGAGCTGTACGTCTGAGGGACAGAGGGCACGACACTCACAAAAATTACCCAGCACAAAATCACATCAAGATGCAAAAGGCAGTAAACACGGGTTCACCCAGACATTTTGGCCACAGGGCTAACCCCCCCCCACCCCGCTTCTCTTTTACACAGGCTCCTATTGGTGTTCCTCACAGTCAGTGGTGTGCTAATTACTTTTAACAATCCCCTTCCATTTATTGAGCTGACAAAATAGGTGCTTCAAACTCCCACTGCTGCTCGGTTAGCCTCTTAATTGCTGCTTGTCTTTAAACACTGCATCGGCACTCACGTTGCGGCGCCGGGAGATTTTATCTCTTGTATTATTCTCCTTCATTGAGGCCTATTAAGAGAGCACTGTCGACTCATCGGGGATCGTTCTCTCCCTCTAGCAGGAGTGCGGAGAAGGTGTGCATCACGCTCGAGTCACACCGGCAGTCCACTGAGGACGAGCACCGTGGAGTAGATGGGGAGAAGAAGAAAAGGGATGCGACGAGTGCATACATTGCAAGGGGGGCTTGGCAGAGAAGAATGTGACGGAGTGATGAGGAGCCCGTGGGGAGGCTGTTGTTTACCCGGATGCCGCTACAGAGGAAGAAGACGGACAGATCCACACACCCGTGTATTTTACGCTCATTCTTCAAAATATTTTTTTTTTCCGGTGTACTCATGAATATTACTCTCCCCTGATTGGTTGGGCACGACCTACACCGTCAGGATCGTGTTACATGTGCACCAATTGGTGGTGACTGGAATTGCGACTCAAATTGGCCATTGAAAAAGGAACGCCGAATCGGAACTGTTTGGAATCTTGGAAAAGTAACAGCTCAAATCCATCGAACTGTAAAGAAATAACAATCTTTTTTGTTGAAGCTTGAGATGTCTCAATCCAACAAAAACAGAAAAATAGTAGTTATTGCATTTATTATTTTTGGAGCAAGACGTACCTCCAGCCAACACAGAGTCCCACTGAGTTTTCGGATTGTCCATGGTGACTCCACCTTGCATAATAGGACAGAAAAGAATTTTAAAAAATGGTCAAGTATTCTATTAATTTAGTGATACGCAAAAATGCAACGTGTGCTAAAATTCACAAAATATAAACATATAAATAGACAAATTCTTCAAATTGGATATAATTTGGGTTCAACGTTTTTCATGTATATTTTTGGGGTTGAATCGTGCCAATGTTCTTCTGCAATGGGAGACACCTTGCTCTTCTTGCCTCTGTGCGCTCACCTCAAAGATGTGACAAAAAAAAAAAAAAGAGACCTTTACTCAGCTCTCATATACGCCACTAATCTCTTAAGGTCACCGATGAAACGGAAAAGTGGTCTTAAGTATTTGAGGAAAGAACACTCTGTCCTCTGAGGCTAAGTGCTGCTCAGGAGGAGACGTCTCTTCACACATTCACGCAGCCACTTACGTTGTGCTCTCCCTCGGTGGAGCGCACTTCGTAGCAGTAAGCCAGAATCACGTCCACCAGGCTGAGCCACGCTTGGTAACGTGAAGTCTTGTCCAGCAGGTACGACTGGTTGTTGAATTTTCTCAACTGCTCTTTCTCCTCGTCGCTGAACGGTGTAACTGCACGAGAATAATACGGACCAGGTGTTAAGATTAAAATAAAGGTCATGAGAATATGATGCAGTCCTAGAGAGAGTTTAAAAACGAACAAAAAGATGTCAATTTTACTTTCCCCATCCGTGTACATTACATGCACACTCAGCACTTCCTGTCTGGCTGCAGTGGGGGCTCAGCTCTGCTGGGAAGGAGATTCCTGCTGCATTACATTGGCTCCCTGCAGACGCTACCTGACTCCATCCTTTGTGTGTCGAAGAACCGACAAGCACATGTGTTTGTACTGTTCGGGCGATGGGTGTTGCGAAAATAAAAAAGTATGAGCATTTTCTAATTCAGCAGGGGATCAAATGATTGTTTTATCTACTTTTTTTTTGTTTATTGTTTTCTATAACCTGTAGAATTCAATTTACAATTAAAAACAAATAAAAAAATGAAAAGAACATTATGATTTATTAATTAAAATCGTATTGTATAAGCAAATTGAGTTTTAAATCTGGGTGTAAAAAAATGCATTCATTTTTGTTTAATTTGCTATTGTCAATGACATGATTATTTAGTCATTAAAATTGTATTGCATAAGCCAATCGAGACTTAAACTTGGGTCTAAAAAAAGTGAATTAATTTCTTTATGTTTATATTGCTATTGTCAATGATTAAGAGTTTAATCATATAAAATTGTGAGAACCATTAGAGCAAACGCTGGAAAGAAGAGCAATCCGGATGGATTTACTTTCCTAATTGCGTTCATGCATGGTTATTTGTCTCTGATATGGAGCACATTAATTCTAATGGGCATTAACTCACAGCATATAAGGCTGACGGGAAATTAATTTTCCAGCTAATGCCTCCAGTTGGACAGGCAGCCTGTCTCTTCGGCGCTCGCCGCAGGTCCAGATGGCCTAATAACTTCGGGTAAATATTAGGGATGAAAATTGGAAGCACCAAAAACATTCAAATGCGCGGTGAGCAAAACAAATGGGATAGCTCTTCAGTAGGAACCCAGCCAGACACATTTGGCAAGGTACAGATGATCCTTCCTCAGATTTGATGAATCAGGGTCAACATATGACCTTGTGTCAGGTCTACAAGTGTACATACTTGAAATCTTAAAATGAGTGGTCAGCCTAAATGTGGTCAAAGGTCAGCGTTTTCCAAGTGGCATCTAAATCCAGCTTGAGTGGGCAGCGAGAGGCCAGGCAGGCTGTCAGGTCCATTTAGGCTGCAGCGGCGGCGTCTGAATACGGACGGGCCTCCGGTGGACAGCTGGGGCCTGTCGCTGCACCGCCCGTGCAGCACAAAGGCTCCACTTTCTACTTCATTAGCACTTGTGTCCGCACCCATCTGTCAGGTGGCATATACATCAAGCCACGGCAGCAGAGAAAGAGGCCTGGTGCAGATGTAAAAAAGGGACCTCAAGAGTCAAAAGTCAAAATCTGACAACGAGCTCTTAAATTCAGGCTGATGTCATTGTGGCTCATATTTCCACCTGATCTGAGATGTTGTCTTAAAATGTGGCCAAGGGGTTACAAATTTTTTTGGCTGTGTTGACTCATACTCGTCTGGACCAAGAAGCACGGTGCACATATTTGGTCGCGTTCGCTTAGCGTGGACGAGGTTGCTGTGACGCAGCTAAAAGCGCGAGCTCCTGTGACAACGTTATCGCTTTAATCTAAATCCGCTCGGGAGCTTGCAGCGGCCACGCGCTCCATCTAAGCTGTAACTGTGAGCCATGCGCCTCCTTAAATCGTGCTGGTATTAGCAGACTGCGAGATGAGCTGGATAGCACAATTAAAAAAGGCTCTTGGCTATGGCTGAGGCCTAGAAAGAAATTAAGTCGGGACGCTCCTGCTATCAAAGAGCTCATATCTGTCGTAGTTAATGAGCAATTGATTTTTTAGATGGATGGCAAGTGATCATAAAAGCCACTTGGAACTTTGGAAGGAAGCGGGATGTTCGTCACATAAAAAAATGGCAGAGAGGCATTTCTTAAAGGGTGAAGCGGTGATTGAGTGAGGTCCAAGTTCAAGCTCTCATAAAAGGCAAGTGTCATTGCCACTGAAGTGCCCCCGGGGCATTTTAGGCGCTGCGGCTTCATAACCCACAAGCTTTAACCCTCCTCTTGAGGTGGACCGGAAGAAGACCGATGTGTCCTCTGGGGATTTGAAATAGCGCTCTGTTGAAGTGAAGAAAACCCCCGCTAGTGAAATCCATTTGGGTAGTACAAAGAATGAAGGTCGTTCATTGGGCTGAAAGAGAATTGACAACAATGCGGCCATGCTTTCTTACTTATCTGCTAATTTAATTTATGCCACCTTCTAGAAGCCTTCAGAACTCACGGATGATTTGCTTTCAACACACTAGGCCATATTAAAGGCACATTTTAGATCACACAAAAGTAGAAATCACATTTTTTTTTTTTTTACAGAATATAGATTATATTTAAACATACCAAGCTCTTCTTCCTGCTCGGGTGAGGAACAAAGGTTTGTCCACCATGGTCTGAATTTCAACAGTCTCTTTATCTCGTCGTCTTCAAACAAATCAGCTCTGCAACACCACCAAATACTTCAGCGGAATGTCAAGACGTAAAAAGAAAGAAATGGAGGTTTGGTTGTGGCTGGACTTACAGGTAGTGATCAGGGGAAAAGGCCGAAGCCTCCGCCACCAGCCTCGCTTGCCTCCTCTCAGCTTTTGTTGTACTGTCTGGGTTTTTAACATCTATCACATCACTCAGTTCTTCCTGTCAGAACAACCGACTAATTTAAGATCAATTCGATCGAATGATCTGCACAAGGGGGGTTATTCATTTGTTTTTACCTGTAATCTGGCAAACACTCCAGCCCTCTTATTACCAAAGCCGTATTTCTGCAGGCCACTTAGCTCCTCTTCAGATCTCTCAACATAAACTTCCTGCTCAACCTGCCAGTCAAACTCCTCCTCATCTTCTGCTTCGGCATGGCCCGCACTTTCGCTGCAATCTTTAATAAAAAAAAAGAAAAAAAATCAAACACTGATTTCAACATGAGTCACAGCCCACTCTATTTTTACTGCCGATGACACATTGCTGCAACTTACCTGGGCTGATGTCCTCCAACAGAGGCTTTGCCGAACGGGAGCCTCTGGGGGCGAGGAGACTTGTCAGCATCTGGAGGCCTTCAAAGTGTTCTCCAGCTATTTCTTTAGGGATCTGCACGGTGAAGAGACCTGAAAAGGACGTCAAGCCTTTTATTAGTGATAAAAAGACAGAGAATCTGAATTTCCTTATAATAATGTGTACGACTTCAGGTTTGGAACCATTGTTATAAAAATAACAGTTCCTCGTGATACATCTGCACAAGCGCACTCATTACTGGAGATTTATTAGCAGATGTTACAGGATTATTTTGACGCAGCATGTCAACTAGGGCCATGCTGACAGACGGTGTCAGCATCAACGAGACAGATGTCTCCATTAAGACGACTTCATTATAACCGATTCGATGAAACAGATCAAAGTGCCCACGTTACGCTATATCGAAAACATGACATCGATGGTCATTGTCATGCAATATATTCAAATATTCAGTGGCCCTGTCACCTCGGTTCTGTAAATGCTCCAATAAAACATGCACGTAATTCTCATTAAAACGGAACCCTCTTTCGCCCAGTTGTGTTATTACAAACCTTTATCAATGTCAAATGTTGCCTTTTCTCTTCCATCTTCTACTACCCTTCCTGGAAGTGTTAACCTAAAAATAAAATAATACAGATGTGTGACCTGTATTTCTTACTCCAGAAAAAGGTCATGACATTCTAATAATAATTGATAAACTTACCTCAGAAAGTACGGTTTGGCATAGAATTTAATGTCTGTTCCATCGATGTAGAGGTCAAACTCAGATGTTCTGGTGTAGGGGACGCGGACTGAGAGGGTAAGGTACTCAGGATCCTGACTCAAGTCAAACGCAGGAGTTATCATTGTTGAATATTTTTGTGATAAGCACCTGAGGGAAAAAGGACGAGAACGCTTTCAACAGTGGCTGGAGAGCAGTAGTGCGCCCCTGTGTGGTTCACCCCATTTTCAATCTTGACGTTTCTCAACCCTTCGCCTGCAAATTCAGTTGTAGGTACATTGCATGGTTGTATTCGGTGCATAATTGAATTATTTATTCATTGAGATTACAGACTTTTATCACTCTAAACAAAAATTGCGCCGCAATTTTACACTAATTGCGCCCCTAACACCGACATTATAGTGAATACACATGTCAGAGGTTTACATCAACGCATGCACACCGAATTCAAAGAAACACCCAAGAAAACGATTATTAAATCAGCACGGTGTCCATAAATGAAATCATTCTCCATTTATCTGCTTGGCACGTCAGACTTGACAGTTTTTCAATGGGAGTTTTGTTTATCCTGACCACGTTGATAGCAACGCGAAGAAACTCGGCGAACAGAGTAACAACACGGATTACAAACAATGATCGATTTTCACTCATAGAGCAGAAATCCGTTTTACTGGACTGTCGTTAGCATATAATACAGTTAAACAGCAAAAGTGTGACTGTTTGCACTCACCAAAAACAAAGCTCTTTCACGCATGCAGCCTTGCAGAGGCTGCCATGTTTTACCGTAATGAACCATGTATACGGTCATCAATATATCGTATTCACTCGTCGATTTGTTTTGATCCTTTGATTGTTTTAACCAACTCTTGTTTTGGTTTAATCACGTCTCTCAATTGCCCCTAAGGCAGATGGCCTGAGATAGGCTTTGGAAGACAAGAGTTTAATCACTGTGTAAAAAAAATGACCCGTTTTGAAATAGATGCGGTAGTACTGCTTTTTTTACGGTAAAGATGGACAGACCACGCCCCCGCCGTGTAACTTAATGGGCTGAGAGAGCGTCCTCTCCGCTCTCCATCATCGTCATGATGAGCAGCATCGGATTCCAACCGAGGATACGCAACAAAATGTCAACTCTGGCGACTCTCCCTCCACCGCAGACAACATGAGCAAAGTCCTGCGTGCTCCTTCCCCCCGGAACACGTCGCTCTCGCCATGCGGATCCACTGCAAAGTAGTTGTGATCGCTCTGTGTTTCGGAGTTGTCCTACTTTTCTACTTTTGGGGAGGCAATGTCGCGGACGGTCCGTTACAGAAAGAAGTTGCGGTGGAGGGGAGCAGGAACTCTTTATCGTCGTCGGTCAAGCGCGATCATGATGTTGGTTCAAAGTTGGTGAGGAGATCACCCACGGTGCCCGGGGTGCGCTCAGAAGATCTCCCCAAGGGACGAAAAAACGCTAACAAAGTGATTAAGCGAGGGGGAAACGTCAAAGCAAAGAGGTGAAGCACATTTTCTTTCTCCGAGTGATCCTTCCTTCCACGTTTGCATGTGGGCGCATCCAATTTCAAAGATAATGTTCCCACTAGCGCATACACAGTTTATACTAACCAATGTCGGCTTGGTTTACTGTAACTGAGAATCCCGCTGTTGTAATTAAATGTCTGACGCGAATGTAGTAGAATACGTGATTAATATGTGGAGGGGTGGTTATTTATTTTCACAGAGGGCACGGTGATGTTGCCGATGACCTCGAAGCCTTGCTCGGATCACCTTTTGACATTTACATTTAAAATTGACTCTGGGAGACAAAATCCCCATAATACATATGTTTAATGTATCTATTATTATTGTTATTACTATTATCATCATTATTATTACTATTATCATATTGTTATTACTTTGTAATTAGACATACCTGCTTTTTTGTGTAGTTGGCATTGTCAAGATTGACATTGAGTCTGTTTTTAATTCTACAAAAAAAATGAACAAATGAATGGATGAGAACAATAGTCATGGGCGAGTACGATATTTTCGTGGAATCTGCTGATATCAGCCACAGATGCTAAACACTTACATGCAACAGACACTTACAGACAGGTAATACCTGCACTGGTGATATCTAATACAAGAGCAGTATATAAAAATGTAGTTGCTTTGTCATTGCAGTAATAAACATATTGATAAATATGAAAAACTGACAGTGCCTTGTTGTCAGCTTCGATCGGTTGAAAATACAGGAAATGACCTTGCATCTGCTCAGAATTTGTCGATTTGCGCAATTCAAGGGTGGAGCCGTTGAATTGTACCAGTTTCATTCTATACTGTATAGCCTATAGCAGCTATAGGCTCCTTCAAAGCCTGCAGACTCCTACTTTGCCACCAGGCAATATGTATTCTCCTCCAAAGCCCGACTGCAGGTTGGAGACACTGCTGCTGAGATAAAAGCCATCAGGGCCTTTCACTGAGAAAGGACCTTTGTGTCCGCCCAGAAGCCACACTCTTCCATGTGTGCTCGGCGCTGATAAGGGAAATAAGGTGGAGGGGGTGTCATTCGGTGGCGTTAAAAAAATAAAAATAAACACGGGACTTCTGTGGTTGGAGACACATACAGAGCACTGAGTCAAAGCATTTGCAGTGACTCTTTAGTCACACTTTAAAACAGGAAGGAATACACATAAGATGTTGTCTATTGCTCCAATCTTGCAAGTGTTTCTCACACCGATTTACATTTTCATCTTTCAAAATGAGCAGGCCTGTTTCCTGGCAATATGCTCAATCGACAAACATCCCTGTTTTTGCAAGTCCTATCATTTCCTCTCGACACATTGCACGGCTTCCTCTGGCTAAAAATACAATGTGGAGCTCCATCTGCCCAGACAGGCTCAATACATTACACGTCTCATGCCATCAATCACACAATCACCCAGTTTATGAAATGCTAGACGAAAAAGTGTTGTTTCGAGTTTTGGCTGATCAGTTTCTAAGCAGTTTTTGCACAGAGGGATGACTGAAGTCTGTAAGTTGAAATGTACCTCGTAATCTGGCACAGTACATAACTGAATTGCAGTACCCTCATTGTTATTGTTTTACTTTGAAAATATCTTAAAAGGTTTCGGGGTTTTTTTTTGTCCATTGTGCTGATTTGAAGCCAACGCCAGTTTTGTACTTACTCAGCAGCAGGCATTGAATTCATTCCTTTTGTTCCTCTGCTGAGCTTTTTGACAACTTCCAGATGTTAGCAACGAAGTCATGAAACAAACCCGTCATGTGTACTTTGTTAATGAGACTCTTGGAAGAAAATAGAAGGTTTGTGTGTGTGTGCCTACTTGCCAGTGTGTGTGTGTGATTTTTTTTTTGCCTGACCTCGTGCAACATATTTTTCTAATCGTTGACAGAAACTGGGACTTAAATCATCTTGCTGGCGAGTAGGATTGTGTTTTGTTCATGCTTGTCAAGGCATCATCATCATCATCCTTCAAGGTGTGACAAATTTCCCAACTTCACACTAATCCTAAACTACATTTCAACATTGTGCTTCAGGTAGCCAGAATGGTGACGTGCTCAGAGGCAAAGCCCTGCCAACATTCTCTCTTCAACTCATTTTCGGCTGATGATGCTTTCGAGGAAACAAATGTTGTATTGAGAACATCCGGATGATCATTTTGGTTAATTAAAAACAAAGGGAAAAAATACAGCAGAGATTTTTTTTAGCCCCCCCCAGCATTCGTGCAAATGTTTTTGCAGTGTGGTGGGAGATATTTTATACCGAATGTTTTGATTGAAATGTGGAGGCAGCATGAAAAGTTTCACACATTGCACATGAAAAACAAAAGGAGATGGATGATGCCAAGGCAACGAACCACAGTAGGGAAAAAACTATCAAAAACAAAATAGCACAAAAACACAGAAACAAAAAAAACATTACAATGTCTCTTTATGTGTGTATTTTTAGCAAAACGGGACGTGCGACGGCCAGGCGCCCTCGCAAAGAGGAATTCATGCACTTGGCCATGGTGGCATGTGGAGATCGTGTCGAGGAGACCTCGACGCTCATCAAATCTGCTGTCCTATTCAGCCTGAAGAAGATCAAGGTTCATATTTTTGCTGAGGACCCGTTGATCCCGCAGTTTAAAGAAATGGTAGGAATCCGTTAACCAATTAGATCTTATTTAGATGTATTCACTTGGATTTTGACTTGGCAAAAAAGAAAATTGACAAAAAACATTTCCTTCCTAACGTTCACTCCGGTGGGTAATATATGACATCAAGATCGGAACGTTTAGAAGCGTGCTTTCAGAGCTTCTCAGGCTGTCACATAAGTCTTTTATCGCTACACTTAGGTGTAATCTATCACCTGACAACCTGCTGTGCTCCACCAACGCGCATCACTTCAATGTCACCTTTAGCGAGGAGCCAAAAAAAAGATCTGAGACGTACGCTAATTGTGACAAAAGTTTCGGGACGTAAATTTAATCAGCGTCTGCTTTGACCCAGTTTTTCCTCATCAAACCTCAAAGCTTCAATTATTTTGGACAATTGTGTTTTCAGCTTGTTGGAAAGAATTTTTAAAATGTCCTAACAGGCATTTAAATTCAAAGGTAACCAGTTCTTTAGGACACTGGATGATGTCACCTGAAAAATAGCCACGTGTACGTTGAAGAAGTTGCATCTCTCGCAGTTCCGCCAGTGGCCTGGATTTATCACCGCCAAGTTCAAGTACAACCTGTACCCAATCACCTTCTCAGTGGGGAACGCCGACGAATGGAAGAAGCTCTTCAAGCCGTGCGCCGCTCAGAGACTCTTTCTTCCTGTAAGGCGGCAACATTTTTTTTTATTACGCTGTGCATAATGTGATTTAAATCCTCATAACTAAACGCTGCTTTGATGTTTTATGTTTTTTTTCCCCCCCAAGCTCATCACTCTAATAACTTAGTGTGTGCTTATTGATGAGTTTTTATGTGAAATGAACAGTCTCATGGGGCTGGACTGAGTCATTTCATCAAGTGGAAAGCTGCGCGCCGTATTGATTTTCCTTTTCAGCTGGTGTTCATGGAAATAGCAACGGCGTGACATAATGAATATATTGCAAGATGGCCAAATCCATAAACGTATTTCTCTTCCTACAAACGAGTCAATATACTGTAAGACCATTTTCCGCTTAATCGGGAAAGACTAATCAAGAAATGTGATGAGCTTTTGAATGAGTTGTTTACAAATAAATTTGATGAATGTGCTTTAGCACGCTCTTGTGCATTTTGGGCTCGTCCAGGCTAGCAACAAGGCCTCGCTCAGCTTGCCTTTTGTGATCTTGTATTTCCTCCTCAAGGTCATCCTCAAGGACGTGGACTCGTTGCTATACGTGGACACCGATGTGCTGTTCCTGCGACCCATGGATGATATCTGGAGGATGCTCAAGTCCTTCAACAGCAGTCAGCTGGCAGCAATGGCTCCGGAGCACGAGATCCCCAAGATCGGCTGGTACAGCCGCTTTGCACGGCATCCTTTCTACGGCATCTCAGGGGTCAACTCGGGTGTCATGCTGATGAATCTCACAAGAATACGCAGCACATTGTTCAAGGTCAGGCCGAAATATTGCTGAAAGCTTTGCGATTACCACGCGAGCATCACAGACTTCAATGAGCCGGAATGCAAATCCACTTCTTTGATGATTTGTTTTGTGGTGAAAAGTATTTCTGGAGTTGTGCGTCAGTAGACTGTGTTGATATTTCAGAATGGCATGATCGCCACTGGCCTATCCTGGGAGGAACTTTTGCACCCACTTTATCAGAAATACAAGAACCACATCACATGGGGAGATCAGGACCTCCTCAACATTATATTTCACTACAATCCAGGTAGTGTCAGAAACCTGATACATATATAATTAGCACTTTTTTTTTTGCAATATACAGTTTATTTTAATTTCAGATTTCATTTTGTTTTTGTCTTTGCCAGAGTGTCTATTCATCTTCCCTTGCCAGTGGAACTACAGGCCCGATCACTGTATGTACGGGAGTAACTGCAAAGGAGCTGAAGAGGACGGTGTGTCCATCCTCCATGGCAACCGGGGAGTCTATCATGATGAGAAGCAGCCGGCCTTCAAAGTAGTTTATGATGCAATACGTGATGTAAGTATCTTGGAGCATCTACGTTTTACTGTTGGAACTCTCCCAAAATTGGATAAGCATGACTGAATAACACAAACAGAATCTGTAAGACCACACAAGACTGGGACTGAATCTTAATTTGCAGTCCATCGACACTCCTCTTGTAATAGTGTTTTGTTTTATTGAAATTTATCAGAGGCGTGTTCACTTTTTGTACTCTAATTTGTTAGCCAAGGCTGATTTTTTTTCTCACGCAGTAAAATCCAACATGTTACAATTTCAAACTGCCTGGAGCGCCTTTCTACCCTGCTGGCAAGCACATCACGAGAGTAGCGATCCCGTCACGCTGATGGAATCTGTAAATAACATAATTGTTGGTGGTATTAATGAATTCAAAAAGAAAGAATTTTGCTGATCTCGTTGCAGTTCCCCTTCGACGACAACATGTTCCAGTCACTCTTCTATCCCATCCAGGCCAAATTTTTAGACACGGTCAACACGCTATGTGGTCGAATCCCACAAGTCTTCCTGAAGCAGATAGAAAAGACCATGAAGAAAGTGTTTGAGGAGAATGTGATTCGACATATCAGGCCGCACGACTGACTGACTGTCTGTGCCATGGACTTCCTGTCAATGTGACCGACCACGGGGCCTTGGACCACTTTGTGAAAAACTGATATTTCCTGAACTGTGGTTATGAGCAGGAATGTTTTTCTTGTGACCATTTTCTTATGTTCACTCCTCATGTCAACGTTGTGGTCGGACAACTTTTGATTTATATTATTGTGCACTACCAAAATGCAAAGGATGTATTTTTTTTCCTCATGAATTCATCTCAGTAATTACACCTGATTGTTGGGTACAATGTTATTTTTGTCATTAACTTGACCAAAAAAAACAAAAAACAAACATGAATGTGCTAACAGAGAGCTATCCTCTAAAAGAAAGTCCACTTATGAAATTGGAGGGTTATTTAGCAAAGTGTGAATGTTGTACGAAAATGGGCTTGCACCCCTGTGGTTGGTGACCCTGCCCTGACCCGAGTATTAAACTACAGCACAAATGCAGCTGTAGAGTTTTATGTTACATGTGGAATATTGAAATGCACTTTGGATATTATGTTTTAGTGAAGGACTGAGTAACATTTCGTCCATTTGGCACTCTGTTCAAATGGATCATAACCAAAAGTGTTTGAAAGAACTGCAGCAGTCATATGAATGTTGTCTGTTGTGTTTACTCTCAACAAAATGAACTCTTATGATATTTGTCTTTGAAAGGGATGAAATTTGTTTTCTTTGTTGTATTGTACCTTACATTTCATTGTGATGACAGTATATTTAATCATTCAAACTGGAACCTGATCAGGCTTGGACAGTCAAAATGTGTTTTTGAATAAAACAAAGCAATGCGCCTCAGTGGCATGATTTATTGGAATGTCAATGAATGATAATAGGTGAGACCATCTTTGTTTGATGCATCAATTTGTTTTATTCTATTTTGCAGTATACTTTTTTAAGCGTACGCAGTTTATCAATAGACAGATGAATAATGTATGGATTAACAGGTTAAAAGTGGTATTACTAATACACTGGGTTTAAACTGTAGATGACTGAATACAGCCAACGTTTGTATATGTATACAACAAATTTGTATACAAACTAGCATAAATTACGTAATTGTCGTCAAAGACATTTGTTGATGCGTCATTGGTTTAGTTTGTGTGTATTAGCATGATTGACAACCCCACGCTTAATTTGTATTTAATTTTAGTCTGGTTGCCTTTCACTTGCGTTTTTCAGGCAGTGACCTCACGGCGCCATATTAATATGCTTCCTCCCTCCCTCCCCCTCGCTTGCTCAATGTTAGCTTAGCACTAGCTAGCAGCTCGCTGCCAGTCTGCTTCTCACATCCACTGGACTGACAGAGGGCAACGGCGTGATGGAAATTGACTCGCTTCAAGAGGCGCTCATAGGTTTGTTTGGTTGCTCGAGGATATTTTCATAGTCGCCGGGGCTTTGCTATCCGTGTGCTCGTGTGATGTTCGTCTGGCTGAACGAACGACAAAGTGATTGGAGCGCACAGGCTAATGTCGCTGGCTAGCCGCTGCTCGTCACTAGCTAACATTTGAAGCCGTTCCACGAAAATTAATGGTTCGCTCTTTGGCGATTGCTCAGGAAAACTCACTGTAATATTTGCTTTTAGTTTACCCACCAGTTCGAATGCCGTTCTGTCGGTGGCTCAAAACTTGTATACTAAAAATAAAAAAGAAAGCCAAGCCAAGATGAAGTTATTCAACAGTCGTTTGCCGGCTACGCTGTTTGAGCATTTAAGTTAAGCTAATGAGCTAGCTCGAACTGTATGTCATCCACTTAGTACGACATGTACCTAAGCACTATTTTAAAAAACAGTTGAACACATCATCAATAACATTTACGTTCCAAAAGCGGCAGAATATTGTCCGTGTTACGTATGAATGATTAGTAATTACCTAATAATCACCGGCTATGGATATTGAAGGGCATTTTCCGTTTTGTGACGTATATTTATAGTAATTGTAATCTCCCTGTCTTTCTTCAGACTTTGAGAAGAAAACGAAAAGGGAGCCATGTCCTATATTGGAACAGTTTTTATGTCACATCGCCAAGACTGGAGAAACCATGTAAAAGAACATTACATTCTTCTCTGTAATACATACAAGATGCTTATTATACTTTGTCACCAGTGTCTAAAGCTACTTTCCCCCCTTCCCTCTAGGGTCCAATGGTCTCAGTTTAAGAACTACTTTCTTTTTAAATTAGAAAAGGTCATGGATGATTTCAGAGCCTCAGCTCCTGAGCAAAGAGGCCCCGCTAATCCCAATGTGGAGTCAATTCCATTTGATGACATGAAAGAGAGAATCCTGAAGATTGTTGACGGATATAATGGGTAGGTAGCCATTTAATGTGGTATTACACAATTCAGATTTCCGACAATGCCAAGTTCTGATCCAATACCTTTGTAATGCAGTAAGAAGGACAGGGTGTGTGAAATGGATATTTTTCAGAATAATATAATAAAATGTGTCAACTAATGCACCTGCATTCTCAGTGTTGAGTACTTGAGACTCAAGAAATGCACCGGAAGGTTGTCATTTGTTGTTTTCCTCATTCCAGAATTCCATTCACCATACAACGCTTGTGTGAGTTACTCACAGAACCCAAGAAGAACTACAAAGGAACGGATAAATTTCTTCGGGGTGTGGAGAAGGTCAGTGTTAAACATGGGAATAATTTTTGCTCCTTTACTGGAAACTAAGTCTGACTAACTGACTTTATTTTCATCTAGAACGTAATGGTGGTGAGCTGTGTTCATCCAACGTCAGAGTAAGAATTAGCCATCAAAAGCGCAAAATGTTGTGAAACCTAACGTTGTTGTGACTTGAGTGTTGCCCGTTTGCTTGCAGAAAAAACGGATGCAGTGCCGTCAATAGAATGAATGGAGTAATGCTTCCTGGGAACACTGCTTCCTTCACAGAGAGGTTGGGCTCAAGACCTTTCTCCTTAGCGCAGTTTTAATGTATCGTAATTACGGTAGTCAATAGCATTGTATTCCTGTCCTTTTGGTATTTTTAGAAAAATAAACGGTCCGGGAACTCCACGGCCGCTCAACCGACCAAAGTTATCGCTAGCCAACTCCCTTGCAGCTAACGGCCTGCCCGACAGCACAGAAAACAAAGACCTCCAAACGGACCAAGAAAGTGTTAAAGATGTTTCTGGAAGGTACGTCTGAATGTGTGCAATACAATCCCCTGGCTCCTTGCTTAAATCCATACCGTTATCTAACCTTTTGCTTTAGTGAGGTGTCAGCCTTGGGAGATAGCCCGGGGAGTACGGTAAAGAACAAACATTCAGATACAGAAGAGGACATGGAATCTGAGCAGTTGGAGGTGAAGAGACTTAAGTTTGGTGAGGAGGAGGAGGATGAGGAGGAGGAAGATGAAGAGGATGAAGAGTATGTGGAAGAAGAGCAGGAAGTGGAAACGCCAAAGCCCTTAAATGCCACTTGCCTCTCCAAAGAAGCAGAAGCTATGGTCCAAGACCAAGTTGAGAAAGTCACTTTCAAGGAAACCTCTTGCGGTGCTACAGCCGTTGAAGACCAAGGTTTGTGTTTCAATGATTTTTACATAGTTCCCCTAAATGGATACATCTTTGATACTCACTGCGCATTGTCTCACCGTTACAGAACCAACAAGCAGCACTCAGGCTGAAGCATGTCCAGACTCCAGCCCGGATGGAAAGCAGGCTGAAAGGGAGGTGGTGGCGGGGTGCGGATCGCAGCGCGAAGTCACCGACATGGATCAAACGGAGCACTCGGCATCTGCTTGCGATGCCACCAGCCCAGAGACCAGTGCGGACAGCGAGGACAGTCACGGTGACCCAGTCAGCAGTAGCTGTAGTAGCACCAGCGGCAGCAATAGTAGCAGTTGTAGCACCGACGAGAGTGTAGAAGGGGCCCATGAAGATGTCGCGCCCACTCCATCCAGTAGTACCAACGAGCCAACTACAGAGGGCGCCATGGAAAGCGCCTGTGTGGACCCTGGAGCTGCTGACGAGCCCATGGAGCAGGACTAGACTGAAAGACCCCCCCACCCCCTCTCTCTCTCTCCCTCCACCCTGCAGTCATGTGACGCCACAAACCAGCTTGTCCTTGAATCCAGCTTGACTGTCACTGGGAATGAGGATAACTTCACCTCGTACACAAACACCTCGTCCGCTCTGCGACGTGCCTCCAAAATGGCTACCTGGCATTGATGTGATCAAACTATATACTGATATGAACTTTTTATCCCTTTTTTTTTTTAACTGGAATATGTTAGTAATCCTTTTTTGCTTTCAGCGGCCTTTTTCACAGTTGGAGTTTTTTTTTTTTTTTTTTTATATTAGTTTTCGTGGGCTGCGATGGTCATTTTCTTTTTGGTGCCACCCATTCCATTTAAGGCAGGATTGACACGATGCGCCAGTTGACGTGAGTCAGCTAATACGGCTGGCGGTTTTCTTTGCAAAGGTGCTGGAGTTGCGCATTAACCTGATCCCAATCCCCCGCCATGTCTTTTTTTGAATTCACTTCTCTCCATCCTTGCGAAACGGGATGAATCTTTTCACGGTGTGTGCCATGATTGAAAACTAATTTTTGCTTGATACACTACCAATCTCACAGGATTATACGATCAGATGCTACATTGCGGAGTCCTCTGGAAAATGGCACGTGAATGCATAGTCACCGATATTTATATGATCATTTCAGTCCTATTGATTATTTTCGGACTTTGTTTTTGTTTTGTCTGCCGGTTGTAGTTTCCAAAACCAGCTGTAATTACAAAGATGACGTCCGCTTTCTTTCTATTGTGATGTCACATTTGTTTCACCGACTGATTTCAAAGCAGTCGCCGGTTGCAGTTCTCCACCTCTTTCTGCAGCTGTACTTTTTGATATTTAGGATTTTCAATTTCTGTAAAGTAGATTTTTGTAGATTGTAATACAGTATGTGTTCACTGCCTTTGTGGAACCATATATAATTGTATAATTTCTGTGTATACTCTGAATGCTTTTGCTTTCAAATGGGGTATTCAGAAGCAGCAATAAATGTTAACATTTTTCTGTGTTGGTCCAAATCATATTTATCATTTTTTTCTTTCGCTTCATGAATGTCAACTTTGCATACACTAGCATGCACAACCAAAAATTACATTCACTTTAAGACTTGGCTTCAACAAAAAGAGATTCAAGGAATCAAAGAGCTAGTTACGGGCTCGTCTCAACACAACTCACCACTGAATGAAGCAAATCAGGAGTTTTGGAGATATGCTGGTGGGAATTCAAACACAGCAGAAAGTCCAATAAAGTGAAGAATAATTTCTTTTGACCTCTGAGGAAAAAAAGAAAAAGGACATTATTACAAGCTACAGTTAGAATACACGGGGCGTTGTTTCCAGGGATACCTGCAGAGGTCAGGGGTATATTAAAATCAGCTTGACACCAAATGAACTTTGGACAGAACTTTCATTAGACAGGTACACCCCCCCCCCCCCCCCCTTTCCTCAACATGAGAATTTAAAAATTGCCCTAAGGTCACATAAGTGCATCTTAATTATTGAAGTGTAAACTTTGCCATTGGATATGGTGACACGATTAAAATAAAAAGAAAACACTTGTATTAAGATTACATTTGATTTAATTGCAAATCGCTCTCATATGCCCGTAGTGAGATTATACCGGTTTGCTTTCAGACGGGCCAATCCCTGTGTCATCCAAAAGAGGGCGCTGTGTAGTTTCCAAGCCTGACTAAGAAGCACTACCTGTAATCAAACTCCAAATAGTCCTCGTTCTTCTTGCCAGTGTTGTGACAATCGGTGTGCCTCCGAATGATCTTCCTTGGAAAGCAATCCACAAAGAAATTTGAAATACAACCTTATTTTTTAACACTTTCTGTGCAGGAAAAAAAAAACAGAATCAGGAAATATTATCACAACGGCAGTAATTTCATGAGTAGACAATATTATTTACACATTAAATACACATTTAAACATCAACAGCTGAAAATGCATGTACCCATTTGCAATAATAAGCACAATTTCTATTTCACTACTGAATTTGTAGGAATGCCAAATATATTTGCACATGAAATGATCAAAATGAAATCTTACCAATTGGTCAGGTTGTGGTTTTTCTGTAAGATTGACCACACACTAATAAAGTCCAATTATTCATTTTACCCAACGTGGTTCTGATTCTGTATAAACCCCTCCTCTGTCCCTCCTCACAACCACTCTGAGTAATGGCACTGAAGGGCCTTGTTTAGAACAGCCTAATGCTTTTAGAGGCCATTATCAGAGTTATGATCTGGTCTTTGCACCAGGTTGTAAAAAGTGTGAACACGAGACTAATAAAAGTGCAATTACCCCAACTGAGTGTACGTGTGCTAATATTGTATATGAGCGTTGTGCAGCTGAGGACGTGGGCTCCTTAGATGCTTTATGATGATCATAATGGATTGTTTGGCCACATCAGAGAGGAACAGAGTATTTGGCCCTGTCGGAGCCAAAATACGGTGTCTCAGATCACAAATAGGAACATAAAAATCTACTTGGTTTCCATTTGGACCAATGTGCAAAAATAGTGTTTTATCAAGTAGTTGTGTGTTTATTAATAAAAAAAAAAAGTGTGTCAAGTCTACCCATGTACAATGATGCCTTCAATCTCCTTGGTGAAATAACATTCCAGTCAGCTGCAGCAGCAGATGATGATCCACTCCAAGCTCTTAACTGGTCTCAATTAAATGTGCAGAAGACTGCAACAGATAGGAAACGGTGCAGAGCGTTCGGCGAAGGAAGGTCGGTCATCGTGATAAAAGAGTCGAGCTTAAGTCATGACCTCATTACAAATTCAACACAGGAGGAGGCAATGCTGTGATGGTAATAAAAAAAACTTGTGGATGTGCTTTTTAATAAAACTACAAATAAACACAGTAGTGTGTAGTTTGTGGAATTCCAAGACGTGAAAATAGGCCAGTCCTTACATGTATGTTGCAAGCGGTCCATTGCGTGTTTAATTCTAGTTCCGAGCAAATTTACTCAACAAATCCAGCAAATAATTCCAACCAAGCGTGCTCATCATATATAAAACAATAATTTATTTCTGTCATTTTACAGGATGTCAAATTTTGTGGCTAACTAAGGATTTATCAAGCTGTTATTGACTTTAGTAGCTAAAGGCCTAAAAAAAAGCAAAAGTGACTATTACATGTGCTTAAACAAACACAAAGTCAATAATATATGAAATGCCTTTTTCTAATAGGCACAAACAAATATTATGATGATCTCTACAATATGTAACAGATGTCACTGATGGTCATAACTTTGGAAAATCAGCACCATTATAAGAACATATATTTAAAACTGACATTTTCTGCCAACGTTTATTTACAAATGACCTTTTAAAAAGGATTTGATACTTTGCAGGAAAAACAAGCACTTGGTTCCAGAAAAGAAGACTATGCAAAGCAGAAGAACACTGATTATACAGTATAGTAAGAACTAAAAAATATTGTAAAATTGTGTAAATGCTGGCTGTTTATGAATGTTGTACTTTTAATAAAAAGTATGCTTCGGAGATTATTCAAAAGAGCAAGCACAATGGTAGAAAAGGTATTAAAGTTAATCCAGCCCACAACCAAATATAGTCCAATCATTGAAGCAATGCCGTGGAAACTCTCCACAAAAGTCTTTTCTGCTATTTACAACTTGCCACATGGACCGAAACTGGAAGCGCTGACTTAGTTCCTTCTCACCCCCTCTGCAAAACTTAGACTGTGGTCACGGACAAGAGCGAGGTGTAAACTTTGGTGCCGTCTGGTGATTTGGTACCATGGGTCAGCAGTTCCTGGATGGTCATCCAGTTGTCAAATATTTTCTTATTTCTCTTTTTCATCATCTTTTTGTTGCTCAGTTCGATAATATTGGGCTCCTTCTTGTCCTCCGGGGCAACCTGCTCCTTCAGGCAATCAGCTCGGCTTTGCTTCATGAACTCGCGACGTTGCCTCTGCTCCTTGGAACGAACGGCGTGTTGCTTCCTCTCTTCCTTGCTCCAGTAGCGGCCCATCTTCAACTCGCTGATGGCGTCGTCATCCGTGGTCATACCGCTGCGCTCCTCGTGGATGCGCAGGGCGCGCTCCCGCAGGAGCTTGTCCCGAATGGGCCGCTTGGTGATGTAGCGGCTACCGTCGCTACGCACCTTGACCTTCCACTCCATCTTGTTGCCCGGGTCACCTGCGTCTCGACACATACTGACCAGGCTCATCTGACTTTGGGCGTACTCCACGGCGGATTTCTGCTGGATCAGCTGCATGTAGCTCTGGTAGTGCTGGGCGTGGGCGGGGATGTGTGCGTGCTTGTAAGGAGAACGTGGCTGAGCGAAGCTCCTCGCCGGTTTGCTGGCCTCTCCTACTTTCCTCTCCTTGCTTTCTACCTGTAAGGAATCCGGATCCTTGGAAAGGGCTTTGCTCCTACAGACCTCTTGGAGAGGGGCCGCGAGAGATTTGGGCGCGCTACCGTTGGAGCTCGACGGCCCAGCTTGGTTCTCGGGCTCACGACGGAGAGAGTTGTCTGGCGACAACTCCAACGTAAGAGGGGTGCTGCGGCAGCTCTCGCCGGTATTGTAGGCACTGGAGCTGTCTTTGTCAGATTTCTCCGGCATCTCCGTAATGTCCGAGAGCTCATGGCGCCGTGCGTCTATGCTCGTGTTGTAGTTCCGGAAGCCGCTGTTGTGGAGCATCCAGGATTCGCGACACTGCTCCCGAAGCTGCTGCATCTTGTGGGCACGGACGATATTAAGGCACTCCAGCTCGATGTTACGCAGCTCCTCATTGAGAAGCTCCAGCTCTTTGTCCACGACCTCTTGGTCTTGACCTTCTGCCCCGCCACCTTGGCTATACAAGCCCTGGATTCCTCCATTCCTCATTTGGCACTTGAGCTCTAGGAGTTCTCGGAAGCGCTCGCATTCATCCGCGGGGATACCGAGAAAGTCGGTGTCGGCGTAGTCTGCTGAGATGAACGACTCGCCGCTGAA
This sequence comes from Syngnathus scovelli, assembly GCF_024217435.2. Classification (NCBI taxonomy): domain Eukaryota; kingdom Metazoa; phylum Chordata; class Actinopteri; order Syngnathiformes; family Syngnathidae; genus Syngnathus; species Syngnathus scovelli. The sequence continues at coordinate 3,426,414 of NC_090857.1, read as the reverse complement.
AGGCAGGTCGGCGCTGCCAAGGGTGTCCTGGCTGTAGGCGAGCTTCCTGCAGCTGCTCAGAGTGTTAGATGCTGTTGTGTGGTCGTCAGCCATGTTCTCCTGCTCGGAACTCTCATCGTTGCGTGTGCTCTCGTCGGTACGGCCGACTCCGCTGTCCTTTTCGTGGTGATTGGAGAGAAGTGTGGCTGTGTCAGTGGTGCCGCCATCTTCCTCATGCTTCTTCTGCAAAAATCACACCTATGTCAGTTGAAAATCGAACATCTGCACCGTTTAGTTCTGGTTGGCTCTAGCCAAGTAAAAAATGCGTGTAGATCATATTGCTGATTAATCAATCTTCACACTAAGTCTGTGTGTGTGACCGAAGCACCTGCTGCAGCATGCTGGCAGTGAACTGCATGGCCTGATGGTGCTGCTGCTCCAGCATGTCCATGTGGAGCTCATCCAGGAAGTCATTCCTGTCGTCATCCAGCCAGCCCTCATCCAGCTGAATCAAAGTAGGGAGACGTTACCAAATGTAAACATTCATCAGATGCACAACTTTGGTTCAGAAATCGACTAAATGGTCTTCAAAGACCAAAACGTCCTTAATACCTGGATCTGTGGTCTGGCAACTAATAGAGATATATTCTGGTTGCCTTCACTGGTCAGAAGCACGACTGCATCTTCACGGTTTTGGATCTCGATGCCATTGATCTTCAGGGAAACAAAAGCAATTCAATTCAAAGCATCTGCCAGAGATGCCAAACACGAATAAGCCTAGAACGTGAGCTCTCACCTGGACGATTTTATCACCTTCTCGAATTCTGCCATCTTGAGCGGCAATGCTGTTTGGATCAATCTAAAGAACCCATGAAAAACATATCCCGTAACCTCACAATCGCTGGACCCATATTGACAAACAACCATTTAGAATAATCTAAGTATACCTCACTAATGTAGATCCCAGCTTCATCCTCATCGTCAGTCCTGTAACAGATGGTCAAGCCTAGCTTGTCTTGAATGTTGGCTCTGTATAGATCCACCTCCTGTTGAGACACATACAGCACATCTTTGTGTCAAATATCTTCACAGACACATTCATTTTTTGGGGGATGAATAAATAATTTGTTTGGAATGGCGGTCGAATCTGAAATGAAATCACTGAGGAATAACGTATCAATCACTATTTCATTTCTAAGAGGCCCTGACAGAATGAGAAATAATGCAGTGACCAGCAGACACTGTCGGCTTTTGAGAAAATTGGAGGTTTTTAGGTGCGCCTTATAGTGCGGAAAATACGGTAGCTTTGTTATACGGGGAAGGACACACATCTGTGAAAGTTCAACCCCCAAAACTGTTGTAAGACCAGTCGCTCATGTGTTTTAGACATTATGCATTCAAAAGAGAGGGAAAGTAATTCTTACTTACCTCATATTCTAACTCTTCACGTTCTATGTCGTGATTAATCCCATCCAGGAAATCATTGGGGTCAAAGTACTCATGGCCAGAAGGACGCCTGATAAGTCAGAATGAAGGACACATTTAAAACGGGAATACTTGAAAAGTAAAATGAACTTTATCTCCATACCCTAGAGAAATTTTCAACTGAATTGCTACCCAGAAGCCAAATTAACATGCTCTATGATTAATTTGATGAGGATATCAATTAAAGAAATGAAATGTATTAATTTTGGCGGATGGCTTCTGTCCACGAGAGGAAATTTCAGCCACACTCTCTAAGTTTAAATGGCAGACACAGAAAAAAAAACAAAAGCAATATGCAAATATCCACTAGCAACTCTCAGTTTAATTTGCTTGTGTGCCCTGTGGGAGTTGTCGGCTCCTGCGACAGGTACGCAAGCGTAAAACACCATCTTGTGTGATCACAGAATTGCAATGAGGTGTCATGCTCCCAATTAACTGCAGGCGTGAAAGGTTTATCTGTGTCGGAGCAATTTCCCTCCTGCTAAACATAACGCCGCCGTTATTTCTCTGGCCAAAATAGAGAAAGAACGTGGATGATGAAGATGTAGTGAAATACCATTCATTATTTAAAAGCTGAATGATGAATCAAAGATGAATTATTAGTTGGTCTATGCTTACTCCTCGGCAAGGAGGTACTCTTGGAGCACAGTCCCGGGCGGTGAAGTTGCTGGCAAATTGGCAAGCGGCATGATGTGTTGAAGGGTGATTTCAGTCTGGGTGCTGATATCTGTCAGGTGATTGTCAGCGGTGGGGGAAGAGACCAGTTTGGGCAGAGGGGCCCGGCGCAAAACTTGGACCATAATGGGATCCTTGGCTGTACGGAAAGCCTCCACTGCTTGGTCATGGGTGGCTTTTGAGAGGTCTCTGCCATTGACCTGAGAAGAGAGAGGTGAGGACAGAAAATCAAAATCCCCATTGAAGTAGCACAAGAAATAATTTATCCATCTTCAACATGTATCTTGGTTATGTTCACGGGGAAGCTGAAGCCCATCTAAGTTGACTGGCAATGTGAACCACTGACTCTTCAACAATCAATATCGGGGCCATAAAACGTGAGCCTCAAAATCTGAACAAATTGCAAACTTGTATTCATGTCAAATACCGAACAAACATCCTTAGAGTTTGGTTACTTTCGAGCAAAAGGATGTGATGCTTCAGGTCAATTGGTTTACCATAAATCTTCAAGGCCCATAAATCTGCCGTTCACTATCTCTTGCATGTCACTTTATGAGGATGAAACATTTCTGGAATAATAACAGAATATTTATTTTTCTGTGAAGGGCAAACACAAACCCCTTTGCTTTTGTGCATGTTTAAGCCTTAAGAGGAATGAGGAATCTAACACAAGTAATCAGGGAGAGGATATGTGCCAACCAACAAGCAACACGGATTAATGTTAATCCCGAGCTTCAAGGATAATTGGATCATCTCACACAGACTTAAACGTCTAATTCCTCAACGTCAAAACATCGCTAACATTTTTAACGCTAACATATCACTGAACACAAATGTACCAAACATGCAAAAATATTCAGCTGTTGTTTTGCAATACATAAACCCTGAATCAGACAATATTTGTAATAGTCATTTGCGCCTCACAGCGAGCCACGGTGTTGCACATCATCTGAGAAATACAAGCTTCTTTGTGTTTTCTTCATGCTGCGTGTCGTTTCCAGCAGTCAACCTGGTTGCCAGGAATCCCGGGGCGACTTGAAAGCAGTGAACCGGAGACAAAGCCTTTAGCCCCCTTCTTCTGTTAAACCCAGAGCATTCTGCTCCAGTGCTCTCCATTGGGGGAAGTCTCCTCCCAGCTGTGGAGGGGGTCCCCACAGCCTCTATTCACTACTCTCACCTCTGACACCGAGTGGCCCTTTGCGGCACACTGGGAAAAAACACACAACACTCCGTCACTGGGGGGATCTCAGACTATGTCATTTACAGAGGTTGAAGTTGAACATCTTGAAAATCCACTTTTAAAACAAAAACATGCAAAGTCAAATGTTTTGTCCTTCTGTTAATCCCGGGTCCAATTTGCTTTAGCGGATGAACTTGAGTCATTGTTCGTGTTGACATAACGAACCGTGACTGTCATGCAGAACTGACTTTGACAAGCCCCGGTGGATCCTCTGAGAGAGGTCTCTGTTAAATCCATTTAATGACAAGAGAAAAGCATTACTTAAAGGAATACTAATTAGTTCTAAATCACGTCTGTTTTGTTTGTGGTCAGTGAGGAATCCACACAGCTGTGGTTTGGACCTCTTTTCACCAGACTGGTATCCATCTAGCACACTTGGAAACCCCAGCGTGTTGGTGGGGGGGTACAGAATAACATTTGTCGACGAGGTGGGAGTCTGATGGGTTGGCCCAGTACGGTAAACTGTGGCTAGATGAAATTTAACACCACGAAAACTAATTGTCAACGGGGTCGCTGATACGAGCGCCGCATCGTTCGACTGGCTCGGAAAGATCCAGACATGTATTTCTCTCTTACTCTTGTAAATCTCAGTGGAATGCACTAAAGTATATGTACGGGTATGTCAAGGTGTGTATCCTAAACAAGTTTCTATGGAAACCTGAGGTTTTCTAAATGGCCCTAATTAGATCTGATTTGACCGAGGTAATGATTCCAAGCAATTCGTATCACAATAAACAGATGCGGATCTTCCTAATCTGTGCTTCAAGAAATGATCAGGTTTTAAATGTCTACTCTAAACAATTCCAGCTCCTGTGACTAAAGAAGAAAAACTCGTCAATTCTGTAATTCTTGATATCATTTGCGCTGGACAAACCGAGTCGACGGAATCCCATGAGCGCTCCCCTGCGGCAACAGCCACCTGCTCCAACGTTTAACAGATGCGACGGCACAACGGGGCTGATGTGAGCTGTTATTAAAAGCCCACCGTGTCAGGCTTCAGAAGCGCAGTGTCGAGGCTTACGATCCCGTCTTTGTCACTCGACACCGTCGGTGTCAAGCCTCATTACGGAGTCGTGTGTGTTTTGGTAGCCGCTTTGATGGCAGTGCTGTCTGGTGGCGGGGCAAGCCAGGCAGATGGTTGACCGTGACTTGTACAAACTGAGACGTTTGCCAAGCAAAAAAAGAAGTCACACTGAGATCATCTGGCAAAGTGGCTTCTTGGGAAGACATCTTTGTCGACTTTCACTCAGAAATGCAGATAATTAGGCACTGGCACCTGGGAAGCCGCAAATAGGAGGCAGATCAATCGTTTCTGGTTAAAAATGGGGAGCATGGGAGTTGGCTGCGTAGATTTGAGAAGAAAGAAAAAGACTTAGCAGACAAACAATAGTCGGACTCACTTAAGGGTGGATCAGAACCTCAGTAGACATCTTGTACCGAGGGCTCTAATTAAGCTCCGGGGTCCTCGGCACGGCGCCACAGCCATGACAGGGTGCTTTTGGATAAATTAAGATCACTTGGACTGTCAGACTGAGTTTCTAAGACCTGCACCGCAAAGTCCCTGACAAAGCGGCTGAACTTACATCTCCACATGGCACTTACCTTGTGCTTTGAAGAGAGAACAGAGGGCTTCCCTGCTGCCAGAAGGGTCAAGTTTAAAAAGGAGCCCCGCTGCGCGATAAGGCTCGGAGTTTTTATGGTCATTATGAAAAGGGAAAACAGTTCCCTTGAACGCTGTGAGCACTATTTAATAGAGCTTGATAATATTTGGACTGGAGTCCCCGTGTACACAAAAATAAGCACTTTGCTTTCAGCAATATCAGCCGATATGCTATCCGTTGCCTAGGCAACAAGGTTAAAGATACTGAACACTTTTAGGACACATTAAAGTCATGCCCTTGTTTACCCCAAAATTTATGTCATTATAAATAAATGACAGGTGGAGGACATATGTTAAAGCTTGTGCTCAGGGACTTTGTTAAAAAATACACCGACAAGTTTCATTGCAGGCAAAAAAAAAACAAAACAAGCAGCCTGGTGTTAAATATAAACTTAAGTAAAAGTCAACCCGGGGTTAAAAGCAGAACACGCCGACTCAGCAGTGGAGTGACAATGAGGAGGTGGGTGCACACTAGCAGACACATTGAGAGAGCTGTCACCTCTTCATCATCCTCTCCCTTTAAGCAAAGCACGCCACCTCACAGTGACCCCTGGAGCCAGAGTTCAGGCTGCTCAGCTGCGACAGCAACTCCACTTGATTTTTGCGACCCGTTTAACAAGTTACTGCTTCGGGCTGGTGTCAAAACCAAACTGCAAAGAAGCAACTTATGCGACCTTTCAAGCTCTCACTGAATAAGCTTGGTTACAGTACCTGGCAGACTTCATAGAGGAGTTTATAATGTTCCTCCGGCTTCTGCAGGGTGCAGAGACTGCATCCCATGGTGGAGGAGCTCACACCGTGCAGGCTCCCCCTGCGGCCGTTCGGGCAGTGGAGGTATCTTCCTCCTCCTTTTGGAATGATTCCCTCTCTGTTTGACTGACAAGGCTGTAGTCTCCCAGCTTGTGGCTGTCTCACCCCTCTGTCTCTCACACACTCCCCCTCCCCTCACCTCACCTCACATGCTCCCTCTCAGCCCTCTGCTGAACTACCAGTGGCCGGAGCCAGCGTTGGGCTATATACGCCTCCTCATGTTTATTCAACAGTCGCTCATTTTAGATTCATGACGAAGGCTAACTTACGGCTTGGGGCTCGTGTCCAATCATTTAAGCGGATGGCCGTCCAATTCGTGTGATGAGGGTTTACATATATCATGGCATGACCACTTTTGCAACAGACATGTTTGACACTGACAAATATTAGCGATGGCAACTGTGCATTTTTTATGACTGAAAATTCACCACAGGTTTAAAAGATTCAATACAAGAGAGGAATTACTTAGCTTTGAGAAATTATAGACTTAGTTTATTATAGTTGCACAACTGTACTAAATAATGCTGAAATGTATTTCTAATATCATAATCTAACCAGTGTATTTAATTCCAACAATGTTTAAAAAACAACAATGTTCAGCAAAGTGTCACAACACTGTTGGACTCCAACCACAAATCCACAACATGACAAGTATTGTTTTAAATCCTCTTATTATGACGCAAAAATGTACCTTTTTATAATATTAGTTTTTGTATTTGATCTTGAAGCCATTGTGCTTTCTCAGGATACAGTTCATACCTCTGCCAATGGGTTAGAGAACATGCATGGACCTCTTCCCTGTTAGTGTTTACTCGGAAAATAAAATAGGCCCACACGGTGGATTGTGGATTCTACCACACTAATCCATCAAAAACAAACAATTCATTCTCTGTGCATTTTCTATCAACATGAATCCAACGCCAGGGGAACCAAATAAATCAGATAAATATTGCTGTTGGAGCTCTCCAGCTTAGCCAGTCAAACTTCACCCAGTGGAGCATCCAATGTGTTGTGACACGCTGTCCGACACCGTGAGTGGGGACGACTCGTCTGGCTGCATAAGCCAGCCCTGGCATCGGTCCTGCGGTTTCCCCACGGTTCTATTTTGCCAACCAGAGATAAATATGCAGTAGAGACAACCGCAGCGATTCCTAGTCATGTTTGAATTCATATAGCAATGGATGGGGATGTGAAGATTTTGGTCATGTTAATAAAACAATCAACATTGTTAATCATACAGGATGGATGGTTTTAATTTATTCTTTAGCCAATCAATTGCAAGAATAGACTTGTAGGGATGGGAAAATAAAACACTTGTATTTTTTTGGACAGAAATCTTCACTTAGGACCGACAAAAAGTTGCCAAGGGCAAACTATAAGGTATCGGTGTGAATTTTACAATCATTCTTAATTAGTGGAGGACTCGCTTGTGCGGGTGCACGGCTAAAACTTTCATCCAGTGCACCATGAAAAGCAATTCTATGCTCACATTAGTGGTACTGTTGCGCCCGGGGCTGGGATCAACGGAGAGTTGTAGCTGGCGCTCTCGTCCTACTAATCTTTCTTTCACACTGAGATGATCCCATTTGGAACGGAGACAACGCTCTGATATGAACAAGTGCGCTAAGGGTGTTACGCTACAGCTGCACAAAAATGTGCATATTAAAAAGTAATCTGCAGCAAAACAGGACGGACAAAGAAAGTCAAGTGAGGATCTTTTCAAGAACAAACGGCGGGTGAATTAAATCCACACTGTCCTTTATTGTGTTCAGACATTTCATTCGGAGTCTGCTTAGTATATTTACAGATTTCTCCGGTGACAAGACTTTTTTGGTCCATGCTGCGCAGGTTAAACAAACATGCTGCTGCTCATTCACGGCACGTTTTATTCATTACTGGTCTAGACGCAGACTCGGTATCAAAGAGGATTTTTATCTCAGTAGGAGAGACCAAACAATAATAAAGAAAAAATGTAGCATGGGGAGTTATCAGAAACATTAACACTTTACACTTGAGCGCATTAAAAGTTTTCTACGATGTTGTGGTTCTCCAGAGCATTTGATCCGGATCATTCAAAGTCATGTTGGCTCTTGGGTCAGTGTCCCACAGGGCCTGGTTTAGTAGCCATGGATTTGCTTTGACTGTGGGATCAGGTGGCGCTCATCTTTGTATGATTTCACAACACTTGGTTGGAAATCTCGTCTTTTATGTTAAGTAAAAAGTATGATGCAAATCAGAAAAATCAGTGTTGATAAATGTGGATATGATAAATGGGATGGATTTTTTTAATACATATTTTAACCTCATCGATGTTTGATTTTGTAGGTAAAAATATAAACATTCTCTAATTAATAGCTTTAGACAGTGATAGTTACCTCACACATTTATCTGTATTTTCAGATACCAATTTTCACCACCTTTCATTTGCTTTTTTAATTAAACAATAAGCTTTTTATTGTGCCAAACTGGCACCGGTGATTGGATTAAACAGAACAAGATAAATGAGTGTTATTGCTACATTTTATGCATGCCAGCATATGCTCAGGCTTAAATGGTTTCGGATTAAGATTGGATTTGTTATACAGGCACTGCATACAACAATAACGGAGTAGTCAGCAATAGCACAAAACCAATAAATATTTAATTCATGACAAATTTAAACACCAGTGAGCCAAGCGGTCGTTTGCCTCACATTTTACCAAAGGTGAGTGCAGAGGGGGGGTCACAAATAAATAATCATCTTTTTCCACAAAGCACAAGATTAATGACTGCACATCTGTGGAATTTGCATAACCTGACCTCAGTAATTCTGTCAGCCTTGTGGAAAAATCCAATAGCTCCACGTTGCTGAACTTAAACATCCGCAATCACGATAAGCGTTTTTTTTTTTTTCATTGTGGACTTTACAGGATGTGGTGAAAAAGTACGCAGAAGGGGATGAGGTGGTAGACATAGGACACCGATGGCTGTAACTGATAAAAAAAAAAAAAAAGAGGGAATTAGGTCTCTTCAGTTCCACCCTATACTTAATACACTGTCCAGACAGCAGGATGATCAGAAACTGATAAAGTGAAAGAAAGGAAACCGAAAACTGGCTCCATATTAAAAAATCATAATGACTATGGATCTATTTTTGTAGACGTAATGTGCAAGACTTATTTATCACATTTGGCAGTTTGGCATTTCGACCATTTAGTAGCTGAAAGTAGAGTAAATGGCAAACAAGTTAAACTTCATTTGCAAGTGGAGATCTTATGAACATATTTTGCACGTTTGAATTATTTAGTTTTTGAGGAATTGATTGCTGAACAGAAACACACCAACAAACTAGACTCTCCCAAATTTTTGACACACATAAAAAAACAAGACAAGCATTGAGACGCAACTCCTATCAACATGGGTGACAACTGACAAGAACAACACACAGAAGCAACCGGTCAAACAGACTGAAAGGAGGCAGGGACCTAAATACAAGCCAAGTGACGAGACAACAAGGCACACTTGGGAAAGTAAAGTGGCCGAGGGATCTGATTGGAAGACGTGGGAGCGGCTTGATGAGCAAAGGTGGACCTGATTTGCAGGCCAAGACACAAACCAGATGAAAATGAACCAATGTGATGCAAAACCAAATACAAATCTAAATAAGAACACAGCTCATGACTGAGATTTATTGTGAAGGTAAAATCAACACAACACAAAGAATGTAACAAATAGCTGCTCCGTAAGAATTGGAGTTCTGGGCGAGTTACCGGTTTTAAGATAAACCATTATTCTATAAAGTCCCCATTTCAAAACTGCAGAAAGTCAAGACCTGTTGCCCCCTTTTTTTCTTTGAGACACCACTTCAGCCAAAGTAACACAAACATCTCAGAGTGACACATTTTAGAGCTGAATATTGTAATGCCGTAAAAATTGCAATCATTTCGTTCACGGTTATAAGAATGTCCGAATGTGATACTGGCCAGCTTTGTCTAATTAAAAGCAAACATGGAAGGTAATGTCATAAAAAAAATAGATTAGGTGACACCCTCCAAATTCGATTTAGGTCATATTTTAGTTACTTGGCAGGGGGATAAACCCAGAGCCTTCTAATCTGAAGAGGATATGACGGGAAAAGAGATGCTCACGAGCCCTCTAATGGAAATGCCAGGAGAGAGAATAAGATCAGGCATTGGCACAGGATATACTGCTGAAAACACGCTACTAAACTAAATCTATGAAGTAGTGAAATAATGCAGTTCTTCTCAAGTGTATCGCAGAGGTATGAGTGTGTGTAGGCGTGTGTGTATTCTCTGAAACACTGAGCTGTGCATAATTCATCAGACAGCTGTCAGCTTTGTGCTCGCATTTTAGACGAGGAACCAAGTCTTACGCCGGTCGCAACGACAGCTACGGCAACAACTTCATTGAACGCTAAAACAAGCGATAATGACACAACCATTATGTACTGTATTCACTGAAGAGCGATTAGCTCCAAGGCCGTCAAAAAAAATAAATGTGCATTGACAATGAGTAGCTTTTTGTTGACCGTTTTACACAAACATTATACCTCAGAAGTGACATCATGTTTTTTGCCGTATAACCCCCACGCTTCTGCCACTAACTAGTGGGTAGATTTACCACATTTCCAAAGAGTAGTCAATCAAGTTTGCAAAAAAAAAAAAAAAAAAAAAAAGAGGGTTGCTGAGTGATTAAATGAGCCAATATCTAATCCAAGTGAAAGCATGGAATGAGAAGACTGTTTGGATGGACAGAGACAAGCTCAGTAATTCTGCCTGCTCTGAAATATATCAACACCATCCTACGTGTTTGTGTTCAGTTGTGTATTCACAGCTAATAATAATAACAATGGCTGAATATGATAATGGAGCTTGTAAAATATCCAACTAACCTTTGTGACTATAAAACAACAGGTCACATGTGAATGATGAACAAGTCCTATAAACAATATTTACAGCCTATTATCCAAATGCCGCGACATTCCCACAAAAGGTAATTTGTGTGCGTGTCAGAAGAATAATCAAGCGGGACATTAAAAAAAATAGATATTATCGACACAGGTAGTCTACGGGATGTATATAAATATATTTGACATCAAGGCTGCCTTTGGAACCGGAGGGTCACAGTTGTAGTCCGGCAGCAGATAAAATAAATGGCAGGTAGTTGTCGGAGAGATTCTGGTTCTGACTGCTGCCAAGGTGCCCTTGAATAAGGCACGCAAGCACCACGAGCACATCAATTTCAAACGCCTTCTTCCTAAACAGGAATGTTTCGACCGATGGAACGGTTCTGGTCGAGTGAGGTCACTGAGGAACAATGATGGATTTTATGGTTAACACTCGTCAAACGTCTCACGACCACGGTTTAACTGATGAAAATCAATCGTGATTAACGAGAGCAACCTCTTGTGAAGAATTTTTACACTCATGCCAATCTTTAGTCTGCCGCAAGAATTTAATTAAAGTGCGAGAAACGCTAGCAGACGTTTGGACGACTCAGTAAATCTCCTTATCAGACCAAGGCGGCGACCTCGGAGGTCTAATGGGTGACAGATTTTCCGCCGTTATTTTTGAGACAGTAAGCAGATCGAAAAAGAGATGTCAACATCCAGAAGATGTCAAATTTGAGATCATAGTTAGTTGATAATCGTCATGGTTACGGTAAGGAAGCGCTTGTACGTGGCCAGCTCAAGAAGAGAAACATCAGAACGCTACAGGAGAAAAACAAAACAAGAACACAAGGGAGCCTTGATGAAGGGGTGGTTTGTAATCAGAAGGCACGAGGAAAAGAAGCGAGAGATGTAGAGGAGGCTGTGATTTTAGGGGTGAGCGGGGGGGATGGTTTGATCTGTGACCTCTCCGATCCTTTGGTGCATGTGACGGGCCCGACTTCAGACAGGGGATTAAGATCATCAGGGAAAGTAATGAGCACAGAGAAAGCATTCAGAAGGTCAGACGCTCTCTGAAAGAAACAATTACTCACCTTAACCGCCTCTTAGGAAAGCCTAAACATCGTGATCAGTGCTCTTTTACTTCAGATTAGACGGATAAAGATGAAGACAGAAAAGCCCCAGGATGAGCCCAACCACAATTAACAGGATGTCATTTGTTCCTCTTAATAAAGAGTCTTTGAGGTGATAAAACAATCATTTAAATTAAGGACTTGAGCCATGAGATTTCACGCCTGATGAACACTGCAGTGACTGCAGAAATCTTCTGGTCGTGTAGACTGCTCTAAAATTCTCTTACATTTATTTCAATCATCTAAAATATTTGCTCTCGGAATTGTTTCAATTCTTATAACGCTGCTGCCCGCATGAGGCTATCATCTTCCAGAGGATCCATCCGACTGTTGCTCATGTCAGAAGGAGTCATGTTCACCGGTGCACATTCCTGCCTCCCTTTAATCCTGCATTTTCAATTAGTCAAGAGAGTGCAGCCGCCCAACACGTGTTGCAACTCAATAACGACGAGACGCTCTGATCCGTCGGCCGCAACAATCCAGCATTGTTGTTGGACAGATGAGTGACGGGGGATGGCGGGGGGGTACACACACATTGTGGCTACTTTGTAGCTGTCAATCAAGCTGTGTGTGTGTCATAGCTGGCCCGGCTGTCTGAGGACTGGCGGGATGCCTCGAAAAGCAAGCGAGGTGAGAGGTCATTGACCACACGGCAGTCAAGCCCAGAAGAATCTCTCACCGTGTGCTTTGGAAAACACACCCGGCCACAGCCACCACATCAAATTGGTTCCAAGCCAGCGTATAGTAATTTATCAAACATATATTTTGTTTTTGCCTCTGAGAGTAGAGCCAATGTGCCAGTCGTGGCCAGCTGCCAATTGGACAAAACGATTCCAGACAACAGAACAAACAGACCGAGGCCAACAAATGACAGCAAAGTTAAAAGAGCGTCACTGCGAACCCTAATGTGTGCCCGCCCGAGTTGTCGGGTGGAATGACTCTCACAAATACAGCATGCAAGGAGAGAGCAACAAGGCTGAAAAGTGTACAGTACCGAACCCTTGTCGTCAAGGAAACCCAACCTATTCCTGAACGTCACTATGGCAACATATTAACGGAGGCCACCTTCCAGAGCTGATGCGCTGCTCTTCGTTTTTTTTCTCACTTTACTACGAGAGTGCACGCAGGAACACAACTTGTGATAAAATGTTTTGACTTTGAACATGAATCATTTCAAATAATCCCCACCACAAATAAGCCTTTCCTCCAAAGTTTGCGGGTGTAAAATGGATCATCACTGTCTGCTGAGCCCAAAACCATTTTAGTTGGCAGCCTGGTCCAAGATGGCTCAACTTCACACAGTCCTGTTATGCAACCTGAGCCGGACCGGGAATGTTATGACTCCATCTAGTGTGTTCTAATACTGCTCTCTATACGATTATTTCCCTTTCACTGAATGCACTCTGGTAACAAGATTACGTTTGGAAACCCGCACTGGAGGCAGCTGCAGTACTACTAATATGAGGATTTTGTCATTGTGTGTGAAAATATGTTATTGAGTGAGGTTGACACACACACACACACATGCTGCCCGCCCCCAGTGCCTGATTAGCAAGCACCAGAGCAGAGATTAACCCCCGATTACATCACAAATCTGTCCCAAACTACCCCATTCAAATAATACCAGCGGCACTGGGAATTCTATTGTTGACTCCACCTTCAAAGGCATTTAGACAAAACACAAACAAACTGTGGTATGCACGCTCGCTCACAATCGGCAACAAATAGGGAAACAAACAGAGAAAACAATTCCTCAAAGAGATGACTACTGACTACAGAGAGGTGACATGACTTAGACCCACACACTTGAGCGCTGCGACACTTTATTCACGGACAATGAGGTCATTATTTGAGGATGACAGCAATGATCAGAGATTAACACCTCCATTCAAAAAGATGCATGAGGAATAGCAATGTAGGATTTATATAGTAAATGTTTGACTTCATTGAAGCATTTTTTTAATCTTATGTCAATCTCACGTTTGATCACAAACATTCTTGATATTCATATTTTTTTTATAAATAATTCTTATACATTTTTTTGTTTAATTCTTTTTAACTATTTTTTATTCTTGATTTTGTATGCATTGTATTCTGTCTTTTTTTGCTCTGTTCTTTGTTTTTAATACTTTTCAACTATTTTTTATTATTGATTTTGTATGCATTATATTCTGTATTTTATTTCCCTTTTTTACGCTTTGTTCTTTGTTTTTTTTAATCCTTTTTATGTAAAACACATTGAGTTGCCTTGTGTATGAAATGCGCTATATAAATAAAGCTGCCTTGCCTTGCCTTTTTGTTTTATTTCGTTTTACTAACAGAATTGTGGCACGTTAGTCCTTGTGGGACATTGATCTGATTAAGTTGAGTACATTGTGAGCATGTGTTGGCTCATATCGCCACCTACTGGAGATGTTAATCAAAGTGATGCTGAGCTGGGAAGGATTTCTTCCAATTTGAAGCAAGTAAAATGAAGACAGGAATTAAAGGGCACTCAATAAGGGAAAAAAAAAAAAAGGTCAGCACAATGGAATGGGGTTATTGACGGACGACAATCCCAGTGTTGGACCCTTAAGGGGAGGAGGGAGCACAATGGTGTTTACATGCTAGATTCTACAGCGGTACATCAATCTCAATGTGGCTTTGACACCGCCCACCCAATTTCTGCATCTTCTGGCATTTTATTATCATTCCTCCTGTGTGTGTGCATGTGTGTGTTCACTTCCAGGAGCCCAGCTGGCTCAGTTTGCACTGGAAGAAAAGACAAGGGGGGAAAAAAAGTAGGTGAAGGAGCTTAGGGAGTTGGGACCATGGCTCCAGTCTAGCATGACTGAGTTTAAGAGTGTCCCTGCCCTGGGGGAGTGGGGGGCATCCAAAACATAGTGCTGCTCAACTCAAACGTCTGTAATCAGCACATTCAGATCATCACTTTCCCCCTTTAACAAGCGTCTCGGTGTCTCTTGGCCCTTCTGCTCAGGGTAACAAAAACACTAATGATAGGCGGGCGGCTGAAAAAGCATTAGTGTCCACTCTACTTTTCTGCTACTATTCTTGTGCTCTTCAAAAAGCTGCAGTTATCCTGATCTTGCACCCTAAATCCCTTTTCGTGGAATCTCTCTTCTGTTTCCACCGACCTCTTATTTGCCAAATTGTACATTTAGACATTCAACAGAACCAAAGGAACGTGGTGAAGAAAAGATGTGAACCTGTTCTGCAGTGTGTCACAAACAAGTACATATACGTTACGGAATGCAGGCCAGCTCGAAAATGAGTTACAGTTACCGGGCTGGGTCCGTACATAATCATTCACAGCTTGTTTCCACAGGAGGTTCTATTGAGTGAACCGAACTGGCTGAACCTTTGCTCTCCACAAAATGTCAAAGTCCTTAAAAAAAAAAAATGGCAGAATGAGCATGCGGCAAAGTAGGCCCTTCCAAAAACGACCTACAACTCAAACTGGGTGAGAAGATTTTGTCGAGAACACTGACACAGAAAACATGCAGGAGGACCGAAGTTGCCTAAAGCATAAGTAAAATAAGGCCAGACGATATTAACCTTGAATTCCTGTCTCCTCACAGTCACTTATGCTCTTATCAGCAGACAGACAATCTTGGCGTCAGACTGGGCTGACCAGGTAAACACCACATCAACTGCAACCATCGTCATGGAGACAGTGTGGGGAGGGGGGGGGGGGGCATACACACGTGAACAGCCTGCAGAGCAAGTGCCGTGCATTGTTCAGGCAATCAAGTGAGAATGCACTCACATGTCTCTGTCAGGTCACTTCATATTAGACTCTTCTGATGAGTCATGTTTTAAGCAGGAGATGAGAACTTTTCACGTGATCCATCACTGAATCACATGAACGTCTTTACCTGCATGTGCGAGTGATTTTTTTTCCACAACGGTAAGATTTTTCCACAGCAGAAATACATTTCCGCCATTTCCATTTGAATCAAAATGAAACCTTCAGAAAGGCAATAAATAAGTACGTGTTTGGTAAATGTTTCTGTGGCAGGCGTACTACTCAAGCCTTTGGCCGGTGAACAAAAGCGAGTCAGCTACTAAAATGAACAAATATTACTTCAAGCTAAAAATTTTGAAAGCATACAAACTCGTACAAGGTCATGATTATTATTATTTTTATAGAAGAGATTGTATGTGCATGCTTGGGCCACTAGGGGTTGCCCCATCCCTCCGGCCAAGCATTTTCCGGGTGGTGGTGAGGTCCGGGCCTCACTGGAGAGGAGACCTGCTGAGCACAAAAATGAAAAGCCAGCCTGCGAGCAGCTGGCAGTTCTTGAACACTGACTCGTGCTATTTTACCAGACCACTCTTGAGCTGTATCATATCCATAGTTTAAGAAGCATAGAAATACTTTATGGAACTACCATAGTTGAAACTAAAACCCGTAAACTCTCTTTTTTTTTTTTTTTTTTGAGTAGCTGCCAGATCATTTTACGACTGCAGCTTCAGCGATTTTGCATCTGAATGTGAAATGTAGTCAGGGTCTCTTATTGCCAAGTGAAAATTGCATTCAAAATAAGCCTGCATGCTTTCAAGAGCACAAGGCCACACCTGAATAGAGAAGAAGTTCATGTGTTACGATGAACTTTCTTTTGCTAAAAAAAAAGCAAAGAGTGGGCGGTGGAAAACACACGGATGAACACAAGGATGTTAAAAGGTTGCTCATGCAGTGGCAACAACGGTTCGAGGTTCAGATTGGACTGCTCGAAGGAAAAGTGCAAGTGCAAGTCGTGTATGTGTGGACAGGAAGCACCTGGTTCCAAAGGCCGAAGAACACGTGGGGCCTCATGCAACCCCAAACACATCATTTGCTCACCAACAACAGATCCTGTGCAGACCCCGGAAGTCCAAACGCTAGTTGCTGACTGCCAGTGTGTGACCAAACGTTGCTCCTTTTTTTTTTTTGCAACAACGACAAAGAGAAATTGTATACTCAGTAGAACTGCAGCTCACTTTACACAACGGGGCTCCCTTAGCTTCTGCCTGGGAAATTCAAACTGTAGCCAGCGTGTGGAGACTACAACAAAGTCTAGTGGAGGTTTTGGGCGGAGCGCATGACCCGGCCGGAGGGGGGGTGGGGGGGTCTGGGGCAGCTCGGTCTCGAGGGCATCTGGGTTGCTTTCTGATGACTGTCGGTCAGCTCACCAGGGATGATGGAGCCAGAGGCAAGTGGCCCAATGTAAACAGCTCTTTCTGTCGGTGGAGCTGAGGAGCGCCATAATTACCGGTGGGCATGAGAGGATGACTCGGGATTTGGAGAAAGAAGGAAAATACAGGGAATGAGCGATGGAACAAAAGGTCGGCGCACAAGGGTGGGCTCCAACCTTCTCATCGATCTTTATATCCTTCACTTTCCCAGGGAAAGAATTACAGTGAGAATCTGCCCGAGGCTGAGAAGGAAGTTCACACCGGCGCTGCACGGTGTATCCAAATCCGTCTTGTTGTTGTCTTCTTTGCTCGGGAGGCCGTTGGTATATTAAGTAGTAGGCTCCCGATGAAGCGAATTGAAAAGTATTCCCTGCTCTGACGCAACGTTAGACTGGGAAATAAAAGAAAGTGGGAAGTGAAAATGGCTTCAATAAAGCCCAGCGAGCTTACATCTTGCAGCAGAATTTCCAAACGCTTAAGTGTGGAAGGGAAAATAAACCTCCAAGGGAACGGATGCAAACGTGACAGGCGTGTATTGTTTGCTGCAGTCGCCGCCATTTTTGCCCTTCATCTAAAGCGGGGAACCATCTCAGAGGGATACATAAAGGGTTACTGTTTAACTCGGAGTAGAAGCGGTGTTTAATGACACGAGAGACTTTTTGGTAAACATTTCTCTGGGAGCCTAATGCGAGATTTGGACTGCATTGATTTACACAAGAGTGGGAAAAAAAAAAAACACAAAAAGAATGATTTAGCCAAAGATCAAACTGAACCAACATAAACAAATAAATAAAAAATATATAATAATAATAATAATAATAATAATAAAATAAATGAATAAATAAATGAATAAATAAATAAGTAAATAATGAAAAAAAAAACATGCACGTCAACTGGGACATCAGAGACGAGACAGAAGAATGTCTAACCTGATTCTTGTGAGCGTGTGAACGTGTGAGGAGTACCGCACTTAATCCAATTGAACCTTTCTGGCAGATCAAATACAGCGGGGAGGACAGGGGTGCATTTAAAAAAAAAGTTGCTTGATACGGGCGATGACAAGCTACTCCAAATTTGGACCCAATAATTGTTTTTACATTGTGGGAGAAGTTAAAAGTGAGAAGAATACAAGCCAGGAGAGCGCAATTTCATAACAACTGAGAAATAAAGAATTCCAGATTGTCTGCGGTGAAATAGCTTCACTCAGAAATGTAAAGTTGGATGAATAGGAGAAAGTGGGACAGATTTTTTTCTTTGAGAACGATGAAAAGAGGAAGTTGAGTTAAACCTGAGGTGGAAAATCAACAGATGTCACTCATGCATGACTCACACATGAGGGATGGAGAAAATAAATATGCATTGCTGCATCCTCGGAATTTTTTAGATGCAATGGCCTGAATTGCGAAACTGTCAAACCCAGATAGCGATGCAATCTGTAATTTTCAGTGATATTCAGAAATCTGACAATAATTTCTGTCTGGTAATTTTCATTCATGTTGCATCCTCTGCTACATCTCAAGATTACACGCTTGATCAAATCATGTTAATTGTATTTTTCTTATCATTTCTAAATCTCATACGGGCTGGGAGTACTGTTGCATGCATGACACTACCATCAAAATATCATTTGTTTTTTTCATTTTGTAACTCTAAGATGAACTGAAAGCCAGAGCTTGTTGATTTCCCGCTTCGTCTCAATCTAGGCATTTCTTAATTATGAAGCCTCGGCTCATCGGCAAAGAGCAAATTTGATTTGATCACGCGTCTTCTATAAGTGGCTCACCAAGATGCGTTGGTGAACAAGGAAATGACATTTTTTTTTTTTAGATAATTATTTTCATCTGTTACCAAAAAAGCCGTTACTGGAAGTGCAGATGAAGGCCGGTAAGACCAACAGATGGCGGCGTGTTTGTTTGGAGCATTTGGCAGGGTAAGACAAAGCTCATTATCACCTCCCTCAGCATCGCCGGACTCATCAGTCATGTCATCCGGCGATACCACCCCGATTGCATCTCATAACTCTGCCCGGCACCCCACAACTCTCCCCAGTGTGGAGAGCACACCAACTCAATCCTTGCAAAAACACTTTTGTACTTTCCAGCAGATAACGACAACAAAATTCTCCATCGACTGGTGTGGAATCAGACTTTGTCGAGCACCTGGAAACGATTGGCAACACCTCCAAACAGGCCCCGAACGCAACGTGCAAAAGGAGTCGTTGGTGTGTTTTTACCAGCTGCTGCTGATGTTTTATTGCTCCGTTGAAGCCATTTGTAAGCTCGTACGCGAGTCGTTTTGCATTTTCACAGGCGTCCCGGACCACAACTATGTCATTTCCGTAGAGCCTACGCTCCATATTGAATTCATTACCTTGAAAATAGAGACAATTTCAGATTAAATGTGGTCATCGCTGTTTATAAAAACCATCGAAGGCTAAGGACGTGCGGGCCAGCCAAAGTGGATGACGGCTGGGAAAAAAAACGTACAAATCAAGTCGTGAGTTTAATGTGCGTATTTAAGCAAGGACCCTAAACACTCTGAGTATGATCCTTGAGTGATGGCAAACGTATAGCCATGATGTCAACCAGGCGAGTATTTACACGGCAGAATGCCTCCGAGGTTTAAATGCGGTAAGACTAATGGGAAAAATGATTGAATATTAAGCTCAGATTCCTCTAATAGGCGTCTCTGCATGCCGCGGTGAACTGTAAATTTTGCTTATGCTCTTGCGGTCACGTGTAGATGGGGAACCCAACGTCTTATTTTATTACATGCGGCACAGCGCTTGGCATCATGGAGAGTAATACGACTGCTCTGAGACAGATTTGACCGTCTATGTTGACGCAAAATGAAAACATTAGCCTAAGAAATGTTTTGCCGTAGTTTGCCGTGTTTTCAGTGAAAACCTTTCAATAGATTCTTGAAATTGTGGCGTGATTAGTCGAGGTGGGTAGGGATTACGCCCTGTTGCGAGGTAAAAGTATTTTTGAAAGAGCTATAAAATACACGTGTTTGAGTTCACGTCAATCCATTGTCGGACATTCACCCTCAGCTACCGTGTTTCTTGAATAAAACAGGACCAGTGGTAAGCCAATGTAAACAAGACATTTTAGTTTTACAGGCAAGTCTGTCAATGTGTCTGCATGAGAAGGTGGTGATGTGGGTCGATTCTCGTCGCTGGTTCCAAAACCGCCTTGAGTATTTCCCATTAGTGGGGATCCGTGTTTCCTCTGGATATCGGCCCAAAAATAAACCCCCCGTATCAAATGTTCAGCAAAACAAACTTATTGAATTGGATTAAAATCAACTCATGAGTTTAAACTCTGTTCTGCAATTGGCTGGCGACCAGGTCTGGGTGTGCCCTGCCCTCGCCCAAAGTCAGATGGCCCCAGCCAGCATAACCGCAGAAAAGATGGATGCAAGTTGGATAAGTGCAACACCACTAAACCGTTTTTATTTCAATTATGCAGCAAGTTTCATTGTTTGACAACGACTTCCTAAAAGTGTTGTTTTAAAACGGTATAATTCTCCTTTTTTTCCGACTCCGAGCTTCACCGCACGGTCCCTCGGAAGCGATTAAAGCTCTTCCCTCATTTATTTACCTTAGCTTTCGTAACTTGTAATAATTACACGGTCCTGCCTGCAAGTTACTCTTAAGCGCA
This sequence comes from Syngnathus scovelli, assembly GCF_024217435.2. Classification (NCBI taxonomy): domain Eukaryota; kingdom Metazoa; phylum Chordata; class Actinopteri; order Syngnathiformes; family Syngnathidae; genus Syngnathus; species Syngnathus scovelli. The sequence continues at coordinate 3,405,707 of NC_090857.1, read as the reverse complement.
AGCTTAAGGATTATGCAAAAGGGCAAGTCACTTCAGGTTAAGTCTCTATTAACACAGCTACTCTTCCCCTTCTGGCACCTGAGTGTCTCGGCTAAACGGTTCCCTTTGTAGGACCCGGACAATAGAAGAAGGAGGAGAGAAAGCATCGCCTTGTGTCTCTAATCAGTCGCTGTGCTTGATTGACAAGCGCCATGACATAAGCTACGGGATGGGAGCTCCCGGATCGCAACTCGGGCTACAGATCTTCTAATGCTGCTCAAGTCAAGCACCTGTCACAACAATATGTACCCTGGGGATAACACACACGTACACACACACAAGTCCAGTAAAGAGAGACGGGAAGAGACAAGAATTGTACTTAACTTTGATGACAGATCATGGATGCATACAGGAAATCTCTCTTACCTGCAAGAACAAAAGAAACCAGGGGTTACTTTTTTCTCACCACCTTTTTTCTTGCCACCTCTTCGCAGACTTTTGCCTGCCTCAGAGAAACGGACGACTCATGACCATATTTAGCCATGAGGGCGCTACTTGAGATGGTTTCCGTTTTAAAAGGCAGAAGCTAGCCTGAGCTGATGAGAACAATGAGAATAATTCGAAAGTGAGACTGCGAGATGAGTCAGAAGAGACATAAAAAGGCAATATTCCAGCGATGTAAACAATTTAGACCTCCCGACCTGTGAGTTCGGCTCAGCTGTCACATGCTTGCAATACTTCAACACTGATTCAATTGCACATATTTCTTCCAACCAATAATAAAGAGCTATTTTTTCACCGTCCATTTATGGAGATGTTAGCTTTTAATCAGTGTACGAAATTCTATCGGTATTGTTTACCATTCAGTTGTCTGATGTTAAGCTTCTCAAATACAACAGCGCAGTTTTGCCTTGTGTTAATTCCCCCGTCTAATTATTTGTCCTCCACCTCACCCCGGGTCAAAGACCCCGCAGGTCCCTCTCTAATCCGTCATGATGGATCGCTTCAAAGAATCCTGATTACAGAGAGCAGAAGGATGAGGAGAGCGAGAGCAGGGAATGGTCTTAGAAGACAGCGTTTTGGAAGGAAGGTGGGAAGGAAGGCGGATTGGATTTGCTCAGGGGACAATGGAAACATCTTGTCTGTCTCTGAGCAGTCTGGCTTCTGGGGTGTCTTCAGCGTCTTCAGAGTCCAAACCTGCTGCAATCAACAAAAGTCTTTTTCCATCGTCAAATGGCGGCAGATTCGTTTTGGCCCCGGCGATAGAAAAGGAGACGAGTCGTACAGTTTGCTCAAAGGTCACGTGCTTATGTTTCCACGGAGACTGCCTTAAGTCCCTCATTTGTTATGGGATTGGAGGAGTCCAATTATTTAGCGGACAGATAGGAGGATGGAGGCTCCACCACATGGGGAGGTTGAGTCAACATTTTCCAGAACAACAGCCACTATTATTCTAACCCCAAACAAGATGATCTACTCCGCTCTGCAGGTCAGCTCGGGCTGAATCATCAACTTACTCGCTAGCAAAAGATTGCATTTGGAACATATTTTGTGAATTGAATCATGTCTGCTTTTTATGATCTCCTGCTTAGGTCAGCAAGGTGACACTTTTCGCTTCATATTTGTTTTACTGCCTTTCTAAACAAACCAATGAAATATGTTATGAGCCTCTTTATGTAAAACATCCTCCCAGGTGCCCTTCGTACCAAATGAAAACAGCTGTTGTGCTAATTGAGTCATTGTTATGTTAGAGCCACGTGTGGGGAGACAGCTCGGACATACGGAATTTGCAAGGAAATGAAGACACCCACAATCGAAGAGAAACACCGACAAGATGAAAACAACTCAGCGCTTTTCTCCCGAGCGGGAAGACTCGTAAAACTCTTTGCGGATTATTTATCATTTCATGATCGGCGTTTAAAGAAGACGCGAGGGAGGAAAAAGATGATGGAGGTGAAAAAGGAAGAAGTCTGAGGAAGAAGTTCCTACAGCCCGGGGTGCTCTGTTTTTCTTTTTGCGTGTTTTTCTTCTTCTCTCTCCACAGGCTGGAATGAGGGTCGGCCGCTGGCGAGACCTGTCTGTCCGCAGGTTTAAATTTAAGATGGAACCGATCCCTTCGGACCTCAGTCAGTTGGTGAGTTACACGTGACACCGTACCGTCTTTTCTTGTGCGAATAACATTTCAACTGTGACACACAAAGTCAACACATTTTTTTTAGCTACATAGACTGATTGCTTGTGTAAACGTTTCTTCATCAACACCGGATGGTGTAACACAAATTTGACTTGAGTTCCTCTCAGTGTATCCATCATCAGTTCCATCAAGGTTGATTTCGGTTAGCCGTGCGAGAATTCAGGCATGCTCAGACTGGCATGCCGATAGTGACGTCTGTTATGGAAAGAGCGTGCCAAGACGTCTAGCCGATTTAAAATTTGCGAATGAAATAAACAAAATAAAGACTCTCCATTGTTATTCAGGCAAAGTTATTTTTTGTTGTTGATTCAACTGAAATGCAAAAGTTACAATCCTTTTCCCATCAATCTGGCCAATATCATTTAACAAGTGATTATTTCCTTCCATGACCAGTTGGCTTTTTTTTCCACGCTATCCTATCGTTTTTGTAATTGCGCCTTATTATGCTGGCGTGATAAGGCCATGAGGAAACAGGGACACCGCCTTCCAAGTAAACACATGCTCGTTTTTTTGGCTGGGACTCTCTTCGCCGGTCTGTGTGTGAATGTTGTGTGCACATCAGGTTGTGTGTGTGCTGTAAAAGTCTGACACGAGAGCAGCTCTTCTCTCTCTGAGGCACAACTCCGACAACAACTGAGAACAGACAGTTCGGAGTCTGTGCAGCTGTTTCTCCACGGCCGCAGAGGAGACCTTTCAACTCGCCGTGAACGCGACTCGCTTGGGCTTTTAATTTGGCCTCGGCTGGAAAGATACACACTTGAGGTGGGGTAAGAAGCGCCGCCTATTCGCCCCCCCCTCCTCCCCTTGGGCCCAAACGTCATACAACTAATTGGTAGCCCTGGGAACGTAACAAGATTTCGCAAGAACAACAAGAGATGATGATGAGGCTGACGTCAAATCGGGGAGCCGAGACAAAGAACGAGCTGTAGTCTTGCCAAAGCAGCAAGAGAGGTGGACAGTGACGGCTGTGCGATCGGAAGGCGGGGAGGAGACTGTCGGCCGCGCTTGTCGGCGACTTCACACAGGCCTTCAATATATTTGAACAGCTGTATTGTGTGATCTCTAACCGGGTGGGAGTGGGCGATGGGAAGTCATGTTTTTGCTCTCAACCCGTCTTCAATAGAGGACCCCATGGAAGTTTAACCCGTAGGGTCATTTTGCTACATGCTAACCACAATGGCCCATCTCATAGCAGGAAGAAGAAAGAGAAAGACAGCGGGAATTGGGGAGTTATCCACGTGTGTGGAAGAAAGAAATTGAAACCTAAAATATGGGACTGTTTAGTGCTGCTGATGAGGCCAATTTTTTGCAGAAGCTTCCGAGATATGCGCACATGGAATCGCAATCAGAAAGGCCGGGTTTGGTTTAGGTGTCGGACCATGACAAGCGTGGTTTCAGCGCCCCCTCCGAGACACAGAGGAGCTTTTCATGCATGGCACTAAAGCGCGGCTGTCGTTAAAGCGCCCCAGGCCGTGGCAGGGGCGCGACGGCCAAAGGCACGTAAACGAGCAGATAGACCAGAGTGCACGCTTCTGTTGTTGAAGTCATCTTCATAAGCCTGTTCCCACAAGCCGCAGAAAAACAATATGCTTTTTTTTCTTTCTGCCTCACAGTCTGCTAAGTTAGTTTTCATTTGGGCCAAGCTGAGAGGATCGAAGTCATTTAAAATGGGGCTGAGGGGGAAAAAATGAGCCTTAACTTCATGGAATGTTGCTGTTTTCAACAAAGACGAGCCCTACTTGGTGTCATAAAAAACATGATGCATTTATCTTAAGCGATACAAATGTTATCTTAAAAGCCACACGAGCCATTTATTTGGAACAATTTAAAATTCCATCTGGATATATTTATACGTCATTAAATTGTGCGCTGGCTGAAGGACTGGCTCAAATTACAGCTTCAAAATGGAGAGAGCAACACGCAAGCCGAGCATCTCAAATATTCATCACAAAGATGTTGACAGATCATTCGCCGTAAAAAAGATTGAATTTGAAATCAGGGTTTCTTTTGTGAATTTATAAAGAAAAGAGAAGAGTTGGAACAGAGGTAGTCGGTGGGTGGAAACGGTCAGGAGCCTCAGCTCTGAACATGTGAGTGTCTGTGTGCGGTCCTTGCCAAGAAAAACAAGGCCTTCGCATCGTTGGGATCTGATTTCAACATGGAGGCATGGCAGGAAACGGGTTCTCTGGGGCTGGGGCTTGGCTGGGGTGTTATATTCAAGTCTTCATGCCAAGAGAGGAGAAAAGAGACCTCAAGACAGAACAAGCATTTTCTGATGGTGGACTGTAAGCCGTACGCTGCGTCATCACTCCAGTCACACTTGCACAGTAAACAAAAGAGCTGCAGAACACAAAGGTCACATCAGTTCAGTCTTGCTTTGACATTTGGACCACAAGTTTTACCAGAGGACCAGAGGGGACACCAGATTTGTATACTAGCTACACTGTATACAAAGGTTACAGAACATTTTAGCCCTTCCATTTAACACATTTAATCAATACTTCCATGGCTGCAAACACAAGATGCTTTCAGGTTCCCAAAACCAAGTCCAACTCACCAATGCCAAACCCCCCAAAGGTAGAACCAGATGTGACCTATCAGGCTGATAAAGAGCGAGTCTGCTGTAGAGCGACGCCCAGCTGTGGGTGCAGCTGCGTGCTGTTGTCACGACAGAGAACCAGAGACAGATAGCGCCGAAGAAAAACAACGGATGAGACCAAGAGGGAGGAGAAGATCCGGACACATTCTCCTGAGATAATCAAATGATCAAAGCTTCGTCATCTCGGAGACAGCATCACAAACTTGGACTATTTCTCAGACAGCCTTTAAAAAAAATCGCCTTTCTTGTTTGTTCTCACCCCAGGTCAGGGTCGAAGTGACACATTCAGACGATATCATTGACTCATGGCCGCTTTCTAGTTCAAATCCAACCAACATGAAAAGTTATATGCCGTCAATTTCGGCAATATCATCTAAATCCAACTGAGCTACATTTGTTTGAGCCTCGGGGCGACCAACAAGTATGTTCGCATATGTTGGCTGAGTGACATTCTTGAAAAATGTTTGCAATGTGGGATTTATCATGAACGTCAACTTTCTATCGAAGAGCCATTCCTCCAGTGTTCACATCTTGCAACGGTGTGTTTTCTTACCCTCCTCTGTTTATTTTTCATGAGACTTGCAACAAGCGTACCTCCTGCTTTGTTTCAGTCATCATAGCAACCAAATGACCATATTAAGATGTAGCAGACTGGCACAGAGGCTCGTGCTGCTTTGTAATAAATCATCTCTTTGTGGGGATAAGAATGTTTTCAGGGAGCCTCTTTGAAAATCAAATCTCATTATTTGAATGGTAATTTGGATGGTGTTCATAAACTGAGTTCTTCTGGGAATTGTTTCTGCGAGTGGTGGTGATTTGTTATTTATGGCAATTGGATGAGTAAAGCATCATAGATTAGAATAAATCCAAAAGCTCTCTGCAAAACGCCTCTAACTAGATGAGCGATTCGGTTGAACACTCCCTTAAGTCCAAATCGACTCTGTAAAAATGAAGTGTGGGTTTCGAGGACCCCTGATGTATTTCCATCACCAAAATTGGCAAGACTTTTGAGAGTTATGTGCTTTTATGTGTCCAAATGAGATTAGTTTAGAGTGCCAAGAGGTTTCTTTTACAAAATGGATGCCAGGTTTTTGTGTCAGTGCAATAGTTACAACACTGTCTTGTTTTTTTTGTTTTTTTTTTAAACAATGCAGTTCCTCAAAACCTGCAGCAGCCTTTGACGAAAACAACATGCTAGTCTGGACAATTATAATTCAGCCTTGCTATCTCAAATTAAGACTTTTGTGAGAACTGATACTTGCACATACAAATCAAATCTAATGAGCAGCACATTTTTTTTTGCATGTTTTTTTTTCCCCCAAAGGAGCTGACACAGCTTAAGTCTTGTCTACACAACAGACACGTTGTATGCTCGGCAAGCTGCTGGCTAACACTGGGCCTCACTGGATGAATGTGGACCTTCAAGAGTAACCAAACAACATGTCTCCCGCTGTAGAGGACACAAAATAGCGCTGCCATTTGCACAGAGCTCTCTTACACCTTGAGCTGGCCGCTAAAAGCGGGCCTCCAAGGCCACAAATGAGCTAATACAGAATAAACAGAGCTGGCCAGTGGAGGGACGATAGGTATGGAGTGAACAACATCGTAGTCTTATGGAGACAAACGAAGGGTTTCTCAAATGGGGACGTTTAAAGGCTTGCGTTATTAATAAAGACTGTTTACGAGTTGTCACCCTGCCACATGGATTTTTATGAACACACTCAGCAGAAGTTGATGCAGTTATCAGTACAGTACATTCACATGACATGAACATGGCAAGAGATGAGGTTCCAGAGTTACGTGAGCATCAGCACCCTTCCCCGATGATGACTGCTTGACACATGCAAAATCATAAGATCCATGATACTTATGCCAGTCCCAGCTCAGGGTTCTATTTCGGGTATCGATGCCGAGAAACATATGAGCCATTTCGAGGGTGGAGGTAAAGCGAAGCAACCGAGTTTGCACACCGTCTTATAGATGGGAAGGTATAAATAATATTTAAGATGTTCTAGAAGGCTTTTGCTGCCACCAGAATGCACCAAAACAGTGTCAAATTAAAAACAGTTCTGTGTTTTCATGGGACCACAACAAACACTCACAACTCTATGTGTGAAATTTAGATTATTCAACATAAATCCAAAGATGCATTATGTCGTGTATCTTGTTTCCAGACGATGGCCAAAGCTGCATGTGGTCTGCTCATGAACCAAGAATGGTTGGTCTGTATGGAAAATCACAGCCTGTTCTCTGACTGTGCCGGCTTAAGGCAGATTTATGATTGTCCGGAGGGGAGGGGGCAGGGGAACATTTTTGGTCCAGACTTAAATCATGACAAAAATTAAGAGCTGGTGATTGGGAGAGCGGTTAAGCGGCGGCCGCTGAGTTGTGTGGTTTCCACCACCACTGAACATTGTGCGATGAGCTTAAGTGCTGAGGTATGTCACCATGTGTCAGATTTGTCTGCTAGTAGGCGAGAAGCTTACCTTGAAACTGGTGCTCATGTTTGACAGAATTTCTAACAATTCAGCCGGATATATTAAAAAAAATGGACATTTTATAGATACTTTAGGAAAATGAACGCATATGGCTTATAATTTACACCAGCACATCTCATCATAAAGTTCCTTGTGGTCTGCTTCAAGGCATATCTTGCAAAATGACTTTCAAAACCGCTAATTTTCTGAGGTAATCAATTACCCTTCAAGTTGATTTACAAGACTGGCAACACAACAGTGACTGACAAGTCTGAACAGTTTGAGCAATAAAAGACAAATACAAATAATGATTTCACGCCAGCACCTCGTATTCCTCCAACTCTGAGCCACACCCTCAAGAGACACCATGTGTTGGCAATTTGACTGATGTTAAGGATTTGACTGATGAGACCTCAGCTGTATGCAAGCGCACGCTTTCGGGAATTAGCCCGGTGGCGTTTCACTGTGAGGACTTAGGACAATGGAAATTATGTGCAAGGGATTGCAAGGATTTACTCCCATACTTGAACACATCCACAGAGCCAGCTCATGATGTGCTCAGCACATTGTGCTCCTTTCTAAAGAGCCACTAAACGGCTACAACTTACCCCCAATGACATAAATTGAGAAACCATGACAGTTTGACACCAGGGGGAAGAGACAAAAACAATTCAGTGACTGGACAGCCGTAACATCATGACATTAGACTAAAGAGCTAGAACTTTCTGCCCTTACCACCTTCGTACTTCTTAACTTAGTTCTCTCCCCAGCAGACAAGCTCCGATGGAGAGATAAGTTGAAGGTCATGCTGAAAGAACAGATTCCACTCAGGAATGTGTGGAATGACACGCTTGTTTGGTGCACAAAAAGCATCTTGGATGGATGCAACTGGCATGGAAGCATGTGAGCCGTGTCATCACCGGGGTCAATGTGAGCTGAGGAATGATGGCATGGAAGCTGATGTGCCTGCTCAGCAGTTAGATAATAGCTCCAATTTGATGCGACTCTTTTCTTTTATCACGACGAAGGTGATGGATGAAACTGTGGCTTGCCAGAGATGAAACAATGTTGGCAAACCGCAAGTCCGAACCAAATTTGTTCATAAATGGTTCTCTTGGTTTGGGTAAAAAGAGGAGGCGGATTACGACAATTCTCAGAACGCCATCCTTTCATCTTCCCCGAAGACACTCAATGACTTTACCGCCGACAAAAATACAGTTGAGTGACTCGAGAGCAGCTCCGCTAGTTTTTACAAGCCGAAAATTATGGAAGGAGTTTACATACACCCGGTGACTTGTTGACAGCACAGCATCTTAACGACTGTCGTTTTTGCATTCCAAAAGAATTCACGGTTGGGTTGCGCCTCGCACAGTTGCGAGAGCGGAAGAGTAACAAATAAGGCATCCGATGTTGACAATGAGAGTAGAATGGTAAGAAGACAAAAAGCGACACTTCAATCAATATTGTGGCTCACCATGGGAGGTGGCCGTAAAACCGTTTGTCTTGTTGACTGTTAATGTCAGCATACTGTATTGTTTATTTTCTTTGTTGAATTAAGTGGCAAATTACTTGGACGTTGTTTGCTTTACGCAAGTAAACTACCTCTTGCCTTTACACACGATGATGTGTCGATTTGCTGATCTGACCACTTACATTGGTGAACTGTACTACTTAGTGGAGATGCTGAAAGCTGGCCATTATCTTTTAGTATGGCCACCACCTCATCGTGCAAAAAACGAGATACCTTCAAAAGGTGTTAGGACACCGATGCTTGACCAAAATGAATCTTATGTTCCTCCCCTGGTTCCAACTGAATGACTTCAGTTCTCGTGACAAGGGGAGAGCCATTTTACTTTTTGTGTTGACTTTTGCTCGCTGGACAAACAGCTCGGTCAGATGTGAAAGCCCGTGCGTGACAATTCCACGGGAAAATCCGGGAGACACCGACACTATGCGGTTTTTGACTTCTTTAATCCCTCTTGGTGAAGTAAATGATATCCACTCGAGTGGTATTCGGCCATTACCCACAAACACATGCTCCACTTCATCACCGAATAAAGTATATTGTGTTTTGTAGACTCCGTGACATGATTGAGTGAAGGATTACGATAGCCGAGTAGGTGTTGACGTTTTACCTCCAAGTATTCCATATTTGGTCATAGAAACAAGCAAGGGAGCATCAAAACCACACAGCTAAATTTTTTCCTTGCAGAGTCATACTTGATTAATCAGAACTTGGAGAGCAAGAGAGAGTAAATGTGGGCTCAAGATGAGGAGAGAAGAGACAGTGAGAGATGAGAGTGTGTCATGCTTTCGACGTGGAGAGTGACTACTTGTAATTTCAGCAGTCTTCCTGGGAAAAGTAAAACTGCAGAGTTTGTCAGCGTCCCGCTTCAACGACACTGGAGTCTTTAGTCTGCCCGCCCCCCCCTTGACTTTCTGCATGGCGCAACATAATTCATGGGTGGCCAAACATAGCCATGTGCGGCTGAAACGGAACGAAGACATATAACCACAGCAGCCATTTTATGAATGATGCTGATTATATGGGATTTGTGTGTGTGTGTGTTTTGTTGATTTGTTGTTTTTAAAATCTGACACGTCTCAGCAAGGTTCTTTAAGAGACTTCATGATTGAACAAATGGTATGCTTCAGTTTAAGAAGCACCCAAAAACTGCCATGCATGGTAGAAAAATACAATTTCCTTTATCTGTCGGTTAAGAAACACTTCACGGGCATATGGAAAAAAAGAACACGACAAAGAATATGTTTAGTCAATTGAATGTCACCTCTTCTCTTACGTGCCTGTTCTCCATTCCTTGTTTGGTGCTGTACTCGGGGAGGAATTTAAATTCTGTCACTGCTCGGTGTCAGGGTAAAGCGGAAAGTCTTGGGCAAACACACCATGCCAAGCACCATGCCAAAGACTCACTGACCTCATTGGAAGACTTCATCGCTAACAGCCGGTTCAAGTGGCAAGCAACCCCTCCCCCTCCTTAGTCTCGGAGTTTGGACATCGGCGAGAAAGGTCATAGATGAAAAAGACTGGTTGGCATGTCCGTAATGTAAACGTCTGCACTCAATAACGATTGACGACATTTCAGAGGGTTGCTTAAAATGTTCATTGGTTGGAAAGCAGTAAAGATTCGGAAGTAAACGCCCACTTGATCAATTCTTTGACTTTGAAGACTCATTGAAAAGCATCAAACCATTTTCATAATTAATGGTCGAATTCTGCTTTTGTGCCCTGTAAGGTTTTGCATAATGCTTGTAATGTTCCGCACATTTGGTTCAAATTAGGGAGGTCGTACCCCACACTGAGTTTATTTGGACCTTTCCAACAAAATAATCACAGGGCTCCCTCTGACTGCAGTGTGACAAATATTACTCGTCTGGAACAACTAATTGAAAAACGAACTCAAGTCCATTTCCTTATGTGTCAACTATGCAACTTCTGGAAATGGAACCTTGGCATGTAGGATGTGAAATGCTTTTTGTCGCTGAGGGCCAGGACAGTGTGTTCGGGATTATGTGCTACATTTGTGGTTTGTGTGCAGAAGCAAGCCGGTCTCTCGGAGGTGAGGAACCGGGAGGAGGTCCAGACGAGACAGAGAGGCTTTCATTACTCTCAACCTCTACATGAAAAGAAATGCCAAGAGGGCTTTGTGTTTTCATAGCAAATATCAAATGCGGTGAAAACGTTGAAAACATGATTGTAACCAACAAATATGTGACTTGCTAAGCCGTGCAGCCATAGCATAGCGCGCCAATAAAAAGAAAGAAAACACGGGGCACCGAACGTTGACAGGCCTAACCAAAAGCAGGCCATAGATGCTATGACAGATGTTGGAGTTTGGACTGGGAGCCTGGCCCGGTTTTGTTCTGCGAGGAGGTCGCTGACGGAGGTCGCTGACGGAGGTGCAGCCGCGCTACCCGCGCAGAACCGAGCCTACAATCAGTTAAATCATCCCAAGGCCTTGTTTTGATTTCCTCGCTTACTTTCAGTTCAAGGAATGGAAGTCAAGTAACAAAAACTCAATGAGATAGCCGGGAAACATCCAAAACGCTAAATGATGACACAAAAGGGGACTTGATCGTATGAATAAAAATGGAAGGGTGTATTTCTTCATTCTCCAAGTTGTAATCCCGCAAATAAAGGGCCATGTGTAAGCTCAAGTGTGTGTGGAAGTTGGCGTGCCTTGGCTGAGAGGTAGCAGCTGTTGGCCCGATATAGCAGCGCTGGAGTGAAAAGAAACACAGCCTCCTTGTTGCACACAGAAACCACAACTGAGCGTATGGATAATAAAATTCATATTTTCACTTATGCATTGGCAAAATAAATCAGAGCTTCTGTAATTGAAATTCCATCATGGTGTCAAATATCTTTTTAAGACTAATCTGGTGGCTTTGTCTCCATCGGTACTGCTTTAAGAGGATTCCTAAACTCACATATGCGCTCATATACTGTATTTTCCGCACTATAAGGCGCACCTAAAAACCTCAAATTTTCTCAAAAGTGCGCCTTATAATCCGGTGCACCTTAAATATGGACCAATATGGATTCGTGGATGAGGACTAATTTATTAAAGTAAGCTTTACACGTTTATTTTGTGTGTTGTGTGGAATTAACGTTTGAGCAACGTTGACTTATTGATATATTGTTATTGTTTTCACTATTTCGAGTGTTACTATATTGTGATTGCATTAACGTTTGAGCAACGTTGAGTTATTTATTCCATGCGCTTTATAATCCGGTGCGCTTTATATATGGACAAAGTTTTAAAACGGGCCATTCATTGAAGGTGCGCCTTATAATCTGGTGCGCCTTATAGTGTGGAAAATACGGTATATATTTTGCCTGCACTTATGGCGCGAAGGTTTGACTTGGTAGTCTAAGGCTAGATAACGATATACAAAATGAGATCAAAAGGCAAATGTTTTAAATTACGTCGAAAGTTCATGCTGATGTTGACGACCTTGTGATTAGGAAAGTCGATGACCTAAGTCACATGTTAAAAAGGAAGCCTGCACTAGGAATAATAGCCAAATAAAGGCTGTCCTGCTGCCTCCCTTGATAATTTTCCATCGACATAAAAGAGGGTGTGTGAAAACTACAGTGACAAAAGGTTTAATTTTCTGCAGTTTAAAAGTCTGCCCAAGGCTGCTGGGCGGATGGCGCAGCACTAAAAAGCCCATTGTCCGGCCAGGATAGGCATGACGTTGGAGACATTAGATGTTATAGTACACGGCCTGCTTCAGCTTTGTGCTTTGAGGCGACTGTTTTCATAAGACGGCAATGAGAGGAAAAAGATTCGCTTTCAACTGAGGTGGGAACTCACAAGGATACTTTACCACCTTTGCGTATCAATCAACCTTTGCAAAAATGTTCCCTTGGATCTGACTTCAAGATGGAGGCAAATGGCTGCCTCGGTATGTCAGGCAAGGTATTTGTTCTACTAAACGCTTCATACAGCATTCTGTATATTCTGCATATGAAGACATCTTCCTTGACACCTCGCCGTTGATCTTGGCACGGGTCTCTGCATACTCACTTAGCAGTCCTGAGCGTCTCCTCAACCTGACGGTTATTTTCCCTGCCAACGCGGTATCGTATGACAGAATCTAAAGCAATTAGTGGCTTGAAACTTTTCTGCCTCAGGTACAAGATGTACTGAAGTAAGAACGACAAACGGGTGAGTACCGATACCAGACGTCGGTGCCGATACCAACCTGATTTCAAGATATCTTTACTCATATTTATCAGCTGTAAGGAACTAGAAATTAGAAGTATAATTAATTTCAAGTCGTTTTTCCTGTATCGGTCTTAAAAAAACATGTTATCAAACACAGTATAGGGTATGTTTCCATGGCAACAAATGAAAGAAACATTTTTTTTATATGTTGCCATGTAAATGAATTATTTTTGTATACATTTGAACCATTTAAACCGTCCCCTGACTACAGTATGCAATATAGATGAATAAAATAATCATTTCATTTCATATAACTGCAGGTGCAAACAGCTCTGCATAAGGAATATAAATAACCATGAAAGCATGAGAGGACTCTTAAGACAGTAAAATATGCTCTGGCAGCTGGACCACCGGTGTATTTAAAGGGTGCAGTCAGAAAGAGCACACTGTACATGTACTTTTCCAAATGGGAGCGGAAGAGGGAAAAAAATACAACTCGCTCGCTCTAGGCTGTCAGTCAAAAAGGAAGAGGAAGTCTTGAATGAGGCAAAACTTAAAAAGGAACATCACTCTCCAGGGAAGAAGAGAAAGACCAATGCAAAGCTAGCAAGGCGGAGGCGTGGAGCCACGTTGACAGACAATGCTTTCTTTGCATTCATTTGCATGAGAAAAGGCAGCACAGCGAGCAGCGCTTCCACTAAATGGAAGTGACCTCTCCATCTCCTCCAGAGAGTCTTGGAAGAATTTGTGCAGTGGCAGCTTCAAACAGCCAGCTTTGCCACATTCATCCCTAAAAAAGGAGTTGATGTCGTCCAATTAGCTGAGATATTGCTGAACATCTGTCGCGTACAGGAGGGCCAATTATGTTCCGTGATTCTTTACATCTGTGAAGTCCTGGCGGAGTCTTAGAAAATAAAAACCAACATCTGTTCGTGGCCGTGTTGGCCGTTGCCTCGCAAGGTATGAAGTCGTGAAACAGTTCAATGCATCCGCATACTGCGTCTATTCATTTTACACGTGGAACATGTCCAAATACGTTTGCGTACTTCAAATGTGGACCAACACTTTGGTGTGAAGTGCAGCAGAAAGCATTCGCTGAGATTTACTTGGTAACTGAATTGTAAGAAAAAAACATTCGTGTGAAACTTTCTGTTGAGTTATCTTCTAAAATTAAAAAAATATTAAAATGACAGATGAAGGATGAGAGATTAAAGTCACACAAACAAACAAACAAACAAACAAACAAACAAACAAACAAACAAACAAACAAACAAACAAACAAACAAACAAACAAACAAACAAAATAATTTCATTATTCCAATCCGAGCAATACATGGAAACACTTTCTTTATGACTGATGTGGAAAATAGTGTGTGGTGAAAGCCCAACTGATTTTTTTTCATTTAATTCAATCATAATTTGAATGTAATTAAACTCGTTGGAGTTCTGGAGATGTTATCTGTAAAGTGTAGACGCCCTTTACTGTCAAAATGTTGGCACAGCCCGAGTCAATTTTGATGGCAAATATACAACTTTGGCCTTGAATCAGGAATTGAACGCTTCGACTAGTTTGATTTATTCTTTTCAAGGCCTCTGAGGTTTGGCAACCCGCTTCTTCATTCAATAGATGTGAGCCATCCATTGCCAATCTGTGCTTGGTGTCAATTGGTTCAAAGTAGAATAACAAATAACAAACTAGCATGAAGAATTGCAATATTTCATATTTTGGGGTAAAAAAAAAATGCAAACTTGCTGTAGTCAGAGAGCTACAATTTTTTTGACGTGCTGGGCAAAATCGGATTGTAAAACCATCATTTTACTCCTGTTTCAAGTAAGATGAGAACTCAAGTAGTTTCACTATATGAGCAACTCGCTGCCATCTTGGGGTTGTAAATTATTTCCCAGATTGCATTGAAGACCGGGGATTTACTTCGTATTTGGGAATGTGCTGGCTACTTTCTTTTTCCTTAAAATCCAAACTGACTCCATCATAAAATGCTTTTGAAGCCACAGGAATTCTACAAGATGGGAATACGATTGTACCCGCCATCTTGGCCCAGATAGAGCCACAGATAGAAAGAGCCATCGAGCAGGGCGGTGCTTTCCGAAGAGTACCGGGAGGGAAGGAAACGGCCATTACAGCGCGTCTGTGAATCAGCCTATTAGGGTTTAATTGAGGGTAGTTAATTAGGAGTTAGTGGGCAGTCTGTGCTGGGGGGGGTCAGGGGACCGACGCAAGAAGCAGCTGGCTGAGCAACCCGAGCCGATTGTTGCCGATTCTTTTGCACAAGGCCGGTAGCTTGTGTGGCAGGAAAATTATCTTTAATTACACTTGTCTATTTCTGCTACCTTGAAGGCGTCGTAAATTAACCCAGTGCCCTGCTAAGAAGCGGGAGCCAGCCCAGGCGGTGTCGCAGCCAAGCAAACACATTTACAGTAGAGCCAGACAGGATGTCTCCGCACAAATCAAGCGCCGGCTTGCCTTTGAAAGTGAGCGGAAAATACGATATTGTGTGTGTGGTGCGGGACAGGGACAAAAATTGCCTTCTGGCTGGAGTGAGGCATAAACTCACCTCACACCATCTCCAGACTGAAACGACTACACATCTTAAAAATCCCCCTTCGCTCCCATAAGGGGCTCTAGAAAACAAAGATGGGCTTGTCCTCACTCCTTCAAACTAGCTCTGCAGAGAGCCACTCAGACCAGAAGCTGGGTAGACCTTCTTTAAAGTTAGATTTGATTGAATTTTCTGTTCCTCTCTCATCTGGACCACGGGACACAGGAATGTGATGCAAGGCTCGCTTAGCTTAGTCTGGGACGGCCGCATTCAGGTCGTCCATCAGGAGTAAGCACGCAGCGTGCAAAGAGGTTCAAATCCAATAAAGGCTTTGACAAAGAACTGACTCTTGCCCCGGAATACCAAACATGTGATCTTCCTTAGGGAAATAACTTGCTTGTCTGTTCCGCTTAGCCCCACAGGTTCCAAAATAATGGAGGAACGTCCTGCTGAGGACGCCACGTGCTGCGTAAAATTATGTCACGTTCTTATGCCGGAGGAATGCTTCATAGAAAAAAGCGCAACTGCAAAAACCCTTCTTTACACCTACGGGGATGAGTAACACATTTTTCATGTGTGATATAATCGATCCTCCCACCAGATAAAGAGGAAATACATAAATGACTCAATATACAAGTTAGCAGTCATACTTGAACAAAAACAAATTCCTTTTTTCTCATTTAGAGGTATAAAAGTGTCCAAAATGTCTTGGTAGGCTGTTTTAATTTTGGTATATATTTAAAACTGTTCTAAATTTAGGGGTCAGTTGAAAAGGAATTGAATAATTTGTCATTACAGACTGGAAAATCATTTGGAATGTTGGAATGAAAGATGTGAGGCTGCTAACGTGGCATTTCGTTTCTCCTAACTCACCATAACTTAACCCTTGCGCAACTCAAACAAATGAATAATAAATCCGTAGGGGCATGCAAAGCTCAATTTACATCTCTGTCACTAAGTGTTGGCTGGCTGGCGTGCTTTAAAAGCTATCCTGTCTCCTAGACTGTGACTTGATACGTAAAGAACTGCAGGGAGGTTCGGAGCGTTTAGTGGCTCAGCTCGGAACTCAGAACACAAGTGACATGTAAGAAACTGCAGCTGTGCCGTGTTTTAAAATGTGGAATCTGGAACAGAGACATCATTCAACTTCAAAGTCTCGCCCATTAGGACAATGGGGCTGTTTTTCCTGATTTTGCTACTTCCTGTCAAAGAACATCAAATACCTGACCACCTTATATGTATTTTATAAAATTCTCCTATGAGATGATCCTAGATGATCTATATTTTATAGATCATCCATATCTTTTCCTCATGTGCTCGTTTAGCCTGAAAGAAATGGTTCTTTTGTGTAATGTTGCCCTTCCATTCTGCACTCAGCAGTTCCAAAGTGTATACATTTATATAAATATTGTCTTAGCTGGAACACATTCCTGCAAGCCGGCTATCCCCCTCCTTCTCTTCTAAAAGACATATACATACACACTCCGAGCCGCCGTATTAGAATTGGCATTTCCCTCTGTCAGTTTATTTTCAAGCGGTTGTTGCTGTTTGCCCTTTGCGACCCAAGAATGTCTGCTGAGGATTTACAAGGTGACATTTACAACAGCGGTCCAGGCGTCGCTATTCTCTTCCTATTTTCACACTCTTTCAAACCCTTTGCCCGCATAGAAGTTATGGTGGAGAGCTCAGGCGCACACGTTGTTGCATTGCGATGAAGGTTGTTCGCTTTAAAGGAAAGGTCATTTTAATGACAGACACCTGCAAACTGAATTGGGATTGCTTTCTATTGAAAACATCGTCTACATTCAAGTTTGACGTGTTAACGTGTGAATTTATGGATGCACCGCCTACTGTCAACACGGCATAGCTAAAAATCCAAACACGCTAACCAAAACCAGCAGTACGGATCGATAAAATGAATGAATGCATATCAAAACATGGCCGAGGCTACGAAGACCTAATATCTGTTTGCAAACACTTTAGCTGATAGCTGAAAAATTTCAGCTCGTGAGGGTCCTCAAGAAAACACGAAGCTTTTCTGACTGAACAAGGGTGCATTCATGCGCTGATTCATAACAGCTCGCTTCGAGGAAAGCCATCTGCCATCACACCCTGACGCTAAGAGCCTGTTGTCAAAGTACGAGCCGCGGCTCAACATGTTCATGTTCCATCCATATAGACTTACTGAAATTAACATTTTTACGACAGCGCTGTAGTTTCTGCCTCATCAGGTTGACATTTAACGCCAGTGAAGGGATTGCTACAATTATTTTTCGACAACTTTCATGTTTTAGACACGGGTTATGTTGACGACTGTAAAAACCAGAAAGTATCCAGTGTACAAAGTAGGACAAGGCCACAAGGAGTTGTTTTGAAAATACGAACACGCTTCGGATTCAATTTCATCAATAGAGCAAAGCTGCGTTCACCTGATGTCAAACGCGCAAGCAACACAATTGCAAGCTTGTCATGATGACAGATGTGCTTGAAGAGAAATTTCAAAGTACATGACACGGACGTCTTTGCTCAAGCCAGCTAACAAAGAGGGAGTCCTCGAAATATGATCCGCCGCTACTATCGAGTTGCCAAATGGAATAAAAAGCTGTCATGTGGAACGACAAATCTGAAGTGTTTAAATGTCAGCGTCTTGATGCTGGACTGATTCGTTCTTTGCAGCAACTGGCCACTACTGCCGGACAAATGGCACGCCAAAAGGATCATGCGATGGCTGTAATGACCCCCGATGGGAGGGGACAAAAGTCAACGACATTGTCCTTCCAAAGACTTTGACACTTCAGAGGGCTCGTTTCCTTGATTCCTCACACATAGCCGAGCAAATGAATGTATTCAAGCACAAAACAAACAAGTTGCATGTGACAGATCCATTATGCTGCGAATATTTTAATTGCACGGCTGACAAGTCAGCACAAACATTGTTGTTACGGCCAGATGCCCTTGAAATTAAAACATTCTCTCCACCATCATTGGAGCACGGCGACCTTGATTATAAGTATGTCATTTTAAGCACAGGAATGACAGAGAGGGAAGTACTTTCGTCTAAGCGCTTGCCACAAACAGAGCACTGGTCAAAAAGCTCGGGGTAATTTCCTCGAGGTCTGACAATAAAGTCGGCGACAAACCATGTTTGTCATCTTGAGGCGTGCGGTATTCCACACTTGTAATCCACAGAAACGTCTTTGTTCAAATTCGGACGGACGCTTCCATGCCAGCAAGTTTTTTTGAGTTTTTAAACGGTCTTTTCTTTTTCACAAATATACTCAAAGAATGAAAATGTTGCAAGGTTTTGCCCTCGCAACACCAGATTCATATTCTTGGCTACAGTTAAATCCCCAAATGCTGATTTGAGGTGTTGCCATGTTGTCACCTTGAGGTGATTTGTGCGATCATACACATAAATATTCCATAAGTGTTGATAGACATGACACACCTGACAACTTCCCATCTGCAATTTCATTTCAAATGTTCCCTTTTGCACGACTGCACCGGGAGTCACATACCTCAATAATCCGGTCGTGCATTTGAAGGCCGTCCTCCTTGTCGGCAGGTCCATTCTCGATAATTTTGGACACAAAGATCCCCTCGGTGGTAGCGCTGTCATGATCATCCTATGAAGGAAATTAGAGACATCACACTCAGACGTAATCTTGACATGTACAAACTGCAAAATTTACTGCTGGTAGACTATGTTGGAAAAAAAAAAAAACATTTTGGGAACATATAATTAAACTTGTACTGTGCAGGCAATAAAATGAGCAGCCAACAAATGATCTCATTATGTAAGGCTACTCGTTACAAATTACTAGTTGAACTTATACAACAAATGAGTGAAAGTTACTAGTTCCAAGTTTTAACATTACATTTCAAATCATAACCGGCCAATCTGCTTCCTTCCTCTCTCCAAAGGCAACAGCAGTGTTAACGCCGTCACACTGCAAATTACTCGACAAGTTGGCCGACTCTTGACATTTGCAGACAAACAAGGTCTAGAGGAGACCACAAAACCTGGCAGCTGATTGCTGGTAGCAGTCATTTGGAAAACGACAGCCACATGAAAAGCGTGTGTCAAAAGCTAAATGGACATTAGTTCTGCCTATCTCTTAATTAATAGCCTCTTCCCCAGACTCTTGGCTTTTGAGGTTGGTCGAAAAAGTCAAGGCCAAGCATTATGTCAGCTCTTTCATGACAGCAAGTAAGTAGCGTTGGCAAAACGGAGACCTTTATAGTTTCAATGTTGGAATCTACGTCGCTCCAAAAATTGGCGTCACTGCGGCTGTGGGGAACTTGTCAAGACTTGAGCGGCGTCCGAGTGAAACCGATAGTGCCACCAACTGACTTCCGCACATGTTAACAGGTTTTATTCCAACCAGTGTGTGGCATCATATTCCCATTCTGACTCAAACTAGAATACATAACAGCTCAGGAAATTACAGGCCAGACAAAACAACCTTTGGTTTTTACCTCACCACCAAAATTTCCTCAATTAGAGAGACAAGTCAGGTCAGAGACATGACCCCATATTTAACGCTCATAAAAGTAATTATAGTATATTTTCTTTATCTGTAATGTGCCTAAACCGCAACCAAACCGAATATAAGCACAATGAAATATAATATTGCAGGCCCATTCATCCACAGACAGGAACCGTGCTGGGCCATCTAAACTCGGTCTTCCAGGGAAGGATTGTGGTGCTTTAAGTGTGTGCTTTACATTCCTGGCTTGACATATGACACTTGTCTGATCACTAGGGGGGGGAGATGAACTCTCCGAGATGGTCTACTTTGGACCTACCACACTTGGCTTTCCTCCCATGATGTTAAAGCCCAGAGATCCGCCCTCGCGAAGAAGCACAACTTCCACATTTTTAGTATCTCTTACCTGCGGGCACACAGAAGAGAGACACGTAGAATCCAGGAACAGGAACAGTTCAGATTATAGTGTACAGATATGTTAATGAGGTGATCTTTAGAGAGGAACTGGGTCGCTTCCAAGATAACAGTCCATACATGCTGCACTGGCTAAATATAAAGCCAAGATATCATCGGCATGTACACTGTCCTGACTGGCATGGACTCAAAAATGGCCGTCATGTGCCGTCGTCAGCCCGTTGAGGAATGCGCATGCAGTCCTGCATTGTGTCACGCCACCATTAGCAACGTACAAAAAGGGAAGAAGCCAAGAAGATAATTTCCAAAATAAGATCAAGCTGTTCCGAGCTGCGAGAAACTGCCAAAAGCCCCGAAACAAATTGGATGGATTTCGTAGGTGCTCTAACGTTTAGTCGGCCAGGCATTCGAATGAACTCAGAGTAATTAAGGAGCATTTTCTTACACATCTGCAAACACTCTCGCAAAGCTCGCATCCCTAAATGAGAAGAATCTCTTCAGGAGGTTGTAAATTTCCTAAAGCATCAGGTATGTCCAGGTGGTAGAAATAAAAGGCAACTTCCAGTCAGATCTTCCAGAACACATGGAAGTACTGGACTGGACAGTCTTGAATCAAACTTGTGTCTAAGAAACGAGATTACTTGACCAGTTTGAGTGTTTTTTAATCTGACTCTGGCATGGTTGAAAGCACGCAGACTTTTGCCTATAGATGCATGGCTCCACAGCTATTTTTAAACGTCATCAGCGACATCACCAAAACAAAGTTCTGACACTGGTCTCGGCTTTACTGCTCCCCATAAAAGCCTACATAAACAAAGGAGCGGAAAGAATAAACGCCGTCGGCTGTCTCTTTTCCAGAACAATTGTCGTTTGTTTTATGCTTGTTGAAGGCCTGCCAGAACAGGGGACGGACTCCATCGAGAACGATGTGTTGAGCGTATATCTCAGTGCTGTCAAAGGAAGGATAACAAGCAGGCAAGTTGTCTTCTACCTTCACCAGCAAGTCCATCCATGCCTTAACTTACATCTGAAGTGCCATTTACCAGTCTGCGAGGACACATCGACGACACCCACACACACTGAACAAATAAAACCCTGAGAAAGAGATATATGGGTGGGTGGAAATGGACACACACATTCAGAATTGTAAGCGGACTTGAAAGTAAAAGATCGAGACTGCTTCCCCTTGAATGACAGCAACAACGAAAGAAAGAAAAAAGTTGTCAGTGCTTGTTAGTGCGAGTAGACAATAAAGCTGACTGACTCAAAACCGCTCTTGGACTGCTTTGTCCACCCAGACATTAATTTTCAAAACAACCTATCCACACGTTTTGCCCTTTAATTTAGGGATTCGATTATATTAGTGCCATAAGATTTTCCGAATGTAAAATCCTTTGGGGAAAACTTTTTTTTTAATATCTTTATTTTGAACACCTCCAAAACAAAAAAGAGATAAAAACACACTTTAAAATTCCATATTTAAGTCCTTACAACAAACAAACACACAATAAATCAACAAACTGAGAAAAAAAAAATATATATATACATGAATAAATAACTCAATAAAGAATGCTCGAAAAGGAGTTGGAGGAAGCATAGCTTAATTGCTCCTAAAGTCTGCAACTGAAGCCAAAAGTGGTGTTAGTCGATCCATCATTTGAGTTTGTTATGACCACGGCACTGAAAGGTGACAGGATGCCCCCAAACAAGCATGTTCCCAGGAGCCAACCCAAGTGGAACCTGGCTCTTGTTGTGTACAGACCTGCAATAAATATTTGGCCCTCCCCCCTCGACCACCAGCTGGCCAGAGGCACAGCTGACATGCATGTCTCAAAGAAGACTCAGTAAAGTCTCCAAACTGGGAGTCAGGTTAGGAGATAATGGTAACTCTCAAATTTTGGAGACTTTAAAAGTTGTTTGCACAATGCACAATGCTGCTCCCCGCTTACCTTGCAGGAGAAGGTCACCGTCCGAGTAAGAGAGTCGATCCTCTCGCTGTACTCTGCGAATTTCTTCTGGTACTTCACCGCCGTCATCTGGAGCTCGGCGTGAGCGGCGGAAAGTTGCGCCAGGAGCGCTTTCTCCCTCTTGTTGGCTTCAATTGTCTGTTTCTTGAACTCACTATCCAAGCACATCATTTTGTATTGCAGCACGCCGTTGTGCGCCTTCAGGGCACGGACGCAGCAGTGCTCATTGAGTCGCTTCTCTTTGAGCGTGAGCGTCAAGCCGCAACCGCGCTCGCAGATGCCCGCCGCTCGAAACTCGCACGTCTCCCGCATGTGAGCATCCACGTCCCGCAGGCTGAGCACCTCGTCGCATCCTTTATTGCCGCACTTGGCTGGAGAGTAGTCACACATGCCGGCGTGCTCGGCCAGGTGCTGCAGCTTCACCACCACGTCGCAGCCCCGTACATGGTTGTCACATTTGATCTCCAGCTTCAGGATGAGGTTTTTCAAAGGCAGGACGTGGTTCAATTCTTTGGAGGAGATACGCTGGCATTTGACGGGACAGCTGCTCTGCTGGACGACCCAAGGTAGAACGCAGCCAGAGCAGAAGACGTGGCCGCACGGAGTAGTCAGTGGGTCTTCCAGAACTTTATTGCACAGATTGCATTTCAAATCCGGGTCAACTGTTCCACTGAAGCGGTCCAGCTCGTATCCCATGTTTGTCCGAGGCCGAATCCAAACTTGTGGGCTCCCCACCCCCGCAGCGTGAGACGGAGCAGTGGGGCGTTCTTAGATGGTCATTGGAAGAGCGCTCGCACACCAAATAACGTTGCGAGGTCCTCGCAGCCTGAACTCCTGCAGGACTTTTTGGTGCGTTTAAGTGCAGCTCGGAAGATCCTAAATCGATCCACAAGTCGTCTTTTTGTTTTGTTTTTTAATTTTTTTTTAATTTAAGTTTACTGAAAGGTTCATAAATGCAAAGAAGAGAAAATTAAGAATATTTTTTTAATTTAAGTTTACTGAAAGGTTCATAAATGCAAAGAGAAAATTAAGAATACTTTTATTTTATTTTAAGTTTACTGAAAGGTTCATAAATGCAGAGGAGACTATTAAGAATACTATTTTTTATTTAAGTTTACTGAAAAGTTCATAAATGCACAGAAGAGAAAATTAAGAATATATATTTTTTTAATTTCAAGTTTACTGAAAGGTTCATAAATGCAAAGAAGAGAAAACTAAGAATACTATTTAAAATAAATTGAGGATTTGACAGAATTGTTCTCAGTGCGTCATTTCGTTCCCCATACTAATACAATGTTGTTTTTCAAGCGGATTAAACTTAGCCTTCAGGCTCATGTCAAAGAAAAAGTTGAAACTCAGCCTTCAAGCTCATGTCAAAGGAAAAAGTTTTGTTTTTTAAGTAAATTAGTTCTTCACTTGTTCTTCAAGTGAGCAGCTAGTCTCAGTGACATTGGATGTTACGCCCAATTCATGTTTGGCTTCTCTGGGAAGCCTGCAGTCGTGAGCTGGTTCAAATTTTGGTATGCAAAGAGGATTTTTTAAATTCCTCATACCTGTTCAAAATAACAAAATGTCCAGAGCTCACTGAAATTGAGTGTGTTCGTGTGTGTTTCTGTGTTTGTGCACCCTAAACAATAAACAAAAAAAAAATACATGTATATGGCAAAAGAATGCGGTCTCCTTTAGCTATGGCTGGTTTCCGTTGCTATCACTGAACTTGTTGCAGACACCTTTGTTGCAAATGCAAAGGACAGATCTTTAAATCAGCAATGTGGGTACTTGGGAAATCTTTGGAATTGGGCCATGGCATAATCAACACCTTTTCATAGATATGACAAAAGCATGAGGGTCATGTGGGAACCTGCCAAATAAGTTACCGCTGTTCAAAATGCTGTCTCATGTTGTGGAGCGTCACAATGCACTTCAGAAAAAAATACATTTGATGTCTCCTATTAACAACACTGCGACATTTCTAATGAAAAATACTGACAAAGTCATTTTTATTCTATTTTTTTTAATCACCATTGTCACTGGGCTCATCGAGTACACAGACAGATGGTGTGAACTAAATGTGAGTTGGAGCTGTCTTTTTTTTTAACAGAAATAGATTCAACATCGCCCTTTCAAATTGCATAAACATAATCACAGTGTTTCTGGAACAAATGAGGTGCATGACACAATTACATCAACATATCAGTTACCAAATGCAGTCGATTATTATTCCAATCGGGAATAACATGGCTTCTCACCAGAGATTGCATGAGTCTCTCTGGGAGGCCAGAAACGGTATGTGGGTCAGTAATGTGAGGACCTACCGAAAAAAGTACAGAAAACTCCATTTAACAGGAAGTCAAAGTGTGGAAAACTGAATCTGACCTAGATCTGAAGTTCCATACTAATTAAATCTTTATGGAAGAGAAGGGCATATGGTCGACACTGCACCTTGGCGGGCTTAAATGCTTCACTGGCCAAAGCAAGAATTTGCATCATTATTGTCTTCCATTTGTTTAACATTATTTTCATTGGAATGCAGGAAAGCGAAGATGAAAGAGAAAAAAAAATCCATATTGGAATCATTTGCAGCACATATTTTATATGCCAAAACAAACCTAATATACATTATATGCTAATGAGCTGAATGTTTAAAATAAACAAGTTGGATGGAAAAAGTTGAGGTAAACCACATCGGACTTTTATGTTACTATGCTTATGATATTTTTTCTACGTCGGGAATATGTCTAAAAAAAGTCTTGGTATTTTATGCTGGACTAGCACCCTGCAACGCATTAGTCACAGAGGTTCCAAAGACACAAGTGTGTAATATTAGGAACAGATGAGTGTCCCACTCCCACCAGAGGAGGAGGGGGGGCTCGATGGTGGGGGGTCATTTGAGAATCTCCAATCATAAGTTCCTTTCTGCAGCCTAAGAAGTACTGCTGATTTTCTGGAAGCTCCGTTCCCACTGGGTCTATAAATAACATACATAGTGAAATGGGCTCTCTTTATCTCAGAGGCTTATTCAAGTGAAGCAAAAAAAAAAAGGGGGAAAAAGAAAAGAGCATTCCAAGGTTTGCTTTCATGTTGATATGAAGCACATTTGATTACATAAAATACGATTATATTCACTATATTAAGATGATTTACATGAACTGACAATCGTGGTTGACATTATATGTCCATCGGCACACCCCTGAGCAACATCAATTTAGCCTGGTCCAGTTGGAAAATTTTACTTCCTTTCTCCCTAAAGGCCAAATTCTGATTGGCCAAATTCGAGAAACCTACTGAGGATTAAAAACAAAGCCTAATAAATCTGCAAGTGGTGCTCCAGCAGCGGCAAAGCTCTTCTTGTTGGAGCC
Source organism: Syngnathus scovelli (assembly GCF_024217435.2). Lineage (NCBI taxonomy): Eukaryota > Metazoa > Chordata > Actinopteri > Syngnathiformes > Syngnathidae > Syngnathus > Syngnathus scovelli. The sequence continues at coordinate 3,379,977 of NC_090857.1, read as the reverse complement.
TGTCACCCGAATGAGAGTGACAGCAGGACTGGAGCGCCTGATAAAAGGTTCTCTGCTCAAAGCTTGCTGATAATGAGAACAGCCACCGTGAAGCTGACATCAGTGTTGACAGCCAGTGCAACCGGCGTACTTCACACTTGCACATACTCCCGGAACGGCAACTTCTCACGCATGGCTGGCGAGTATGTCGTGTACATGATACCAACACCACTTTGGAATACAGCTGAGCAACTGCCGATTTCTAAATTCAGCAACAAAGGTACACAATAAAAGAAGGATAAATGTCATCAGCGTCAGCTTAACATGGGTCAAAAAAAAAAAACTTCCAAGGCCATTATTTTGTATTTGATCAAAAAACAAAGCAAGCAGCCCGATTACTAGTAGCAGCAACGATTTCAGGAGAACAACATGGGGTCGGGTTCAGCGAGGGATAACTCAATATACACGGAAACAAGGCAATGGGCTGTGGAGGGAACATGACCAGCTAATCGGAAACAAGTCCCCTCTAATTAGCCGTTACCAAAATAACAGACTGAGGTCATAGCTGTTGTTCTCCCTCCAGGGGAAGAAAAAAATGGATTTGACAAAGAGATAAAAGAAAAGACGCTTTTTGATCATTTCATAAAAGAAGATCATTTCGGGTATTCTTTTATTGTCAATTGTCTTTTTGTACATTTAGTAACAAGGCTGGTTTTTATACGCCCGTTAAAAGCTCAGATGATTGCAAGGCTGGGTCTCCCAGGCTAATGCTTCAGATGCCTGAGAGGCAAATACCTCGACTTTGTCCAAAAGAGCTTTTGCCTGACTGCTCTACCTGGCCAGATGAGATGGGAATGGCGATAGCCACTCTGCTTATATTCTTTAGCGCAGTGTGAAAATAAACACACTTCCACTCCACGGTTTCCTGTAAACAAATGTGGAAAAAAAGCCCACCCTCTTTTATTTGTGCTATTTTAGATGCCGGTTGTTCGTCTTGCTGATTGCGATGCAAGATAAGTCTCACAAAGGATCAGTGTGTGGGCAAAATAACATTCTGAGGCTTTGGCTAAAAATTTTGTGTGCAAAAGGATGTTCATTCTTTACCCGTTAGAACAAATATCTTATTAGCATTTCATTACTTGGCCTCCTTCTGAGGGACTAAATGAGCAAAGAATGAATAACTTCTCAGACAGAAAAAGATTAACCTTGAAGTGTTTCTTGTTTTTCCAGATTTTTTGTGCTAAAATGAGCATTTTATGCAACTGCAACACAAGGAAGGAAAGTTCACAGCATTTGTAGAGCACAACAAATCAAAGTGCTTCACAAAAGTCTCAATGTTCCATCCAAAAGATTCCGGGAGAAAATTATTCTCTAAACGGTATTGACAAACACAAACCGGAAAGCAAAACAAATGAAACGAGGAGCATCATTGTTTGTTCCAGAGGTGGTATTAAGTGGCGCTCATCTCAAGCAGAACAACACTCTCCCAAAACAGTCCTTCAGATGTTCAGAAAGTGTGAGACTGACAGCTGTGATCAATGCTTGCTGTGTGAGTGTCTTCAAAATATTCGGGTGCATTCAAAGGCGACGTGAGAAAAGTTACAGGCCTGCAATTAGTAAGATAACGATCACGCTGTCAAAAAATTGTTTGCGTCGTCGCACTTGGCAGCCCTCGGTGCTTGAAATTAAAGTTCCATCTGATTTGTTATTTCTTTTTTTGTCTTTTAATACCAACAAAGTTATCTGCACTAACATATTCATGATTTTTTTTTGTCCGTAAAAAATAAGATTTTAAGGAAAAGTCCAAGTCCTATTTTTGCAGTCCTGTTATTGTTTACTGTGCAGAGCAGATTTTTCCCAAGGCCAAGTTCTAAAAAAATAAATAAAAATACAGGCCATAGTTTGCCTCTTTCGTCTGGATCGGGTACTTTCAGCCTAATATTGACCAAATAGTGCCATCTAGAGGAGTTCCAAAAATACAACTGATTCATGAAGCAATTTTGAAGCATCACTTTCCCACAAGTGCTCTTGAGTATATCTGACATTAAATACCCAACAAGCATTGCTGAATATCAGCATTCCAAATGCGAATGTTAATCCTCTTTAACTCAAATGACACATTGCTCAAAATATCTTGTTCACATCCAGAAAAGAAAATGAAAAATCCCAAAGTGTTTTGGCTGCTTCCGTCACGTGCTCCACTCTTGCTCAAGTGCTTCCTTCTCGACGGCTTGGCATATGTCTTCCATTACGTTCATCATTTTCAAACATTTCTGTGAGACTTGTGGCTTGACAGTCAGGTCGAGAAGGAGGGTTCTTGAAATTGACTAATTTCTGCTTTCCAACTGTTTATTATTAAATACACTCGCCCATCAAAGTTGTCACGGGGGGTCCGCTGTCTTTCAAACATTAGATCTGCACCGAAAAATAAAAATGTTTTCCCATCCGTTCTTTTTGTACTGCTTCTCCTTGCCCGACCACTGAGGAATTAATTATACCGAACTCTATCGTCAAAGCAAATGAATCGAGGCAACCGAAAAGTAAAATATTGAAGAGCAAGTGTGTTTGACTGTGAAGCGGAACCCAGCCAGTCTCAAATCAAAGCTATCAGCAAAGTAAGACATGGAAATCGTTTGAATCAAAGATGTGACACTGATGAAAAAAAAGTGAACTCTCCATCATTTCCAACATCTGGAACAACTGTGCAATACATAAACAGCGTGCTTGGCCGGGTGTTGGATTTGTTGCCATGATCACAAGAAAGTCAAAGGCAAGAGAAGAAGTTGAAAGTGGAATGTAAACACCAGTGACAGATGAAGCCAAGGAGCTCTTGTGAAAAGCTTCATGACCGACCCCTGCTAACAGGCCCAAATTACCAAGGCAATGGGATTTCTTCTCCAGGGGCGAAATTCCAAAGTCACATTCTGCTTGTTTTCCCGCCTGACGTTGTGACCTGTGAGCTGCCGCTGGCCTCGTCTCTCACGTGCGGGTCGTGTTCAAACAGAGAATTTATTTTTGCAACGCTTAACTCACTTGGTATTGCAAAGAAGAGGAAGCACCGGGGGGACTTGGGTCAGAGTAAAGAGAACTGGTTGGAAATGATGGACAGAATATCATGTAGGATTTGAAGAACAGCTGAAATTGAAATGGAAACTAATGCAGTAAAATAATGCAAATAAAAAGAGACGGTTTTATCACTAAGCCGACTGCGTGTTGGACTCTCATGAGGACACGTCCGTTCCTGCTGCCAGAATTTCTGCTGCTAATCTTATTTGAGGAGCCTTGGAAATAAGAAGCAATTGCTCAGGTCTTGACCTGTCTAATGAGACATGGCTGCCGGCGCGAGGTGCCACTCACATGAATGATGAATCTTGTTCGCCATCACTGCCCGACATGCCGGGCCTCATCATCAAATCTTGGTGAATGCTTCCTAAAGGCTTTGCTGCTCATCCTTTTGACATTCTGGAGGTTCGGAATGGGAAATCGTTTGTACATGAGTGCAAATACATTTTCAGGACATTACACGCCTAAGTGCCCAATGGAAAAGTACTTCAACATTTGCAGGGAATCCATTTAGATGATGTGCCAGCGAAAACTAATGCCAGTGCTACTTTTTACTTATTTTGTATTTAGGAAGCTTTTTTTTTTTTTTTTTTTTAAGTATGTGAGAGTGAAGCCCTGTCTAAATGAGACACACCATCCATCCACTCTGTCAGGTTAACCCGGAATGCCTCACCTCAGAAAATCGTCTGACGAGAGGAATGTGTGATGCCTTTTCATGCTCTTTTGTTGCTTTTTCTTGCATCACTGACATTATTACCACCGCATAATTATTTTTTTTTTGACAGGATTCAATTGATTTTTTTCCCATGTGAAAGTTCTTAGCACTTCTTTTTTTTTTTTAAATCTCAGGATTTTTTTTCTGCACAGAAAGAGAACATTGTTTCCTGTTCAAATGTTTTCTGCATTTTTGAAAACTCCCACAACCATTTTTTTTTTCTGTAATATAAGTAAATACTTGAAGGGAATTATTGGCCATACATTAGCGAGGCCAAGACAGAAATTACGGCTGTCTCCAAGTCTTATCAAAAATTGTTTTCATGGTACTCTATGAGTAATGGGTGTAACGTCACTCCTCTGGTCACACTTAAATACACACACAAGAAGGATTATGGTGCTCTTTATCTTGAGCAACGCACACACAAGACCACTTTGATCTGACACGAGGGTAAAAATAGATACTATCGTTTGTCCTGAGAAAATCTGCAGTGTCTATATGTTAAGTATAGACACCCACTTTTCTTGGAATCGCCATTTTGATTGTAGGAACACGAGCAACACTCTGAAGGGAGAAATCTCTTGCAGATGTTCCCCAAGATGTCTTGTGTTTTTCTTTAGTTGATTGTTGGAATGACTTGACTTGATAATGTCACTTCGTTTTGGTTAGAAATGTTTTTGTGTGATCAATCTGTAGTGAGTCTTTTTTCTTTTATTTCTTTTGATGATTCAAGACGTGGCTATTAGCATTCAACTTGTTTGAGGGGGAAAAATGACTATCATTGTCTAGTACTAGAGGTTTAGCCCGACTGTACAAATCAGAAAGACAGAATCGAAAATGTCTGGTGGGTTGCTGCTATCCTGTCAAAGGCGATATGAACAGAAACGAGAGACAAAGAGCAGAGACTTCCAAATTTCCTGTTCCTGACGTCGGTGATGCTGCCAACGTTGATTCAGTTTGTCATTCCAACTTCCTCCAAGCCGGAAGAATTGGCGTGCAGCTTCTCTTCCCCCGAAGCCACCTGTCTTGTGTCTTCACTCCCTTGCTGACGTCAAATGACCCCATCACAGCTGCTTCGTTGCGTACATCAAGAATGTCGTAACATAATAAGACGCATTAGCAAGCCGGCAACATTCTTTGTGAGCTAAACGAAAAGTATGCGAACCTAACAAGCCTTTGTAGGGATTTTTAAAACAAGTGCGGCTTAGACAAAGAAGATTTACTGCAGTTACTTCACCAAAGCTTGCACATAGTCAACCAGGTCAAGTCAGTTCTAACGTCAGAGTCTCTCTCCTCCTCCTCCTCCCCTTGAGCTACTCACGTGTGAGCAGGAGATGGAAGATGGAGGGACTTTCCTTTCAATAAGAAAATGAAGAGTCAAAGAATCAGATGGAGTGCATTAGCAGAGCAGAGAGCTCGTGCGGCCAGGGGAAAATTGGCTTGTGATGATGATGATGAGTCTAACAGGACAATCTTCTCGCCTGTACTCCATCGCAAGCTTCTTGCAAGCTCCCGACTTGAAATGGCTGCAGCCAAAGTGGAACTACAGGAGTCATGTTGTTGCTGTTACACACATTGTATCGGGTTTCGTCAAGCTCAAGCTTCATCCTGACAAGACAATATGACATGTTCAGCACATTTGTATCATTTCTTTTTTTTACAAATATGATTCAAGTGTGCCGAAGCTCCCTTTCTCCTTGTGTGGAAAAGCTTTCAAAGTAAACATCAGCTGACCTCAGACCATTCATTCTGCTGTCTATGACATCATACAATTCAAACCACAAGGAACCACAAAATTACACAGAGAATATTCCAGCGAGTGAAGTGTTGAAAGAAAATTTGTCGCATTCACGAAATTTGAAAAGAAGTTGCGTCTTAGACGAGCGGGCACCACATAAGTGACTGTCATGACTCAATTAATTGATGCCAGCATGAAAAGAGAAGAGTATTTCTAATTCATGTGCATGTTTAAAAGAGGATATAATTTATTCCCTTTACCTTCCTTGATTGGTTTCTTTATGTGCATGAGTCATAGTTCATATGCAAAGTGTGTCGCTCTAATTTCTGAAGTGAATTTACACTCTATAAATAACTTTGACTTGGCAGGTGAGCACAAATTATGGCCCAATAAAGACGATATTATTGCTTGAATAAAATACAGCTCAATGAAAATGCAAAGTTTTGTCAAATTATACATCAAACACAATATGATTTTCTCTGACCTGAAACAGGACAACAGAAAACATCGGAAGAGGGAAATGATAAGGAATGCAGGAATTCCTTCATATGCACATGTGGAGTTAGAACGTTGCGGACGTGTCTCAACAGCCAGTCAGGGAATCATAGGTTGCACTTTCAACACATTCACCATCTCGCTCGTCTTGCTCTAGGCCTGTCGTAAACATGACATAAAGAAGATGACATACCTGTTAGAATAAAGACACGACCTTTAAGGGATCAACAACATGCAGGAAAAACAAACTGTTGTTGATGTTGCTCTGAATCGACGAGTGACAGGATGCGATAACTGCTTTTCACTTCTTGACCCTCTCGGTCTGAAGCATTTAAGTTCATGTGTATCCATCTGAAGTTCAAAGTAAGGAAAAGTGAAAGGAAATGTGAACACATGACCCTCTTAGAGGATATGCCTCAACTGATCTTTTGTCATGGCTTTGCTCGGGTGATACCAGGTGCATGAGGAAACGGAAAAAGTCCACTCGGAGAACATAAAGGGACATTTTTAGTTGAGTTGTTGAAAATTAAACTGTGGCCAACAAAATGTAAAGTGTACAATGCAATTTTGGAAAAAGGCGCATTTGAAGTTGACAGTGTTGACCTTTTGAAAATGACTCTTCTGCGGTATCATGATACAAAAAAATGTTTTCAAAGAGACCTTTAGAAAAGACGAAGCAAAAAAAAAAACAACAGACCGTAAAATATCATTACCTAATGTTTTACAGACACCTACATATGCAGCTGTAATGGGAGATAATGATTTCTGGGTCAACACCTCGTATGCCTAACATGAAAAGCCTTGACATTTTCCACAGTGACATACAACATGTCGAGGTCAGCTGAGTTTTCAAATGAATCAGACTCGAACAGATTCGTATAGAATCGAGCACTATATATATATTTGCAGAATGAACTGAGTGAAAGTGAAAATGAAGATGCCATATTGGAAGAAACGAGCTTCAGTGGACAGAGCCAATCATGGTGTGCCCTGTGACTGTGATGAAATCCTAATAAAATTGTCACAAGAGAGTAATGGTCACAGGCAGCCATGGAGCTTGACCTCAAATCTAGAAACACAACACCGCCCCCTGCTGTCGGAGCGAATACCCCCTCCAACTAACCCCCCTCATTCCATTGTGGCTCATGATGAAAGACTCTCGTCCTTCATGAAGGCCCATTGGATGACCACGAACTGTTCAACCTCTCCTTTTTCTCCTTGACATATTCTTACTTTCAAAAACCTTGCCAGAGTGATGCATTCTTCACGCTTTGGCATGCAGAAAGGGAGAGAGAGAACGAGAAAAAAAACCAACAACATTCAACCACATCTGGTTTTGCTTTGCTGCTGGGATCTCTCGACGTTCAAGCGGGTCTTAACAATTAGGTTCCAAGTGATAAATGGTGGCTCACTCTGCTTGTTTGAACACCGCATACTGCAATTACAAAGCTTGTAATTGGTGACTCCTGGAAATGCACTGAAAGAAAATTGTGAAGAAAAAGGCCTTCAAAATGAGATCAACTGAAATGAGTAAACACTGACTGGCTCTTCTCTGAGGATTTCAGCTCAGGGGACCTCGTGAACCATGCTGGCTATTATTAGAGAACCACTGGAGGGCAGTGAAAGAACTACGTGTGGCAGATAGGATCATTTTTACTGCTCTCGTATGTGCATGCAGCCAAGTAATCAGTCAACAGAATGTGAAAGTAAGGCCATGCATCATTTTTCTCAAGACACAAACGTGGGGCTTCCATGTCTCTCCTGCTCGGCCCCTCCCTTTCTGTGTGATCCCTGTGGAAAGGTTCCACCTGCTTTCTTTGGTTGCACTCGTTTAGGGTGGTGCTACGGATAAAATGCTTTCTGGTTTACCAATAAACTGTGACTGTTGCATAACCGGCTTGAAACCCTAATTTGAAACTCCAACAAAAGTGTCAAAGCCTGTACTGGTGCGGTGGATGAGAATTTTCTCATGTCCATGTCCCTCAATCTGTCCCCATAAATACACAATCAGTGTTCTGGCGCTACCGCCCTCTTGGCTCAAATGTCCCTGCTTTGCGGCATAGCTCTTTTAAATATAAATTAACAAATAGAAGAATGATGTTGTGCCATAAAAACAAAGGATGCAGGCTGAAGATATTTTATATATAATCCTTTTTTCCCCATTACTATTTTATGACCAGCTAACAGTTTGCCAGGATGCAAAATTGTTTCTGGTAATATCAATATTTCCGCTAGACGATATGGAGACTGCAAGTCGCCATGCAAACAATGCGGAAAATTATTATTTGACTTTTGATCCTGAAAGGGATACCAAAGATACCTCCATAGGTAATTCTGTTGTGAAAGCGTTCCACATGTTTTGTTTTAAGTTGAAATGTACAAATTTTAACATATGCTGCAGTTTTCCTGATTAGCGAGGGCTAATTTTCAAATTTAGCTACATCTAAAATGTTGCATGATATTTGCACTATTTATGTTATTGCAAATTATTTTCTTCCTCTTTTTTAATTTTTGACTCCAAGAGGAAGCCAAATTTTGGTCATAGATGTACCTATATAGTATAGAAATTGTAGCTCTATATCAAAGACATGAAATATGATAGAGAAACCAATAACGATATACTACGCATAAAATCAAGCCTTGTTTTGCGTGCGCACTGAAAATCAACACTATGCACAGAACACGGGGACGGCTTTTAAGTGCTGGATCCCGTTTCACAAAATTGACTTTTGTGCTCTCTGAGAGGACAAAGGTTGCGCCACTGTATTAAACATTAAAGGCTTGCAAGATAGAATTGCATTTGGAGGCTCAGCATTTTGTGACTTGAGAAGCACCGTGTGCTGGCTAACTTGAATTCAAACTGCTGGAAACCTTGACTTGAAAAGCTTAAGCCTCATGCCTGCTGCTTCAAAAGGAAGATTTTATTTGTTTTTGCTGCTCTTTGTTCGACTTTGTTTATTCCCTTATAAGGTCAAGGATGGAGTTTTATCCAGTTTTTCCAGTTTTACAGAAATCATACTCTTGACTGCGCTTGACAGCATATTAAGTTGACACGTTTGTTTTTGCTGCTTTCATTTGGTTAAGTCACATGACATAAGTTCACAAAGCCCCAGGGACAAACTTGACAGGGATTATCGCCGTTCTCTTGCAGCCATTGCTAACCTTGCACATTCAGAAAATAGATTGCTTTTGTGATATCTTGCACAACCGGGCCCATCTATCGGAGTCAACCAGAGCTCCGTTTTTGAGAAAACTGTCAAAAATCAGGACCACTTGAATTCCCAGTTCAGGTTGCAATTGCCTCCATCCATCCAGCATAAGTAACAACATCAGAGTCATATGCCAGGAAAATTGAGGAGCAAGTGGACGCTAGTCTTTATTGACATGCTCGCATGCACACATAACAAGAGCAGGGCTTTTACGCTTGATAAGGCCCACAGCAAAATGTAGGCCATAGCACATAACGAGTAGACAAGCTGAGTTCACACACATCAAACAGACTCCACGGCTGGAAAAAAAAAAAAAAAATCAACAACAAAAATAGCCTTTGATATTCATGAAATTATGACAAGGTCAAAAAAGGCCAAATTTAAACCTGATAGATTTGGACTTCTAATTGATGATGATGGAGCAGTGCGTCAGCTCCTACTTTTGTGCTCGGTGTCCACACGCTGCGATGCTGTAGGGCTGAGCGCATGACAGCTGCTCTCCTTGCTTGTCTACGCTCTCCATCCCACACCACCTCCACTCAGTTCCTCTGAACCAAAAAAAAAAAACACTTTCATCTCTTGACCACTGACAGCTGATGCGCCTCTACGCTTCCATGCTATCAAATCGAAGACTTGTGGAAATCACCACCGCATCTTTTTTTTGTTTTGTTTTGTTTCCATGAGCACATCAGTGGCGTTTGAGGGTCCCGATTCGTTCATTAGTCTATGATCCAGATTTGACTCTGCGCTCATAAGCCTGATGAAACCTCGGCCGGAGGCAAGAGGCTGAGAGGATCAAGGAGATTGCCTTTTGCAGAGTCACGAGGCTTTGCTAGTTTCCACATCATTACAGCTCAGTCCAACACACTTGGCTTTTCCTTGCTACTTGAAAATATGACGTGTATGATGTCATTGACTTTGCTGAAACATCTTGATATCGGAAGGTGTTTGATAAGTGAAACCTAATCACGGTTTAATTCAAAGGCTTAGATGAGATACTCTGTCCACAGAGGAAAAATGACGCACAGACACAGAAGAATGGAAAAGGCAGTGATGGAGATGTCAGGGTGTTATTATCTCATTTTTCGTGCGCTCTTTCTATTTCAGATAAATCTCACCTGGCTCACATTTTCAAGTCGATCCTGTGAAACACATGATCCCGTCACCCCTATCTGTCTGCATGCTTTTTCTTTCTTTCAATACAAATTTAATGATCAAGTACGAAATCTGTTGGAAATAAAATCACCTGATAAGACTTAATACATTCTGTTTGTTACATTGAGATGCAGCCGAGTTGCGATAAACAGATGACAAGACCAGGAAATGTATTTTCCTGATCCAAGTTGCTGCATCTTATTCATTTTATTGCATTTTTTTCAAATGTGCACTGTCTGAGGGATAAATAACAGTAAAGCAAAAAAAAAAAAAAATCTATTTCCTCTGTTTGAAACTTTTGCTCTAATATAAGGAAAAAAACAAGAGACAGAAGTTGTTTTTTCTTCTCCTTAAAAAGGAGGTGAGCTCAGGTGAGCTCAGTGGGCGATAGGTAATAACAGCCCATTGTTGGATTCTCGCCCAGAATTGTCCATTTCCATGGCTGCAGAGTTTTCAGCCGTAGGGATTCCAACATGTGAGTGAGCATAGCAGGCTCTTTCAGCCTACTCGGCTTCAGATGGTTTCTTCAATTTCGTTGTCCAATCTTTAGGACTGCTCCATTTATTTCACGTGTCAGCCTCTTTCCATTCACAACATGAGCATGCAAATCAGAAGAATGTTATTATTTTTGGGCTTGTTCACACTGTGCATATTCCAACAGCAGTGTGCCGCTGCCGCTAGGCAAGGTTATTGATTTCAGAATTTGGCATGTAAGCACGGTCACCCCTCAGAAAGCAAACTAATTGTTATTTACTCCAAACTTTCAATGAGGTGTATTGACAGCTTACTCCCGGTAGATCCTGCAACGCTAATTTAAGCATGAAATAAGTCAAAACAAAAACTAAAAGAAGAGGATGGTGCAGCTTACCAAAAAAAAAAAAAACTTGGACAAGCACATGTCTATTTTATTTCCGTCTTAACCCTCAGGCCATACAAAGAACAACAACAAGACCGCAATGAGGAGTGGAATCTCCCAGTTATGCTCAGAATATGAATCCAACCTGAGATCTGGTTTAAATAAGTCTAAACATCTGCGAAAGGAGCTGAAACATGCAGTCTGGAGAAGGCACAGATCGGAGATAACGCTGGGTAATTTCTTTTTTCCAGTAATTTGTTCTGGATTTACTCAGTTTAGTTCACTGATAAATATTAGCTTTGCTTTTGTTCCTTTTTGAAAATGTCCCATAAAAATAGGGCAACACAATTTTCTAAACATTCTTCAAACGAGACATATTACGAAGCCTGTAGTTTCTTCACGACATCCCCACCGGTGATCCCCCCGCCCCTACATTAATCTCCAGTATCAACTTACATGTTGGGTCATCCATTAGCCATGCCAAATAATTTGTCTCTCAGCAATTAGACATTTAAAAATAGATCCAAAGTAGTTCAAGGTTTTATCCGTCTAGGGACCACCAAAGATTAAGGTGCGAGGTGTATCATGGAGGATAAGACGACCCACAGGTGATTAATTCATACAAATCCCGAGTCTTCATTTTACCAGTGGAGGTGCATTAAAGCCTGTGGACCTTTTTCATCACCGGCAATCTTCTGCAAAGAAATTCGTTGACCCCTAACGCTCCACAACCATGACGTGACCTCAGCCCACAGCAGACTTGTATGCCTGTACACATATGAAGGAGGAATTGACATTTAAATCAAGCAACCGGATTAGTACGCGCAGACAGGTGTTACTTAAGATAGACACTTCAATCCACGAAAACGAGACTTCTATTTGCTTGCCGAGAAGGTTTACTGGAGTATCTTCGCTGTGCATAAACATTTGGCCATGAGCAGAGAGATGAAATGAAGAGATGAAATGAAGACCTGTTGCATTGACATGTTCTACATGACCAAGGATTGACCCAAATGGCGGAGGCATCCATCAAGTTTAAAATTTCGTAGACGTTTTTTACCTGAGGCTTTTGTTCCCTTCTCATATTTGATGTGAAGTCAAGTCCTTTTAATTTCTGCTTCATCTGTGTACGTGGTGTTTTTGCTTTTCGCAGGTCAACTTGATGTTATTTTCAAATTGTCTGCTGTTTGTGATGTGCAAGGCTGTGGCATGCAATTTGCTCAACACTGAGGTTTTCATCACAGGTTGTGTTTTGACTGTTACCGGGCCCGTCATTCAAGCTGTCATCAAGTGGCAGCTCGATTTCTCTGATAGTCGTATTGACAACACAGATTGACGGCAGAAGGTTCATCACAGAATTCTCAGATTTTTTTTTCTACCCTTCAATTTTTAAAACTGTCAAAGCAGTTTCTGATCAGCTATGTGAAAATATTCGTCTTTTCGGCCGCATAGCTTTTTTTTACGTTCTTAACCCCGTGGTATGCAGTCTGGACCTTCAAAGCTCTTGTCATTGAAACACGCTCAGAAGCACTGACCTTCATTTACAATGTAGACAATTTATTTCCAACAGTCCACCATCTTTTTTTTCACATTGTGTCTGAATATTGAATTCTGCTTCTTCTTCTCTATGTGTTGCGAAGTAAATGCAATCTGGGTCAAACCCTTTAGAATCTCGAGTGCTTGCTCACATCACATACACACAATAATCATGGCAGTTTCTTTTTTTTTTTTTTTAACCATTCAGTTTATATTCACCGCTGTCATGCCTTCGCTTGAGCTCAGAGTGAAATTGGAGAGAAAAAGCTAGTAATTGCATTCTTTATGGACAAATACTGTGGGCGTAAAAATAATGCTGATATATGTTACAGTCATCCCTCGCTACATCGCGGTTCAATTATTGCGCCTTCAGTACATTGCGGATTTTTCTCCAAAATAAAAAAACAATCACAAATTCAAAAGAAACCTTCTAAATTGAGGCATTATGGCATGACAGTTTCCCACATGCCAGCAGAAGCCAGGGAGTGTCCACACAATTGCAATAAAAAAGTTGTTATAATAAGAGTTCCAAAAACATATTTACAGTATAGTACCTTTTTACAATTTTTTTTATAATAATAAGAGTTCTAAAAACATATTTACAGTATGTACACTTGTACCTTGTTATAAAAAAAAATGTTATAATAATAAAAACGTTCTAAAAACATATTTACAGTGTGTATACTTTAGCTACATATAGATATGACACGCAAACGCACACACACACACACACATACACGCACACACGAGAATTTTTAATGTAAAATATGTCCCTTAGTTTAATCATGGTTGGCGATTGCTGCTGGAGTATTATATAGCAACATTGTCTTGAGTCTGCAGATTAATGTTGATCCAAAATGCAGCCACATAAAACCATGTGGGGGGAGAAAAAAACTCTGAAAGAAGAAATGCTTCAAACTGACAGACGTGGAGCATAATTTGTGAGCATGTGCACATTTGACATCATTGAAATGAGTGAAACTTTCAATCTGAGAATGCGGATTCATATCGCTGCAGTGATTTACACAGAAGACATCAAAGTTTAATCCTGTCCACACGACTGGGAACAAAGTTGTTCGTCTTCACGATACTGAATACGTTGAGGCAGACTCGTATCCATCAGGGAAGCTGATAGGTCTCAATCACACAGCCGAGGATCATCATAGAAAAGTCGAACATCTTGCGGCAGATGTAATGAAACCCGCAGAGAATGAAGCCCATCATCATCATCATCATCACCCTGTCAGACGAGGACTACACGAGGAGAAACAAACGAATGTGTGCCTGAATTAAAAACTGTGGCAAGACTTCAGAAATACTGTCCTTGATGCTCTTTTAAAAGGCCAAACAAAAACGACAAACAGCTTTTGGGGATTAAAAAACTGAATTAAACCTTTGCACTCAAGCTGTACATGCACAATAAAATGACATTGGGTACAAGGCTGCGTGTCACATGGCTTTTGTAAGAATTGACACAACCATGTGAATTTTCCAGAAAAGAAAATATATTGTATACCCTTGTTTTTTTGCTTCCCATTCACAGTTTTTGTTATTGTGCGACAAGAAAACACAGGTGCGATAAAAGAACGGAATGTAACACCAAGGGAGGGAAAAAACAGCACATCTGTTGTGGGTCACTGTGTTGTCAAGCAGACGCAGCATATGGGCCGCTTCCTCTTGGCCCTCGCAGCCATATCTCAGCCCCACTAATCTGACAGCAATGACACCCTCCGGAGAAGCCGTGAGCCAGGTTTTAATGAACTCTGGACGTTATTAAGCTCATTATGTCCAGACTCTCCTTGCCGCTCGGCTTGACTCACCTGCGCGAATCGGAACGTTTGACGTGACGATACACACATGCATCATTTGACGTGATGATACAATTTCTGTTCTCTGATTTTAGATATGGTATTCCGGCCAGCCTTTCTTTTCAGCACCTTTAGGCACGGAATGCAAATGTTGATATTTGCTTAACGTAGAGCTAAGCAGACAATATGCAAAGGCTATTAGTATTCACAAGACGTTGCATGCAAATACATTTTTCATATCGTGTACGCTAGTCTTGTCAACCTTGGCTGCTTTACTATTGCATAAATCAGCCTCCGAGTGTCATTAGCCCTTTGAGAACTATGTGAACATGATCTCAGATATCACCACTGTGGACTGCCATCTGGGATATGTTGATTTTGTTTGCTGTCATAATTGGTTCTTCAAGTGTAACGTTGTGATTTAAAAGATGATTGACCATTCTAAAGTGATGTCAAGATAAAGAGAAGCAAAACATCTATTTTATATTGCATAATTTTACCACCCAAAAAAAAAGATGTAATAATTGTAAACAGTTTGCTTCTTGTATTTCAATAGCTGGTATTGTTGAAGTCTTCATGCTGTCGTTACAATGAGTGACTCGAAGCGATACAGTGCAGAAACACCCGCAGTGCAGCGTGACAAGAGGAATTGGCCATAAAGATATTGATCGGCAGCCAAGGTGAAAGCGCTAAAAATTGGACATTCATTATTGAAGCTTGATTTTTGTAGAAGCTCTAAATGTGATTTATTACCAAGATACAGCAAGTAAAATAACCCTTTAAAGGTCAATTCCTTAAAGGTCACAGCTTCTGCATTTCTTAATTGTATTTCCATGAATTTAATTGGGATTCAGCTGCAATGAAGCAAATTACAATACATTACATAGATTATTCACTACAGTGTAAATTTTAAACTTTTTCCTTTTTTTTTTTTTTTTTTTTTGCTAATAGGGTATTCTCAACACCGTAATGTATATTGGTCTATTTTGGGAAACAGCATGGCTCCATGCAAACGTATTTAAAAAAAAATAGAAGCCGAATTCAGACCTTAAATCAGATTTGGAAGGGAACATAGTCCAGTACATAAATGTATTCATGTAAGAGTACCTTATACATATTTTTAAACCTAAAAAATATTCTACAAAATAAGTACTTGAGCAATAATAATAATAAAAAAAAAGATATTTGCAAAATAAAATTCATGTCAGCAGGTGCTGATCTGGTAAAGAATACAATTTACATAAAATGTATGTTAATGCAACACAGTAGTATGATACTGCAGTTTAAATGAGGACAGTCGT
Organism: Syngnathus scovelli; assembly: GCF_024217435.2. NCBI lineage: Eukaryota > Metazoa > Chordata > Actinopteri > Syngnathiformes > Syngnathidae > Syngnathus > Syngnathus scovelli. The sequence goes on along the minus strand of NC_090857.1, from coordinate 3,364,122 downwards.
GCAAAATGACAACAACACTGACTACAAATACAAAAGAGAGGTCAAGTGGCCTTGAGAAAGAACTATTGTTGCTATAATAAGACAGCTGACATTATGTGAGCGTCCCATTGGTTGTTATTTTTTTATGCATTGACAGGATGACAGTCCCTGGGGCCTGAAAGCTGGCAGTGGAGGGAAGCCAGTCGAGGGAGTCTGACACTCAAGAGTATCGGGAATAGCAGATGGGAATGAAAAGACAGTAGGCGGCATATTGTTAATAGTGTCACTGAGTTTGAGTTTAGAATGAAGCCCTATTAGAAAAATGGACATACAGTTCAGCATTTATTTATTTAGAGGGATTCACTCCTTAATATTTATTTGGGACTGCATGTTTGTGTGTGTGTGCAGTCATCTGTCCTATGGTTGTTTTTTTTTCTTTGTTGGGCAACTGATGGGATTCGTGGCACCATCAGTGTGACATGGATAAAAATGTAAAAATGATTGTTTACATTAGTTTGCCAGTCTAATTTAGGACACTATTTGCAACATGCAGATTCTCCTTGTTCTCTTGCATGTATTGTTAAATGATTGTTAGTAATAAAAAAAAGAAAAAGAAAGGTGTTTCATAATGCCTCCCTCTCGGCTGTCAGGCTGTCCTTCCAACAAACCTCCTCATCCCCACTCACTTTGTTTTAAAGACTCAAGAGACTGTCAAGACAGGAGTTGATTGTCCTCACATTGTTTTAATAAACAAATAAGCTGCGTAAGGAAAGTCTATATATTATTTAATTATTCAAGAAAGCAATGGACATATAGATGAAGCTCAAAATTGGGTTCCTCCATTAAAGCAGAAATGTGAGTATTGAATGATGGGTCGTAATGATCTCAAACAAAAGCTTATTAGTGAAAAAAGGCATAAAGTGTAAATTTGGACATTTTCTGTTTGCTCAATACTGGAAGAGGATATTGCTTCTTCTCTGCAAACTTTATTCCAGTGATTGTCAGTTCCACTGGGAGTTGTCATGGATTAACACGAGATGGCAATCGTCCACAATACCAAACTTCACTAAACTTCCATCCGCATCTGCTCGTCTGCCGATGTGTGGTTTGAGAAGAAAAATAGCGAGCCAGGTGGGGTTCAATAGTTTAAAACAACTTGTACAGGAGCATTTTGTTCGACAGTTGTAAACACTTTCCATTTTTCTCTACCTTGCCCAACTACTTGTTAACACCCCAATTTCCTCAGACCTCGCCAAACATGAAAGTGTGAGAGATTAATCTGTAACCATGCAAGGTTCAAGGTTGGTGAAAGTTTTTAAACAGAACCAGCAGTAGCAGTTGGTAGACGTACTGTATGAACTATTTCCATGAGCGGCAGACAGCATAAAGGAGTTTGTTTGCTCTGGTAGACACGATGCAATTAGCGAAAATACATAAAATGATTCCAATTAAGTCAAGAGCAATTCAAGGCCAGTAATAAAATCCAAATATGATATTTAATTCAACAGCTTGTGTCGGAGAAACACAAACACCGTTGGGTTCACGAGGAAAAACAAAGTTCAGATGAATGCATAAAATGCATCGACAAGGTATTGTTGAACACGATAATGGTACAGCCCAAATGAGCCGAGCCCCTTGGAATTTCATCGAGAGAATTCTCTCCCGAGCAAGCGTAGTAATCATATTTGGCTCATATGATAAGTGAGGTAGACTGAATGTGTTGCTCCTGGATAATGTAAAAGCTTGCCTAATGAAAGAGCAGTAAAGGCTGGCTGGGGTGTGTTCTTTTCTGCTGTCAACAAAGAACGGGAGCCATTGTGCAGCAGTAGGAGAGCAAAATGCTTCATACCCCCAGCGGGGGCAAGGCAGGAGAGGGGAGGGGCTTGGGTTCAGCTAAAAGACACTGCCTAATGAAGGGTGCCTGTGAGCAGTGTCGGCAGACTATTCATTCCACCTAGTCAGCAACCATCCATACCACCACCTCCACGAGTAGGTGCGCTGCAGACCCAACAAGGGGTGTGATGTAAACAAGCCAAAGCCCCCCCCCCCCCCCCCCCCCCTAATTAAAGGTAAGCACATATTCTTTCACTGGAGTGCACTCAACATGCAGGGGTGTCTGCATAATATGTCACGCTGTGCTAATTACTGGCGGTAGCAGAGAGCCTGAATAGCTAAATATGTTTTGCCAAGATCAAGTACTGTCCAGAATGCTTGCCAGGAGGTCCTATTAGGAAATGAGTCCTTCAGCTCAGGGAGGTAAAAGGATTGCACTTTTTGCCATGAGCCGTTCATGTCTTAAGTCTTTAAAATGTGGGTCACATACCAGAGCAGTAACCTTGGAATTTGGGGAGAAAATAAAGGAGCCTTTGATGCCCGTCTCACAACATGGCCACTGCATAAAATCAGGCTGCATCTGTTATGCCAAGAAAAAATAAATTATACAATTTTATATATATATATATATATATATATATATATATATATATATATATATATATATAGCTGTTTCACAGACACTGCAAACTGTGGAGAAATTTTGGCAGCTCCTTCCTCGGAATCTAAAAACACATTTTGTTCTCCCGAGGCGCGGCGGCCTCAAGACTAAATGTGCACAACAAGATAGTAAATGCGCTTCCTTTCAGGCCCCTGTAGCTATATTTTTAAGAAGAGCTTTCCAGTTAAAGAAAGCACCTCTCAAAACATCACACAAAATGCCACTTTCACTGCTTTCATTTTGGCATCGCAGGAAAAAAATAAATGTACACTGATGATAAAAAAAACCACCCAAGGTTACAAAGGGCAGTATTGGAGAAGACACATGTCCAAAAAGAAATATTCCGTATTCTGTGTGTTTGGACTACAATAACGCCTTGTATCCACATAATTGCTCAGATTTTGCATATTTTTTAAAAAACAGAGTGACCTTACCCATAATGTGAACGAGTGTGTTCTGACAGCTTGTGTGTAGTGTGTGCGCTATATGGAATGACCAACACAGCACACCACACACATAACTAATATCTCCGCCCCCAAGCCAGATGTCTGACTGACCTAAGATTCTGCCAAAAGGCATCCACGCTGCGGTGAAATAAAAAAAAAGAGAATAATAAAAGCTAAAACAAAACAAGTTAGATTATCTGAGAACGACATTGCAGTTGAACACAATGAAACAAATTCGAAACAAGCATTAAAAAGTTTCCACAACGTTTTGCCTGTTCTGTCTTGCTGCTCATTAAACATGGCGGATGCGAAGATCCCCAGAAAAGTGCAAAAGCAGTTTGAGGTCTCTTCTCGGTTAATTGGCATTGATGGATGATCACATGAAGACACAGCTTGACTCGACTGTCTCTCATACAAAGAGACAACAGAAAAGCTTCACAAATTCTAGCCAGTCATTTTTCACAGCCAAACACTTTTCTTTCTGCCAAGCCTTTTTTTATTTTTTTATTTTTTATCACATTACTATCAGCATTCATGTGCAATTGGCAAGCCAACACTTGGCTCCCCTTTGGAAATTCTGCTCAAGAATCTTTTCCAATTATTGATCTGTTGGATTTAAATGTGAAGTTCCTCCATTGAGACGATTACACTCAATCCGTCCTACCTATCATTCGCTATTGATAGCTGCTCTCCACGGTGCGTTTGGTAACTGTGAAATATTTGTTTTTCTCCATAGCACCCATCTGCTGTGTTGTTCATAATTTGACCAGCATTGAAAAGCAACATTTTTCCAATTAACTCTGGCGAAAACACAATCAGGAGCTAACGCTGCCCGTGTAAGCATTTACGTCCGTACGTGGCGTGATGGGTTTGACATTTGACGTGCTCGGCCACTCAGCAGGGCGACGAGAGAAAGCAACGGCTTATTAAGTGCTCAGATATTCTGATTGCAGCCACCAGCGCTGCCAGTAATGAGATAGAATATCAGCAGCCCTCAGTGACTTCCATTCGCATCAAGCCTGGGGAGAAAAAAAAAAGAGCTGTGGTGACATTTGGAATCTCACTGGAGACACTTTAGTAGCCCACAAAGCATGCAAACTTGCCACATGTGACATATTGCAGGAAGAAAAAAAAAACATTTTGCTATTCATATCACAGATAGGAGTCATCAGTTGGAGAGCTGTTCCAAATATTCGAGTTTTGTGCATTTCTGCTTTGGGCTCGGTTTGAAAGAGCAGACACACAATGTGAAAATAAATTTCTGTTCTCACAATTTTGTCAGGAATCGGATGGAGCAGGGTGACCAAATGCAAAGACACACTCGGCAAAGTCACATGACCTAACAAACAAAACCAACAACAGGACTGACCAACAAAGACGTGAGACAAAAAGACATGAAGACATTAAGTCGGCAACAATGACCCGACTGGTCGTGAGGGGCAGACAAGACTTATATACACGACAGGTAACAAGAGGCAGGTGAGAATAATCCAACTTATCATGGGCACACAGGAGGGGAGGGGCGAGCACACAGACAGAAACCATGACAACAGACACATAGTGGAATGGCTGGGGGACGAGACGCAAGAGTGGTTTTGATTCTCCACACCCAAATCTGAAGCAAGACGACAGAGGTCAAATAAGTACATGATTCTTTATGCATTGCGCATTTGGATGGCTGAGTAAAGCAAAAAAATAAATACAATTAAATTGAAAAGGCAGCAACTGCCTTTCTGTTTAGTGTCATTTCCTTCCATTGTCAATTGGTAAGTCAAGTCACAAGCCTGCCATTTGTTTAGCATATGTACATGCCTCATAAATTTGAGTGGGGCTGTTTCCAAAACCACGGCTCCTTCCTTTTTTTTAGTGCGTAATTTAATATTCATACACAGGTTTTCTCTCAGTACTCCAACTTCCCCCTCGGTTGATTGAAAATTCTGATGTAGGATGATTTTGTGTTTTTTGTCCATTTGAACCAAAAAATTTTGTGCAGCTGGGCGACTGCAATTTATCTTGCACTTAAGTCAAATTCAACATGATTAATTATAATTTTATTTTTATTTGAATAAACTTGTTTAAAGCATACAAAAGCAGAGTTCTTAGCCTGCCTAATTAATGTTGCAGTCTAACGAAATATTGTTGACTTTGGCTAAACCTCACGTTTTGGAAACCTTGAGGAAAAAATACCAGAGAACTTTTTTATTTATTCATTTTATTTTGTAGGCACACCAATTTGTTTTGCTGACAAATATGTAGTTATTTGAAATTTTGCTGAAGAATAAGCAGACGGTCCGGCTGTATTGCAAAGGCTCGACTGGATTCCCCCCCACTCACAGCACATGACATCTGTAAAATGGGATTCGCTATCACAGTGCTCGGTGGAAGCCATTACTCTTGGGAAGAAAAAAAAAAAAAACACTTTTTCACATTTTTCTCTGCTCCGAGCCAGCGAACAGATAACACTATCCTTTGTTATCTGGCCGTATATTTTGCCCCATACATCAACGGTTACAGCGAGATCGCATCAATTTGACATCCTGTTTGAGCATTTATAAACCTATCCAGGCTTTATATTTTCGATATTGCCCCGCTCCCCTCCATTAGTTTCTCGCAGCCCATGCTCCCATTCAGCCATTGTTATTTCCAAAGCTTGCACAAGATCTATTTGGACAGTTTTGCTCCCGCATTAATGGCTGGAAATGAAAACGAGGCCATTGTTGACTGGACAAAAGGAGCTACTGCTCTGAAAAGCGGTGCTGATTGTCTGATGTGATTTGACACCTCTGGTCAAACTCCCAAGAGGACAAAAATCTTTTCATCTTCACATTCAAACCATTTTTGAAGTCTTGCACGATTCAGTGTAAAATGAGAATCACGCCTGTTAAACTAATAAAAAGAATACAGAAAAAAATGTAACAATAATAATGACTACAGTGTTGAATGTTTAATTTGGGAATGATTTCGCTACCATCTGTTGAGCAGATATTTGCGATTCACTCACTGACTTGGACAGCTTTGACCTGATGACGGTGCCACATGGAAACATATGAGAGCAAGCTATGACATGTCCAGCACTGGGGAAATCATTAACTTCTCTACCTACGTTTCCAGACTGTTATTTCCAAACTCGGCACACCAGATGTCAAACAGGAGCAAAGCCAGCGGAAACGTCAGAGGATCAATGAAAGTCATTGAGATGCTTCACCGAGCCAATTGCGGGTAGCTCATGAAGAAATGTATTATTAAATATTCCACCATGCCAATTTGGCCCAAAACACACAAACCATTTAAAGTAGTGAGTACACAGAACATTAACTAATCAATGGACAGATGAAGTGTACAATAAGTGCGAAAGGTTAACAATAACAAGAAAGGTACATTATATAATAAAATATGGAATTTATATACAAGGAAATGTCAGCCCCGTTCTGCCTTAAGAGAATAGTGATGGAGAATATGTTTGACAGTTCAAGAAAGTGTGAGTAGTGTTAAAGGTCACAGCAGTAAGTCTAGATGACATCTTACAGTATGCTAATTAAACTGCACCCAAATTGACATAAAATTGCCTTTTCCGTTTCACACCTCAATCTGTTGCCATCACAACGAAGGTGGCAAGTTTTACATGTGGTAAGCGGTTGAAAATGGATGGAAGGAAGTTTGATTAGAAGGTCCTCGCTTTGATGGCGTCGTCTAACCGCTCGCCGTCTCTTGGGTGCATCTTAACTTGGTATCTTGGGAGCGCTTTGATATGCTCTGATTAACCAACAAAAAGCTCTGTATTTTTTCTTTGCTATTCCCTTTGAGCCTGTCCCAGCTGTGCAAAAGTTAAGTAGGAACCACTTCAGTACTAATGGGATGAAAAGTCACGCAAGTAGAAAATGATATCCACTTATTGCATCAAAAAAGATTAGACCAACGTACATTTTAATGCAAATGTGATTGAAAAATTTAGCCATTACCTTTTAATCGTGAAATATTGCAATTGTCTTTTTTTATCCACGGAGCATTCAAGGATTTTTTTTTTTCTTGTGATGATGAATAGCAGTTTTCTTTTTATTCATTATTTTATCATTCTCCAAAGAATATTCAAAATTTGAATAGAAAGTCCACACTTTGAAATATTGTTCGGCAGAGGACGAGAACAAGGCCGACCTCACAAAAGAACACAGAGAAAACACAACGTGCCTCTTGCCACTGATGCCTGCCTCGGGGATAAAACAACATTTGGAAAGGCTAGCCCAGTCGTGTGACCTTGGGCCTCGGCCTCGTTCTTGGACAGCAAAGGTTAAACAGGTTTTGCATACCAAGAGACGTGACCTCTTGTTTTGGCTCCCACATAATCGTAGCCATGTGATGGCTATTCAATCTCGCTTCTCCTCTGTTTACTTTGTCCGCAACACCTGCTGCCTCTGAGCCAGTAAGTGAGAGGTTGCACACAAGAGCAGCACGCTGGACGTGGGAGTGCTACACACACACGCACATACACACACACACTTACGAATTAACTGCCAGAGCAGTGATAAGAACCCTCATCCCGTCTGTTTCCTCGCTCATCGGAGACTTCATAACGCGAATCCCTGCCAGAAAAACAGACCTCTCCGAGTTAGGATCTATTACATCTGGTACAAGAGAAGCAAAATTTAAGCCCCGTATTTGCACAATATATATTTCACTGGGCCCGGTGAATGTACTGTATTGAACAAATCTACTTTTTCTGCTGAGAACCTCGTTATGTTGGAACACAGTTTTCTCTTTGTGCATATTCTGTATTATATAACCGAGTTTGTATATTGATGATAATGAGGAGTTGTTGAACTAAAATCCTGAAGGCAGAAATAATGAAGCTGCACTGGTAGTCTTACTGTCGATATATAGAAGAAAGAATAACATTAGTTTGTTTTCTGGCTTGGCATTGTTTGTTGTTTTCTATGGTCATGAGCTATAGAATGGGTCGAGCTATCTCTTAGAGATAGGGTGAGAATCTCGGTCAACCGGGAGAGACTCGGAGTAGAGTCGCTGCTCCTCCACGTTAAGAGGTGATGAGGTGGCTCGGGCATTCTCTCAGGATGCCTCCTGGACGCCTCCCTGGGGAGGTGTTCCGGGCATGTCCCACCGGTAGGAGACCCTGGGGACGACCCAGGACGCGCTGGAGAGACTATGTCTCTCAGCTGGCCTGGGAAGGCCTTGGGATCCCCCGGGATGAGCTGGATGAAGTGGCTGGGGAGAGGGAAGTCTGGGAGTCCCTCGTAAAGCTGTTGACCCCGCAACCTGACCCCGGATAAGCGGAAGAAGATGGATGGATGGATGGTATTGTTCCATTACCTGACCCTAAAATATGTGACAGTGTTCAGTCATCTCATGAATGATGCATTTTTAGATATGGTGCATTCTTAGTAATCTTTACAAGCAGAGTTTCTGAAAGCACATGAATAAAACTCAGATTTATATAGCCAAGCTAATTCTATTCTTAGATCAAGGACAAGGATGGCGATGGTCTGCTTTCCTTCCCCAAAGAACAATGACATTTAATGGACTCAGTCTGCTGTCAGGACTTATTTTCTTTTTGTTTTTAAATGGCATAAATATAAATCTGCAGACGTTGCTCTAACAAGAGCTGCTGCTTTTGCGTTCTGTAAAGCGATTCTTCCGTCATTGTTTATCAGATGGATTGCTGAGGGCTCACTTTCCTTTTGGGATTACAATCTCACTTCCAGCATCCGAATAACGGCGCTTAGCTATGTGGACTTGCATTTATTTATTGCAGCAAAGAGAAACCAAAACAAAATACAGTAAATATGAGCTATACTTCATTATTTATTTACATATCTAGTATTTATTTAGAGCAGCAAAGAGAAACCAAAACAAAATACAGTAAATGTTAGCTATACTTTTCCACTTTTCATTTTGAATGAGAAAAGCCATGCTGATTTTTCCGTATCCAAGGGTGTTAATTAATTGAGCAGTTCTGTCCCTTTTATTAAGCCATGCAATTATAAGTGAGTTAAACGATGCCCAATGTGAATAATATCTAATCAGATGAATAGATTTTTCCAATTAATGTGCCCTCCAGTCTCGGGGTGTGAGAAAATGTGTTTCAGATTTGCTCATAAATCCAAGTATCGATTTCTAGGCGAAGGTCAGGCGATTCAATAAATAAAAGCCAGCTTGCTCTTCACCATGCACTATCAATCTCTGAAGAACGGTTGGAAGCCGTTTGGATTGAGTGCTGATGCCGTCGGACTTGACTGGGTTGGGACCAGTGCTATACAAACTATGTTGCCAAACATTTCTGTCAAACTACAGTCTTGTTTTGTGTGAGGCAATAGATAGATCAATTTTCTGTACCGCTTTGTCCCCACGGGGGTCACGGGCGTGCTGGAGCCTATCCCAGCGGTCATCGGGCAGTAGACAGGGGACACCCTGAACCGGTTGCCAGCCAATCGCAGGGTCCACACTCGCACCTCGGGGCAATTTGGAGTGCTCAATCAGCCTACCAAGCATGTTTTTGGCATGTAGGAGGAAACCGGAGTGCCGGGAGAAAACCCACGCGGGCACAGGGAGAACATGCAACCTCCACACAGGGAAAGTCAGCGGTGGAATCGAACTCGCACCCTCCTAACTGTGAGGCGGCCCGCAATATAGCCAATCGTAGATAAAATTGATTTATGCAATAATGTGTTTGTCAGACAATCAACCAACAACATTTTTGAGAATGTCATGTTCTTTCATTAGCGTGATGTTGTTGAAGGTGACTTCATCTTTTTTTTTTTTTCATGACCCTTTTCCCAAATGGAATCGGTGGTATTAAGCTAAACTCAACACGGCCTCAAAAGCTGACATTCATCGTAAATGGCACCTCTAATGAAACTGACCAGTAAGAGCCACTTTGTCTCTGTGGACATGGACTCCCTGTACACCATTACTGTGTTGAGTGTTTTATCAGCAAATAGTGATTTAATGCTTTGTGGTCTACCTCAAGCTGTGCTTCTCACACATGAAGTGGAATGCTATTAGAGAAAAATGTGGGGGGAGGAGAGGGGAATGGACGCCTGTGGACAGAGTCTCGTCGCACACCGGGAATCGAGCTGACTGTGCTGTTTTGATGGACAGGCCATGTCTGTATGTATTTGGGGTGCCTATATGACAGCGCCAGCAGTGTTTGGCACGGAGGACTGGAGAGGGGCATGAAAAAAACAAATAGGGTCAATCTGAGAGGTCAGCGAGGTGGTCTTGTTTGTTTACTTCAGTCCTCAGCACAATCATGAAAGATGAGAAGTGAACTGGTCATCAAAAAAAAGTACCAGTCAAAGGTTTGGAAACAGCTTCAAACAATGAGAAATACAAGCTAATAAATGTGGATGTTGCACAGTTGGGAACTGAATGTGTTACATGAGAATGGCACACGTGATCTAAAAACCAAGTGGCGAAAAAGGTCCAAAATGTCACCACCAAAATGAAAGAAAAAAAACTAAAATTATACAATACCGTATTTTCCGCACTATAAGGCGCAGCTAAAACCTCAAATTTTCTCAAAAGCTGACAGTGAGCCTTATAATCCGGTGCGCCTTATATATGGACCAATATGGGTTCGTGGATACGGACTAACTTATTAAAGTAAACTTTACGTGTTTATTTTGTGTGTTGTGTGATAGTAATGTTTGCACAACGTTGAGTTATTGATATACTGGTAATGTGTGTTGGATCAGGTATGATGAGCTGCAAGAACGTGCCCTCGTTCCATAACAAAAAGTCATTCCGGGTCAGCAAGCATCACTCATATCACTAAGCGGACTCCGAAAATACCAGGATATGCAAAGCTGTAATGTGGGCATACGGTATTTTTTTTCCCCAAGCACTTAAGATGCATACATTGCGGATTGAACCAGGAAATCACAATCAATTGAGGAATATGTTCTTACCGGAGCAGCAAGCATTATATTCAATTTAGCATTTAAAAGCGAGATGCACAGAGACCATCCAAGGCACAAATCACATTATCTTTCAGTGATAAGATACACTTTATACAAATTCCAGTCACCCATAAAGGTTTACAAAAATGCATTTAATCTCGACGTTGCCACTGTGACTGGAAAGCAAAGCGCGCTTGAAAATACAAATCAATCATAACCTTCATTTGAGTCAAGAGAAGATGAATATTGACACATTTATAAGAACACCAGCGAAATTGAGACATCCAGCAACAGCACAGTCTGGCTGTGTGTGGTGTGTGTGGTGTGTGTGTGTATGGGGGGGTTATTGAATGCGTGGGTGTGTTAATGTTGAGACAACATATCAGCAGAGGCGACGGATGTTTGCACGTCTAAATTCGATTTGCCGAGAGCATTAGTGCAAGAGGATACTCTCGGGTGCACACTCACCAAGACTGGTCAGATTCTCTTTTAGGTGTGGCGTCACTTTCAAATTCTCTTTGAGTTAATCCTCTTTTAATTACACACTATTTTTTCCAGTGTTTCAAGCAAGAATGATTTTGCTGCACAGTTTTTGTTAAGCAGACCTTCAAACAGCGGCTTGTGATATCTTGCGGGGCGGCTGCTGGCACCGGAGTGCTTCTGTGTGGGCATGTGAACTTGGCCAAGGCATGATATGAGCGAAATTCCGTTTGATTGTTTCCAGGAGATTGTTCATCACAGTTCAGCCTGTGCGGTGGCTTTCCAAGCTGTGTGATGCGCTGAGTGTCCAAGAGACGGATTAGTGGGGAAACATGCAATAGGCTTTAGCTTCTTTTCTGGAACAGCTCCATTTTCAGAAGGGACTCCCGTTACGCTTCACTGACATCAAAATAGCATGGCGTTACCCCAATATGATAGATGTATTAAGAATAGTATGAGAACTGGGCATACATTGTTTTTCACTCTATCTATCTATCTATCTATCTATCTATCTATCTATCTATCTATCTATCTATCTATCTATCTATCTATCTATCTATCTATCTATCTATCTATCTATCTATCTATCTATCTATCTATCTATCTATCTATCTATCTATCTATCTATCTATCTATCTATCTATCTATCTATCTATCTATCTATCTATCTGCCTGCCTGCCTGCCTGCCTGCCTGCCTGCCTGCCTGCCTGCCTGCCTGCCTGCCTGCCTGCCTGCCTACCTACCTACCTACCTACCTACCTACCTACCTACCTACCTACCTACCTACCTACCTACCTATCTATCTATCTATCTATGAAACAACTGAATGAAGTAACTATTTATGTATGGAATATCCATGTAAAACTAATTTGAGTCTGCTCAGTGGTGCCCCAAGGTCCATTGCCTCCATGATTATGCTATTTCTATGAAATTGTACGGAGGCAGAGCTGGGTCAGTGGAACCTTTGAGAGAGGGATTAATCGAAGTCGGGGTCTGCTGATGCATGCTCATGCTTCTTGGGGCCTCCATAATTCACATTGTCAGCCGAGGAGTCGGAGCCCAGCGCCAACCCGGACCTGTCTCTCATCATAACATACAGTCAAGAGCCTGTCAGAACAGATGAAGCCACCGGCTCAGCACTGTCGAGGAACATTGAGCTGTAATTTACATTCTTGTGCCCCGACAGGTCTCACTAAATCCAGGTCTGACCATGATACGCCGGCGTCTGATCAAGAAAGCTCTGCTCTCAGAGAACACGAGCCCCACTGCGTCAAGAACCAGAATCGGAATAAATCACTCACGGAGACACTCCAATGAAGACACAGACCACATTGTCGTTGTTGAACTGCACCAACATCCATGTTCGTATCAGTGATGTTTCCAAATTGTCCATTGGAGCCTACTTGAAGCTAATGCTTCACCATAAAATTATAAACTGACGTCAATCAATGCGATCGCCTGGAACCAAACGTAAATAGCTGTGCGATATTAGCTCGTTTGGTGCTCACATTACGGCTTGCCTGGAAAGGCTTTCCCTCACCGTTGTCCGCAGCTTCCAATGTGATGGATGGCACTTGCCACCAATCACTCTCTCACATTGTTCGTTGGCCTCAAAGGGCACAAAGCACCTCATTAATAAACCTCTGTGATTAATTTCCATCTCTCCCTCCCGTGTCCCTTGCCTTGTCGTCTTTACAAAGAGACACCCTCCTCATTAGCCAAGTGCGATACGATGCCAAGGGATGATATTAAGGACTACTGTTGACATTGAAAAGAAATTAATGTTACCGTGGCAGAATTTCTCATCCGTTGACAGATTATGACTTAAAGCTCGTCTTAATGCTACCCGGGATAATTTATTTTTATCGGACCAAATTAATTGTTTTCAGCCATTGTCTTGTTTTTGCATTCTTCAAATGTATCAAATTTAAAATCAGATCAGTTCATAAAAATGTGACAAGGTAGACCTTAGATGATAAAATGTTTATCATAAGCAGGCAAAGACAACGTTGGTGGGAATAAACAATTTTATTAAGTTATGTTTTAGAAAAATCCAACACAAATTCACAAACAATGATTACCATGCACAATTTTAGTATACAAGACAAAACAGTTACTTTTCAATATGAAAATCCAAATCTACACGTCAGTATCTCACAGAGATCGTTGATTAATACAGCAGTATTAGGCTGAAGGAGACACACTATATAAGAGTAATAAGGTTGTGTTGTGTGGCCATAGTTGAAAAATATATGCAAATATTTACACTGTAGGAAATAACACTTTCAAGCAACAAACACTTCAACAATTTCATCCTTGTGGAAACAAATTGATTTGCTGCGTTTAGAAATCAGGACACTTTCTGTTGATGCGTGGAATCACCTTCTGGAGTAAGGCCTACTACAAAGTTTTGCACGACGATACTGACGACACAAAATAAATCATAACGTTTCCAGCTGAACGCACTTCACCCCAAAACAGTAAAACACAGGATAACATGATTGCCTCTGTGTTATGTATGGGAAATAGATAATCTATACATCTACCTATAAATTTAATTGGATCCAGATGGTTTTGATTTTGAGTAAAAATAAATCAAATAATTCAGGTAATTCCACTAATCCTACTACTAGGCATGACTGTGTGATATTTTCCCAAAAAATAAAATCACCAGTCGCGTGGCGATATACCAAAACAGAGAACTGTAGAATACTACTATATTTTCCGCACTATAAGGCGCATCGGATTATAAGGCGCACCTTCAATGAATGGCCCGTTTTAAAACTTTGTCCATATATAAGATATATACATTTGGCCCGCAGGCCGGACTTTGGACACGCCTGCTGTAGTGGCTCGATATTGGTCCATATATAAGGCGCACCTGATTATAAGGCGCACTGTCGGCTTTTGAGAAAATTGGAGGTTTTTAGGTACGCATTATAGTGCGGAAAATACGATACATCAAAACCTTAGAGGTGGTGAATATTTACCTTGTCCGTAAACCATTTCTTGATAAGGTCAGTGTACCGGGCAATGAAACACACTGTAACACTGTACTTGAAACACCCAGTCAACAATTTCACCAATGAATTTTTTGTGTCCAAATATGTATGGTTTTAAAAATAGTTAGCGCAACTGTGATGGACAGCAATCCAATAGCGACTGTGTTTGAAAATGTATTTACAACAATCAATAAATAAGAAAACCGGTAAATCACTGCACTATCACTATTTGAAAAAAAGTTTTGAGAAAACATTTATTGTATAATAAACAGCGCGCACTCGCACACACAAACGTGATATGAGTCAGGTAGTGAAGCGGTGATGGACATCATTGACGGCAACATAAGAGAATGAGAACATTAAGAAGGCCATCAATCACCCAGGTAACTCAAAAATGACATCTATAAGAACAGAACAGAAAAATCAATATTCCATTGACTAACAAGCAGGCTGCCTCATGAAAGCAGTCGGGCGGCCGACAGGTCAGGCCCGATTATGTCGGCCTTTTTGGACTTTTATGGGGCTCGTGAGCTCTGCGCACCTGTTCAGATCGCAAAATGGGGACATGCAGTCACCTTGCATCAGCTGCTTGTGCTAGTCTTTGAATTTGAGTGGTAGGAGAGTGCAAAACTACGGATGCTAACAACCTCCAAGCTGATGACTGTGCGCAGACCCACGTTCAGCAAAGGCACGGCGATGTCTAGCACTTGCATGGGTTGTTCCGCATCCATACGTCCCTCTTTGTCCTTTCTCGCTATTTATTCTGGTTAATAGTAAAGACGCAGTCATGCCTTTTGCTCCAATTGCAGGCAGGGCAATGTTAGCGCTGTTGTCGTCATGGCCCAACATTTTATTTACCGTATTTTCCGCACTATAAGGCGCATTGGATTATAAGGCGCACCTTCAATGAACGGCCCGTTTTAAAACTTCGTCCATATATAAGATATATACATTTGGCCCGCGGGCCGAACCGTGGACACGCCTGCTGTAGTGGCTCAATATTGGTCCATATATAAGGCGCACCTGATTATAAGGCGCACTGTCGGCTTTTGAGAAAATTGGAGGTTTTTAGGTGCGCCTTATAGTGCGGAAAATACTATAAGGTTATTAATAATAATTAAGGTTGGTTAATAATTATAATCAATAACCAAATTGACATCGTCACTACAATTTCAAAGCATGTATTTTTCCACCTGATCATGATAATTTTGTGAGCAAAAGCGGATGAGGACTTTTCTGCAATGTGCAGTCTGAGCAACGGAAAGAACTTTTAAGTTTGAGCTCAAGTGAAGGCACTGTCAATGGTATCGTCCATGTTGAGCCCTGGGCCAGGCAATCATCGATGTTGTGAAATACAGAACTTACTGTAGGTCATCTAAAAGTGAAAGAAGAATACATATGGGCTTTGTCTGACATGGTAGCACATGCCTCTGTGAAAGCCAACCTTTTCACCAGACCGAGAAAGCCGAGTACGATGGACATTTATTATTTAAGGTTTATGAGATGGGGAGAAAGTCGCAACATCTTTCACGGTATTGTAGAGAAAGGCCTGGGGGCACACGAGTCTGTAGCTGGACAGAAGATTGATTCTTATTTTAGGATGCAGAATCGTGTTGGTGTGGGGCATAGCTGATCAATTCGTAATACAATTGCAATCAAAAAGTGGTCATCTTTCAACGATTCAATAGGTCTCCTTTTTCATTAAATCGACTTTAAGGCAATTATATATTTTACAGACACTTTGGACAAGTCATGTCAATGTCACAACCTTGCAAATGAAACAGCGTGGTGGCACTTACAACTCCAAATGAACTCTTGGACGGTATCATGCACTCAAATTGTTACGTCTCGACTGATATGTACTCCGTAACAGTTGCACCTTTTTCAAGGATTCCCCAAGGCCTATTGCCGAACCCTGGGCCCTCCAGTGGAGGGATAACATTCGGACAGGCAGATCCAAGGGGCTGTCGGGAGTACTGGAGCTTCTGATTAGACATCACCAGATAAAGCAGAGCAGTGCACTGATGAGTGTTGCGGAGAGGTCGAATGGGTTCAGACAGTTTGCCCCTGAGCCTCGTGCTCCCATACCTGGAATGAAAACACACGTACAAGAAAGGTAGGAAACTTTTAATAGATTTCGAAGAAGTCATTGCAAAACATTACATCGAGTTACCTTGTGATATATAAAAAAGGTTCCCTTGACTGGACTTGCCTCCAAGCACAATCAGCACTATAATAAAGTAGCTGCAAGCATTTCTTTCTACTACCCCAAGAGTTGAACTGTTTGTGGTCTTTATTTTAATTACAAATTCCTCTACTGGCAAACTCACCAAGGCTAGTAGCTTGTATTTCGTACGTGATAGTAGACTGACATTTTCACGGCACAACAAAATGGTGTCTCTGAAGGCCCCATAATTGTTGCGTGACATCAGATTACTGGAAGACTGGAGAACATTGATTTGGCCTTAGCTTGGTGGCGATGTTTGCCGGTCAGCTATTTCCGCCTTCCATGTGTTGTGGATTGCAGCAAAAGCTTACGCAAGCAAACGTCGAACGGCAACAGCCGCGTATGAGATACTTACAAAGTAGGAGACGCCATTCATTTTCAGACTTGTTATTTTTTGCACTTCTTGGTTTATGTGTGACAGTACAAGCTTGAGCCATCCCATAGCGCTCCACAGAAACAGTGGAGTCCAAATGTAATGTTCAAATATTCACACACATTCTATTCTTAGTCTGAAGGGATAGTGCAAGCAAGAAGGTAGTGTGAACTCACTTAATTTGTGAATGTGGATGGGTTCACTGCCAGCACCTTCGCCGCCCTCACTCGTGGCCTTGATCTGAATGAGATAGTTGTCATTGCTGGATAGGCTGAGCTCCATGGAGGTCTTATTGGTGACAAAATAGTTCATATCGTTATGACGGTGCCTTTTCAGCAGCACCTAGAGCAGAGGGGAGTCAGAAATGAAAGTTAGATGAAAGCAAAGTAAGGCAAAGGTCTTGACAATCTTTCCCGGGGAAACGAGACCTACCACGTATCCAGTGACTTTTGACTCTTTCTCCAAGGCTACAACAGGATCCCATTGCAGTGAGAGCGTGGAGCCAATCATGGACCATTGGACGTTGAGAGGAGCCCGATCAGGAGCTGGATAATGATCAGTCTGTGTTATATCGCTCTTTGTACAATTTTAATTTCAGAAAATCTGACATTTCAGCTGTGTCAAACACAATATATCATGATTCAGATAAAATTCAAATTTGGATGGATGAAAGATGGACTATTTTTTATCTCTCGAGAAACCTGAAGTCACCAAATTGGTGGCCATATCAATTGAGAACTATAAAGGAATATATGCAGCACACACACTTACGTGGTTTCTTTGTGGTAATGTTGATCGGCACCGATTGTGGCCCAGGGCCAGCCGTATTGCAGGCGGACACTGCAAGATAGTAGGCTGTATTCGCATTCAGCCCCGTGATGTTGACAACCGTGTCGTTTCCCGAGATGCGTACTTTGCCAACAGTGTCGGGCTTGGTGTCGTCCTCCCAGTACATGACCTGTTAAATGAGCAAAGCCCAGACGGATTTTATTAAATCTATGCATTACTAAATTTATATTCAATTTTGTAAGCTATTGTTACCTAAATTCTGATCAAAAATAAAATCAGAAAAAATGTCTCTCTTAGCGGTTATAAGAACAAATGTAGACTTCTGGAAGCTTGAAAGAAAAATGATAACTTCAAGAGTCATTTACTTGTATTACGTGACAATAAAAAAATAGCATCATTGAATAATAAAATTGAGATGTGAAGCCCTCCTTAGGGATGCTTACAGCTCACATTTATTTAATCTATTAAAGCTGTGTGATCATTGCTGGATTGCAGTATCTCGTAATTGCGTGGGTCGTACTGTAATAGGTAATTAAACTACACAGCTATTCGAAG
Source organism: Syngnathus scovelli (assembly GCF_024217435.2). NCBI lineage: Eukaryota > Metazoa > Chordata > Actinopteri > Syngnathiformes > Syngnathidae > Syngnathus > Syngnathus scovelli. The sequence goes on along the minus strand of NC_090857.1, from coordinate 3,345,866 downwards.
CCGTTCTAATTAAACGATGAATATCACACGTACGATTCACATCTTTGGATCCCTGCTGTTTGCGCTACATTAAGATTCAGGGTTGAAAAATTTTTGAGAGCTGTAAAAATGCTCAGTGCTACAAGGACAATGTGTTCAGTGCTGTGGCATCTGGAGATATTTGTAACCTGGCCCCAGAGGTGACAAACATTGAAAGAAAGAAAGAAAGAAAGAAAGAAAGAAAGAAAGAAAGAAAGAAAGAAAGAAAGAAAGAAAGAAAGAAAGAAAGAATAAAACAACTGAGCCTTATTTGCATTCTTGAAATGTTGAAGGATCTTGGTTGTTCACAGGGTAGCCTTGTTTGTATTATTAATTATATTAACAAAACATGGTTTAAACCAGGGGTTTTCAACTGGTTTTGTCTAAGGTACCATCATTATTAACACGAACCGACCCCTGCTTTCGCGGAATATTATTTTATTTTGCACCGGAGAAGGATAGACTTATACAGGCTATTTATTTGTATCTGTCTGTCTATTTTGGGAAACTCAGCGATGTGCATTTGACATAATTCGGATGGCTAAATGATTTACAAAATTAACTGGAAAATAAACCAAGTCTAAATTGACTAGAGGATTGAACCCACCAGCTTCAAGGTTGAAGTCTATCACTCTATAACGAGACAATTAAGTGTCACGTCTCGTCCCCAACTGCTCCACCATGTGTCTGTTGTCTTGGTTTCTGTCTGTGTGCTCGCCCCTCCCCTCCTGTGTGCCCATGATCAGTGTGATTATTCCCACCTGCCTCTCGTTACCTGTCGTGTATATAAGTCCTGTCTGCCCCTCACTCCCGGTCGGATCATTGGTTGTGGTCGTTCGATGTTGGATTTATGTTATGTGTTCATGTCATGATGTCTTTTTGGTTCCTCTTCCTGTTGTTGGTAATGTCACCCTGTCTTTTTGTTTCCCGTCTTTTTGGTCAGGCTCGTTGTTAGGTTTTGTTAAGTCATGTCAGTTGCCGAGTCTGTTAGTTTGCCTTTTTTGAGTTCACCAATAAACCCTGGTCCAAGCTGCACTTGGTCGTCCTGCTCCATGCTCCACCTGACCGTGACATTAAGTCTAAATAATAAATCTATTTAATTTTTAAAAATGTTACAATTATTTTCCATTCCCAATTTCGCGGACCGCCTGCAATACCGTCACGGATCACGAGAAGGCCGTGGCCCACCGGTTGACAATCCCTGGTTTTAACTATATCAAGACAAAATACTGCAAGTTCTACCATACCTCATACCCAAGAACTCTTTCAGGAATTGCTGGAACAGGTTCCCAGATCACTTCCATTTGCGTCGCAGACACAATCCTCGGCACAACCCTCTTCGGGGCTACACTGGGGACTGCCGAAAGAGAGCACATAGTGAGAATCTGTGGGGCTCAGCATCTCACATACTAACTGCAGAAAGAGCAGCGAAAGGAGCCGTCGTTTCACAGAAAAGCTATTTGCCCGGCTCTTTTAATGGGATCTGTAACTGGCGTCAGGGAATAACTGCTGCCCTGCAAATTCAATTAACACTATACCTCCCTGACAGCACACCGCGGTGAGTGTCTGCTTGGATTTCCCATAATCTACCAGCATTATCTCCCAGTTTGAGTGGGTAAGGAAACAACAGCAGCGTAGAAATCATCCGAACATTAGCATTCAAGGTCAAGTTGTTAAGAGATAGCATCTCATTACTGATTGGCTGTTGGTGAATACTCTACCATCCTCTGCTGAATACACAGTGGCGATGGAGCTGAAGGGCCCCTCCCCTCGGTTGTTGAAAGCTCCCACTTTCACATCAAACGGGGAAAACGCCGGGATGGTGTCATTGTGGAAAACGTAACGCGCAACGCCGGGCGTGGAGATGATGGCTCGTGTCCAAGTCACAGTGCCGGCGGGCCTGAGGGCCACGATATAACCGAAGCCCTCGCCGTTCTGCAATTCCTCGGACACAGGCTGGGAGCAAAACACAAAACTACAGCGATATTAAAATGCATACAGATAGAGAAACAGACAGAGCCTTTTCTGTGCTGTGCTTCCACAAATATGGGACTGCTGAGAACACTTTGTGAGCAGCCTCGTATTTCCCTGTGATGGTAGTCCATTGAAAGCAAATGCTCTCCGTCCGTGCATTTGGAGGGCGAAATGGCACTCTGAGGCTACGGGGAAGGGCGATGGCTCATGAAATTGTACAGCTCAATCTGCACGATTAAGCAAAGCTATTTCTAAGCGATGGCAAGAACGGTAAAATGTGACAGATGACTTACCTCCCATGTTATCACTAATTCAGACTTTGTGCCGCCTCCACCTCCGATATCAGTGGGGGCTGTATCAGGAACTGAAGGCGGGAAAGCCCATAAGGGAGCAATTAGAAGACAGTTGCCCAAACACAACAAAGTCAACTGAAGCTCAAAACAGGCTGCCTGCAGACACTTATTTTTTTAACTTACATATCCGTCACAGCATGTAAACCATACCATGTCTTGGTCGTGAATGTTCACAAAATGTGACTATTATCTCAACTTTCATGAAATGAAGTATTCGTGTCTGACAACAATCTGTGGCTTTTCGAGAGAAGGTCATCCACATTCAAGTAATTTTGAGATTTTCTATTTTTGCTTCCGCGAATGAGATTAATTTTCAATGACGGTGACTTCGTCGAATGTTTTATTTCGAACATTAAAAAAAAAGAAAAAAAAGGAAATACAAGAAAAAAGTAAAATACAGAAAATGATAACTCAATAGTACAATAGAACATAAACTCATATTTGTTCGAAAAGGAGTAGAAAGAAGCCACAGATTTAGTTTCAGCCTACTCTATATGAGACGATGTTTTAGCTGTTTTCACATGGTGCCAAATTGGTACCTGTTAAGGGTTATGTACTGAAATTAACAAACATGCTGTTTTGGGGGTCCCCTGAAAGGTGATAATTTTGGAGGATTCCGCCCTTTGACACACACAATTCAGATCAGTCATCTGATAGTGGATGGCATCATAAAACAAGCTTGTTGTAACCAAATATTAAAACCAGATTTTATCATTATTTAATCATTAATCTAATCGAAATAAATCAAATATGTTGGCGTTAGCCTTCTCAACAATACAGGAATGAGTGAGAATAGCCCACCCCCCCACACACACATCCTTCCCAGTGAAGTAGGTCAGCATGAGACCATTGTGATTGTTTTGACTTACTGGTGTCCTCTGTCCTGGTTTTGGCTGAGGCTGGACTGGGTTCTCCAAGGCCCACATTATTGCGTGCCACTACTCTGAACTCATACTCCACCCAAGCGTTGAGCCCCACCACCGTCGCAGTCAGTGTGTTGCCATTTACGACTTCAGGCACTGCAATTCAACAATGAAGAACAGGAATTCTATGAAGACTATGAATCATGAATAAAAAAGACTATGGATCATTATTTTGTGATTGTAAAGTAATTTGTGGCGTCTGAAGTTGAAATAAAAAAGATAAAATGGAGAATGATTTGATTTGGATTAGAAATCTGACATGATGCATTAATGGTGCGCCTTATAGTCCAGTGCGGCTTATAGTCAGGAAAATACGGTAAAGTGAAAACAGAAATTTGTTTTCAAATACATTATAAATGTTTGAAGGTAATGACATGTAAAGATTGAGATTTTAAACGAATGAAAGGTCCTTCATAAGTCTAGCATGCGAGTGGGTGATGTTTGCTGATACCCGTCTCAACGGCCTGCCAGCCCACAGTGAATGGCGTCCGACCCTGGATGATGTAACCGGTGATGGGGCTGCCGTTGTCCCTTCCGGGAGTCCAGGAGAGCTGTGCCGTGCTATCTGTGATTTCCTCCACCGTCACTGCGTCTGGAGGGCTCGGCGGACCTAAATCAATGAGACAACGATCGGGGTGAGCCCCCCCTCTCGTTCCAAGAAACCCTCCCATCAAACTCATCAAGGCCACCATGCTAAGTTTAATTAAGCGCCCCGTCCTTGATGTGTGCATGAAGGGACTTGTTGTGTATAATGCGCTGGCACTAAATGGATTTAGCGGAAAGCAAAAGAGATATTGAATGAGGATCGTTGATTAGAAAATGGATGAGGTACGAGGGAACGGCAAAGACCCAAATAAGGAGGACGGTGAGAGCGTGCTCGTTGTCCTCTGCGGTGTGACACCGCTGTTGTTGTTTGATGCGCTGCTCCATTATTCAAATGTTTTGCCTGATATTCCGCCGATGTGTAAATGAACCAATTAGGCTCATTTTTTATGATAAACATTACCTCCTCAAAGCACCTGGGACAGCTATTAAGGTTTATTAAGGGCATGAATAGCAATGTGAATCGCTCGAGATAGCACACACAAGCACATATCAATGAGGCAACCTCAGCCGGGCCTCGAGTCACACATGCAGGCGCGTGTTTGTTTTTTTTTCCTCTACCCGCAACACATACATAATGTATAAAGAAACGAGGGTGCATCCGTTTTGCCATGCAAGCCTCGGGAATTTCCCGCCAAGCATCCTTGTATCATTCAAAATCGAACAAATAAAATGCAGTCAAGGGCGGTTACCTTTAACAACCAGAACGGCGGAAGTGGATAGATTCTCAACCTCGGTGTCAATAACGCAGACGTACTTGCCACCGTGGTTCAGTTGAATGTTACGAATCATCAAATCCCCCGATACAGTCTAGAAAGGAATATGAATATTGAACATGAGTTGAGAAAGAGATTAGGGTTGATTTCATCATTCCGTTTTTGGTGAGGGTACGCTTTAACATTTATGACACTTCTGCGGGGACCACCAATGTTTTCATCTTTTCAAACAACAACAGCAGACATGGCAGCTGTAGACAGCACACATAAAGCTATTGGCGAGCCTTCGGGCTTTATCCCACCACGCAGCTTCTCGTATCCACAAACAGCTACAAGCTCCACACAGGAAACACAAAACAAACACAAGATAGTCTTAATTAGCTCGTAATTGCAGAAGCAAGATAAGAGTAGAGTGGAACTGCATGATATAATGACGTACTCTTTGGTTCGCTTTTATATTCCAGTTTTACACGTATTGTGTCCTCATTGTGATGCATCATCTTGCAGAAGCATATCAGTCCGGGGTTAAAAAAAAACATGCTTGTTGCTCTGAATGGGAGTCACCCGGGGGTGAGCCCATTATGGAACCTGACTATTCATATCAGACGTCATCAGCCCAGGCGGGGGACATCAGACATGCATCCACTCTTGAAGAAATGCCACGATAACCACGAGAGCCGAGGAGAATAGTTGTGGACTGAATCTACATCTCCGTTTTTCATCTCATCCTTTTCCAACGGGTTCAGTCTTAAAAGTCAGTGGCCACCTGGCTAACCTGAGAGCGAGTGGCTGAAAGCAAGGCATCTCTGCCTTGGCACGAGGCAAGAGAGACAGATTTGCTTTAATTATGTAAATGAATTCACCAGAAGCTGTTGAGCTAGAGTCTGGCAACTTCTCTGGACAGGAGCAACATGAAACCGTTACGATTATCTCATTACATGCCCGTGCCGAATTCCATGTCAATAATAATTGTCACTGAAATTCACACCGATATCATCTTGGCAATTCCACAGAATTGTGTGGGGTAGCAACATTTTGGTTGTGCATGAACCCAACACACACTGTACTGTACGTAGTGAGTGAGCCAGGAAGCTCATTACTGAAACCCTTTTGGAGCTCAAGATCTATAAATAGATATGCAAATTCAATTATTGCAAAGGAAGAAGATAAGATACTAATCGTATGAGGGACGGAAAGACTATCGTATGTTAAGGATGGAAAGCATGATTGATATTGAGGAAGGAAGCAGTTAAACGCCAGATTCTTCTAATTGTTCTTATGTTCTTATGAAGCAAGGAAATTACACAATGGAAACTTCCTTCAACGACCACAGTTGCCTGGGTATTATTCACATCTTGGTAATCCTCCAGGGGGCTGCTGAGCAGACCCCTCGCACACTCCACTGTATGTCCAAATTGATCTCGGAATCGCCTGAAAGTATCTAAGTTTAATACTCGGGCTGACTCACCCCGCCCACTCTCTCAAAATGATCGCTGTCTTGCTGGAAGTCGATGAGCTGGCCATTAAATGCCCATGAGAAAGAGACATCCAGAGCCGGATCGCAGGCGATCTGGCACGGCAACACGATGCTCTCGCCAACAATAATCTCAATGTTTGGTGGTTTCACAATAATTCGGGTTGGCTCTGAAGAAGGGAGACATTGAAAACGTGTTATTGATGCCGAGGGCTGCCTTTTAAGACTACTGTGACTACGACAGAAATCATAATGTATAGTTTGAAAAAATAGACACATATATAAAACAACCGATGGTCAGTCTGTAGATGAATGGTTTTTTCAACTTACCCGTAACGAGCAGCCTTCCAGTAGTGCTTGCCGACCCAAATTGATTCTTAGCAATGCAGGTATAGCTGGCAGCATCACTTCTGGTTACGTTAGTAATCTTTAACGTTCCACTGGAAAATAGCGTAATTCTGTGGAGCAAAGATCAGTCAGATTTTTATCATAAATAATCAGACAGAAGAACAACAAAATAAATTAGGCACTGTTTGATAGTCTTGAGTTCCTACATGGATTTTATATTCAGTCAAGATGCTGCTGAAACTCAAAGCCGTTGTCTCTGCAAGCTCTGTGATGATAAACCTCACAGTCTATTTGCATGTCTCGATAAAGCACAACACAATTCCGTTTCTAATTACAGGTGCAATAGCTTCACTCCAACTTTCCGATACTCTAATCTACAAGCGGCTGACATGCATCTTCAGCACCAACTCAATTTGCTTATCTTGTTGACTATTAGTGATGCTTTGACGGACTTTCTATCCTCATCACACATACAGAGCGATTTTTAAATCACGTAGTCTCGTCAAGAAATTTTCGAAGGCCGCCTTGCTCTTCCCCATTTCTCATTCCTCATTAACTTTCTAGTTTTCCTCATTAGTGCCTTCCTTATGCATCTGCACAAATGCCAACCTTACCAGGGTTGTGAATGGAATCTGCAAGGGAGAGCCGTTGTTACCTTACCTTTCATTTCTCTGCAGCATCTCGTTGTCCTTTTTCCACAGGCTAATTGCCGGGGGCGAGGCTTGGGGCTTGCATTCAAGGGTGACTTCGCTACCTAAGCGAGCTTTTAGAAGGGCCTTTAATGGGCTTTTGGAGAAACTGGGAGGTGATGCTGCGTGGGAGAGAAGGGGGGGGGGGAGGGATTAAATGTGTTATTGCCAAAAAAATAAAAAAGGGACAACAAACCTGTCCAGATCAGCCATACAGTATGAATATGGAGAGACAGAAAAGCGATCGAGACATCAGGCCGGCATAGAAGCACTCAGTCAGATGAAAGTCATCCTTGTAAATAAATCATTACGTCATCGATATTCACGCGTTCCTTGTCGTATGCAAATCAATAAGATGAAACGACTGAGACGAATACGAGACACTGCTATGGATTCATGTTTAGCCGGAGCTGTCCATAAAATGAGTGTGCAGACTGATTGCAGAAGCAAGACGTGGCTGCCTGGTGTTTTTTTTTTTTTAAATCTCAGAAGATGATCAAATACACAGACAGATAAGAAGCATAAAAGTACCAGGAAGGAGGTACGCTTACCTAACACCATTAGTTGGGCAGAGGAATAAATAACACCGTGTTTGTTTTCAGCTACACACTGATACATTCCCGAATCTGACAGGTTTAACGCAGCTATGGACAAGGCCCCATTTTCGATTTGCACCCGGCCCTGCAGAGAAAAAAACAAACAGTTGAGCATATCCCTTGCAATGCCAGTCTTTTATCTCCGAAGGCACAAAAGCAATTACTTGTGCACCATAAGGAGAGCAAGTCAGCAGGAAAGAAAAAATAAAGGCCTAAGGAGCCCTGTGGCACTCCACGTATGTTCACATTGGAACGCATGAGGACACAGTCACAAAAATTGCTCCTCTGCAGTCTCATGATACATTATGACATGCTGGAAAGTAATTTGTGGTTGTTGTAGGTTGAGGTTAATGTGACTGACTGATGCCATGGACTAATTTGACATGATTACCCTCCACTCAGCAGTGACATGTGATTAGGGGGTATCACCATCCATTTTTTTTTTAGTACAGCACAGCTTCATGCAAATCAATTATACTCATATTTTCAAATAGCCTAAATGTCAATGACTCACATAAGACAGCAAACAATCACATTCATTACAAACTGCGTTTATACGGGCAGGAGAATCCCCCTCAGTTTTATTACCTCTGTGATCAAGTGGTCTCCATTCTTTAGCCAGCTGTATGACGGTTTTGGCTTCCCATTAGCTTTACATTCCCAGAAGAGCTTTTGCTGGATGGACAGAACTGTGTCGGCCATTGTCTGAAACCACTGAGGTTTAGCTTGAAAGAAAAGAAAGGATTAACTTGTCAAACATGTGTTTACGGTATCAGGCACTGGATTAGTGTGACATCAAAAATCAAAAAGCTGTAAAAGCGGACACGTCGTTGTTTTGTCTGGTTGACTCAGGATAAAAATAGCATGACTATTGTGTTGATGAAGTTATTTCGTGAATAACAAAGCTCAACCATGAATGTTTTGGTGAGCAAACAGGTGAAGAAGTGTTGCAGACTAAAGACAAGAAGTGGCGTGTTTACTGACCGTGGAAAGAAATGCGACCTCGTGCGGCATTTTTGCCCCGTCGGTTTTCCGCAACGCACTCGTACGTTCCTGCATCATCCTGCTGAAAATTTGGTATTTCCAGAACAGCGTTGGAGTTTTTCATTTTTACTTTACTTGGGAAAGGGACACCACTTGTTCTTCTCCAGTTTATTTCTGGGACAGGGCTGAAGAAGAAGAGAAAAATGTGACAACGGTTTGTTATGGGGATTAAAATCTACAGTGCTATGTTCTCACCAAACCAATATGACAAGAGTACAAGATCATATCAGCTTTTAAAAACTTTAAAAAGAACTTAAACATATGAATGAATACGAAAAGGAATAATGTGATGCAAATGTCTGTCAGAGCCACAATATTGCTGACTTACTTTCCAAGAGCAAAACATTCCAGTTTCACTAGTGATTCCTTGGCAGCTGGCACTGAGTCAGGGAAATGAACTTCTATTTTAGGTTCATATTCTCCCATTACTCCTATGAAAGGGAGAACATTTTGACATCAATAATGAACTGCGGCCATGGCACACACACTGAATCAAAAAGAGCGCAGAGACCCCAGGGGGCAGCAAATAAAATCATTATGCCTGCAGAGTATAACTGACCACAGCGGGTATGGTAACTGAAAATAAAAAAAAGCCGACTTATGAAAGATTTAAAGAACGTATTAAGAAAATTCCTGCTTAGTAAAGATCTAAGCCCTATAAAGACATGATTTATGACTATATTGATATTCTTCTCACGGGAGCAGCACAGAAACTTTGCTCTAGATTTTTCTAATCTGTTACTTTAGATTAATTCGACGGGCTGTGGTTATCTGATGATACTGTGGGTAACCAATAAGCTAGTGAAACCAAATTGTTGCAATTACCGTCATTTCTTAGGACCAGTGGCGTCGGAGAGCTTAGCACATTCTCCTTGGTGATGGTGTTGTTCACCACACAGGTGTAGTTGCCCACATCCGAGGGTTCGACTTTGGCTATGTACAGACTTCCCGTCTCCTGTGAGACGAAGCGACGGCTGTCTTGTTGGACAAAGTGGGGATATTGATTGAAGATCCATGCAAAAGTCAGCTCTGAAAAACAAAGGAAAAGCAGTAAATTGTACGCTCCATTGACTTTTTCAGCGTTTTGTACAGCCGCATTTCCACCATATGTTTCAGCTCAGTGAAAGGATAAACCCAAATCTTATTTGCCTCTGTGATGCTAAATAAATATATATTTCAGAGAAAGTCACAATGAAGAAATCTTAAGGGGTAAAGACTAGGTCTGTGTCGTCTTCCACTTCTGAGGTAAAAGGTTATGAGTCAAAACTGGTATGGAATAACTGTCAATCATCTGTCATCTCAAGCTCAGACTTAAAGGTAAGTCTACGTTCCCACCTGGTTACAGTTAAATAGACACAAAGATCCTTCGAAGCTGGCAAGCAGGTGTCACATATTGTTCACACTTCGCAGAACCTGCAGTAAAACGATGTGACCGCTCCACTTGACAGAACCTGCGTTGATGTGACCGTTCCACTCCATGAGTGAAACTAGCCTGGATAGATAAATCTGATGATTTATTTGCAATGGTCACCCATTTTGAGCTTGAAGTACTGTTAGAAATTAATTTGATGGCTCTACAATCGACCGGGTCGATTCTTCATTGTGCAACAATTGGTGCCTGATAAGACTTGATCGTTTCGATTCCCCGCTGCATCAGCCCACAGTGTGCTAACTACGGTTTGCCGGTGTCACCTAAAGTTTACGCTCATGTGGCTTCTTTCAAAACCCGAAAGAAAAGGAGCAAGCCACGACCAACAAAGGAAAGCAGGAGCGAGCTCCCCCAGCTTGCCTTTCATTCATTTTCTGAAAATGTGAGAATACAGACGAGAGCTTAGGTTACAGCAGGCAACTGCGCATCCGACTGTGTCGGAGAAGAAAGCTGTCAAACTGTATTTCACACGGGCTACTCTGGCCCATTATCCCGCAGACCAGCTGTACAATGCAGCCTTCTACAACCGCTTTACTTGTGTGGGAAATTTCGGTTCCAATCTGCAAGCTACTGTAGGAAGGGAGAGGCAAACTCACCATTGTTCGTGCTGCTCAGATGCCCACACAGAGGTAAAAATAAAATCTTTATTTGGGGTGTCATTTAATAAAATATTCGTTGGCCTTTTCATCTAAAAACCATTTGCCTTTCTGTGACGTCTTATAGCGGGCTCGCACCAGAAGGCCGAACAGCCTGGCTTGACAAATCCAGGACAAGAAAATCGGTTAACGAATTGCATTGTCGACAGCTTTGTGAGAATGGGCGGGTCACAATTAAGAACAAAAATGATTGACGATGCTTGCAACAATGTCCGTTAACCAAAATCAAGTGGACTGTTCTACAACAAACATGAACAGGGATGAATTTATGCAGATAGAAAATTACCAGGGCTAAAAATAACTTGGAAAAGGTTACAGCAAATTACCTCCGGAATGCGCCGGCGGGCCACATAAGAGGACCACTCCTTGACCTTCTCGAACATTGACCGTACTTCTCACCGTTTGCGTTTTGAAGTTATGGAGATCTGAGGAAATAAGGTCAAATTAGATTCGGATGGCAGCTCGGAAACCCAAAATCACTGACGGTATTGGACTATCTGTTGGGGATCATGTGCTTTCCCTCCCCAGCTTTCACTTATTCACTGAGGCATGTATTTGATGTTATGCTTTGAGCCATGGGACTTTAATAGGACATCATTGGTTGCCCTGGGACATCTCCTGACAGCCTGTAATGCTTTGAAAGCATCTGGAGTGCTGATGAAAGCGATAGATAGCGCCCGATGACGTTGACTGTTTTGCACAAGGAAAAGATTAGGCAGCGTACGGACTGAACAAACACTTGGGAGCATGCATGACAAATGAGTTTGCGCTGCCAGCAGCCATAAGTGGCATCATTATTAAATGTGGTGTAATCCTGCACTTAAAAGCATTCGCTTCCCCGTCCATACTTGCAGCACAAGTTAACGAGCGCTTTCTGTCGGACAAAACCGAAACCCGGGATGATAAAGCACCTCTGACTTGATGAGCGATGGAGGTAAGCTGCTGCTGTCCGTTCTCTAATCTCCCCGCACCCTCCGGCTAACAGACCGGTGTAAACCTTCCAAACATAAACAAAAGAAAGTCCGTGTGACCGATAAGGGAAATTAAGAGGGAGAAGATTATGGCGAGAAGTGGGACGGAGCATCGCTGAGATTAATGAGCAGGCCTCTGATGAACCCGGTGGAATCAAACAGTGCCAAGTCACGACAGGACGGCGGGGGTCACGGGAGGAGAGGGCTGACTTGAAATCCAGACAAAGGTGACTTCCTTGTGATCTCAGCGGGGCTGCCGTGATGAGTTCATCACTTTTATTCATTCACGAGCAATAGCTGAGATTCACGCACCCAGCTGATTGCAGATGCGTGCCACGAATACAAATTATCGGGAGAACATCACAAAGACTTTCAGGCTTAATCCAACCCAAACAATAGAAACAATTATTGATTCAAACTAAATTTCATTTTTAAGGAGGATTAGAAGTGAACGGATAATTTATCATCAACATCTAAAAGGTGCTGAATGCAAATTTCTTTGCACTATTGGAGCTTTGGCTCTCGAAAAAAGAGCTCCAAAGGACACCGGCGAGAAAGCAGGTGCAGCGTTTCTATCTATATAGGGACTTTGTCCTCATTACACCGAGAAAGTGCATCAACCCGACTGATCTCTGAGACCTCCCTCAGCGTACATTTGGCAGACAATAAATGTCAAGCAGCATCGCTCTTCAGCTAGCCCCCGCATGTAAGATTCATTACGGGCCTGTATGGATAACGGCACGACAGCTCGTGAGAGGAAGCTAAAGGGTCTTCATCCTTGGGACATAATCAATAGTCAGAGATCTTGATCAAGAGGAGAGTGCTTCCTTTGCAGGAAGAGAGGATCCCACTTCACGGCCTGACTTTCCTTGATGGAAGAAAAACCTTCAAACTTATAAGACGTGTTGAATCTACGGAAAAAGTGACTGATATTCACGTAATCAACAAACTGGTGTTGCTCTCCTTTAAAATGTGAATCACAGCACCTTCCTGATTACTTGGCAAAATATGTGTCGGTTTAGATTGAGCACTGAAGCACTAATTAAAATCAATGCTGTTTCGAAGCTACTCTTCCCACAGCGTTTGTTGCATCTGGCATTTCATTCAATTACTATCAAGCCAGCTAAAATCTGTTCCGAGGCATCTAAATAATAAATTAGGAAATACCTGCACTGGAAAGGCATGACGGACCTCTAAGTACTCACATGCAAATTGGATGCTGGCCTTGCGGCTCAGGACGGTGCCTCGAGTGTTGAAGGCTTTACACTGGTACATGCCGCTGTCTTGGTCCTTGTCCAGGTTGCTAATGATCAGGCTGCCCCCAGACATGCGACGCCGGTAGTCATTCTCCAGATCAATGAGTGTTCCGTTTAGTGACCAACTGTAAAAAACGCAAACACAATCAGTTGCTGAGCCCCCGGGAGATGCGCACTCAGTATTTATCACAAAGATCGATATCTCGCTCGGCCCACATCTAAAAGATGTTGGGGGAGGGTTGTAGCTTCTTTTTGGTGTGAGGAATACTTATGGTTTTAAGTTTTACAACTATTGGGATATTTTTTTTTTAATCTATATGATCCCTTTCACCCTTTCTCGACTACCGTTCATGTAAAAACGCAGATCACATTGCAGTTGTTCAACGGCGGTTTAAGAAAAATGAAATACATTTTTATTTTATTCTTTTAGTCAAGCTAACAAGCAGTTGGAATGATGCTTCACACTGACTTAAAACCAATCAACGCTCGCCGGGTTTCCCGCCTGACCGCCGCCGACAAGACACGACCGTCTTCCATCTTCATTACGATTCATCTAAAAATCTGCGGCAGTCACAAATCCCACCAATTTATTCCAGTGACAATGTTACTTTTGAAAGTCACAGTTTAAAAAAGATGCTTCAAAACACATTTACATTTTGATACCTTGAATTTGACTCCATATTTTCTGCTGTATTTCTACCATAGTCTTTTTGTTTGTGAGCTGGAAGACCAGAAGAGAGATTTCAAAGGTGCAAGCATTCCTTTTCATAATTTGGCGAACTTCAACAAAAAAGTCAGTGAGCACTTAAAAGTATGCGAACCTTCGAAATCAAACAGAATACGTTGTAGCTACGTCTTATTTTCTTTGAGCTGCACTGTCGGCGCGGGCAGATGTGAGCCTCCCCGCTGACCTGAGCGTAACCTTGACTTTCACATACATTTTGCATGAAGTATCATCAAAACGACCGGGAACTCTAATGTAGCACTGTCTCATCTACATTTCCTTTCGGCCAGACATCCACAGAGACCTCACATGCCATACACACACACAAAGAATCTTCCTTTTTTTTCTCAGAAATGATCATTGCTGCTCTATGAAAAATAATTGACGCTAAATCTAAGGCGATAGTAATTCCTGAAAAGGAATAATGTATTCACAATAATGCCTGCAGATCAGGCTTTGTGCACTTTGACTAATGTTGAAATATTGCATTGTTAGAACCAGGTGAAGCAGGTTAATTGCAAATAAAACTCACCTAAAAGTTGGTCATTGAGTGCGAGATTCAATCCATTGCATGCACAGTCAGGCGTATAAAAAAATATATTCATTTCCACTCAGCATGGACATAGGTTTCTCGGGAACATCTGGCTTTCACTGACCTCTGCTCCAGATTGTTATTGCAATCCTGAGTGCAATGATGCATACCTGCTACTACATCTTCAGCGACATTACTGCATTGCTTAATCATCTCGGCAGACTGAATGATGTGACAGTGATTTGATAACAAACAACGCTTGAGCTACTTTTATTGACGTACGCGTTTGCAAAGGTGAGCGTATACTGAGGCTGTATGGCAAATAGTCATATCGTAATACATCGAATGATATTGCGTGGATAAATGCAGACTTTCGTCTCAAAGGATCACGGCTTATATAATTCTAGTGGCTATGTTTTCCGCCCAAGTGCTGTGACTGAATTCCGAACAAACATCTTCATCTTTACACACCCTCACTTGTAATTATGCTTGGTGCAGAGCCATAAACACAGCCAAAGCCATAAATCTGCTTGAAGTCACATTCCATGATAGGAGACCATCCAGTGTTTTTTTTTTTTTTTTTTTTTCTCCCCCAATCACTGCTGTGTCCTTGATCTTGTGTTACAGCAGATTCATAGTAAACACAGTGACAGGTGTATTCATAAAGCCCAGCTTGCAGGTCGGGAATGTGCTGCATGGTTTCACCGGACTATTTATCAAACCAGACTCTGTCAGTGCTCCTCTCCGTACACTCGCAGGGACCCACAATGGCAGGGAAAGGAGCTTAGATGGTGATGGAGTGAAGATTCTTAACACCTTGCAACTAAATTGAACGTCCAACATCTAATCAAATCTAATTTGCAGCAACATTGTCACATTTCATAAGTAGAGGTAAGCAGAGCTGCAGTTTTTCCGTGTTTTCAGTCCTCCTACACGTTTGATGTTTTCTTTCAGCGCAACATTGCTCATGTATTTTTGTGTTTAAAGAAATGCCACTCAGTACACCCGCTCTCCCGCTAGCCATGCATTAAGATGGTGCTGACCCAGCACCGAAACAGAATCCACCACAACATGGCCGCCAGGTCATTTAAGGCGGACTCCCGTTGCTGAAAACGTGCTGCAAAGTAGACGAACGAACCCTTTTCTCCAGAACATATATAATTAGTTCATGTTGGCGACATAGTTATTCATGAAGTTAACCTCAGTACGTTATATCGTCGGTCTTGTGGGGACACAAGTTGCAAAGAACCCAAGACGAATCGTGAGGAGCACAGAGCAGATTTTGTGGGGCAGGTGAATTTGATGGGGTCATTTATTTACCTGTACTGTGGGGGTGGGCTCCCTTCTGCTTCACACGTAATGGTAGCCTGCCGGTTGGGGGAGTTGATCGGCAAAATGAGGTCAAGTGGTTCCGTCCTCAATCTCGGCCCTTGAAATATGACATCGTCTGTAAAGGCTGCAGACAAAGACAGAAGTTGCACAAAGACTGAGAGGACAATAGTGACTGCATCTTTTTCTGTTTGCTTTTCCTTCATTTATTCTATTGCTTTTTTGAACCTAGTTGGTTTTTCTAAGAGGGAATGCGCCAGGACTATTCCCATGGTGCAGTGTGTATATTATTTGCTTATCTTGCAGCGAGCAAAATGCATCCCGCTTATCTTGGGCTTTAACTGCACATGCAGACATATTTGCCTCCACAGTATCACCCGGCTTCAAAACGAAAATGCAAATGATTACAAATGTTGGCAATAACTCATACGCCGCTTCCAATACCATGAAAAGTCTACACGAGGTAGATAGAATGTGTCGTTTGTGTAGCATGCGGGCACCACACGAATAAGCACAGTAAAACAATAGCAAAGACGAAGGTTGAGGACTGATGAAGAGGAATGTCGCCCTAAAAAATAATTCCTTGTAAGCAATAGAGTAGATAAAGCAGAGTCAGATAATATATTTCAGACTCAGCGTGCACATAACTAAGGGCTGTATGGGTGAACTCATCTTTCAGAGCTTCAAAGGTAAGCAAGTGGAACAAAATCTGGAATCAAATGAAGGCAGAGCCAACAGGCGGCCAGAGTTGAACTAATTGGTGCTGGAGACACTGCAGCATGTGCCTTGGACACATGACTTGTAGTCAATCAGGGATAGGAATGTCACCGCTCCATGCCTGTGTGAGTGTAAATAAATAAATGTATAGCCCTCCAGAGGAGAATAAGTCATCAAAAAAAAAATCTCCCGGAACAATGAAAATCAAATGGAATTTCCACGTCGTTTGAAACCAGCTTGTTATTTTGTGCTGGTCCCAAATGACCACAAGGGCAGCGTTGAATCGAGCTTCAATGACTGGTGATATTCATTGCATGGTTCCTGATAATGATCTGGACAGTCCACCAAGAGCATTGGTGATTGGACTCTCAGTTGTTGCTGACAGCTTTCTGCTGACGTGGGTGAGCACAGCCCTCCCGGGAGTGTGAAGGACATCAGACTGTATTTCTATCCTGGCATTGGAGATGTCTTGGGGTTGTTTACAGATGCACTAATTGGATTTCTACCTTATTAGGAATTTTATATTCAATGTCGGCATTATAAAATAAGATTTTTAATTGGAAAATCGACTTCAGAGATTGCACCTCCAACTCCGCTGAAAAAATAATCATCAAGTTGTTTTGAGGTGTGATAAACAATGGCAACAAGGACACCAATGAGTTGAAATCTCTTACCTGCAAGGCATCCTGTGAGTGATAGCAGAACAATTTGTTTCCATGGGAACATCATTTTTTTGTTGCAGAAGGCTAATGGGACTCTTATCCAATTACTTGTGAATGGACTTCTCTCCTTGTGACTTGAAGAGTTTTAATCTGAAGGGAAGCAATTATATATAATTAAAAGATGACATTTGAATATAAATACAGTACAACGAGCATAACAAAAAATGATGATAGTCCTGAAAAAGGAGTTATTTGGAAGTCAAAACATGGGGAGAGAGTCTAGAAGAAGCCGGAAGCTACATCGCGGGAAGTAAAAGGAAATATCGGGGGTGCAAAGCGTTAGTGCAATTTTCAGGTGGCACTGAAGAAGAAACAGCTGCTTAATGGGTACGTTTTCTTCCACTATGCTTGTTTCTCATCCTGCCTAACAAGCTCATATCTCCGGCTTAAAAGAGAAGTGAGGAAGGGAATGAATGACCTCAAAAGAGACTTACTCTCTCCCTATTTGACTATTAATAGGAGCTGGCAGTCTGTGTATACCAGCACTCTGCAAAACGCCACTTCATACTCCAACAAAGAGTTTGCTGTTCAAGGCAGAGCAAGCAAACTCTATTCATGTGCTCTCAGTCTTTATATTTGCAATAATTCGAAAATAAACATTTGTCCATCATGTTAAAAGCAATTTGAGAAGACTCACGTTGGTTCGGATTGTATAAATGAATGGCTTACTCAGAGTCTATCCGTGACGGACTGGAGGGGGTTGTGCCTGCTGAGGTCCAGAGACTCAAAGGCCTGCAATGGTTTCAGCTCACGGTTTACGGCGGATGCCAGAACTTCGCCTCTGTTCTGTTAAGGTTTTCTATAGTTGAAAGGTGGAGGCGGGACTGCACATTTGTGCACCAGAGAGAGCCAAATGAAGCTCTGGATCAAGAGTCAGCATTCACGTGAGGTACGAGGGGGACATACTGGCACCCACAGTAAATATTCTAAACACATTAAATCGTGTTATTGCTCTGGCCTTTGGGTGGAATCCAAAATAAATCCACAATTGGGCGAATTCCAAATTGCTCCTGACTCGATTGCCAAAAATATTCAATAGAAAATAATAAAAAATATTTGCACTGGAGACTCAATGAATATTTTAAACCAATACATCAACTTTTAATGACTTTACAGAATTTGTTTTGATTTCCACTTTTTCGTTTTCAATTTACAGTCAATCTGCCAGATCAACCAGATCCCACCCGCCAATCAATGACCTAAATAGCCCCAAAGTTTTCTCCAGTGGAAGCGCTTGGGACCTTGACGACTGTAATTGTGGTATCGGTAGCACAGAAGGGGCTTTGCTCAAGCTCTGACCTACATCACAGCAAGTGGAAACCGATATGCCTCTCAGGATTAAGAAACCGACCCAAGCCGCCGTCCTTACAACACAACCCGGTTGTGGTGATTAACCCTGGGCTATTTTGGGAACTCCTCAAATAGACCTAAAATGCCGTCAGTCGCATTTTTGACATGAGAAGGCCGTCACTGTCATAAAAAGCAGAACAAGGAGGAAACAAGAAGAGTTCCATCATAATTGACTGGCCGGTGCTATTGTAAGTAAGCCGCTGGAAATGGTTCCGAGTGTGACGTGAAGGCAGTCACAGCAAGAGTGGATTTGCTGTATTTCCAAATTTCGCCACTCTAAAAAGCCATCGCATTGAATTTCACGCTTCCGGATTCTACCACACACAAACGCTCTGTATTAACTGCCTCTCGATGGGCTCCGACGCCGTTTCCTAACCCAGCCGTTCCAAAAGCTTCAAGTTTGAGTAGGGGAAAAGCTCCCGGAATGAATTTGGCTGCAAGTTTCTTGTTTTGTTGTTTTCAGTGGCACAGTGTCTCTGCTGATTTGACACATTGGTGGAGAAAATGTGTTGTTAGATCGCTTGGTAGAAAGAGGCCGACCGGCTTTGATGAAAGCTCTTTCAATTTCAATATCAACATTTGACTATTTTTGAACACGAATGAATAATGTCAGACTGAATAGATTTTTTTCTGCTTAAGTCTAAAAATGATCAAAACAGTTTTTTTTTAGTTGAGGGATGCAGGTAAACAAATATAATTTGACATGATGAGAAAGAAATATAAAGACGCATTACGGACTTCACAGTTTTTTTAATTCCCTGAAAACGTACAATTTGAAATTCAAGAAAAACAACAATCCCTTTTTAGCATGAACACCTATTTAATTCAAGAGCTTCCATTGTATGAATTAAAAACTGTTTTCGTATTATTTTGTCTAGCTGTATTTGTTTAAGAAGACACATTTATATAAAATGCAAAATTATACCTTCATGAAGAACTGCAAAAGCGGGTTGGTAATACAATTTACGTTTCTCTTAACCCTGGATTGACTGAGATCTAATTTATTTCCCCCACTTTCAAATATATACCGCTGAGCACCAAATTGCTGTACAGAATGAAATGAGTCATTCTGTATTCACCATTGCAGAAGCGTCACTTCATTGGTGTGATTGGTTGAAAGGCATCCCGGGAGATGACTCGAGGATTAATAGGCCCGTTGTTGTTGGTTAGCGACATCTTCGGAACCCTCCAGGGTAGCATTGTTGCAAAGGAATGTATTAATGGCGTCAGAAGAGGATGATGTTTCTAGCAGAGCTGCATTTCGATTGCATGCGAGTCAACACAATGTTGAACCTCAAAAGGTTCAATGCATATCATTTCAGGACTCCGTTTCCAATGACTTATGTCTCTCAACGCATGCAGCTTGGAAGACAAGCTTCCACCAGTGAGAGCTGCCAAGCACAGCCGCTTTGCCTACGAATGAAGATTCCCAAGCAGTCGTGCACTGATGCCTCCTAATTGACTCTGACTGAAGACCTGCACAGCAGCCCATTTCACATAATCCAGTGAGGACGGAAAAATAACTGAAGCGATTAACAAATAAAGGCGGGCTTTAATGTCTGTATTTCACCACTTAGGCTAACTTCAGCAGAACCTTGATGAAAAGAAAAGCCGAGAAGTAATTGTGAGGTATTGATTGTGCCGTGCTTTTAAAATGCACGAAGGTTTTCTTGAATTAATTTGCAGAATAGGCTTGCTGGTTAAAGGTTTAACCGACGTGACACATTATCGAGTACGTGATAACCACTAAGAGCTTTACAGTGATTTTTTTTTTCATCCTGCGAGAAAGCATTATATGGACGGCCAATGTGAAAGAATGTCTGGTGTGTGAAAATTAAATGAGGTATGATTAGTGTGGTAAAAAGGCAGAATATACAGTTTGAGTGAGTAGATGGCTGAGTGTGCATTTTCAATGTGCGATTAACCGATTCACACAAAGACACTGGCCCGTGTGTGTCCCTCCTGCGTTGAGTGTGCCTGCAACCCTCAGCTGCCGCTTGACACCCAGAATGGGAGTGAGCGCACTTAAAAGACAGAGAAGCAGTGATCCGTTTCGCAACCCCATCATCAGCCGGGCACATCCCCAGACCTTCATCTCAGATAGTGCTGGCGCAAACACATGACTGGCAGTCAAGGATGACCAACAAGAAACATACAGGGTGCCTTTAACACCATCCTCCCGTGCTATCTTGGTGTAGTTTTAGAAAATCATTTTATAGTTTTAAAACAAACTCAAACCGAGCTGGCTGGAAAAGTGCTGTCAGGCCCTGTGGGGACGGGGGGAGGGAGGCACTTTGGAATCTAACTGCTGCAAATTCAAATTTCTAGAGCCCCTGACAGTCATGTCCCCGTAGAATCATCATCACTTTTCAGCCCCCTCGCAGCATCTCTGACTGGCTGCAATGCATCTTTGCCATTGATACTCTGCCAAATAATTTTGAACGCAAATTATGCTATGAAAAGTCATTCCTGCATTGCCACGCTGGATTTTGCTGGGCTATGGAATAATTTGCTGCATGGCTTCAAAGACATGTTTCACCGCCCATTTAGCTGCTGCTTGATATTCTCAAATTATGTGCAAAGAGCTATAAATAAACATGGAGAAGGATTATAATCCCTTCTGAATAATGTAATACTTTGACGATGCAGATTTTTCATCAGGTCTGGGTTAAACGTTAGTAGGTAAATATTTAGATTTTGAGAGTAATTTATAGTCCAGCTGACTTGTGCTGAGTGTTTAATATCACAGGAGCAACTGAAACAAAAATGCTCTGCAATGGAGAATCTAATTTGTGATCAAGCACAGAAGATATATTGGGTAAACAGTGTGTCTAAAAACAAAGAAAGTTGTAAGCTTGCCTTTGGTCCTGCTGCTCTCTGTCTGCGTGATTGAGCAGCGTGGTACCATATGGAATGTGTGCTGGATGAGGGAAATGAGCCCCATCCATTCAAGTCCCAGTAGGACTATCCAAAGCATTTGAGACTTGTCTAGAAACGCATTCATCAGCATCGAGCATGAGTGGCCACTATCAACATGCATAAATCGATGCCCCTTCCCCTGATTTAAGAACGTTTTATTAACATATCTTCACCGGGTCATGCTGGAAACATTTATTTGCTTACGTTAATAAATTAAGATGAAATACCTGTAATTTTATTTCAATACAAATTGAACTTGTCTTTTCCCACCCAAACGTGTAATGCATCAAATTAAAGCCGGCAAATCGATACTTACTTCTTTTTGGATGCTTTTCTTTTTCTGAAACTGCTTTAATTGTAATTCCAATGTCCGCTAGTGCGCTGAAAACATTTGCTTGGCTGTAAACCCGAAGATGTAATCCCGTGCGCTCTTCACTTTCCTGTTCCCTGTAGGTGCGCGTCCACCTCCACAAATCCCCCACACGCCGCGATTCCACAGTCTGTGGGTGCTAAAGCGCAGTTTAGCGGGGTGTTCCTCGATCCTCTCCCCCAATTGTCTCACCACGAGATAGGCTGCCAGCAAGCAGGGAGGACAGCGGTGCCACTGAGCGGCGATTCTCGATGTGCGCATCCCACGACGGGATCTGCTCTCTTTGTGCGCGGCGCACAAACATGCGCCCACTGGTGACGCGTGGAAATGCGCTGCTGTGTGTGTGCTGCGGCACCGTAATGCGCCACCAGCACCTGCCTCTCCTCACACTCACTCAATTGAGTGCAAGTCTCGACTTGAAATTTGAGGACTTTGCACCAAATTGTGCCAAAGTGCCACAAAAAGGCAATTTAGGCAGTTTAATCTTTTTTTTTTCCATTATTTTATTTTTATCGCATTGGGGAAAATGTATGCAAAGATTCTAAAATGTGTAATATTAAATTTAGACACCTATATGTATCAACTAAAGGGTAAAATTGACAAACCTCTGAGACGTAACATTCCCTATGCCAACGTTTTAAGCATAAGTACTTTTTTTTTTTTTTTTTTTTGCACTCATATAATTGCTCCCCTACCCACTGTTAAATGTGCCACTGGTGTTAGGTAGGCTGCTGAGCACAATTTCAAAACGAAGGTAAAAAACGACCAAAGTCAAATTAAAATGAGTTGAGGACAATAAAAAGGTCTTACATTAAGTCACATGTGTCAAACTCAAGACCTGGGGGACAGATACGGCCCACCACATCATTTTATGTGGCCCGCGAAGACAAATTGTGCATCAAATTCGTGTGTCATTACTAGAATTACAAATTGTCTTCACTTTTAATATCTGTTTTTTTAAATATTTGACCAGTTTTTACTCATCTGATTTAAAAACGAGTTATTTGTCAGTTTTGTAGCTTTTGCTGTATATAATATGAGATGCTCATACATTTATTTAGGTTGACAGTCATAATGGCCCTCCGAAAGAAGCTATGACTGCAATGCGGCCCGCGAAAAAATTCAATTTGCTCAAAAGTGTGAATGGGACAACACTTACGGGAGTTTAATCTACCCCTTGGTGTCACCTAATTTCAGGTCATTGTTTTTATGATGCAAGCAACTGAAATGTCCCTGTGAAAGCTTCGTTTTTCTGCTCCTTGTTGGGTCTCAAAACGGCAGTTGAAATTCTCACCTTTCGATACCATTAGAACCCCAAAACAATTGTTCCCATTGACAACAATTCCATCTGTGCAATACACATGCAAAATACTACTGTGCCGTAGCAAACCCTTTCTATACGGAGTTGAACTTATTCGTTAGAAAGTGTCAGAGGAGAAAAGTGAGGTAAAGCAAAGGCAGGTGCGGAGTGATCACAAAGAAGAAATTCACCTCAAGCTGTGCTGTGCTCCCCTGTGAGATATCGCTTTGACTGAAAGAATGGTGAGGTTTTTTTTTCTGCTTGAGGCTTGGCAGCATACTGTCCTGCTCTCATTGTTGTTACTGCCAGTTCTCTCAAGTTCGGAACTATAACAACATCTACAGGCAAGAATAGCGTTTTATTTATTTTATGTTTCATTGGTCCATTTTGATTATGTGGTCCAAAGTAAAATAAAACAAGATACTTTGTTGAGAGCGGCTAACAGGAGAGAGAAATCTTGGCAGCAGGTTAAAGTAGAAGTGGGGAAAAAAAGCTACAGCATAAAAGGAATTCACAGAAACGAAGTGTCTTGTAAAAAAAAAAAGACAATATGAGTGTACACCCCAAAAATCCCTCCTGTCTAGGAGATGACACAATGCTTGTGAAGTTCCATTATTCTGGAAGAGAAGGGGTGGATAAGACTTATCATCAATGCTCCATTAACCTTTAACTGGCGTTGCAATTTCAAGACAGAGCTGTTCTGAAACCGCCTTTCCAAAAAAGCATTACCTTCTTCTTGGCTCACCTTGTCAACAGCAATGCTGCTGTTCATTTTCAGACTGAAGAATAAAAATCCCCAATCTGTGAAATTCACCCGAAGCCGGACGTATACAATGCCGAGCTCGAGCTGAGATTTGTGCATTATCCAAGCAGTAGGCACTTATTTTTTTTGTTATGGGAAAATGAAGCTTTAAAGTCGCTTCATGAACCTGTTGTTTTTTGCCTCCTCTAGATGGCACTGTTAGTTTATATAAGGGTGTTGAGGAAATCAGCCCATTTTCCCAGAGAGAGTCCCAGCTATAGGAGTCCGAAAATACAACTGGTTTGTGAAGAAAATTTGAAGCTTCACTTTCCCATCTTATTTATTATTTAGTAGAGAAACAATGCGTTTGACATTGTGGTATGTTCATACATTGCAAGTGTTGGTTTAAAACAAGCCCCGGTACAATTTAACGATATATTATTGGGGGTCATTCAGGCAAATGGGATTATCTGAACTTTGTCGTGCATCAAACAAGCGGTTGGCTGATACTACTAAAAGACGCAGGTTGCGGTAGCAGTGAAGTAGATACCGTGCTAAAACTCAAAAGATTGTAAATAAATCATGGGTGGTAAAACAAGGACTTCAGAATGTCAAGGGATACGTAAATATAAACTGCACTTGCATCATTGCAAAAAATATATGGAAGGTGGTGTGGCAGATTCCAATATCTGTGAATGAGTAGATGTGAAGGTGATTCTCATATCTCCTTTCTGACAGGCTCAACAAACTTCCGCCCCCTTGAGATTCCGCACCAGTCAGCCCTGATAGCACACAATTCACTTCTCCTCTCATGTGCACACACGAACCGACACACAAATACACGTGCACTCACCCAGAACTGGCCTTTTTATTTAAATGCATTAATATTTAATTTTCGAACACGTTGTGAAAGACCACATGAGCACGTACAAAGGACCCCTCGATGAATATGCAACCATCTCATAAATATTTCAGCAATCCAATTCCCTATCCGATGGTTGAGTCACCGGAAAACTGAGATGATCATGATGAGAATTAAAAAAAAAAAAATTCTGCCAATGTTTACTTAAGAAAAGTATAGCACACACTAGTACTTTCAGTCATGTATGAACTTCTTTTTAGGTAAGTAGCACACGAGCGATTATATCAGGTTCATCTAACCCGGGTTAACCTGGGTTCGATCGAACCCTAGGGGTTCAGTGAGTTGGTCTCAGGGGTTCGGCAAAGCACACCTGATTTATCAAGTCAATTTGTGATGACGCATATCTGAACTGGTCTCGCAAAAGGCAACACAGCAGAAGTCACACTGATTTGCAGGTATGCCATTTGTTGTGTTGTGTTGATTTTGTGATGTTCATACACGGCTCATTTTGTGCTCCAGTAAAAAAAATCTATGTCTTGAGTTAGAATTTTTTTTTTTTTTTCACTTAAGAGAGGTTCGGTGAATGCTCATATGAAACTGGTGGCGTTCGGTACCTCCAACAAGGTTAAGAACCACTGATCTATATAGTAAGAAGGTGCCACAAGTGCTCACTTTGATATTGTATACAACATTTTGTCAACATTTTGTTTCAAGATGTCTGTTCTTGGTATTGGATTTTATCAAATAAACTTCCCCCAAAAAATGTCACATATTCCAATGCGACTTATATATTGTCACGACTCATCAACATGTGTATATGTTGCCATAGTTTCAGTTTGCGTCGCTGTGTACTCGCCCCTCCCCTCCTGTCTGTCCACAATCTATGTAATCACCATCATCTGCCTCTCGTTACCTGTCTTGTATTTAAATCCTGTCTGCCCCTCACTCCCCTGTCGGATTACTCTCGTCTCTTGTCTCGTCTGTCGTCTTGTCTTTCTGTTTCTCTGCAATTTGGTCTGTCCGTCTGTCGGTCACCCCTGTCACTCTGCCTCCATTAAGTTATGTTAGTTTGCCGGTTCTGTTGTTTTTTTCCCCTCATCCTCCCTTCCAACTACCTTTTCCCTCAATAAACCCTGGTCCAAGGTACATTTGGTCGCCCAGCTCCACTCCAATCCGTGCATTCATTATGCATTTTACGGCTGGGGTACCTTGTACTCTAGAAAATACGGTAAATCACTGTGCACCATTTTTACCAATTTCAAACCCAGGTTGAGAAGATATTTGCTACACACGCTTGTAGAAACGTGTGAAATTGAAGCAGCATTGCAGGAGACGTAGTATACACACACCCACACACAGATTCCAAGACAGCAAAATTGAAGAGAAGGTGGAAAAAGGCTATGATCCAAAAAGAAAATCCCTCACTCACTAGTGGTGCGACCCCGTGTTACTATTCGACCCTGTACTGAATTTGCTCTACCTCACTTTACACATAGCGATATCTGCTCTATCAATCATTTGACAAAGTTGTTCGGACAGAAATTTTATTGTCAGGCACGGTCCATACAATATGCATAGTGCAGGCCTGGCACAACTCGTGAAAAATTCAAGACGGCTAGTGCTTTTTCCTCCAGCCAAATCTATTTCACTGACACGTGTGACATGTTCATGATGGTTAAATACTGGTTCACATATTCAGGATTTATTGTATCCTTTGAATGAGACAGCCTCGCTCGACATGTTTGACTAAAATGCCTCCCAGGAAGAATCACAGGCGTACTACAAAAGTCTTTGCTGGGGGATTTTAGGAAATCACACCCACACAAAAATCCCAGTAAACCTTTCAGAGCCCACACGCTGATCAAGTAGAACAATTCAGTCTCGGGGTATTATAGGTGCGTTAATTGCAATGCCTTTCTGTACGGAGGCGTCAAACTGCCAAAGAAAAACGTTTTGGGCTGGTAGATACCTTAAACCTCAAATTTATTAAAATACGTTTAAACATACTTGTAAGTATGTTTGAACTAATAAACACTGGTATAATGTAAGTTAAATGCAAAAAAAAATAAAGCAATTAATGTGCAAGTACCCCATGATGTTAGAAAACCCCCAATTCCAATGAAGTTGGAAAGTTTTGTAAATTGTAAACAGTGATTGACAGGTCTTTTTTGAGCAATATTCCACAGAATACAAAACAAAGACAAGAAACACGTTCTATAAAAGTTGAGACGGAACCAAGGTGCCACTTTTGCTGTAGCCTCTCAAATGTTCTCTTCATATTGATATTCTAATAACCCAACACCTCCCCATTAAATACTTTGCATCCTCCAACCCATTTCAGGAAGGTCATGGTCAGATCAACAATTTTTTTGTTTTGCTTTGCGATTAACTGCGTTGGAGAGGAGTGTCGAGAGAAGAAGAGGAGAGAAAAAGATGTAGCAGAACCTTTCAAATGACCTTTGGAGACAGACACTGTGGAATCACAGCCATGGCATTTCAAGCAAGCCAAATTATATTTAGAAATGAAAGGACTAATTGCAAGAGAGAGCTTCAATTCCCAAACCTCATTATTTATTTTGCGAAATCATTATTTAAAATAAAGTTTTAATTGAGAATGCATCATCTATTTTCCTCCTCTCTGATACAGTCTCTCCAATTTATTTGGCATTGTCGCTGCTTATTATTCTTTTAATGGCGGCCCTGATGTTCAATTTGATTCGGCTTGCTATATATGTACAGTACGCTATGGTGAATTGCTAATAATGTATTTTTCATACACCAACTCATTTGTTATTTTTTGCTGTGCAGTTAATCCCGAAGGAACATATTTTTTTCATGACCTTTGCGGTGGCAACCTTTAATGCTTTTAAAAGCATAGATGGGCAAAAAGCTTTTTAAGCGCTTACTTTTGTTTGAGCTTGTCTCACCTTAGAGTGCTCTACCCTCGTGATTGTGAGTTCCACCTTGCCTGGAATGCTTCTGAACCAGTGCCTGCTAATAGAGCTTAAAAAAAAAAAAGAAATAATTTAGATTATTGAATGAATGACACGAGTTCCATAGGTGAAATCATCTCTCAAACCAAAAATCGCCAAATAGACTTCAACACGATGAGGCTCAAAGAGTCGCAGTGAGCAGATCTTCAGATTCTTTCTCAAAGCTTTAACCTTTCCATCACTGATTTAAAGGTACATCTAAAGGCCATACAAGTTTGAGCCAAGATTAAATGATTATTGGAAAATTCCTACTTGAAATTTTGAGGTCATGTTCACTGTGCCATTCAAGAGTTCGTGTGTTTTTTCAAAATATTTCTGCCCATAATGGCTGTCAGTCATTATTGCTACAATTTATAAACTATCTCCTGCAAAGAAATTAAGCGTTTCATTTGCAAGTCAACACAAATTAGACTTAAAAAGGTTTGCAGACGAAAGGAAAACAAAAAGAAAATTGTCTGATTAATTAGGATTTCTTTGTTGACACCTCTCATCATCATCATCATCATCATCATCATCATCATCATCATCATCATCATCATCATCATCATCATCATCACCTCTCCCCAACTCAACAGGGTGCTCCCAATTAGAACCAGTAACACCTGCTGTCCTAAGCTCAACAAACTTTTCAGCACTAGTCTCGTCAAGCTGGGTAACTACTTTGCAAATTAAACCTACCTCCCGGATTTGGAGTCATCCAACCGACTTTTGAATCAGAGCCAATTCCAAGTCTCGGTAAGTGCCGTGAGCTGTGCAGCAAACGATGAAATGTTGGGTTTGCTGCAATACTAAGCCGACACATACTTGCTGTTTGTGAAGATGACCACTAAATAATCGGACCTACCTTACGTATGATAAAATAGACACGACCGACTGATACAGAGAAGGCAAAAAAAAAAAAAGGAAATGACATGACACAAATGAAACCATGTTATCTTTGTGCCAGACCATTCAGCTTGAAGTATTTCGAGTTCCTTACCATCCGAAGCAATATTCAAAAGAATCTTTCCATAATAATGAGCCCTTTAGAATGTCAGGATGGCTTTTGTCATTGTGGTACAGCACCGGTCTGAGCAGCACCGAGGATTATGTGATTGCACAGGCTCAAATGGTTGCTCCGAGTTACAATTATTAGTTTGTGACTTCAGGCTGAGGGGCTACACAACTCCCACATTGGCTTCCCCTCCCTTCCTCTCTAACACCCAGCCCCACCCTTCCAGTCTCAAACACCTTTCTTTCCTCACACCAGCCCTTGGTGAGATATTAAGATCAATAGTTGCAAACAAGACACCAACAGAGAAGCTGTTTACTAATACTGTCTATATTGCATTTCATTATACAACTAATACTACTGGACTTTTAAAACTATAGTGTGTCCAAAACACTTAAAAATTCAAACTACGGCAGTCGAGAAAAACTAAACTCATCATTCCATCAATTTACTCTGTCAATTTTCAACTGCTCTTTCTTAGTGAAAAGACATGGAAGGGTTTCTTTACTGCTGTGGAAATCAGAGACCACTTAAGCTTTTGCCACCTGGAACTATTTGTGACTTTCTGATGAAAAGCATAGAAAAAAAATTTGAACACTTAATTAAAAAAAGTGGGGAGGGAATTGGAAAAACATTCACGTTCCCTGAATGTATTCAACTCAATTGTATATATAATATTGTGCATATTTAAATAAAATATTTGACTTTGCAACACGCAATAAATAACTAATAATAATTAAGTTCGTACATAATACTTAAAGCAGTTCTGGTCGTGACATGTGACATATTTAGTGTTGATGCAGTTTGTTATCTTAGAGTATCATCAGTATGCCATTATGAGCGTGTGACTAAGGGCTCTTGGGGTTCTGTTTGTTTACAACATGAGGGAAGATTGATGCAAAGGGAGGGAAACACACAGTCAAATATATTGACTTTTTACTGTTTACATCTTACGGCAGCCTCCGTTGCAGAAACATACAAAAGACACAGAAGTAAACGTTTGGAAATGCAAGCACGTGCTGCCAATACACAGCAGAAGCGCAATAGATAGCACAGTCATTTAACAAATGTCAGCATAGGGAATGGCGGGGGTGACATGAGTCTAGCTTAAGTCTGCAGATAATGAGGTGTCTGGGGCCAACGTGTGGAGGAGGTGAATGTGTCTTCTTTTCATGCAATTCCCTAGTTTCCATTTACAAATATATATATATATATATATATATATATAATTATATATATCTATATCTGTATCTATCTATCTATCTATCTATCTATCTATCTATCTATCTATCTATCTATCTATCTATCTATCTATCTATCTATCTACCAATCATTCCTTTGATTGAAGTTGAATGTGAGATATATTTTATGCAGCAGGTAAAGAGCTGTACAGGTGTTTGACATCACCTAAGACAGCCTGGCCATTAAATTAACGTGTAATCTTCTCTTCCATTATGCATAAGGGCCAGGCGAGCCTCGTTAAATCTGTGCCACCAAACCATTCGCACATGAGCACACACACACACGGACACGCGCACACACCCACACAGCATGTCACTATGGTGCATGCTGTCCTTGACTAGGTTGTGACAGATACTGCAAGAGGCAGAAGCAAGTCTCAGCATAATATTTGGCCTGCACACTCACCGTTAAAGTGTTAAGATGAGGATTTTCTTATAGGCGTTAATTATTACGCCTGGCAACTTGCCCTCTTCAAGAGGTCAACATGATCTGGGTGTGACTGCAGTGTGATATTTCAAGACGTTCTATCTGATAAATCCCGACGCCCGAGCAGATTTTTAACTGAGGGTAATTTGATTTCGGAAGAATGAATGACCAAGTGCGCTAAGTATTATTGTGTATCTGCACGTGCTGCTTGACTGGTGACAGAGATGAGTCTATGACAGCGACTGCACCAGAACATATTGTGCATGGTCTGCCTCTCCATCTGGAAGACCATGTTTTGATTTTCACTGGTGCAGCGACAGAGGGCTGACGATTCACAATGGTTCAAAGCCCAGCTGCTTGATTCCTCCCAAGTGATGGACTGTGCGCTGGGAACACAGCTCGAACTCTGGAGGCTTCCATCTGGTGCCCTGGACCAACCTTTTCAGCAAACTGGCTGAGACTCAATCGGAGCCTGTTGCGCTGGCATTCTCGTTCTCTCACGACTCATTTGAACTTGCTTGGTTGATACCTTGAATTGAATTTGCCCGCCTTTGCCCATGCAAACCTTTTGTAAACCGGGCCCCAGGTGGTTTCACATTATTGAAACATTTCAATATTTTCTTCCCGCTTTCATTGCTAAATATGCTAGGTAGTTAAAAAAAAAGAAATAATCTGGAATTTATTCAGAAAACAGAAATCACTGTGCAAGGTGAGAATCATGGAGCTCCAGTAGACCATGAGATTTTACTCAGCTATAAAACCTCCAAGTCCAATTTATTGTATAATTTACAATGGTACATTAAATAAATTATGAGGATACAATGATAAGATAAACAACCATGAGTACAAAGCCAAACCACTGAAGTTGCATGAATGTATAACCTTTGCATGATTGTAGATTCTATTAGCCATTTGACCCACATAAAAGACTGTCTACTTAATGAGGAATATGTTTGTGTACCATTTATTGTGCTAGTTGTAAGAGAAAATACAGTGCATATATGGTGAATTAAGTTAGCACTGCTGACCATTAGTGAGGTTTGGAAGTCCAAGGCAATTAGGTGTCCACTGGAGGTCCGGATCCGAAACGTACCACCCACCACTGTGGCATGGTAATGAGACAAAGTTAAATAATGACATTGTGGTTCTTTGATATGATGGTAAATATTCTGGTGCCATTTTATGAAAAAAACAAAAAAAAACACAAAAACAAATTGTCTGCTTAGAGCATCCTATGAAATATTGGACTGAAATACCATGCCGGATCATTTTAGCTACTCAATAATTAATAATTCCTGGAAGGTTGTTGTCAACTATCCCCGAGGAAAGAAGGGATTTCACTCAAGGACTTCTCCTTGCTGGGAGCATGTATGTTGTAAAAAGCAAGTGAGCTTAAAGCTGAACGTTATTTTAATTATGTGATGTATTGTAGGCAGAGCAAGAGCTTCACCAGCTAGGTATAAGTTCTTGGGTGCACCCTGACGGTAAAGGGTTTGAACCCATGTTTGGACCATACAAATGAAACACCATAGCCTGACTAAGTTGAACACATTACCGTAATTTCCGCACTATAAGGCGCACCGGATTATAAGGCGCACCTTCAATGAATGGCCATTTTAAAACTTTGCCCATATATAAGGCGGATAGAATAAATAACTCAACGTTGCTCAAACGTTAATGCAATCACAATATAGTAACACTCGAAATAGTAAAAACAATAACAATATATCAATAAGTCAACGTTGCTCAAACGTTAATATCACACAACACACAAAATAAACACGTAAAGCCATATTGGTCCATATATAAGGCGCACCGGATTATAAGGCGCACTGTCGGCTTTTGAGAAAATTGGAGGTTTTTAGGTGTGCCTTATAGTGCGGAAAATACAGTATTTACATTGTTAAGTGTAGAGTATTAGTCACTTAACACTGGGTCTATCTTATTTTACCGTGTATTGTTTTATCTAGTTGAATGTTCCGAGGAGTTCATGCCCTGCATTTTAGAAATAATAGATCATAAAATTATTGCTAATGCTCTTTGCATCAATGAAAAGTAGGCCAAGGGCGTCGTGGGACGTTGACATTGCTCCGGAGTATAATCTTTGTCTGAGGGTGCCATGTACAGTACAGTAGGTCTCATAGTCGAGTCTCTTTGTTCACCGCAGTGCAGTGATGCACCGCCTCACACTCGACTCCTGGCAGGGCTTTCCATTCTGCCTGTCAAAGGCAAACCTGCTTCAAACATTGATGTGGGCTATCAAGTGTCCTGGAGACTCAGATTTTTTTCCTTCCAGTTCTGCTTGAATTTCGTGGATCAGTAAATCACGTAACGGGAGTAAAAAGCTGTTCTTCACAACGCATGTCTTTGCAAATTATGTTTCAATTGTATTATACTGGGCGTGGATTGAAATGTGCTTTTGCAATCAATAATGTCAGGTTTTTTTTTTTTTTTTACTTCTTGACCATAGGTCCTTAAATGAGCCAGACATCTGTGGGAGGAATTCAAGACAAGTTTGAAAGAAGAATCGTCTTTTTCATACGCACACACGGACATGAAATTTGTCACGGTAAGCACACACTTTTTGGAGCAAGCACTGGTGTGGGAGGCTACTTGGGAACCCAAGGGCTTGCTCAAGGGCACCACAGCCACATTTTGAAATGGGCTCCTCACTGTGGCAGGTGATCATTTTAACCACTTGGCCATGGCTGTGCAAATGAAATCATAGTAATGTGATAACCATAATGTGTTTACCATATATACAAACAAGTGAGAGTATGTCTTTTCAAATGTATTCTTATTTTACAAAACGGTACATTGATTCACGGGTCCGATTCTCATCTCCCTCTCGACTATGTCAAAGCCTCCTCGAGCAAGATACACAACATCATCAGTGATGCTAATCAAACACTACACCGTAAATACAAGATGATCACACATGGTAGGGACTCAAAACAACCTAAAAAAATGTCATCCCTGAAAAAAAAATCCAAACATTGCGATATTAAATTCCTCCCTTACAAACATTAGCTTTAAACAAAGGCTCAGTGTGAGCCTGGCCTCGGTGTGTTTGCTGTGGGAGGACAATTAATGTCAAAACAGTGTAGCACTACAAACAGACTTTGGCTTCACCCCCAGCCTGACACGGTTACAACGCACCAGCAGGCTTCAGAGCCCTTCCTGGGTGGAGACACATTCCATGAGATTGCACTGCAACCAGACGCCTCTGACTAGCCCTCTAATGAGGTTGGGGATCGTCAACAACCTTCCCTGGTGCATCTCCAGTCAGGCAGCGCGTTGCTTTCTGCACACGAGATTGCAGCCCTTGAGACTCGTGGGCTTGATAATGTAATAACCGGGACCTCGGCTGGCCTTATTAGCCAGGCTAAAGTAGGGTGGCCAATATTCAGCAACACTCTCATTAAATATTTGCAGCAGAATCTATGTATACTCGCTATTTAAGGGGCACGTGTTGGTCTGACATCAAGAGAATTTTTCACAAGACTGGCCGGGTCAACTTTTTCTGACACCGGACGAGAAATACAGAGCAGCAAATACCCCAAAGGTTTCCCATTTGCTGGAGGGAGACTTTTCGCAAAGAAAAGAGAAGCAAAATCCTTTGGTGGACTGACTTATGTGCCACAGTCGGAGACAAAAGCCTTTGTTGCAAAATGTTTGCCTGAATACACACTATACCATGAACAATTCATTCCAAATATTCCACATGGTCGAATGAGGCTGACACAAAGGTTGACTTTAGAACACGAGGCAGTTTTCTAGCCGTCTGCTCGACGGTTAAACAATAGAGACAAATTTAGATTTTAGCATTCTTGGAACCTGCAAGGCAAATATCAACTCATCACAAGTGTGATTTAACTTGGATAAGAGCGACAAAGGCCTTAAAATATGCAATATTATTCTTAACGCCAGGAGAATAACATCAGCAGAACGTTTATCGTCAACCTATAACGGGAGACGTAGATTGTTTGAAACAGATGTCTTGACGGAAGCTAACTGTCATTCTTCTGTCAAAACAGGCAGCTGATGTCAAATTATAGCAGTTAGCATCCACTCATCACACTTGAAATCAGATCGTTCTTTGGGTGGGCTTGTTCTGTCAGCAGCAACTTGATACTTCTGATTTTACTTTTCGAGAATCCCCCACTGCCTCCAGTGCAGGTGATGTTCAGGACAGACTGCAAATGAAGCCACCACTGGCCAGCTCAACCATATCACTCCCGTTCAAGCGAGTGCCCGTAAAGATTTCATATTTTGTATGTACGGCAATGCATAAAGCTGCGGGTCAGACGGCAAAACAGTTTCCGCTGTTAATAAGTTACAAGCTACCACGATACCATCTGACTGCTATAATATCACGCTCGTTAAATGTGTGACAACCCGGTGTTGTGTAAAAGGTACATTTAATAGTTGTGTACTTTTTGAGGTCAAAATGGCATAAAAAGTTTTGACTTTCCAAAGACTACTACAGGCTAAACTGCAATGTGCCGCTAGGCCAGCATTAGCGTAGTTGCTATCAAAGTTATGCACAAGTAACCAAAATGAATCAAGTTGAATGACAATATGTTGGCACCTGGATTACATTTGTAATTTTTTAACAGAGACAACTCTCTCGAAATACATTTTTAAGGTAAACCTGGACTTCTCACGAAAGATTGTCCATTCCAAATACCATCGATAAAATGTTCCAATACTGTATTTATTGTCCATATCCTATCCTTGCCCACACCAGACCATCAGCAAACCACAAACATGCACAACGCCATTCATGCTGTCTGCCATCTGCCCAGGCGTATAGTCAAAACCGGGATTTATTTGTGAAGAAAACAAAGTGCCAGACGCCACGGAATGGGAACATTTGTCCCAACTGCAATCACATTGAAAACCCCGATGAGGACAACCACTCTCTCCGAGAGTTTATGCACAACGTCTATGGTTATGCAGACCGATTGTTGGAGCAGATGTGCGGATGGCTCGACTCAGATGGTCTCGGAAATATAAGTTCTGTGTTGAATGATGGTCTCAGTAGGATATACTGTTTCTATTTTGCCGTGAGTGGTGTGTCAATAGAGCTTATGGTCCTCCTCATCTTTCTTGAGTACTGTGCAATTGCAAGGGTTTCACACAAGTACGTATCTGCTGCTGTGTGGTTACTATGCCAACATGCTACATATGAAGGTCTTGGACCAGTGTGGTTTTTGAATTCTTTATGTCCCCACAAGTGGGGAATGTGCAGTTGCTTCATTGATGGATAATTTTAGTAATGGACCAGCATTGGGTTTGTTCCATGTGCCACTTCAGTTAAACAGGCCAATATGTCTCAAGGCATGTGTGCCATGTTTGGCTCTCTCCTCGACTCCACTCAGAAGGTTGACAGCAGAAGGTGTTCCTCACTCTAATGTTTTTGCAAGAACCACACGTGTGACAGTTTGGCCATTTTACGCTTGCAAGCGGAGAAAACCATCAGCACCCTGTGTGGTACAGAGGTGCTTGAAAGCAGTCTGACCTACGCCGCTTGCAAGGGAATATTTATTGAGAGAAAGCAGGGTGGTGGTGAGAGTGGGGCTTTGGGGGTCATCTCTGCAACCTGGCAGAGGGTTCTAGCTCTTTGTTTTACAAGGTTGTGGAAACATAAACTTAGTGGAGCACTTTCGATAACTAGAATGTTTCCACATCATTTGGAAAGTTTCAACAACTGAAAGTGGAAACTTTCCAGAGTCATGGAAAGGTGACAAAGTTGATGATTCTAGTCTACATTCCAACATAATCATACGATCACAATAATTTGTCAACCCTAACAGAAGGTGTGGGCTGTGTGATTAGACTGCAATTGACACATGGCAGGAGGCGGTGTTGGTGTGAAAAGCAAAAATCAAATTAATTCAAACCAGCCGGCATTATCAAGGCTGTATATTCTCATGTATGAATCTGGACTGTGTTCTTACAACATCTTGTGTGAAGAACATCAAAGCTTTTCCTTTTCTTCTTATAAAATATATATATAATGAGCACAAGAGTGTGCGTTTTCTGCACTATTTTCATCCCCTGGTGGAACCAGTGTGCCAGAACTTGAATAAAACAATTACTCTGAAATTACTGAGCCACTCTACAGTAAGAAATATTAATATATTTTTATTTTATTTTGCAGCTACTGTAAAATACTGCTGCTGGAGTGTCTTAATACACGCCTCACCCATAAGTCTTTTTGATGTATGATGTTTTGCACATGGAAAACAAGTGTAACTTTGCTGAAGGGGCAATTACGCTTGTAAGAACAAGCACCTTGCTCAAGGGTATGAATAGGAGTCGCTCCTAAGATTCATCTTCCTGCTGTTCCATCGGTGCTCTATTGACCTGCCACAATATCCCCTGCTGACACAGGAAAAAAAAGGGGACTTTAATTATATTCAAAAGACAATTTTCCGAGAAAATAATGCAATACCCCGGTGGCAAGGGGAGCTCAAAGTCAAGGGGAATATGAAAAGAACCTGAATTCAAAAGTGTTTTTATCGGGGAGTCATCTCTTTCCCCTTTGTAGGAAGGCATTCAAGAATATTTATGCTGAATTATACACCAGGTCGCTATAATTGGTTGCAATCATTGTCGTGGGATCTATTTGGAATAACAAACAAGCATATCAGCTGTGAGGCTGCAACGTGTGACTTTTTTTTCCTCAACCTGTGTGCCTTGTTGGGGTGTAATTTATAGAACACAAATGGTCTGCAGAGGGCGACCGAGACGAAAAAATGTAAATACGCAGGCAGGGAACTGTAACTCTTAGTTTTACCACCAGAGGGCAGCAGCGCATAACCTTCATCGTTTTAATTGTGGTTTGAAGGAAGGGAGCATTCTGGTGGCAGAGGAGAGGGAAGTCTGGGTTTCCTTGAATGGAGTCAAGTAACCCCACGCAATCATATAGCCGAATAATAAATTCCATAATTGAAGTCCAGATCCTCAGGAATGCACTAGGGGGCACCGCCGCGTCCAAACTGATCACATCAATATAATTTCCCAAGGTTTTCATTTATATAAGTTTTGTCGTATTTATGTCTGAAGTGGGAACAGAGTACAAGACTTGGAGCTGGTATTCTAATTCCAAAAGTGGCCAGGTGCTTTGGTGTGACTCTGGTTTGATGGGTGCTTTGGTGTGACCCCGATTTGGTGGGCGCTTCCTGTGAACACAAGTGGCGAGACAGAAACTCAATTACTGGGGAAATGGAAATCTGCTGTTGTGTGACAGTGACTGTACGAAGTGTCTCGCGTGCAGGGGATGATAGCATCAAAGTCCCCCTTTATTTTGTGTGATGAGCAAGATATGCGGCATCCCCACACAGCTGCCCCGGGGGCACGCTGAAGTCATGCACTTGTCACACACGATGACAGGAAGCCACGCTGCTGAATGCACTCGGCCGACGCATTCATCAGGTCCGACAATAAAACTGGTCAATGGCGATAATGAACAGAGAGCATTAGCATTTTCCCACCTACCTGCAGAGTGCGGCCTGATCTATTCTTGCCTGATAACAAGCTCGGCAATTCATTTGGCGAATCCATATTGCTTTTTGTTGGTAGGGGTTTGATGCTGTTTGGAATTCAGATGGAACTGACGGGGGAAGGGAGGGGAGCGAGCTGTCTGGAAGGTTACTTTGGTGGTGTTGCTCAGTGTTCGTGCTCCACCCTTGATCCCTAGAGACACAACAAAGCTACAAGACAGAGCAGCAAGCAACTTCTGTTTATTTCTGGAGGCTCATACAAATTTAAACACTCGCGTATTTGTTTGTAAATGTAATTATTAGAAACTCCCACATTTTGCGGAATGCACTTTCTTGGTTGTGCTTTAGACTGTTCTTAAAATATGAAAGTGTAAATTATTGGAGGATTTTCTCTTGCTTATATTTTTACCTACCACGGTAATGGCAATTAGCTGGATGCTAACTTGAGCA
This sequence comes from Syngnathus scovelli, assembly GCF_024217435.2. NCBI lineage: Eukaryota > Metazoa > Chordata > Actinopteri > Syngnathiformes > Syngnathidae > Syngnathus > Syngnathus scovelli. Next base: position 3,307,636 of record NC_090857.1, on the reverse strand, counting down.
CATTCACCCAGCCCAGGTATTGTACCAGTGTTCATCAATGTCCCATTTGAATAAAGAATACTAAATGAGAATCAAATGTGTGTCTACTCAGGATTTAGTTGCATGGATAGATTTCTTAGTGGATTCTTTTGTGTTTCTCCCCGGCTTCCAATTTTGTATTTTTGCACACGGCAAAGAATGTGTAGACAATAGCATGTGCTCTGTCCTGATCCCCCTAAAACTTCCATTAAAGCATTTAAAGGGAGCGAAGAGTTCAATCTTCCTACTGGTGGCTGGTCTCAAATGTTAAAACCGCCCGGCTCTCACCGCTGCCAGACATTTAATGAGATGCAGCCAGATTGCTAATTGACTTCCTGAGTTCCATGTAAGCCTTATCGCCATGGTAACAAAGCCAGCCACTTGTTTTTCAGACTCCCATTGAAAGTTTTTGTTGTTGGTTTACTACCTAATATTTTTTCGGGGGGTCATTATAGCTCATCTTTGTGCTCTTAATAATACATTGGTATTGCTAAATCCAACATAATACGAATAATGAGGTCCAATCGGTTCAACATACTGTGACACAAATTATAAGTGGGAAAGATGTATTAATCAATCTCATCGGGTTGTGCGGGTGGGGGTTCCTTTGAGGTGAAGGCCATTAATAGCGGCTAGTGTAGTCGAAGAGGGATCGTAGCGTGTTGGCGTCTGGCTCCCCGCTGACACTAACACAGTCCTTTCTGTTCTCTGTCAAAGTGACATCAGTCAAGCAGCCCTGAATCACTGCTGCTCGGCTCTTTGACGGCACATGTGCCATTTCCTCTGCCTCACTGACAAGACCCCCAACTCCTCGAGATCAGGTCACGTGTCCACATTAGACGGGTGACAAGATCTAGGATGTCTCATCCCAATGCAGGAACAGGAAACGGGCAGTAAATTGGGACAAGGAATAAACACACTTGATTTACTTTGGCTAAGTCTGACGGTTAAGCGTACTCTATAACTGATTGGGTATGCTGCAATGTTTCAGTGACCACTTTCTGCACACGTTTCACACACACAAAAAAAAAGTTACGATTGTATAACCGATACCTTTTTACCAACGTTAGATTTCAACACCAGAGGAAGCCTAGTCTATATTGTACATGCAATTTATTTGTAATTGCAAGATTCAATATATAAAACCAATATGTGTTTTCAATATTTTAGTTACACTTCTGAAGGCTCCTGCATACAATTCAATTGAAGTGGATGAAATAACTAACACTGTTCTCCCATGGGCACAGTTACATTGCCGCCATACCCCCACCCCACCGGAGCATCATTTCTCATTCAACCCTTGCCAAATGTTCTTCCAGTCAGGCATGCTCACTAGTGGCGGAGAATGAATGAAATGGTGTCATGGTTTTTCTCATGGTGCTGTTCATCAGCCTCTTAGTCAAATAATTAATAATCATAATGATGTATTCCTTAATTGTTGCATCATATTGGAGATTGTACATATTCCATATATGATGCAGTCATTTGAATAAAAGCAGGAAACAATTACTTGCATGATCGGCCACCCATTGTGTTCATCCAATTCCATAGCAATGTCGTTATCAAATAATCAAATCACATTCATCTTCGAGAAGAAAGCCCTCATTTCTCTTCTCATTCACGTCCCACCCAACATGGTCGATTGCATTCGTGAAATGATTTCATCTCGAAGTCGAGGTGTACGAAAGAAAAGCCGGAAAGGCCTCTCTTGTTCCTGCTACTTAAATATGTATGATGGTGAAATGAAGCCAGCTTCTATTGTACAGATTTGTCTCTTTATTCTCAACAATAAAGACAACACATTTGCAGACTGCTAAATAAATTATCTCCTGAGTGCGCGCTAAGCCGCAAAAGACAACTGTGCCAAACACAACAGCACATATGCAATAAGAACACTTCATCTTTATCACTGAGTGTGACAGTTATATTACGGTCAGACGGGGGGGTAGCGTATTCCCCATTCCCTTATTTGTAAAATGACTGACACACACTGGCACTAGTCTCCGATCCTACTCGCATTTTAGAACGGCAATATGTGCATTGCTATGGAAACAGATTTCATACAGCGAGCCCCCCCACCTACCTTCTACTAGACACTTGTGAATCTCCCGACTAATATCTAGTCTGCCCATGCTCCTTGTTGCTTTCATGGAAAAGGAAATGAACATTGTCGCTGGAGAGATGGCACGATCTCCTAAGAAAAACACCCCCATTCCACCTGCTGCTGATATTAATTATGGATTGAAAATAAGGTTGTGGTATGCATTGCTAATTGATGCAGGATGCAAAAGCAGCTGGGAAGCTAATATGGCATTTATTTGGATGAAATTGAAAGAAATCTTTCTTAAATTTAAAATAAAAGCAGCTTGAAGATGCTTTTGTGCTAAACAAATTATATATTGTGGAGTTGTGCTTCTTGGGGTTTCCTCACCGAACACTGCACTATTGTTCTGACCTTTTGCCAACATAATCCATCTTCATTTTTGATGAAAGGCTATATGTGACTGGTATGGAGTGGTGAGCAACACACAGCCTGCTTATTTACTTCCAGCTCATTTATTCTCATTATGCAGCCCAGCAGACATCAGCGAAGGGATTTCAGTCCCGTAGTGTTTCAACGCTGCGGAGAAAGAGACAGCCAGAAAGAGAGAGAGAGAGAGAGAGAGAAAGAGAGGGAAAGCAAGCGCACGGAAACAAACCGATGGGGGTGCATTCATTCTCTGCATGTGAACTTTGACACCTTTGACAGAGTTTGCCTCTGTTTTCAGGCTTTTCAATGGCACCAGCTCCATTCTTTTCTTCTCGGACTGCCCTGTCTGCGGGGGTGGTGCTATCATTCCAAGTTGTTTATATCCCAGTCGCAATTCTTCTAAAATATTCAATGTAGTAATCTGAATAATGTTACGTAACCACTTGATGGCTGCGGTCAGTTTTGGGGGCAAAGAGAGTGAGCGGAGGAGCGGTTGTAAAATAGGTCCATGTGGTTTAACTAAATGCAAGAGTATCAAAATAAGTTAAGTTTTGATATGCAAAGACGAGAAAGCAACTCATTGCAAAAGTTGGGGTTAAATCACAGTTGATTGTCAGACTTAAGCGTGAAAGTCAATAAAGTACAATTCCCACAATTATAAATATTCATATAAGTCAGTAGCAAGAATAGCTCAGGTTCCAGTAAAACATTTAACACCTAGACATGAAGAAGTCCCCTCTGAAAAAAAAAAAGGAAGCAGATGCTCCACAAATCTAATTTGTTCTGATGAGAGCACTCACATAGAAAACCTCACAAAAGTATCTTTTTACATGTGTGCCTCATTTAATCCATTATTTCAAACTGATTATGATAAACCATAATCAGATTTTCGCATCTGTTCGCTCCCGTTTTTTGTCAAACTACAGTATCACGTTTCCTTTGTCTGGTGCCGACTATGAACCCGATATAAAGAGACAATGCAATGTAGATCTTAAAAGCTGATATCTAATTCAACATTTTCTAGATAAACATGTTGTAGTTCAATTTTTTTTTTTTATCTTTAGTCAAATATTGCCAATGAACAAAATAAGCGATACAGACAATTTGTGTTGTTTTTCCAATTAGAGTCAGTCATGCACCCGTCGTTATTTCCCTAAGGACTAAGATGGACTCGGAAGCAAATATGTTTGCACTTTTTAAGACAAATGTCTTTCCTGGATAATCCCAAAGATGGATTTATATTCAACCCTTATGCGGTTTTGTGTAATCAACACAGTGACTCAGTGAGTGATGGGAAGTGAACCTCTTATTACTCGCAACGGTGATAAAATCTAACCACTATGTCATTTTTCAGTTGGGAATCCGTTCAATTTCTCCAAGAGTCTGAGGTCACCAAATTGATTGTTCTCTGTCCTTTCCTGGCTGCTTCTCTGATTCAAAGATTTGTTAATGATCTGATGCGGTCAGAGATGCTAAAAACAAACATCCCGTCTTATCATAAAATGACACGTTTATGTGTCAATTTACTGCAAGTCCAAAAAGTCACCTATTCAGTGTATTGTTCGAAGCAGGTAGTTCCAAATTGAGGATAAAACACCACATGTTTGGTAAACACTTATTGACTCTGAAAAGCGGTCCAATTAGCTGATGGCAATTATCTGAAAGACTTCAATTAGCTGAGTTTGATTGGATGTGGGGATCAAACTGCACTTAGAGGTTACCATGGTGATCGTATCTCCTTTAGAGTTATTGAACGGGACAGTGATTCAACTGAGAGAGCTCCTCTAGAGCGTTACCTAACTCTGAAACACCACTTACGAATTATTTCCTGTTACATTTTGAGATAATCTAACATGGTGAATTTGATTAATCAACATTTGTTTGTTGCAACACACAACATATGTCCATTCAGAACCACAAATAATGAATGTGCTGCCAACAGTCACGTATTACAGAATCTGTGATTGGGAAAATGAAGCTTCAGATTTCCTTTGTGAACCAGATGTTTTTTTTTTTTTTTACTTCTCTAGATGGCACTGTCTTAAAGCTCTACGTTTAGACTGACAACACAACAAATGGTTCATGAAGCAAATTTGAAGCTTCGTTTTCCCATGACTACCAGTTACAGTTGATATGTTGCTTTAGTTAGTTTGTCTTTTTTGGGCAAGTCAACAAAATACAGTTTGACAGAGAGTCATGCTATTCACATGAATAAAACCAATTTATTTTCAATTCATCTCAAATGTTTCAACGGGTTTTATATATAAATAATTTCCCCAATTGTTTTTGTTACTCATTCATGTTGCAATATTAGATTTATTACATTTTCCCACTTTCAAAATCAACCAATGAAGGCATCAAAAGAAAAATTATAGGTGGTTTTAATCTTATTGTGTTGTGAGTGTGGATTTATATTCACGTTATTGTTCAGTGAAGTTCATTCTGAAATACTTGTTCACTCCCATCTACCAATGAACGGCATCCTCCTCATCCATTGACGTTAGCGCTCCCCTCACTGCACCTCTGACCAGTAAAACCTGCGCATTCTAACGTCGCTGTCACTATATATTTTTTTTGGGTGGGGGTCTTTAACCCGGTCACAACGTGGGGAAGTTGCCCACTGCTTTTTCTGCGTTGCCATGGGGTTTTTCTAAAACCTATTGACTGCGACAGGGTCCCCGCTTTTATTTGAGTCAGTCTTTGTGGAGGCGGAGGAAGAAACTGCTATTACTTTTTTTTTTTTTTTTTTCTTCCAGAGGCGGTAGGTGGGGGGGAGTGGCACAAGCAGCATCCACGAGAGGAGGAGGGGAGGCTGGTCCACGGCTCAGAGCCACTCACTGCAAGCCGGGCAAAACGCCGCTGAATATCCATCTGCTCTGCTTGGCTGGTTGGAGGGATTTTAGCCAACTTGGTGAAGGACTGCCTTATGTTGCACCTGAAGGTTAGTTTCAGAAACTGTTATTTTCAAATGATAATGCCTCTGGATGTGCTTTTCTTTAAAAAATATATGTAGCTGTCACTTTTTTTTTAAATGATGCTTTTCTTGCCTGTGAATTCATGATCAATAAGTTTCATTCTAAGCATAACTTAATATTGTCATTCGATTGTGAAAATACCAGAAACTCGCAAGTTTGACAGAGTGAGAAAGTTAATTGAAATAAATACACTTTTAAGTAGACGAGGGCTTTTTTTTTTTTTTACCGGTTGTAATTGCGTGACAAGATCACAATGATTGATGAGATTTTAGTGTGTGTGATTAAAAGCACATTATATTGGATTGGGCTAGCGGTGGTTGCTGAGAGCTTGCTGTAATTGATGGGGATGCGTGTAACTGTTGTACACTCAGCTGCCCTTGATAAATTTATAGACCTGATTTATCTCACTTGCTTAACACAACCTCATTTCAGATGCTGTCATGTTCCTGCACTTTCTCATTATTAATGATGCCTTTAAAAACAATCACAATATTTGAAGTCTCTAGTCTTTTTGTTTTCAGTTGTTCAGGACTCAACCTGTGATGTTTTTGCTTTCCTTTCATAGTATGCAAATTTCCAGAAATTTAATATAGCTAATCTACTCCCGCCCCAAATGGCTGAATTACTTAACACGTAGACCTTGTGAAGGTCAGCCTGACATTAATTAATGTCATCATCTCAAAGCTGCTCTTCCAGTGGAGCAGATCCTATTTCTGCTCATAAGCACACATACACAATAATTACCTGGAAGTGAATTTGTAGGCCAAAGACAAGAGCTTGTAATAGCACTTGTCATCACACACGCTCTACAGCCTCTCACTATTCAGGGCAGTGGTGCTTTGTGTCCAGAAGTAGGTCGACTCTTTCTCACCAACAATTTGAGCAAGAGCCAGTAATTGGACAAGCAAAGTGTCCTGCGTCTCCCAACGAGCCCGCGTCAACCGGTCCCCGGCCTCTTAATATGCAGCTCCAACCTGATGCATTTCATGGACCTTTTCATGCTTTGAATCAGTTAGATCACAAAATGCAGCCAACAGAACATCCTTTGTCACGGCAGACACGGCTCGTTTTTCATATCTTAGCAGTTGGCGCACTCGATTGTGAATCAAATGTTTCCTTCAAAGTCGGGAAAACATCAAACTTCCGACTACTTCAGAGGCTTTGCAATGTTTGCTCTCTTTGGTCCGTACGCACAAAAACTGAAAAACACACAAGCTAGTGTTCCAAGTGTGCCTCACTTTTTGTGATTGCGCAACTTCCCAAACAGCCTCTGAAGGTGAACGTGCATTGAAGATGTGAGATGAAAGCAGGCTTCACCTGTTCATGCGCTGTTTGCCTAGCAACAGACACACCTGTGATTACAGTCCGTGTGTGTTTGCTCTCACAGGCATTGCATTGTGTTTGTTGTTGTAGCTTTTGTCGATAAGAAGCAACAATAGAGTAACCTTAGAATGATTCATGCTTCAGCGTGATGTGGATGTTCCAGTAGCTTGTAAAAAAAGGAGACGTGCATGTCTCTATTATCACCATGGCAACCGTGAATCACCTGCCTTAGTGGTCTATAAATGTGGCAGAGCAGTGCGGACACTTTGTGTGTTTGTGTTTAATAATGTTACTCATGGGCATTTTGAAATTAGGTAAATTGAGATTATTCTTCCCGGTGTGATTGGCGGTAATATCAAGTGACATGTGGCACCGAGCAAGTTCCCTGACCCGGCGTGAGGTTCAGGTGGGGCTCCAGAGCTCCAAGCAATTATAGCAGCGACCCGTGCACCCAACTGCAGGCTTAGAGTGCTTTGGCGCCGTGCAATACCAGAGCTCTCTCCTTTCATGATCGTCACAAACCACATCCACAAAGAGTGAGCGCGATAAGATGAATTGAAGGATTTGCCTGACTGCATTCTAGCAATGTGCATATTTATCAGCTATATTTTCGGGATAGCGGAGTGAGTCCGAGAAGACCTGGAAGGGTGCTGGAAAATATTTTATGGCTGAATATCGAGGTTACTAACAGAGATAAAATAATAATAATACATTGAAATGCTGTGCTGTCATCTTGAGCCTAAAACAGAACCATGGCAGGAATGGACACATCCATAAAATTCAATGTTTATGTAAAAAGCAGTGTTGTACCCCCCCCCCCAAGGAACAAGAAAGACGACAGCTATGCCCAAATGACACTGGTGAAAGCAAAAATGTGCAAGTTGACTTTGGGACAAGTCATGCATGCAGAGGGAAGGCGAACAAAGAACATTGGAATAAAGGTGACAAATGTAAAGAGTAGAAAAGAGGAGCTAGCTTTGTGTTCAGTGAAGGCTATTGTGCGCTGGCTTCTTGATAAGGATCCAAGGGGACCCCTGGGACATGCAAGTGAAGGGCACTGAGGATGAGGGTGGACATACGTGACAGACAGGCGGCGTGGAGGATGAACTCGACCCAAAGATAAACGCCCCTCATATTATTCTCACATTCTTTGGGTGAAATTGTTCAATTTTATCACAGTTATTCCGTCCGAATAAAGCTCTAAAGTTGGTTTAATTTGTAACATCCATTTGAGAAATTTTAACATCCATTCATCTTCCGCTTGTCCGGGGTCAGGCTGCGCTGGCTAATCGGACTTCCCTCTATTTCATCCAGTCGTTTTTTTAACGACGAATCATTTTTGAGGCTTTTAAAAGACAAAGGTCATCCTGCACAAAACCTGAAAAAAAAAAAACTGTATTATCTGTTAAATGCATATTACGCCGTCATTTTTGGCAAACACAAAGTTGACGTTCATTCGAACCGGATCACCGACTGCAAAGTTGTCATGTCATTCTGAAGGTGCTGCGACAATTAATGGGCCTGAAATGAGGTGACTGCAAGACGGGGCCGCTTGTACAACCAAATGCTTCCTGTGGGACTTCATTAATACCTGTGATGCTCTCATAGGTCCTGTAAGAGGATTGTGATAGGAACCCCAAACAGGCATAGATTTCTGTCGGCCATGTTGGTTTGGTGTGAACATGAAATCTTGGTGTGAGTTGCTTTGTATTAGCCCAATGATACTTGTAGCTTTCACACAATTTTTCTTTTTTATATACGTGAAGACTTGCAAACAAATCAAGCTTGATTAGATTCATGAAACTAAAGGCTGACCAATTTACTAATTGGACAATCACCTGAACTGGCTTTGTAATCCGTATTTGTTTAGGGTAACAGCAGTCCCATTGACTCGTTTAATTTATTTGAGAATTCACGAACAACCGATGACCTAATCTCTTCATCCTAATTGGCAGAGAGGATTGGATAAAGCTTACTAACAACCAAAACGTTCCGGATGGATCCTGTGGCAGAGCTCTGATAATTTACTGCACTGCCGGAGTTTGGATGTTTTTTAGATCCATTTTGCTTTAATTTTGCTTAAGCAGTTTGCCAATGTCAGACTGGCCTCCATAAGTCATTTATTCTTTCCTAAGCATCTCCAACTAAGAGCTAGACTTCATTTTCTTTCTTGCTCAAAGTCAATCCAGCCTACATCAAACAATTGATGAATGAAACAGTCGTGCCAAACTGGGTCGGATCCAAATTCATTCATCTCTGCAGAGCTCCACATTTTTAAAAGTGTGACCCCTGCTCCCATTAACTGCACACTGGTGTGACCTTTTGAGTTTTGTTCCTGCAAAGAAATATGCTTCTTTCAAAAATATGTTTGTATGATCCCAGAGAAGTTATTTTGTTGGTCTCTGGAAAAAAAATGCTGTAAATCTCACAATACATTGTTTATAGCTGGGTGTTCATCTTTTGATATGAAATCACTATGAGGAGATATATTCCATCTTTCCGACTTACACTTTCTGAGATGATGTCATCTTCTTGGCAGGGACATTAAAGCGGTGAGTCAGAGAAGAACTCCACACCTCCTTGAAAAGTTTGTCGTCACATTTGCATTTAAATTGACTTCTCTGACTTTTTGAGTGACTTTGCCTCTAATTTTCTTCTTTGATAACAGAAGATGGATTAATATTCATTGACGAGTTAGTCCAACGGCATTTTTAGGTAAACCATGGACATCCGGTGTTTGACAACTTTTCTCAGAAATGCAGATTCACTGCTACTCAGTCATGCTTGACTGCATTGCAGTGGAATTATTTGTCGCCCGGCAAAAAATATTCACAGCAGGGAAGTTTTCATAATTCAGATCACAGCATTGCTTTTTAACGATATTTACATTTTTTTGGGGGGGACGGTGGACTGGCAGAGATTTCTTTTGTTGCAAGACAATATGTACAGTAACCCTTTGGGTATTTTATTTTTTTATTTGACGGCAGGTTGTGAAATCTGATTCTAAGCAATCTGTGACGTTAGACCAGATGTGCTAAGTGTCACTGAAAGGGTAATCACACTTTATATGACATTGATGTCGCTTGTAATAAATTCCTTTTCTGGGAAGAAAAAAAAAGTCTCAGCAGGGGTCACCATAAATTAGAAGGGGCACCGAGATCTTGGAGTGACAGTTCCGCTGTGTGTTTTCACAAACCCAAAATAATTGATGCACGTTATGTTGAGGCCTGTCACTTTTCTGACAGTTGATGAATTCACGGGTGTCTGCCCTGAAAAATAAACAAGGGTATAGCTGATTTTTAAAGCTATTTTACACCTCAGTAATCACTTGCTTCAACTTGCTCACCCTAGTTGAACCCACACTTTGCACCCCGTGTCATGGAATTGCCATTATCCACTTTAGAGTGTGTGGCAGTTCGGCATTTGGCATCTCATGAGGGCCCGTTCACAGTTTTTGACTCCCCCAGGGTGTGTATTCTTGTTGAGCTGCAGCTTTATAGGCCCCTGGGCTGTGCTGCGCGGTGTAACTCAGCCGCCTTTTGAAACATTAGCGTCACATCCACAAGTAGAGAGCATTCCCTGTTTCCCCAAGCTCATTCGCAGATGGTTGTGCCTCTTCCTGTGTGCCGGGCTACAAGTCTGCCTTTGCCGCTTAGGGCCCGGCTCCATTAATACCACATGAAGGCCTCTACGACTTGAGCGCCTCTTTTTGTTTACCACCTGCAGGGTGGCTGGATCGTAGCAAGACTAGAAAGTGTGGCAAAGGGTTCACTCGGCTGGCGTCTTTCTGCGGAGATCGTGCAAGGACCCGAGTCTCCTGCTGCTTGGAGCATATCATATGGCGTTCCTCAGAATAACACAAACATGACATGTTTTACAAAACACTCATTTTACAAAGCTGTTTAGATACATATGAGTTATTTCAGGGCTGTGTTTAGTTAGCTCAGTCCTGAAAAAAGCAGACTTTCTTTTGAGGTTTGGAAATAATTAGTGAAAGACATTTCTGCTGTTTGTCTTCCAAGAAGCCTCACAGGAGAATATCAAAAGTGTCAATTAAATGACACCTCGTTGCGATAAATTTTAGAAAACAGGCATCACCTCAAATCTATTTTATTGATCTTGAACAATCCTTATAAGCGAAAACCACATGAAATGGTGTTTGCTCTGCCTCGGCTCAGTAAATGCATCTGCAAAGCGCATGTTGAAGAACATTTCATGTTAGAGACGCCGCTACCCGCAATGCAGACCACAGCAAATCCACAGCCATCATCATTAGAGCTACAGAGCTTTGGACACTAATGGCTATCCCTGTAGTGCTGCCTCGGCACATTTTGATGCTTCATCTGAGACTTCACGGCATGACCACATGAAATTGTTGAGGTGAATTCATGGTCCGTGTCATATACTGGAAAGCAAAGAGCTGGAGTGTGCAGTAAACATGAGTTTCAACAACCTCTTGAAATCAACAAAGGAGACTAATTGGGGACTTTGCCCTCATTTATCTTCTTTTAAGAGCTGGAAAACATGGGGTTCAATATTGGTGGACACACAGGAAGCTGTTTTAAACTGGGGGGATGGGCCGGGTAAAACGGATGGCTTGTGGATGTGAGAAAAATCAGGATGCATCCTTTGCTAATTGAATTGGATGATACGTATTGTGGTTAACAGAGCATCATTGATGATGATCTGCTCTGCGGCTATGCTCTGTCCTACCCGTTGCAGATCAATACTCATCGTGTATGAGATTAGTCACCCATATAGAGTCGAGGTCAGAATCCAGTAGTGCATCCATTTGGATCTTAAACTCAATTGGTTGTCTGAGTTTGCAAAGCAATCTGGGTCAAAAGGTTGTACAGTTGGTCATTTGTTTACATTTAGTAGCAGAACACATGTTTTAGATTAAAAAAATAATTTAGAGCCTATTTCGGCTAATTTATTGAAGTCTGTCTTTTTTGGCTGATACAATATTGGGCAATGTCCTAATATCGGTCAAGATATTAATCAGTGCATGTATATTTCAGTTAAATTCCTTGCAAATTGGACAGCTTAGATTTATATTAAGTAGAAAACAAAATCCAAAATCTGAATGATATTCGGCTTCGATCTATCTAAGGTTGAAACAAAAAATCCAAAATCTGAATGATATTCAGGTGTGGTTTTCAAAAAAATGAGCTCAACATGAAATCCGGCAATTATTAATTATTATATTTACGTGGGATGCCCAGACTTGGGTACGTGGAAAACAGAGCAATTGCTAAACCTTCCATTAATAGACTCTTTCAGGGGACACAGGAACAAATGCCTCCATTCATTTGTGTCCAAAATGCTAATGCCACTGCCATCGAGCCTTAACACATTTAGAAGGATTTCCCGTTTCGTGACAGGAGATGGTCTGCATTAACTGAGATGGTCTGCATTCACTGTTGTTGCCTTGGGACTTCATCAAAGACAGACATTTTACTCTACAACTATTAAAACAAGGCAGATTGTTTGCAGTCTTCCCGCAAAGATGCATGCAAGCATGGATCACTATATTGTCAACTGAGAAACATCTGTTTAGAATGTGGCAATGATGCTTTCCCCCATCTGACCTTGCAAAAGACAAAACCGAAATGGTTCGTGAGGAATTAGTTCTTTGCAACCACTACATATTGGATTCATGTGTCTTAAAGTTACTGTAATATTAACTGAAAATTGTGCAAGAATCATGACAGGCATCCTTCAGTAATTGCAAGGCAAAGTCATTACTTCTTATCTGGATGTGGAGTGGAAGTCTGGATTCAAGCTTGCAGAGATTGACATTGTGTCAAGCCCTCAAAAGGTAATTCCATTCTGGCCGACCTGTGGAACACACCATGATGTTGTCGAATGACTGTAGATAAGACAAATGTGGGCTCATATCGAACCAAGACTGACCTTTATGTTCAGAAAAATAGGCTATAAATAAGTAAATTAGTTGTGTGCAACAAGGTGACAAACTACCTTTTGGAGATTGAGAAAAAGGACAAGCAGTACAGTATACATAAAAATAAAGTAATTATATTGCTTCTGTAAGACTATTTCAAATGTGTTTAGATTTAATCGAGACACTTGTTTAAGTTGATTTTAGTCTAATTGCTACACTCCATCATGTATGCTGTACATGAATAAATAATGTTTTTAAACATGTCTTATATTTAATGTCTGCCTCTATAATAAATCCAAACGAGCCTTCCCTGAACACCAAGTACCCTGAGCCCGCTTTCATAAAAAAACAATAACGAAAAGGACAATTATCATGTATGTGTAACCGATGAAATGGAGCTTGAAGGAAAACATAATGTGAGTTTGGTTGCTGGGCATTTAATTTAAATGTGCCTCCAGGCAAATAAACCTGACGTGAGCTAATTGGCTATCAAGAGATGCTCGGAGAAGAACACTCGCAATGTTCCCACAGCAATAAGATTCATTTATGAAATGCGCGGACATTAAATGGCCTAATAAACTGCAAAGACGGACTTTCTTTTAATTAAAAATAGGAAAAACAATAATTCTAAACACAGCAGTGTGATGTTTTAATAATCCTGTTAGCCCACACACGGTCACAACTAGACCTCCCCAGGTTGTCTTTATGCAGCTTCCGAACGGAAATGAAAAAGAAAAGTTGGCCAGTCTGTCTTTTGACTGTGTGTGTAAAAATCACACAAAGCCGTGACCGCGCCCACCACGCACAAACACGTGCACACAATCAGTAAATCGTCTCAAATATTGCTCCGCCCTTCATCTTTCGCTGCGCGTTCATGTGAGACGTATCCCGGCGACAATTTCCACCGCGGGATTAGCCGTGTAGTGTGACAGGCCTCTTATCCCTCATGGTCGTGAAGGCTTGACCCAGGAGGTGTGTGGAAGCAAGAGCCTTGAAGGGCAGTCCTTAAAAGGCTATTAGATCCTCACTGCTTATTATGAGCTTGACTCCAAATGAATGGCCAGCTCTGCTTGTCTTTGTCATAAGACCATAAGAAGGAAAAAGCTTGTTTTCTGGATATAATTAAACCTTTCTATTGGCGTAACAGGATTAAGCAGACGCAAGTCGCCGGTGTTTTGAGTGTTTCCTCAAAAAAAAAAACGTTTCAGACACACTATTGTTGGCGGAAATGATCTACGGTGTGCAAGTGTTTATATTTTCAAAGATAGTTATGAAATAAATAATAAATCCTGAAAACAGTATCTGTCAAGTGTGACTGGAGTAAAGACTTCCTATTTTTAGTAGCGTAAAAGTTCTCAACATGTGTCCGTGAGAAGTGAAACTTTAGCCGTAATATCAAACACGTTCTATAAGTCAACCATTGCCGAATGTGTGCGAGGTTTTTGATGTGGCTTTTTAAGAGAGATTTTTGTTTGATCGGATTGTTTGTAGAGCTGCACTGAATAAATCCACTGTCAACATAGATCTGGAAAAAATTGTGGAGTAGATGAAAGGCCCATGTAGTGCTGGAATTCTGTTGTTTTGATGGAGTCACAGATCATTAGGACCACACAAAATCGAATGGTGTGATGCCAACATTATCAACCAAATGCAAGTCGGGCTTTTTTGACTGCGTATGTTGGATTCGAGATTTCTTGATGGTTTTGACACACTGAGTTTTTGGTAGAAATGGGTTTCCAAAGCTAATTGAAATTCTCACTCTGTGTGTAGCGAGCACCTTTGTCAGGTTATTTGAAAGGAGAAATGTTTTCCCTATTTCAGCATATCTGAACCCTGACTCATTGAAATTCTTTTTTAAAGTAATACTTTTGATGGTGAATTGTCTGCTCCAAACAGGAATGGCTTTTAATTTCAATTTGTGTCTTTTTCTAATATTTGTTTGCTTAGGTGGGGCTGCAGGTCAAGGGAGCATGATTGTAATTGCAGCAGAATGATAAATTCCATCTTGTTGCCGTCTGATAACATTCCATGATTGCTGCTTGAGGGAGATTACAGCCATGTCATAAATTAAAGATGTTGTAAGCGTTTTCTCTGGCAGCAAAGTAGGATTTTTTTTTGAAAGATTACATTAAACCGTGGCACTGGGAACCGTGACTGTGAGGCTGTTGACTGCAGAGATAGATGTTTTAATAAAAAAAAAGTTTATTGAGTTAGACCTGGGCAGGTGTGTAAGTGGAGTAGGTAGATTATATTGTTGATGCCGTAGGAAAGTCTGCTTGGAAATTGAGTTCTTATGCATTCCACATGCCTTCAGGGGTGTTAACGACTTGCAAGAATAGAGTAGGGAGGGGAGGGGGGCTTTCCCCCCGGGGTTGAGTCCAGGGCAATGCCAGGTTTGTGTTTCGGAACTGCCTGTCTTGGTAGTCACCCACCTCCCTCAGCTTCCATGACCACACTCAGCATTTGTAAAGCGCTCACAAGGCTTTGCCTGTGTTTCTGTGGCTGTAATGGCAGCTCCATCCTGTTGTGGCTTAATGAGTGCTCACGGGCCCTGAGGATCTGGCACAGAGGTCCGAGTGCTCTCAATTACTGACTTTGGCTGACCGCACTTATTTGATCTCCGCCCCTCAAAAACAATAAAGTCCTTCACCAGATCCAGTATCACCTATGTGTTTATATTGTTAAAAAAAAAAAAACTAAAATGATATTCCAAACCATCATCTCCGTGGCTGCAAGTTCTGGAATCAAGCTTTTGTTGGAATTCCACCGCTCTTCTACACCACATCAGCATAATTCAAGCATGACCATCCCCCTTTCTCATTTCTGCCTTTCTCCTTGGTAAAACCCAAATCTAAGACCAGTCCCTCCATCATACATCATCCAGATTGACTGCGCCTGGTGTACCCCCCCCCCAACCCCCCACCCGTGTGCTGTGGGAGCGAGCTTGTGCTTTTGGTGGAAGGTTCTTATCAACATTCTCAGCACTTCACCGAGCTTTCACTCGACATGTCACCAAGCCTCGGTCTGTCTGTGTAGCCGTAGAATGGAGCTCCCTGTTCATCAGAGTAGAACAATCCGGTTCTGTGTAATGCCAAAAGTCTAAATCGGTCGATTAGTTCATTTGTTCCTTGCCGTGCAACAAACTGCGTGTGCTTCCAAAGAGTAGATCAGCAGGAGTAGGTACGGTATGGTCAACAGAAAAGGACCGTACATTGTTCTGTTTCCATCATTTCTATGTTTGACATCATCTTCTTGCAGGATCACATTAATACTTCTGATTTTCTTTCAGTGATGACATTTTCATACAGCTAGTTGTGTGCCACACGGAGGGATCGGGGACTGGAAGTTGCATTCCACCACTCTTTTGTACTCTCCATGTGAATAGCCTTTTACATGGGGCTTTGCCGGCCGGATTGATTGTCTGAGGCTTAATGAGCGTCTTAACCAAGGCACAGGCTTTAGGCAACATATGTGACCACGACCCTCAGTGCTGCTCCATATCAAGCCTGTATGAAGCCAAACAAAGCCAGCTCAGCTCTCTCTCTCTGTTTTTTTTTTTTTTCCCCTAATAGTTACTTGCTGATTTATACTGGATGTTATTGCATTTGAAGGGAATATATACTTTCCTTATGGGGACCGGAGCAAAGGATGATGTCACTTGTTGTAAGTATGTATATGCATACCATATGGATCATGTGTAGTATATTTATATGCATGTTAAGGCATTTCCTTCTTGGATGACGCAATCAGACGCAGATTTCTTTACCTGGGGATGACATTTTTATTTGCTAAGCAGAAATGTTTGTGATGCAGTTTTACACTTATGCTTAAAAAATATTTCCATATGACATATGAACGTAGATGCTGATCTGAACGGGTGAGATTTTCAAAAATATAAACATATTATTCAATTTTACCATGTTTAGAACCCTTTAGTATTTCGAATAAATACTGACACTGTGATGGAAATCTCGAGTGTCTGGCTTGTAATCATTCCAATGGATTTGTCTCAACACAACCTCAGCTTGACCCTATGACAGGAAGTACACCACATTGTAGTATTGTCCAGATGCGCTGCTCAGAACCAGAACAGGAAATTCAAGCACTGAATTACAGCTAATGATGCTCTTTATATATGTACAGTATTCTCTTAGTCTGCCTGAAAACAAAACTCTGGTATGACCGATTTGAATATATTGCTTCAGCTTTTGATTCATGGAAAACTTTGAGAAATAACTGCCATCAATCATGTCCTGCTGTGGCATAGATATGCCAGGAGCAATTGCCAACATTACTCAAAGCAAGAGAATGAATGCAGAAAGAAAAACCTTTCCCCCCAAAAAATATTAGGCCAGTTGGTGCAGTCCAACTTGTGAATTCATCTCTCTGCTGGCCACTGGGCAAGGCTCCCACACTAATGTGATTAGGGTCCTAGGCAGGGGGCATGTCTGTAGGGCTTCAAAGACAGCAGATCAGAAGCGCTATGATGAAAAAGCTGGAAGATGAGATACAGACAGGTGCAGCACAACTTCAGCTTCAACATATTAACGGGTTCACAAGGAGGACAGCATTGTTTTGACATCCATATATAATGAGATTACATATTTCCGTCCGGAAATGGTTTGCCAAGGTGGGTAGGAGAGTGGAAACATGCTATAAAGTTATAGATTGTTATTTTTCTTCATTACAACCATTTTTGTTGTTTTGGGGGAAACGCTGGAGCGGATTAATGCCATTCCCATTCATTTCAGTGGAGAAAGATGATTTGAAATGTGTTTTGATTTATGAGCATTGTCACAGAATGATTTCAAATTGTATCTCAAAGCACCACGGTAGGATTTAATGATCCAAAAAAGAGGGTATTACTCTTCCGCTTTTCTTTTCTTTCTTTTTTTACTGATTTGTGACAGCGGTATGGACCCTTACTGCTTCATAGGGTTCATATTGGATCAGGGAGGTCACACTTCATTAGTTGATCCTGAACACACGGGGTCACAGACCCCAGTGCCTCGCTTCAGCCAATCTATATCCAACTCCAACCGAGCCTCATTTCTTCACTCTCAGCTTCATCATTTCCTCTGCCAAATTCACACAGCTAGTTAATGCTACACACTCCTGAAATATTAATAGTGGCATAATTGAACTGTCACGCTATGGAAGGGCATCAAAATTGGAAGCAAATTATCCAATATTGTTCTCACTTTCCAATCTCATTTAGTGTCTTGTTTCAGAATTTGTTTCAGCGATAATGTTTTGAATAATAGATGACTTGCATGGCCGAGCTTGTAGTAGCAAATTGAATGCGCTTATGATTGCCAGAGGAAACATTCGTTTGTGGGAAAAGTGGGGAAATAATGAAGAAAATATGGTGGTTTGTAAATGCAGTCACACATGCACGCCGGAAAAAAAGAAAATTGATGCTCCTTGTAAAGCGGTTCCTTTTTAACGAGCAATGATTCACGTTTTTTTTTTTTTTTTTTTGTATAAGCGTTATAATGAATGTCAGAAGAGTGCGGAGTGCCATTGCCGGTTTTAAGCAAAGGCAATATTTTAATCCAGCCTGACAAGACGACGGACGAACTGCCTAATCCTATTAGAGGCTTTCACAGTAAACTACACGAGGTCCACACGTGCCTGTCTGTTGTCTTTGTGTGAGAAAGCAGCAGATGGGGAAGCTAAAGAGGCTACTGTAGCGAATTTTGTGTGGTTTCTCTTGAACCCCGGCAACACCCACCACAACAAGTGGAAGTCCCTCGCTACAAATCATTCCATGTTGTTTCGCCTTGAAGTGAGTAAAATTGCAGTATTGTGAATTTGGTATGTGCAAGGTGTTTGAGGGTTAGAGCCAAGGTGCAAGGCCAGACCAGATGGTCAGAATATGATGATGGAGCTTGCAAAAATACAGGTTTGCCATTTTTTTTCAGCAACCAATAAGTCAGTATGTCGCAGAGATAAAGAATTTTCAGCCACATAGTATGTTAGATGGGATCGACATCTGTATCTATCGCATCTATTGACAGGTTACTTCATCCTTAAACACGTCACAGAACATTGAGGGATTGATTGTAAGGTTAAGACCCCGGCATGCTGCAATTTGATAAGCCAAGAAAGGATTAGTCGAGCAAAAAGGAACGAGACAAAAAAAAAACATACCGGTTTTTGTCTACATTTGAATCATCTTTCTTTCTGTCTTTTCAAGAATAAGTGTCACACCAAGACTTTCAAAGTCATGAAAATGTTTTGATTTGCCCTTGACTGTTTACTCCTCCTTGCCCCCTCCATTGCAGGGCATCTGTCCCCTTTGAATCTTGGCTAAGCAAAGTTTGGGTTTGTCTCCCCTTCCAACAGGGAACAGTTTTTAGCCTCCTGCCAGATTCATCAATCTCCGACTGGTCCGATCGCTGTTGAAAGGGGCGGGGATTAAGAAGACCCTGGGGTCTTTAAATCACGCGAGCTTTAGGGGGCCGCTCATGCGCATCGTATACGTCGAATAGCCAGCATAGCCCCGAGTTCAATGTAGACATTAACACTCGACACAGTCAAGTCCTTAGCGAACCTCCCACTACCAGATGGCAGTGTTAGTTTTCAATAAATGTTTAATAGGGGGGGAGAGAAATTAAATCAGAAGACAAATCATCAAGCACAGTGTGAACAAAATGTAATCCATGTGAAGTGGTGAGGGCGGAGTGAGGCCTTTGGCTGGCAAATGCGGACATTAGGAAAACAACGGCTTCGGGGAATTGGAACTCCTCCTATGAAACCGCGCCAATCCCATGAACAAAGCACGAGCCGATTACAGCGAGCTTCTACCTTTTGATTTTATTCAGCGTTTAACAACATCAATCAAAATGTGTGGGAAACAAATGAAGCCCTCGGGCTATTTTTAGCGCGACTTATACTGCCAAAACACCCAGCTCTAGATACGGTCAATAGCTCTGAATTTTTATTGAGTGCCGTGCCGGTAATGCTAACCTCGAGCCCTGAACCCCGTCGCTGATATATGTGGGTGGAGCTGAGGTCACAAGCTGCTTTGAATACGAGTATTGACCCGCGGGGCCCCTAGTTAATACCATTAACTTGAGGAATGGTTGTTAAGTTCAGAGTGCATGTTCAATTGAAAATACGTCTGGAAAGAATTAATTGAATTTGTTCATTCGTCTCGGGTTGATTAATAATTGCATTTCGTCTCGCTCAGATTGACCCTAGTGTATTCCCCAATTTGAAAATGCCCGGTTTTAAATCCCATAACTCCATGAGCTCGATGCTGTAACACAAATTGCACAGTTCCGATCAGAGTATAAATAAAGAAATGCAAATATATTCTGTTTGTTTTATTGATTAGCATACATTTGTTAGTCAGAGCGCATTCTTAAAGGACGAGTGAATACAACCATATAACTAAAAACTTCCCATATCAGTGGCACCATAAATTTGTACCACACCCCTTTAAGTGTTAGCAGGTTTTCAGCGTTATCTGTTAAACAAATTACTCAAGCGTGATATAGTGCGCTGGTTCGCAGTCAAAACGAGGAAGCCAAGTGAACGTACACCCAAGAGGCTTGACACTAAAGTGACCCAACTTCACTCTTTCCGCTCTCTGACCGTTCGTGCGCTCATTAGAAGGTCACAATCTGGGCTGTTAGCTGGAAAACAGTATGTAAGTGCAGGCGGTAAGGTACTTTGATTATCAGACATCAGTTGAACGATGCTTCACACCCCTCAGGCAGCAAAACTACCTGCAATCATGTTGCTGCATGTTAATTTGCAAAGCTTTATTGTCAGATCTTTAGAAGGTAAAACTGGTTACGCCAGAATGAGTGCGAACATTTGTCAGGCGTCATTAAATCTATCATGATTTGTTTTTTATTGTCGCAAGGAAGAAAATACACCTTATGCAGGGATAGACATCAAACTTAAAAGATAAAATGATGAAAGGTGTGCTGTGTGAGTGGGTGGTTGACTTGAGTGGGTAGCGAGGTGACTTTAATGTGACTATTTCACCCAAATTTACATGTTGAGCAGAGTTCCTGTTGCCGCAAATGAACATATTGAGCACGCCTGGTTACGCATGGCTGACGAGAGAGAGTAGTCACGGGGGATTTGTTGTGTCTGGGGTTTGCCTTTTGCTTTGCCAACACGTGGGTGGATTCACGTGGGCTTCTCCGTCTGCTCTGCATTCACAGGTACCACCTCTTCACTGCACCGGAGACAGAAAGTGAGGAAACAATGGAAAGCTCTCGTTTCTTGACATCAACAATGAAAAGCATGACATTACACAGAAGATGGAGAATATTTGGCATTCTGGCCACAGTCACGTTTATCTGTAACGTTCATACTACGACAGCCGTTGACATCCCGCTGGAAGGTTAGTGATACCTTTTACTCTTTGTAACAAAACTTGAAAAAAAACAGTATATTAGATCAAATGATTAAATTATTGGTTCAACACAAAATACGTAGCAATTTTTCAATTTGAAAGCAGAAAGTATCTTGTATCATTCCTATCCTAAAAAACAACATTGGCTTGTGAAAATACAAAAAATTAAACAAATATGAGTTCAACTCTTTAGATATTATTTCCCCCTCTTAGTAATAATATAAGGGGCCTGCTTTATCAGAAACTACTACCAGCTCACAACTAATAAAGCGTTAAAACAGTAAGTTAACTCATTCATTACCATTGACGGATAGAAAGTCGGCTAGAGTCATACTAACACAAAAAAAGAAGACAGGGCTCACAAAACAGCCATCAGCATTGCCATAGTTAGAACAAGGTCAAACAGTACTGTCTGAAATGGGGAGGAATATTTTTTGGTGCCGATGCAGGAATGAATTTAGATTCCACTTGCCTTGTAGAACAGTGACCCAACCACCAGCTCGAGGGAGAGAGCTTTACTAAAAAATATCGCTGTGGTGCTTGACACCCAATACTTCATGGGCACAACTGCTTCCCACAGGGCTGGAATAGGACATCTTGTCAGAACGTCTTTTTTAGTTTCAGTCGGACATGTTTAGACTCGTTTCTCCTCGGGGTGGATGTCTACTTTTTTTTTGTATTTTATGAACGTAAGCTGTTAGACAGGAGGTGAATATCTATTCGTCCAGATTTGCAGGGAAGGTGAGGTACGGTAACCTCTCATTTGTCACCTGTCAATCATAAGGCTGACAGATGGAGGCAGACAGCTTCACTTTTTGCACCTACGGGCAATTTAGAGTCTTCAATGAAGTGTTTTGATGTGGGAGTAAGTTAGCCCATGGAGACCACCCCCACATGTGCTCAGGGAGAACGCACGCAAACTGTTCACTGTAAGACCTGAGCTGAGATGAATTCAAATGTGCAGCTCAACCTTGGTCATGTGAGGAATCGGTACTCAGGTTATTTATAATTCTTATCATTCCTTCTGCTTCCAATTGCAAACAGACAAACAAAAAGGAAATGTATTCTCATTGGGAAAACAAAACAGTTGAATAATTTAGAGTAGGCGTACTTTCATCAAGCACTGTGTGAATAGAATATATTTACAGCTATTATCTGCCTTGAATCATGTTTCTTGTATCTTTTGTGTTTGTGTGCATTTCAGTTTCCTTGGAAACGCATATCAAATCTCCCTCTAAATTATTCAACACTGTCTCGTAGGGTTCGATAAAGAGCAGTTCAAACATTTTTTTGTTTCTAAAAATGAAAGGAACTTTCTGGAGTTCAGTCTTGAGGGGGGGATAGCTTGTGACAAAAAGGAATAAATCCCAAACCACGTTTGGGTTTGTCTTCTTTCCACTCGCTGGATTGGATTTTCTAGTTTTGTCTGTTTATTATTGGAATTCACCTCCCATCAAATTATTGAACACCGAATTTGTTACGAGCGAAACCACCAGCCCATTCCGTTTCATGTTGTGCTACAAGTTGTAACTTTTCATGAGCGACTCCAATTTTCATGCTTTGCTGCCCAGTTGAGCAGCTGCCCACCATCACGGCCCAGTCGCCAAGCTCCCTTATCGCCTTCCCATTTGACGAGAGTTATCCGATGACGTGCGAGGCCAAAGGGAATCCCATGCCAGAGTGAGTAACCCGTTCTGTGTCGCTTCAGCTTCAAAAGCAAAGAGAAATAAAAGCTCTAGAACATTGAAATCACAATAACCCTTTGCCCACCCTGGGACAAATATCAAAAGCTTTGTTATTCCTCAATTTTTATCGTGTAGATTCAGATGGATGAAAAATGGCCAGGAATTCGACCCTTCGTCAGACCCCCGGCTGATGAAAGAAGACGATTCTGGGACTTTTGTCATCCCCAATAATGGGAACCTTACAGAGTATCAGGGAACATATCTTTGTTACGCTTCTAACAAACTGGGGACCGCCACATCGAGGGAGATTGAATTCATTGTCCCCCGTGAGTAACATATACACATGCCTGTGTGTTTGTGTGGGGGGAGGGGGTATTGGTGGTGCAATATTACAGCGAAGTGATTTGAATTCATTCCTATGCAGTACTACTGAGATTCAATTAGAGGTGGGAGAAAGCTTTTTAGCACAACTCATATTGTGTTAATACAGTACCTACATTCTGTGTGGTAGACTGAACATTAGCCTTTCCACCTGATTTGAACATTTGCATTTTTGCTCCCACTCACTTGAAGTGCACATTCCACTCTCAGGTTGACCGCTACAGTTTAGAAAAGCTTCGCACGGTATTCTATTAGAGCAGGGGTCGCCGAGTCCGGGTGACCCCTGTATTAGAGCCATTTTGTTTGGAGAACGATCAGCATCATTCAACCCATGTGTGATAGTATTTAGTTATCTTTGTCCTACTCTTCTAGATGTCCCAAAGTTTCCAAAAGAAACACTTGATCCTGTTGTGGTGGAGGAAGGCCAGCCCTTTACTTTAAAATGCGACCCACCTAAAGGAATCCCCCCGCTGCAGATCTATTGGATGACTATCAGTAAGTGATTTATTTCCAGTTAAATGGTCGCTTTAAATGTTATCGCCACACATTATGATTGCTCACACTATTTGTGTCCTCGTGGGAAGTCATTTCAGCAATTATTCAAAATTAAAACTTTCTACTATCTTCACACTTCCACAGGCGTTGTTTGATTACATGTGTGATTAGAAATATGAAATAAATGTTCTGACTTTTGAATATTTGGTACATTCTGTTACTCAGACCTCCAGCATATTGAACAAGATGAGCGGGTGTCTATGAGCTTGGATGGAGATCTGTACTTTTCTCACGCGGTCGAAAAAGACAGCAGAAGAGACTACTGCTGCTTTGCTGCCTTCCCAAGAATACGAACCATCGTTCAGAAAACAGCCATGTCGGTCGTTGTCAACACAAGTAGGCGGCACTTTTTTTTCCCTTATAAATTATACAGCCACATTTGTGCCATTTTGTCTCATTCATATGCGCGTCTTTGGTTTTAGTTTGTGAATATTTGTAATTTTGCATCCACTTTGTGTTTTTTTTTCATCCCACCCTCCTGCATTTCAGAAAAAAGTCATGGCTTGAGTCCTGAAGTTGGTGAGTTTTTTAGTGTTTGTGTACATTTTCATTTCATTTCACAGTTTTTTTTTTTCTCCCGGTAATCTTGAATAAACTCCTCATCTTGTATTTCTGATTCCTGCACTGTTAGCCAATGCCATCCTGCAGCGGAGACCTTTGCTTATGACGCCCTCTGGTGTCCGGACAGAGAAACGTCTTGTCAGGGGAGACGACATGAAATTGGAGTGCATTCCTGAGGGATTGTGAGTTCAACTACATGTATGCAAAACTGATTAGAACTGCATATATCATTCCTACAGGTAAACACACCTATATCAATAAAAATGTAACCTAATATTGGTCATTTTTCTTGAAGTCCAACTCCACAGGTCGAGTGGCTTAAAATAGGTTATGAGCTCCCATCTAGGGCCAAACTGGAAAGTCATGGAAAATTGCTGATTGTGCCAAATATCGAACAAGAAGACAGCGGCAAGTACAGGTGCAAGGCCAAGAACCGACTGGGAGAGGTGGTCCATTATTTCGCAGTCACCGTTGAAGGTAAATCAAATGTGCAGATTGAAGGTGGCTCTTATTTACAACAGAGCTCTTTGAAGATGTTTTCTAATAGCGACAATTTGTCCAAGTTTCCTAGTAAAGCCTCTCCGACATGCGTTTCTTCATCATAATGGAGCTCTTGCACTGAATGAAATATTCTTTCCTCGTTCCTTGTAACTGCTTAATGTCAGAGCTGTATTCAGTTTGATCAAAATCATCCTGATTGTGTGTCTTGTCAGAGCCTCCAGAGTGGCTGTCGGAGCCTGAGAGTCAGCTCAGTATGATTGGCTCAGATGTGCTCATCAAGTGCTCAGCGAGTGGGACTCCACAGCCGGCTATCACTTGGAGGGTGAATGGTCTGCCGTTGCACGGTGAGTGAGTCCCAGCAGTCTTCACGTCACTTCACGTCATCGATTGGAATTTACAAATCATCAGCAATTTATGTGTCGCTTTTCGCTCACTTTGTGCATGAGAGAGCAAAGAAAGGACGGCATTGCTTAAAAGACGCCTGGAATGGTTGGTGAACTCTCAAATGCTCAGAGGATGAGCGGAAACTACTTTGAAATACTTTGAGCTTAGTCCTGAGCTGTCACCAACTCTGAAATCGTCAAATTGAAATCTCACGACTGGGATTCAAAGATGGTATCGAAAATGAAGGAAAAATGTTATTTTATTATTTATAAAGTTTTGGCTCCTGCTGAAATCTGCTGGTTCAAAATGATACATTATGGGAAAGCGGGAGAAGTGTTTTTGACTGCATAAGATAAGATGATTGACAGAATTTAAAAAAAAAAAACATTTGAGGCTTTGCTGTGTTTGATACGCTGATGTCATTAACCAAATTCAAACATGCAATGAACAATGGGGTTTGTTTTATTGGCATAAAAATGTACTTGCAAATAATGCCATAGCTTTGAGCATATTCCCTCCAAATTTTCCTGGCTGCAAGTTTACCTGCCCAAATGCAGTGCTTTGTTTTGGTTAAGTGTCTTTTAATCTTCTTTTGCAGAAGCACCGGCGGCAAACAGAAAGGTGTTTGATGACACCATCATTTTGCACAATGCCAAAGCATCTGACAGTGCAGTCTATCAGTGCCAAGCGTCCAACCCACATGGAACCCTCCTCGCCAATGCAAACATCATGGTCATGAGTAAGCACGTGCAGTCTTATTTTAGCATGTTCTGATTTTCATTTTTATTTTGAATTGCAAACTCAACCGTGAGGAATGTGCCTGTTAGTTATCCAGCTGGTCCTGATGCTGGCATCTGTCCATCATGTCGATCCATCGTTACAGCTTAAAGCCGCGCCCTCTTTTGTTCACAGAGTGTAGTTGTTGCCATCACAAACTCATTCATATGCTTTCCATTCCAATTTTGTGCTTTACAGATCTTCCTCCGATGATTCTTACAACGCAGGGGGAGGATTACACGGCTGTGGAAGGGAGGGGGGTGGTGATGCACTGCAACGTCTTCAGCTCTCCGCCATCGACAATCACTTGGTGGGTGGACAGGCTGTGCTGCGCTGCGTGCTCTGCTGTTCTTCCTCTCGACAACAGGGAGCAGTAGATCTCAACTGCTCGACGTATACGGCATCGGCGTCCATTAAAAAAAACATTTTAATTTCCAATGGATATTTATGGACTCTCGATACATATGTAAAATGTGATAGTTGACCTTAACTTGATTTAAAATTGATAGACTCGATAGAGACAACCTAGATGGTTACTAAGCAACCACAATGACTACATGTTGAACAATCCGAAAATCTACAAGTTCTCATGTCTTTATATCATCATGTATTGTTTACAGGAGCAAAGATGATTCCTCTGGATCGTTGGTGGGGCCGAGGTTTACCGTGCATGACAACGGTTCATTAGAGATCTACACCACAGAAAAAGAGGACACGGGACAGTATACGTGTTACGCCAAAAACACAGAAGGCTCATCTGCCATTGAAGCTTCGCTTTATGTGACAGGTACACGTTGCACTTGATGTGTTCGTCGTGGCTCGCATTCCTCATTTTCAGTGTCCTCCTTGTAAAGATGCCACGAGAATAACGGCGGCCCCGGAAGACCAGCAGATCCTCGTCGGCACCACGGCCCAGTTCTCATGCCTGGCAGAATACGACAAGTCCTTCAGCAACGACTTTGAGCTCCTGTGGGAAAAAGACGATATGAACATCGGCTTGAATTATACGGAGAATTCAAGGTAGGGTCCTGGATTTTTGTCTTGTATTTCAAAGCTGCTTGGTTTTGTCAATCAGTATTGTGCATACATCTTCTGGTTGACAGATTCTTTGTGGAGGATGGTATCCTTCAAATTGTCAATGTGAGCCACAGAGATCAAGGTGTATACAAATGTGTTGGAAGAACCTCGGTGGACCAGGACACTGCCTCAGCATTGCTCATGGTTTTAGGTGAGCCACCTATAGTTGTGACATCACCAGAAGACGATTCATTGAATTGCACATCTTATCATGATTGGCAATTGATTGCCTTGGTTTTGTTTCCTACTGAGATTGATGTGTCTTTGATTGACCCCAAACCGCTGTCATGGGTTGCAGATGTCCCCGATGCACCTGAGCACTTGGTGCTCTCAGAACACAAGACCAAAAGTGTGAAACTGAAATGGACCCCGGGAGACAATCACAACAGCTCAATCACAGGTGAGAGCAAATGTCTAGTGTTCATATGACCTGCATAATTTTTCGTGTCGTGTTTAGCTTGTATCGGTCATTGATCCGTCCAAGTATAAATCGTGATCAGTGTTTTTGTGGGAGCCCAAAGCAGAGAGCGAGGCGTGCTCTGCACAGCCTGTGGTTGGCTAAGCGATTCTTTGGCAGGAGCCAAAGCGCTTAGGGGCTGATTGTCTCTCTGCCTTTCAACAGAGTTTATTATTCAATACGAGGAGAGCCAGTGGGAGCCTGGAAATTGGAAGGAGCTCCTCAGGGTACCCGGGAATCACATTTCGTCCGTCCTCAAACTACACGGTCACGTCGACTACCGCTTCCGTGTGGCTGCCGTTAACGGTGTCGGGAGGGGTCGTCCCAGCGAGCCCACAGAGAGATACAAAACTCCTCCAACAGGTCTAATGTGTCCTCTGTCTATTGTTTATTATAGCGAGCCCACTACAGCTGCCAACGTTGTGCTCTGTGGGAACTTTGAAACACTCAGAGCTGTGACATAATTGATTCCAATCTTGTCTTTGCTCTGCCTATTGCACTTGAGAGTTCTTTCACACTAACAATTCTGACAAAATCCATACTCACTCTTTTCTACAGCCCCTGACAAGAACCCGGAAAATATCAAAATCGAAGGTCATTTGCCGCATGAAATGGATATCAACTGGGAGGTATGAAAAGACTATGAAACAAATCTAACTACCTTTTAAATCTGTAACAAATCAACTCATTTCAATATTTCGGCTTTGCTCTTTATTTGAATGAGTATCCATTGAAAGCCGTCCGAGCCAAAGCTTCCATTTTATTATCATCAGACAAATCTTACCTTCAAGTATTAGCTGGCTCTCGTGTCATACAAAGTTGGCTTTTGAATTCCAGATTGATGAGCTCCCCCCCTTTGTTCACCATGTTCGTTTTGTGAATTATATTGTATTTCTTGCACACTGTCCTCTATTCAGAGAATAATTGCATTATGTTCCAGCCAGATCCTACATTTAAGAAAAGCCCTGCCTGAGCTGGATACTCTGCCCATTGTTTTAATAGATGGCAAGATAAAACACAAGCGAATTCTCCAAGCACTGACTTTTCATTTTAGTGAAATGGAAGGAGTGACATTGGAGAAAAGAAATACAAGTGCTGTTTTACGCAATAAAGGAAGCCGGGTTTAAAAGCCACCTCGCTCACCCGCCCTATCCTCTTTTTTTTTTTTTTTTTATTCAGCCCTTGTTGCCAATTGAACACAACGGGCCCGGTCTGGAGTACATAGTGAGCTACAGACGGCAAGACTTGGAGGATGACTGGAAGGAGCACACGGTGAAGAGACACTCGTTCGTGGTGAAGAAGACACCCACGTTTGTGCCCTATGAGATCAAGATCCAAACCAGGAACAACCAGGGTTGGGGCCCCGAGCCCAGAGTAGTGACTGGCTACTCCGGCGAAGATTGTGAGGACCCTTTTTAATTTGGCTGACACTAATTCATTTTGAATCTTTGCAGCTGACAGTATGTCTCACTTGTGTTTAAGGAGATTGGCTTCACCCAAGTGTTTTGGTTTTATTCCTTATTGGTTTTAAACAGCTACAGGATGCAACTTTGATTGTATCTTCCACCTTGCAGAAAATGTTGGGACCTCAACATTTTGGTTTTCAAGCTTTGTTGGATGTACTGTGTGGAATAAGCAACTGTTTCCTCACACATGAACTAACTTCATGAAGCCATGACATTGAATTCTACAGAATAATGCTTTTTATAGTCGTTTGTTTTCTACCACGTTTTCATATTGATGGGGACGAGTGGTCGTTTTCCAGAAATAAGATCATTCGCCAATTACAAACAATAACGTTCTTTTCTGGATCATCCTTTTGGTATAAATTGCCTAAAAGCTTTCACTATTCAGTATAAAATATTACAAATTAAAATTATTTAATTGACTAAGATCAGGAGCAACACATAGATGTCAATTCTTACTTTTGAGATCCCAGCAATACTCAAACCAATGTTTTCAGTTGCTGGATATCGAACTTAGAATTTAATCCATTTCTATCCTCTGAGAGCCATTTTCCCCTTCTGACATAAACTCACACGGTTTCTAGATATTGAACAGTCAATTTTCAGGTAGCTAGTGTTTTTTTGTGATCTATCGTTTTAATATGAAAGGAAAGGACAAGATTAAATAGAAAAGAGTCATTTTACTTCACTTTGACTAATTCATCTATAAATTCAGCCATCCATGAATATTTTAAAGAAATATGTTAGTATCGCTTGTGTAATTTTGGAAAAGCAACCACCTGTATTCTTTTTTGTGTGTGTTTAGCTTTCTTTTGGACTTGTCCTCAGGAGTCCAACACAGGTCACGACCTCTAGATAGAAAATAAATGCTCCTTGATGTTACTTATTTTACACATTTCTGTGGCTGATGGTAGAGCTCCCCCGTAGTGATGTGTTTTCCCAAGATATCGACACCGGCCT
This sequence comes from Syngnathus scovelli, assembly GCF_024217435.2. NCBI lineage: Eukaryota > Metazoa > Chordata > Actinopteri > Syngnathiformes > Syngnathidae > Syngnathus > Syngnathus scovelli. Next base: position 3,277,764 of record NC_090857.1, on the reverse strand, counting down.
TGTCTGATCTTTGTGATGTAGCCTTTCAAATGTAAATTGGATTTTGTCACAATAGTTGTAGCTCTCTTTGTCTCACAAAAGCAGCGTGCTATATATTTCTATTGTGTTTGCCTGCACAGTTCCGTCCGCCGCACCTGAGGATGTTGCTGTGGTGGTGATGAACAGCTCAGCGGTCAAGGTCAGCTGGACTCGTGTAAACAAGGACAAGTTGCATGGACATCTGGGAGGTTACCGGGTAATACTTCAAAACAGAGCCTTCTTTTTAGCCAAGATATAACCCTGACCTGCTCTAAACACTTGCTGCTCTCATTCCGCCCTCACCTATACATCCTCCTCCAAGGCGGTACTGAGTGTCTCTTTCGTTGTGCATAGATTAACTGGTGGCGTCTACGCAGTTTGCTGGATTTGAAGAAAAGCCACGGACACAAACAAACGCTGACGTTACCTGGCGACCGAAACCACGCCATCGTACCCAAACTACAACCCTTCTCTGAGTACAGTCTCATTGTCATGACCTTTAACAATCGCGGCAACGGTCCAGGCAGCCATCCCGTCAACTTCAAAACCCCGGAGGGAGGTAGGACTGTGGGCAAAAAAAACAACATGGAGTGTATTGATTTAGATCTTGTGAAGCCGCGAGTAAAAACAAAAGGGATATGTGGGTTCTGAATTCAACTGCTTTTTTACCCCCACAGTTCCTGAGAAAAATCCAGTTTTCAAGGTGACTGATACACAGAAGCACACGGTCTCTCTGGCTTGGGCCCCACCATCGGAGCCTAATGGGATTCTGACAGGATACCTTTTAGCGTATCAGCTAAGTAGGTACCCATTCTCTATTAAAATACGTGACCCAGATTTAATCTCACCACAAGAAAACAATATTTAAAGAAAGAGGCCATTTATTCCACATGAAGAAATTTGCAATTTTGCATCTTCTGGTCACATTGTCATATAAACCAGCTTGTCATGTTGGCTAGCCTATCACAGAAACGGGACTCATGCTGCCCATGAATTGGAGGTCATACCGATGTCAAAATCTGTGTCCAGGAAACATGTCAGGTCTGCTTTCCTTTGTGTCGAAAACCCTTGCTTGACTCATGCAGAGCAAGACAATTATGTCAGAGTTTGTTAGGTTTCCTGACTGTGTGCAGTTTGCACGGGACATCACCGCAATAGCTCGCAGTCCCAACAGGATTCGATCACCGAACATTAACCCGTGTTGACACACTGCTCTCCTCAAACAAAAGTAAAAGTGAACCTCGGGAGTAACTTCCAACATCATCCTGTTGCCGCATTTCCTGGCTAATTGAGTTTGATTTGGCAGCTGGCGAAGAGGGCCAAATGTCACCGTGTATTTCAGGAGAGGACGCTTTGAATGCACCTCAGCAATAAAGCTGAGGTACTCATTGAGGTGTGACTATGTTAAAGTCCCCTTGTGCAAAAAGTTAAGGACATTGCAGCCAGCTGCTTAAGGTCCCTGCTTAAGTACAATTTCAAGGTAAGGAGCAGCTGTTACAAGGCTCCAACCCACCCCAAAAAAATCTGTTCAGTGAGACCGTGCTAAATAATTTGGTGCACCTTATAGTACAAAAAATACAATAAAATGTGGTGCCGAATTTTCAAATGATACTGTATGTGACTTTTTTTTTTGTGTGCAAAACTTAAATCGTAGAGCTACAGTTTGATTGTATTCCACCGTGTCTTAAAGCTTCACGCCATTTTGTTTTGTTTTGTCAACTTGTCATCGATCGTAGTTAACAACACAGAGGAAGTCGGACAACTGCAGAGTATTGACATCAGCAAGCCCGACACGACCAAATGGACCCTGCGGGACTTGGAACCTTTAAGCAAATACAAGTTCCACCTGCGTTCCTGCACCAGGGTGGGCTGCGGGCCCAATATCAGCGAGGAAAGTACCACCACCCTTGAAGCAAGTGAGTAATAGCGGCAAGCAACACGATTCAAATAGGATTGAATCAACTGGTGTGTGTTGGTGTTACATTAAGAGGCAACAACATTAGAGTTATGGCCCAGAATTGCTTCTGTATAATCCAGGTTTAGTGAGGCGTGTAACAAAGCCATTTTTTGTTTTCTAAAACAGCATTCAGGCTGTAAAAGCTGCAGCCAGCTGGTCAGCCAAGCTTTTCTTTTGTCCCACTAAGTTATATTTGGGGACAAACAATTTAATATGTTTGCACTGTAGCTTTTCATTTGTCACTGACAGAGCAAGTGCTTATTGATTGGATGGAAAGTGCAAGTTATGAGACAATCAGCAAAGAAAGAAAATTGCTTGGAGCGCGGAGTAACTGAAGGTTCCGATAATGAATTGTGCAATCATGAAAGAGACGCTGGGTAAATTTGTATAATGATCCAGCTTGTTGCATGTAATTGTCGCTTTTTTACAACATATTATTTGTTGGGGATTACACAGCGCACCTCTCGTGAACAAATACAGGAAATGAAACAGATACATATTTAAGTTTCAATATAAACAGACCGTAGGCATCCGAGATGACTCGTCTGTACTTTTAATTTCGGATCACTGTATCATTATTGAGCTACAAATCCCGCCAACTTAATTGTCTCAGTCTGTGATTGTTTATTTTTTAATGATAAAAAGCAAAAAGAAATGATTACAAGAATTCTCTTTGTATTCCACTTTATTTTTACATCACTGCATGTGTAACAATTACCGTAAGTATTAAAGGTATTAGTTGAATATTGGTTAGCACCTTGTGCAGTTTTTTGTTGTCTGCTTGCTGTCGTGCTTCGCTTCAAGCAGAACCTTTGATCTCGCAATGTCTAAATGTGTTTGAACGCCTGCTTAGCAATGCATTTGCGTGTCCCTTTTGTATTTTATTTTCATTCATTTTACGCCCCTGCAGCTCCCACTCTGCTTCCCGCTGATGGCCCAAGTAGAAGAGCATAGTAGATGCATGGCATTTCACACATACAATCTGAAATTAGAACATGAAAATGAATTTATATTTTAGGGATAGTTCTCGAAAAAAATCCTGCTATGCCTTAGTCAAGTGGCACGATTCATGTGTTTTTATTATATGCACAAAACAGTTTGAACATAATTTGTGTGCAGATGGGTAGCAATACCAATTCCTTGCTACCAGCAGGAAGCACTTAATGCATGTTACGGAGAAAAAGAACATTCCTCTTAGCTCTAATTGCCTCATTAATAATTCTTCTTTTTAGAAGGCCAAGGGATAATTCATTTTCTCATGTATGATGTTATTTTATGAATCAGACGTGAGACACTTTAAGGTGCAAAATGAGGTGTGTGTGCGTGGGATGGGAGTTAAAAGCAGATAAATAATCAATTACACATGCAGAATTTTGTCCACTGTATTAGCAGGAATAGTCACTAATATACAAAATAGTTAAAATACATGCATGCCAACATTCTAGGTAGTAATACGAGCCCAATAATGATTAATAACCTAAAGGTCTATGTTTCTTTTCAGGCAAATCAGCTCCAAGCACCCCCAAGTCCCCTTTGACCAAATCCACTCAGTCCACCATAGGTAGCACCTCAATACCACAATGAAGCATAAAAGAACGTAAAAAGTCTAGTCAGAGCAATTTGAAATATGTGATTACTCATTTATTCGATTTTTAATGTGTGTAAAGTGAGCATGATATATTGCCCTTACGAATTACAAGCAGAAGTATACCGTATTTTCCGGACTATAAGGCGCACCTAAAAACCTAAAATTTTCTCAAAAGCCGACAGTGCAGCTTATAATTTGGTGCGTCTTATATAAGGACCAAATTTAAAAATGGGCCTTATAGTCCGGAAAAGACGGCAAGCGATACTGCCGAGTGACGACAAAATGAAGCTTCAAGACGCTTCATGAACCACTTGTTGGTTAAACAGCCTGAAAGCACATTAACATTTTCCAAACCCCTTTCTTTAAACCAATAGTTTCCTCTAGTCTAGATGAGTAAAAGAAATACAACAAATGGTTCATGAAGCTTCATTTTCCCAGCAACTAATCTTCTAGTTCTAATACAGTTTTTATCATCCTGCTCCTTCAAAGGGATTCAAAGCTACAAGATCTATATTGTGGCCAGACAGTGTAGCTGGAGAATGCATCACTTGAATGAGACAAACACATCTAATTGTCAGTGATTGATTTCTTAGGCCCCAGTCTCCACTCTACACGGCAGCGTATTGACCCAACAGTCACCTGACTGGCTAAGCAGCTGAACCGCATTGAGACAAGAAGTTTTCTGAGCGGAGGGAAAATGAAGAGGAATATCCTCCCGGGGGTATTCTGGGGATTTGCGAGCGCATACTGGGAGGTTGATATTTAGAGGCCAGTGCGATAAATGGATAAGTGGAAGCTGTTGGAAGTAGTCATATCAGAATATTTGGTGGCGTCACCTTATCCAAAAGTCCCTTTGACTTTGCTGCTGCATTATAGAGGAACTCCCCTGTTGTCTGAGCAGCTGGTTTCGCCTGCATTTTTATAGCAAGCTGAGAAGTGCAATGACACACACAAAAAAAAAAAAAACCCACACACAACACAGGAGACAGCCTAAGGATATTTTTAGTTCAGGGTCTGAACTTAGTCAAATGCATTGTGCGGGTCCGATGATTGGAATTACCATAGTCGCCAACTAATCCATCAACATTAGTCAAAGAGTGTCATTTGCACGGGTTTGGATGGGCAACGCAGACGCAGGTGTCCATGTGTGCTGAATTATCACCTGAGTAAATAAAGCACCTGAGCTGAAGGCAGGACAGAAGATTTGCATGTTTGCCATGGGGAAATGAAGTGGATTGATGTCGACCTGCTCAGGCAGCAGCTGTCAAGGCATACTAATGATGCACATCATTCACTACATTATTAGATGCTGTTCCTCCCCAGCTGACTTGCAAGGTCTGAGTTTGATGATGCAAATTAAAGAAGAGATTCGGAAAATAAAAACTGCCAGTCAATTTTAATAAAGTTACCTGTTTTTTTCTCCACTAGCAGTTTAATTGTTTGTATGAGTTGGTCAACAGGAGAGTCAGTCGAGTGGGATCGCCAATTTACTTGTTGTCTAACTGTTCATCTTTTTCTGTGTGCTGACATTTCCACCCCCCCTCCAAAATCCATAGTTCTATTTGTGGTAAAGGTATTCACTACCCCACTAAAATGTTTTGACAGGGAAGCATTGCTGCGCAAATCGATCTTTGTCCGGAAGTGCCATTTATTTTCTAAAGGATGAATCTTTGGCCACTTTCACACAAGTACCATTTAGCTGCTTTAAAAAGTCTAGTTTGTCTTTGGTTTACCGTGTTTGCAGTTATCACTGACCGCACATAGATATCTGATAGCAGCTTGTCTTCTTGAACAAATGACACTAAGGTTCTCCAGCCGTGCTTTTCAGGAACATTTGGGTATATGCTTATGTGTCGGAAATTTATCAACTCGCCAGTTTTACTACATTGTGCTGCATTATTAGCGTCGTGAGCTTGATTTTTTTTTTTTTTTTGCTGGGTGACGTTGAATCGAACCAAGTGAGGCACGGACATAACTTTTAAAAAACTAATTTAAATCTAAAAAAGGTGAGACAGTGTGTACTGTGTTTACCGTCATACCATGTTTGCAAGATATGAATTTTGCTGAGGAAGTCAAAATTTCTGTTTTGAGTGATGGTGTTGCAAGACAAAAATGAGTTTTCTTCGTCCAAGACCCATGCACAGGCCGAGGTCACTGTATGTGTACCGACCTGAGATTACTGCCCCCCCCCTCCTCTCCGATAAAAAAACAAAAAGTAGGACATTGAAACGACCTCCACTCTCGCACTGACTACAGGTGTGTCCTTGGGGAGCGTGGTCCTCCATTGTCAAAAGGATTTAATCCGGCGGCATGGATCAAGGAATTCCATTTGTATAGTGCTCCATACTTGATTAATTAGACAGGCGAATTAGCTGTTTAATATTAATATTGGCGCGTTTCCATCACTGGACTACTGCTTCCGCATCAGATAGGCGATGTCGATGTAAACATTCAATCAAGGTGTCCGATAAAAAGGTCAAGGCGTGTCAAAGTCACTGAGTATTCTTCTTCTCAGGTCTTGCCAGCATCCACGGCGGAATATCTAACCAGGGCTGGTTTATTGGCCTGTTGTGCGCCATTGCTCTACTCACACTCATCGTGCTGATTGCCTGTTTTGTCAACAGAAATAAGGGAGGAAAATATTCAGGTATGTGGTATACTATATATACTACAGTACACATTGTGTCAATAGTTTATTTTTGTAGAAAAATAAGTGGTAGGAAATGACTTTTTCTGTTCTGAATTTCAATGTTTCATTATTTACACACTCAGATTTATAAACAATGTAGAGCCCACAGCAGGACAATATGCAAATGTTGCACTTGTTGGTGTGCCGGTAATGATGACACAAGTGTTATGGTTAGCTGACTTTTTTTTTTTCTTCTACTGGGATCTGGAGAGTTGGTAATTGCCTTTATTATTCACAGCTAATGGCCATCAGGTTGGTGTCTGGGTATCGTTCACCCGTCATGAAAACAAAAGGGATACGCAGCTCACTTCTTTGTTCTCTCATTAAATTCCCATTATTGTTGTCTCAAACGGCGATTATTTGTGTAAAACTAACCACCCCCCATGTACAATATAAATCACTTAATTATAAATGTTCCGTCCAAAAGAACATCTCCTTCTGACTTGCATTAACGAGCTTGATTGTAAAATAGTCGTGAGTTGCGAGACGATGTTTTTCATTTGCAGCTCTCTTGAGCATGTGTTTGACTTTGTCTTCCTCATTTTGCGAGCAGTAAAAGAAAAGGAAGACCTTCATCCAGACGTGGAGTCCCAGGGTATGAATGACGACACATTTTGCGAATACAGGTAAGTGACACCCTCAAAGCGCTACTTTGCTCTTTAAGTCTCTTTGCTCCCATCTCAGTGCGACTCTTTATTTCTTCCCTACTGCTGCAAAGAGAACGTAACACTCATGAGGTTGACACCGAGCCTCATACTTCTTCTGTGGAAGAAATTTGATGGTGCTGGGGAATTGGAACGTACGTGATGAGCAGCAATAGCAATGTGAGGTGTTTGCACATCAATGTTGTTGCAGTAGCACATGCATCCAGCTAATTAGGCACAAGGCATTTCTGACCAATGAGAGCTAGGAAATGTTAGGGACACCAAAAAAAAAAAAAAAAAATGGACTGCTTTAGACCAACCTCTAGGGAATAATTCCCGTATAATGGTGTACTTTATTTGTAAGTGTTACACATCTAAATGGAGGATACCACAATTTCCCTCAATTTATGAGCCATGTTTCCACCAACAGATACGGTTGATTTCAGCTTGCCACTGTATTTTTCACATGCTAAACTCAGATGTACGCTTATGTAAACATATACGTATGCATATGACCACGTATGCACATTCATGTATACATATATGTATACATATACAAATATGTACATGTATATTTATATATGTATAAAAAAATATATATAGTGTATTAATATCCATATTTGTGCATATATATTTATATCTGTGTTCATGAATGTATATAAACATACATATATAAATAGTATATATGTATACACATCTGTAAAATACATGGCATTTGCTCACATGGCAAACTAACTATTACCTGGCAACAAGCAACTTCTCACCTCATTTGTGTCTCACGATGCCGCGGCTTTGACTGTGCGAGGTATATTGTAACAAGTAACCACTTGTTCGCCATTATGTTGCACACGCTGGAAATGGATTTTTGGTGCGTTAACATGCCAAGAGTTCAAATGGCTGCAGTAAAAAGAAAAAAAAAGGAGCAGCAATGAAGGAAAGCCAGCATTTTGTGTTCTTTCTTGACATTTTACTTGAATACAAAAGAGCAAGCGGATTGACAGTGTCTAGATTTGTGAGTTGTGGCTAAACCCATCGGTTCTGCTTGGTGGAGGCGAGGCTGTTGTGCAAAAAAAAAAAAAAAAATGCTTTCCCCAATTTTTTATAAATTGACACGCATGATGACAATTTCTCAAACTAGTAAAAGTTTCTCTGGTCACAAAGCGCCTTCAGTGTGGTGTGCACACTTTTTTTTAATAGACATTGCTTTCTGAAGGGAGCTGTAGCAATGTTGAAATGCTGCCATTTCCTGCTCTGATGGCATATAGTGCCCAGGACACAGCAGGAAGCTGAAAGCAATCAGTATTCGAAAGCAGCCCTTCTCTGGGGCAGTATTATCCGTGCACGTTTCATTAATCCTGTAGTGTGCCAATTTACGACAGACTACCCCTGCATGACTTGTGTTGTACTGTAATTTCCCAATCAGTGGCATTGACAACATTAGTATCAAGTCAAATTTCTTAGTGTGGCAGAATTTTACCTTTGCATGAGAAATTTGTAAAGAATTCTTCATCTTCTCGCTGAACATTTGATTATGTAAGTAGTATTGACTGGGCCTTGAGCCATATGGAGCAGTTCTCAAGGGCAATGGCTCCGGTGCCCCATTTGCACTTTGGATTGGTTTCACAGAAGCATATTTTGAAGATCCAAGAAACCTTGACTTTCTAATGTATTTTAAGAGCATAAGTTGAAAATGATTTGCAAATTCATGTATTCTGTTTTTATTCATATTTGATAGTGTCTCAACTTGATCGGAATTGGCGTTTTGCTAAGCAACCGTTCAAATATAAACTTTTTATTTTTATGCAGTCGTTTCCTTTAATTCCAGTCGTATACTTTGGAGAGAAAATATTACAGACGGCTGCAGGATTTTTTTTTTCTCTCCCAAGGCTTGACAGTTACATAAAGAGACTGAGATAATAATGTATAAATATATTTTTGGATGTAAAATAAAATGCTGGAGGGGTTTGACTGGGGCTACACAGGTTGTTGACATGGCTATATACTAGCCCCGTTTTAGCATCATTCCTGGAGTACCGTATTTTCCGGACTATAAGGCGCACCTTCAATGAATGGCCCATTTTAAAACGTTGTCCTTATACAAGGCGCACCGGACTATAAGGTGCACCATTAATGCATCATGTCAGATTTTTAATCCAAATCAAATCATTCTCCATTGTATCTTTTTTATTTCAACTTCAAACGCAACAAATTACTTTATAATCACAAAATAATAATCCATAGTCTTTTTGATTCATGATTCATAATCTTGAGCGGGCCACTTATGATTGATTTCATGACACAATGCTTCGGGCCAGTTTAAATTTAGGAATTTGGTCCATATATAAGGCGCACCGGACTATAAGGCGCACTGTCGGCTTTTGAGAAAATTTTAGGTTTTTAGGTGCGCCTTATAGTCCGAAAAAAACGGTACATAATAATGGGAATGCATAATAAATTATCTCCAAACATTTAAAAAATGCAACCAAGGCTTCCATGAGTAAATCCAAAACCATCCATGGCAAAGATATAACTCCATCATGCTTCTCCAACAGCGACAATGATGAGAAGCCACTAAAAGGCAGCCACCCCTCTCTGAGCAGAGAGATCAAAGCGGGGGACAGCGGGGACAGCCTGGTAGACTACGCTGAAGAAGACACTCACTTCAACGAAGATGGCTCCTTTATTGGCGAGTACGCCGGCCGTAAGGAGAAGAGGATGTCATCTGAGATGAAAGCCGCCGCACAGAGCCCGGCATGAGCAGCCCAACTTCATCCATCTTCCGCCATGCACACCATTTTCATTAAACCTGCTCACAGGGGCAAATGGAAGGGAACACAGAGGAGAGTGCGCTAGACCACACGTTTTGTGTCAAATGCAATACGTCTTGTCAATGGTACTGACGTCCATTTTCGAAAGTTCTTGTTTGCAGCTCAGTGACCATTCATAAATACTTATTTGTATTTATATAGTGTCAACCCTTGCATACTTGCGATTCTGAATCTGTGGATTTATGTTTTTTTTTTAATATATATATTTTGATTTTGTTATTTTGGGGGGTGTTTCTGTGGTGTGTTAACCCCCCCCCAACCCCCATTTTTGTAGAAAATGTAAAGTGAATGTTTATGAGCATTTTTTTTTTCATTTTTTGAAGAATTGTTGGTTTCATTAAAAAAAAGATATTCAGAACTTTGCTGGATCTGCTTCATTCATATATATAAATTCAAATGCATTCTTTTGACAGAGTAATTTGTGATTTATCTTTCCTGTTTGAGATATCTTCACAATATGATCTGTCTGTAAAGGCTATTTCTTAACTTATTACTTCCCAGTGGTATTTTACTGGACATCATACATATTTTTGAGTCCTGATTCTGTTGATGTTAGAAGTAAAAATGTTGTCATTTTGCCTCATAGGGAATACGATCTTTATTGTTTGATCGCTATAACAGCCCAGTTTACAAAATGTCACTTGATGAATGTATAGAATAGGTGATTTTGAGATTTCAACATATATATTTTTTTTGCAAATTACATCACTTCAGTGTGTAAAAATATTACAAAAATGTTAACGAAAGGAAACACTTTGTTACAGTTGACACGTCGTTTGTTATTTTACACAAAGTCTAGCACCAGAGTCACTGAATTGTTTTATGAATGAAAAAAAAAAAGGAATTTGCCATTTTGCATGTTTGGAAGATTAATTTGTGTTTTTTGATGTATTAAATTGTCTTTTCTGACATGTTTTTAAATGCCTTGTTTGCCTGTTAACTCTGCTTAATGTTAAGATACATTTACTGCCCCAAAAAGTATCATCAGTTGACAACATGGATTTTAAAAAAAATGACAGATAATAAACAAGACAGATATTAGCATTAATTGAGCCGATGATTTTAAAATGGAACGCCTATTTGCTACGTGACTTAAACATTATTCAGTACACCAGAACATCCTTCAGAGCTGAAGACTGTTGAAACATTATGCTTTGGGAAAAGGAATCATGAGAACTCAAAGGCACAGGCTCAGAAAAGCAACAGAGCAGAAAGTGCGAGCTGTAATCAAGTCTGATGATTGATAGCAGGGAATTGAGTTTCACTGGGCTCTCACATCTGCTCAAGATATTCACACTGTGACACTGCAAATTTCACAAACGCAACCCGCACTTATCAGTGATGGACACTTTGGTTAATATTACAAGAGCGCTTGGGGGTGATCGGTCATTACATTATAACCATACGATGTGAATAAAAATGTTTTTCTTTTAAAAACTTTGACAAGGAACACACTTAAATAGAAAAAGGACTGGGTAAGATAGCATTGCCTATATGGAGGTGCGAATAAGACAACTCGATAGCTTGGTCTCATAACTGGCCTTCGTTTAATTTAAAAAGGAATGGAACACCCTTGGTCTTGATTGATGGTTGTGTTATTGCATGCACAGCGCAAGGCCATCCAAATATATATTTAAGGCGACATGATGAAACACAAAACATTAACAAATCAGTAAAGTGCACGCAAAAGTATGTGACCAGGCTTGAGACCAGAAACACACTCCCGACATAATCCTTCCCCTGATATGCTCAATGTTTTGCCGAGCATATGGTTGATTGTCATCAAGTCAAGTTTATCTGCCACAAAAGGCTTCACAAGCCCACGCTTGACATCAGACATATGTGCAAAAAGGCAGTCATGGGGGATTTAATATATTCAAGCATTCTTTAATAAATGGCCCCATCATTCTGTGACTACAGTCCATTACAAAGGCAATGTCAAAGGCTTAAACATGCTTTATTGTGTGGCCATCACTTTAATAGGAATCACTGCAAAGAATAGAAGTCAGCCACTTTGCAAGCATAGGCATTTACTACAAAGTGATGGATGGAGATAAGGCAGGCTGGGTCAGTGATTTATAAAGCAATGTCGACTTATTCTGGAACTGTTACAGAATATTTTTACCAAATATTCGGTCAAAAATTCAACTTTGAAATGAAACTATACGCAATTATTCTAGGTGTAAAAATAAAAAGTTGATTTGAGCGATAGACTTTTGTCAAATCAAAGAAACAGTTATTTATTTAACTGATTCATTTGATTGTGATATTGAGCCAGGAAACATAACCAGAAAGGAAATCTAATACTGTATAAAGAAATTTGGTGCACGCTTCTCTCATCCCGCAAAGACGTACGACACCATCGCACTACAAATTGTATTTGTCTCGCTGGCATTGTATCATATCAAACACCCAAACACAATCCTTGGTCAACAACAAATGGGCTCGTATCATTTTCATTCTAATTATAATTTGAGCCGAAATCATCATACTGTAATTTTATGCCTGAAATGTTGGATGATAATGATGTTTTTTAACCAAAAGAAAACAGCTTCTCATTTAAATGGTAATTTTGTAGCGCTGTGCATTTTTCAGGGGTGTCAGCACCAGCCTACTAAAGCACGCATGCTTTCAATGGCCAAGGATGTCAAAGCTGGATAAAAAGTGAAGACTTCATTTTGTCTATTTTATTAGCTTTTAAACCGGGTGTGAATATCTAAAATGGAGGAATTTCAATGAATCATTCACAAAATCTATTTTGTATATCAAGTGACATGTCAGGGAGATAACTAAGTAAATCATAAGTCGAATTTACCGCCCCGTCAACTATCTTGCTCGAGAGGTTAAATTTTATTCCTGCTCTTCACCCAGTTATTTGCGTACAAGCAATTAAAAAGACAATTTGCCGTAGAATGTCGCCTTTAACTACTGTGTCGTGTTGTTTTCTCTATTTGATTGATTGAAATTGGATGTTTTCTTGCCGTTCGGTTTAATGCCTCATTATTTGTGCAACTGAGACAGAAACAGATGTTTGACGGAAACGGGAGGTTTATGATCCCCAAGACTCGATGCAAATCAAAGCTTTGGGGTTACATCAACTCGTTTTGCCAAAGCAAATACTTCATATTACAAACAAAATAGATCCCATTGTAGAGAGCACCAATTCTCTCTGATGCTAGCTTTTGAAAATGGCGCTCGTGAGTTGGAAATGAGCAAGTCGCTTTTTTTCTTTTTAATCCCCCGCCTGGATTCTCATTTGAGTTCTACCATGAGAAGAATAAAACAAAACTACACTACAAAACATTTCCGGAAGAATACAACTGTATGCATTAGTATTGCCTAAAGATGGGGAATAAAACAAAAGAATGATTTTATTAAGTGCCTGTGAAACGAGTGCATTAAGCAGATAATCACTGCTTGCGGCTTGAATGAAATGAGGTTAATTAGAGCATCACTGGAGAGTCAGATTATGATGAAAAAGTATGAGTGAGAGAAGTCGTGATTTCAACTTTTGGACAAGGAAGATCTTATGCAACTTTCATTCCATAAAAAAAAAAAAAAAATGCCGTGTTTGGTCTCAGCTCTGCAGCACGTTTTCCCTCACAAGAATGCCGAGTGCAGAAAAGCAACCGGAGAGCTTCGGTGTGATATATGACTATGTATCTGAGAAATATGTCATCATTCACCGTAGCTGTGAATCTCCGCAAATCCGAATGCAAGAATCGTTTCCAGCGGTCAAATGGGGTCATCGAGGATTCTTTTGCAATGTCAATCACAATCAGTCAAAGCATGCCTGGAAATGATCCAATACCCAAAATGTAACATTATAATCCAAGTCATCAAGTGTATTAAATATGTATTCGGAATATATAGTATCATCAATAATTCACTGTGTGGATCATATTATCTCTATGGGGGTATTGGAATGATTATTTTTCAATGATTCCCCATAGAAGCCAGCTGAACTCAAGGTAAAGAGACAAAATTAATTGAAAATAAATAAGCATGATTTGTTTGAATGAAAAAGAAAAGTGATAAAACGTCAACAATTTAAGAAACAATTGAAATAGAATAACAATGTTTGAAATCAGCCTTCATTTATTAGTATGCGACACCCACGGAGATGTCTCGGTATGAAACCGTCTGACCCTCAACAATGATTTCCGACTGCTCTGCGGGCCATCGTTTTACCTTCACCCGCTATTTTGTTTAGAGCCCTCGGTTTGGCATGCGGTAGCTGCAGGACTGTGACAGCAGGAGTCGTAGGCTACTGAGCAAGGCGGGGAATTAATGAGACATGCATGGGTAATGTGATTACAAAGCAGAATACAAAAACACACACACACAGAGACAAGGAGGCAGTCAGGTACATTCTGTCGCAAGATCACTTTCAACGGAAGGTACCCGTTGCTGCATGTGTAATCCGCCTAACGTTCATAACAACACCGGTGTGGAATCCGCCGATGAAGAAACGACGGTGCTGTGACCCAAATTGGGTGAAATAGCTATTGTCCAAAAGGGACTGAGCTGTTGCTGTGTTGCTCATACCCAGTGCAGAAAAACTACCCACAATGTTAAACTAAATATACCAATAAATGGGTCAGTATATCAGTATAGTTAGATTAAAAATAATTCTCATTTTATTTCAGAGAAAAGATTAACTAACTTTCCCCTACCAGGGTTCACCAGGTAATTCGCTTGTATTATATGTATTTAAACTGAATGCCCCTTGATAATCCAAAAAAGTCGGGTCAAAAATTACCCAAATTGGGTCAAAAATGGCCGGACGGAACATTTTGGGTTATTTATTTAACCCAAAATAACTGGGTAATGTAAATAACCCCAGAATGTCAAGTCAAATGGCTAAGTTGTTTTATGTGTTATTCATTTGACCCATTTTTGGGGAGGTCAATTGAATCATGCCAAATGTTGGCCTTTTTGACCCAATATAAATTATTGATTCCTGCGTCCATAATCAGTTGCCAACTGAGCCATCCATCCCCCAATAACATTTCCTAAGAATGTTACATTCAATCAGTTTTTGCTCCTCAGCTCACCTGAATCCAATCTTCAACTCAATCAGCTGGGTCAAATTGACCCAACTTAGGTAAAATCAACTCATCTTGCTCAAAATCCACAGCTAACCAGCATTAGATTCAGGTGATGAAAAAAAAATACTGTACATCGCATCAAACTCTCCTTGACTTTTCTTTTCCAGCAGTAGTTTGAGCAGCTATGAATAAGTTAATATTGATTTCATCTTAAATATTATCATTGAAATTGTAGAGTGAAACATGTCTGACAAACTGCTGTGTTGAGACAGCGGCCTTGACCTTTGCATATTACAACATCAGTCCATAAATAATACATTTGCTAGCACTTTGCACGATGCCATTACTAGGTTTCACGTTGTGAGGGTAAAAAAACAACAGCTCATTCTTTTGCTTTTGCTTGCCAGCTTTGCCTGTCAGCCAGACTTTTAGGGCTTGTTGAAAAATTAATGAGCAGCGCTTACACTGTAAATAACTGCTGATAATGCACCCTGGGTTATTTGAAATGTAAAACCTTCTGTCAGACTTTGATTATCTATCTATCTGCCTTGAGAATGGATCCAAGCACAGCCGTGCAGTGTTAGTCAATTTATTTTGACAGTTTTTCAGACTTTACTTTTCTGACATTACAGTCGCTTTGTTTATTATTATTAATTCAAGCGGGAAACAACAGTAGGCACGAGCATTTATCTATCTTGTGTTTATAATTAGAAAGAAAATGCATAGCGAGAGCAGAGCAGCCTTGGGGCACTTCATCACTTTGTGTGCCTGTTCTCATTAGTTTTGTTCTGGATGTTCCCTTAAACAAGCCAAAACTTGCGTCATTTGAGTCCACCTTTTGATACCATGTGGTGGTTCGGTGAATAATTCATTCGGTTATAATTTGGATTCGTACTTTTCAAGTCATGTGGTCAGTCAGACTCTCGATTAAGGCTAGGAGTCTATTACCTGCCGTGTATCAATTTTTCATACGCAGCAATTTGTCCCTTGAGGGTTGTCATCTGAACACTGGAAATTATGTTTTGATGTTTCTAGAACACTGAGTGACATCAGGAAAAAGCTGCTGCTGTATTTATTTGCCTTTGATTTGACAAAACAAAACAACCAGTTGCGATGGTTTCTGAAAGCATACTTGTTTACGATGTTTATTTTTTTTAATCCATTCCATCCCGTAGGATCATATTGGACAATTCAGAGCAACATGAAGTGAGAACTGTGCCACCTAATTGTCAACCTGCTTGACGAGTGAGGGGTCTGCTTCCCACGCAAATGCAGTTTAGAAAAAGCTTGTGAAGCGTGTTCCAGATGGTCATGCCCTTTGGAAATGTCTCGCTTCTCGGTAATAGAGCGAGTTGGCTCTTATTCCCTCGGCTGAGTCCTGGGATCAGTCCAAGCGGCCGCTGTTAATGAGCTACGGTGTTCCCTCCTCTGTCATCCTGGATTCTGGAACTTGGCATATATCATGCTTCTATTGTATCTGCCCATGTTTCTGCTTACAATCAGATGGGGGGAATTTGGAAGTGGATCGCTCCGATGAAACATGCAGCATCGGTCGTTACGACACACACTCACCTCCCGTGCAAGTTGGACCGCTCTGTTTATATTTGAAGAGCAACCAAATTGTTCATTACTTTTGAATCGAAACAAACGGAAAAATACAGAATATGTACAATATAATGGTACCAAAAATTTGGTTGCACAACCCGTGAAGGCAAGCATTGCAACTCTTTGTGTCAAACCTTTGAAGAGCACTTTCTTCTGACCGCATTTTTCCATTTCCTTCCAGAGATTTCCAAAAGGATTAAAACCAGGACTCCTCAGAATACCCACCCAATCATTTTCTGTACTAATAAGCGGTATATATTTTATCCCGAAGGATATTTTGTTGTTAATATCCTTCATATCATTGACCTATTGTTGGTCTTTATCGTACCTTTAATCTACAGTAGTGAGGACAGACAGTCGAGCGCAAGAGGGGGAACTGGGGTGATGTGAGAAGAGCATGCAGAGCTAAAGTGGAAGGAAAGGTTAATAACAAGCTAATGAGACCAGCCGTGCTGGATAATTTGAAAACGGTAGCAATGAGCAGAAGAGATTCGCATCGGGAGTGACGAGGATGGTTGGGATCAGGAATGAGCTCATCACAGGGACAGCACACACGGAAAGGTTTGGAGACAAGGATAGAGAGGTCATATTGAGATGCTTCAGACGTGCAGAGGAGGGACAGTGCGTCTATCGGTAGAAGGATGCTGGTAATGGAGCTGCCAGGTCTGAGGCAGAGGATGAGCCAAGAAGAGATTTATGGGTGTGGCGAAGGAAGATTTGCTGATTACTCGAGTTTGAGCACAAGATGCAGAGGACAGATAACAAGTGTGACAAATCACAGTTTCACCCAAAAAGTCAATAAAATGTTTTCATTTCCCTACTCTTATTTTTAATTCCTTTCTTCTTGTCACATTTTCATTTTGAATCAGCCTTCTTCAATGATGATCTTCCTAACAGCTTTGATCGACAGTATGACTTCTATCTTTTCATAATATGTACATCGCTTAATGTTGTGTTCTTAAAAACAGCCACAATGTGACTCAAGTGTGCATTTAAGTCAACACGGTGGAACAGTGTAAAGATAAAGTGTTGTATTTCAGCAAGAACTGAAGAAAACGCTTTGTCTGCCGGGTGTGTATTTTTACTCCATTGTCAGAGATTCTTCACTGACATTCCGGGGGTGGAAGTCAGTTAAGAAACCACAGCAGAGCCTTCTTTGACTTGCCTCCTCCAAGCTGGGAAAGATTCCTATTAAAAAAAATATATATAAATATAATAAAACTAATAGAAAATATATATATATTTATATACCATATTTTCGGACTATAAGGCGCACCTAAAAACCTAAAATTTTCTCAAAAGCCGACAGTGCGCCTTATAGTCCGGTGCGCCTTATATATGAACCAAATTCCTAAATTTAAACTGGCCCGAAGCATTGTGTCATGAAATCAATCATAAGTGGCCCGCTGAAGACTATGAATCATGAATCAAAAAGACTATGGATCATTATTTTGTGATTTTGTTGCCTTTGCGAGACCAGTTCAGATATGCGTCATCACAAATTTACACGATAAATCAGGTATGTTCGGCCCTCCTCATTGGAGGCTCTGCCGAACCCCTGCGACCGACTCACCGAACCCCTAGGGTTTGATCGAACCCAGGTTAAGAACCACTGGGTTAAAAGAAAGTAGTTTGTTTTTCTCTCCCTTGTCTAATCTTGTTTTGGTGCCATAAGACCTGCAGCTCAGTCGTTGGTCCCTTAGACCAAGAGGTAGAATGTTTGCTGCCTTGTTTTTCAACACACGTGGAGACCCCTCTCCCCAAAGAGACAATTAGATGGAAAAATCTATGTCATTTCAACAAGCAAATACGCTTCCGGAGACTTGATAAGACCAAAGTGAGACTTGAGGTAAAAACAGAAGCTACATCAATAATTGGTCAAACAGATTGTAGCTGCAGAAGCCACAGCTATGGTGGAGTCACTGCCTTTTATTCGACCAAAAAATACGATTACTAGATGTTTTTCCCTCTTTTAAAATAGCAACCATAATGTTGGATGAGGTAAAAATAATAGAACATTTAAATCTCTGCAAATTCATAAAATGTAGATCATCTTGTGATGCTTCAACATTTTAAAACGAGTCCACCTATTCTGTCAAAGTCAGCCGCGATTTGCAAAGGAGGACACTTGTCTATTGGAATAAAGCAAGCTCATGCGATCATTTACTGAACAAAACACAGAGAACAGATCAAGAAGGTAAAAGCATGGGAAGGCTGTCTCCACAGGCTTCATAGAATGAAAGACTCTCGCTCGGTCCCACATAAAGCAATTTGTTGAGGCACCTCATAAATTTCACCGCCAAGCTTGGGTGTCACTGATGTCACAAACAGGTCAGAGCTTGCTTGAAAAGCAATGCTATAAAAAGGATTTCTGATTCTTGTCTTTTCTCTGAATTGCTTTTCATTCTGAGTAGGCGGAAATGCAGCGAGTCATTAGAAAAAGTCGTTCCAAAGGAGCCAGGCCTGTGAAGTATTGTGCGCCACGTAGATGATGTACAACAGAAATGTGTGATAAAAGCACATCACAGCATGTCAACTGGCATCGGCACAATCTTGAACGATCAAAGAAAAATTATTTTCATTTTCATCATGCAGTATCTCTACCATTGTAGCCGCCGCCAAGGTTTGTGTGTTTTTGTTTTCATCCCTACTGGATGTTTTTTGTTTTTGTGAGGATTACAATCAGAAAAGTGTTTTTATATAACCACATTCCTAAAAATTAATAATGATCCATGAATGCTAATCTTAGGAAAGGCCGGTCACTCATGATCACCCGTTGGTGTCGGACACCGTGCAGGTGACCACTGAGTCATTTTGATTCAATTCCAAAAGGAATCTGATTTCGCTACTGTTTTTTTTTTTTTTTTTAGCTTTTCTTACACTAGCTTTACATCAAGACACACCGGAATCGATCCTTTGTCATTGACAAGTGGAACTGACCGACAACGACACACACTGAGTGTAAAAATCACAGTTTCAGCCAAATTATTGAATTCATCTATCATTACTGGGCTCGTCAGCGCTTGTTCGTCAATATCAGGAAGTTCAGAACGTAACACTTGATGTCCCACTGGATGAGTGGTAATTACATGAAATGAATACCCTAATTAAGTAGATGCTTCTGATAAGTACATATTTGCCCTTGGTATAGTTTGCATTCCTGGATCCTGAGCACATACTTCACAGATCAGGAAACTGAGCTCTACCCTTGCTGCTTCCTTTCTATTTCTGGGGGAGAATTTTCACAAGGGAGGCCTGTATTGATAATAATGTTCCTACTGCAGGCGTGCCATCCTCAGGGATTCGCCCTTACATGAATGGCCGTTTGAGTTATTATCTGTAATGATAATGACTTTTCTGCTGCTTTGCTGCTGAGGCCAAGGTCCCGGGAATGAGGCATAGACAAACCCTTGGTTTTTCTCGTCATTCAAACCGTAGTTGTTTTTTTTTCATTCAAAGTGCAGTTAGGGTTAGGGTTAGGGTTAGAGGTTAGGGTTAAAAAATATGTGTACATTGTAGCGTAGTATAGTATTTTAAGGTAAAATATTTGTTGACTTTATACTTGGGAATGAATGGTGATTGTTTGGGGGTGGAAATGTTAAGAATGAGAAAAAATAAGGGCACAGAAGGCATGAATTGTGGGAACATGTTGAAGTTGGATTGGATCTGTCAAGAAATGTAGAAGTAGTTGTGGAATGAAACATGGCGGAATAAAAAATGCTCAACTCTCAGGCTCAAACCTCGGACGAGAGGGGAATTTTGTTGATGCAAAATGCGGAATTTATGCTATATGGATATTCTGGGAATGTTGAAAATTGATCCCAAGGTGAATTGAATGAGATGAACATTGAATTTTGAATCGGAACCAATTGTTCAGTTTCTCATTGGAAATGAATGAGCAGCCCTGATTCATAATTGTACTGCTTCATTTTTCATGTATTTTTTATGTATTAATAAAGACGTTGCACGGCCATTCAGGAGATTAAAGCAAAATAATGTGTTTAAATATACCAATGATATGAGATGATGTATATTTTTAACATCCTCTCTATTGCATTGATATTTCCAATCCAAGAAAAGGCCAATCCCAGTTTTGTTGCATTTCTGCTGAAGACCAGGAAAGGTTCTCCATGTATTGCATGCAATCTGCCATCGCCATGTGTTGCTCTCAAGGCAGCGCAGTGAACTAAAATCCCCAAAGGAGCAAAAGAGATAACAGTGATGCATGGAGTGGACCGTGTGCTTGAACACAGCGAGGTCACTGTTGTCGAGGAAGGAGCAGCTTTCTGATTGTGTAGCATTGCTCCAGACACGGATTTGGATTTCTGCTCGTATCCGCCTATAACTTTTATCACGATGAGCTTTGTTACAGAAGAAATAAAAAGAGAGGAGAATACGTGGACTGCATGTTCCTGTCACCTGCAATATTTCAGCATTGCATGTGTGGACCAAAATATCATGTCGGGGGACTTTTACATTATAAATTGTCTGCATATCTGATTTGGGTCTGAGTGGTTTGGTCTCAAGTGATTTTTGAGATACATACTCAGGTAGAAGTGGCATTTTTGACAAATTATCATTTTAGAAAAAAATCTTATCACGATTGCGGTACACTTTCTGTGCTTAGAATACAGGTTAAATCAGTGATTTTTCGGTGGAATTTCAGTTTCATGCAAATGAGCCACTTCTCTTCTCAACGCCAAGTATAGCCCCCATTACCATAACAACTGGAGGTGAAGCAAAGACGTTGTGTCGGATCAGGCAGCGTGTGAACACCGAGGCACACGTCCTTTTTCAAATCCAGTGGTGCCTAATGAGGGCAGCTGATGAGTGGAGTGGATTCCGAGCATTGCAATCATCTGTCAGGCCGTGTTCCGTTGCACTGATTGGTGTCTCAAGCAACACATAAGAACCACAATTCAACGAAGTGCAGCCGATCCCAGCCGAGCACCAGGTCATATAATTGATATTTATATATGATAATTATTTTCACTAATATCAAATCATTCTTGAAAATTTGCTTGTGGATACAGGTGTGAGACAGCACCCAACACAACTTTCATTTCCTGAAAATGGCACAGCAAGCCTAGTCGGGGGTCGAGAATTTTGGTGTGGTTGCTGTTATGGAAATAAGCTGTCAGCCACAAAATTCTGACAGATTTGCTGTTTCAGAAATAGGCAGCTGACAAAAGATCCAGCTTGTTTAATTTCACACTTCATGAGTGTGCAGGCACTCTAGAATTCCAACGGTTTGTTTACAAGCAATTAAAAGTCATATATTGCCGCCATTATACGTCCTCTTTTCTGAACCAAGTGTGACAGACAACCTTGGATTGAAGTGAAAGCAAGTCACTTTCAATAATAATGTGCCTTATTGTCAAACCAAGTCTTCACTTGGCCATTTGAGAGAATGATGTCGATGCCTGACTTGCACAGATGGCTGCAATGAACAATGCGAAGTCTTATACGCAACGCTGGCAAAACAAACGACTTCGAGAGGTTCCTCGTATGAAAGCAGCATTTAATCCCAAAGGTGGTGAGTGCCATCAGCACACTAAATGGATTTGCAACCAACCAATCGTGCGATGAGCCGCTTACACTGGCAATAAACCGGCACCTCGACAGTGACGTGGCTCTTCATGTGAAAAATCTCCGACCAGAGTGAATCATTCACAGCAAATAGAGAACTAACAGTGTTGTTGTGGACATTATTTGACGGTTTACAACGCTCCCTTGCACTGTCATCCGGTCAAGGGCTTGTTTGTCCTCTGCCGGATGTCTCTCCCTCCAGCCTGACTCTCTTCATTGTATCTCCTTGTGGCACTGTCAGTCATCTAACCCCTTGACCCGAAATATTTCTCCCGGACTTATTCCGACAGCACTGCGCACCTCCTCAAGACGTCATATTTCCAAGACAACTCGTTCCCTTACATGTGCGGAAGCTGGCTTCTGACACCTGCGATTATTCCAAGACCTTTAAACGACGTGCCATAGTGCTCGCAGACAGTGGGGATAGATTCAGCTTTATCTTCCCCGCCACATGGCACATCCTTTTTTTCTTTGTAGTGAATTATTTATTTTTTCTTGCAACACCATCTCCTGGGAGCATTTTGTCAATATGCCTTAAATTAAGATTGGGGCAGCGTGAAAGCTAATGGATTTCCACTGCTGTTAGCCTTCAATTTCACTCCTGAGAGTGCATTGTTACTTCATTCGGAAGAATGTTCTTTTATTTTTATGATGTTCAAAAGCAGGAGTCATTACCTGTCAACACAAAAATATTTTCCTTCAATTTTATTTTTTGTATTTTGTTGGTTACTGCGCCTGCATTATTATACTTAAAGGAACTGGAGTGCGCAACTTTAATGTGTCAGTCTGTAAAATTTCCTGCCATTTTGAACAGAGAATTATTTGTATAAAATGAGAATTATTATTATTATTTTGCTGGATTTTTTTTTCATTTGATGTGTCTTTCTTGTCAATTTTTTATTCAAAAGGTACAGTGACGAGTGAAGCCTAATGACGTGATGGAGAACGGCTGGCCTCAGAGTACAAGGTCCAGTAGCAACGTGACCACCAAGCCGTCAAAAGACTAAGAGGAGAAGATTCATTTTCAGCCTCACTTCACCCGAGATGATCTCATTACTTTGTGTGAGTGGACAATCACAGCAATGAGCTGCGCATCCACCCCTCAGAGGCGCTCCTCTGCTGCTTGCATATTGATTCCACGTTCTAATATCAGGACAGGACATGTACCAATGTATTCACGGCAATGAATAGACTTCTTTTGTGACAGTACAACATTTATGATTGGGGTCATAGTTTGAGGTAGATTTAGGGTTATATTAATACAAGAAATTATTGTGGGTGGGCTTGGTCCCTAACCCCTGTGAAATTGAAATTGCGTGTACAGTAGGTGAGATAGTGAGTGTGAATGATTGTCTTTTTATCAGTCACACTTCTTAAGTGTGAAGTGGGGGGGACACAATCCATTGGGCGTTTGTGAACTTGATCTGGACACCTGTAATCTACCTGATCAACTCTGTTGTATGGATGATAAGAATTTTATTAGTTTTTCAAGGACTATAAATGTCACGTTGTCTCTTGTCATAGTCAGAATATTCCGCATATCTTCCTGTTTGATCCGTTAATTCAAAGCATCACAAAAACTACCTTGACATTCAGTTCCTTCCAGCACATGGGAGTATATTGCAGTTACTTCTCACACAATTTCATATTTAGTTATAGCTTCAGAAATTGCATCCTCTAGTTTATATTTTTGCTTTAAAGCAGGGGTCGGGAATCTTTTTGGCGGACAGAGACATACATGCCCATTTTTTTTACAAATAATTTCCCATGAGAGCCATACCATTTAAAAAAACAACAACGATAGGCTAGAAACAATTAAATGCATGTATTTTAATTAAGACCAACGATTTTTTGAGCGACTAATGTATTCTTTTTAATAACGTCACCATATCTGGCTCGCGAGCCATAGGTTACCGACGCCTGCTTGAAAGGAATTAGTAGATATGTTTTACGAATTCAAAGTACAAAGTTCTCAAAGTAACTACTTGGACATAAGCCACTTTTTGACATTATTTTACTTGAGTGATTCCGAGAACTTTCCATCAATCTGACAGAGGTCATTCAAATGCAGACACTTCTGTACAAATAACCAGTGTAACGTGTAAGGGGTTGTTATCTTACCTGTCATCTTACTTTTTGACATTGAAAGGTGTCAAGGGTTACAACATATCCACTTTAAACAAGCAGACTCTCAGCAAAGGCCATCGAGACCTCCAATGTTACCAAATCCAATTACAGAAGTTCACCATACACATCTAGTGGATAGCCATCTGTTTGAACATAGAAGCCCGGGGTATGGAACCCCGGTCGTACGAGAGCCACGTCTTACCTGTTTGTCATCCCTCGGGATCGTTTCAGGTTTCTACAGAGCTTATGGATGAGCTGATCATTT
Source organism: Syngnathus scovelli (assembly GCF_024217435.2). Classification (NCBI taxonomy): domain Eukaryota; kingdom Metazoa; phylum Chordata; class Actinopteri; order Syngnathiformes; family Syngnathidae; genus Syngnathus; species Syngnathus scovelli. The sequence goes on along the minus strand of NC_090857.1, from coordinate 3,253,403 downwards.
GAATCAGATGTGATGCAGCAGAGAGACATGCAAAAGAGGAGGACCGGGCTTCCCTACCGCTGATGTAAGCAAAATAATCATATTAAATAATAAAATAAAAAATAATAATATAATGTAATTTTTAATACACATAATTATATATAATATACAATGTGCAACATGCAATGCTCTCCATGTCACTGTGAAGAGAAACCCTCCCAGCTTTACATAATTGAATTGCAAAAGACCGCTTCTGTGTTTGAGGTCACATCAATCTCTGTAGCGATTAGAGGGAATGAAGTTAATCTTATTGTCATTTCAATTGTCTTTTATTGAAAGCCTGCATCAAAAGTGAGCATGCTGGATGTCACACTCCCTGCTCGAAGTATCTCCTCCTAAGAAAAGATCCAATGAAATAAACAGACTCTGATGGATGAGCTCTGCATGGTGAACTCAATAGCCTGCAATTTAATTTACACTGCAACTGCATTTGTAAGCATTTAAAGAGACATTCTTGTTTTGTTTTTATGTGTGTATATTTGAACCATTGAATTTAAGTAGACTAGTAATAGCAAATATTTAAATAATGTGTCTTGATTATATGTCACAATTTATACATCTGAGCACTTTAAGACTTTTCCACAAATGGGTCGGTCACAGACTCATTTTGGTGAGGTTGTTTGCGAGGAATTGATCATCCGCGGTCAATAATCTCATCAAACGATTGCAAGAATGTCAGCACCAAAGCCAAAAACCAAAAACCTGAAGACTTGCACATCTGTGAAGACACCATTAATATGTACACACACATTTTGGAGCAACATATGCTGCTATTTAATCAAATAAAAACATCTCAAAGACAATAAACATATGAAGATCCATATTAGTGTCCCGAACAATACATCAAAGTGAGAAAGACTTTCTGGTAATGAACCAACGGATCATTTAGTAATGATAATGTCACATTAGAGTGATGTCTCTGTGGGATTGCTTGCAATACTCAACGCCGCGCTTATCTTGGTATAGTAGCCGTGCCATAACACCCGAGAGTGACGAGAGCAGGGACAAATCTAAATTAACTCTCACAAGGCTGCTGGAGTTAATTTCTCATGTCATGTTTAAGCAATTATTCGGAGCATAACGAAGCGGAACATGGCTCCCCGTAGTTCACGAGACACCCCCAACACTTTTTCCCCTGAGCTCGAATGCTATTGTCGTCTGGGAATTCTCATTAAACAAAATGCCAGATGTACTGTACATCTATTTAAGTACGTGTCCTTATATGTTTGAATATCACTGCCTTGAATTGTATTTTTCCGTCGCTATCGGCATATCAATGCCGAGTAGTAGGCGAGGGTGGTGTAAAATAAAATCAGGGTGTTATCATGTTAGGGATTATCCTAGGTGGATACGTTCCCTTCTGGGCATCATTAGCTTGGCCTCATCTCATTTGCCGTATCTAACACCTGCGACCACCATCCGCAGGGTAGAATAATTATTACCATTGTGTTATTTCTAGGCTACATAAATTAACCATGGGGATCACTAGCATCTACTTTAAATTTCTGAACTGTGACCAAGAAAAACATTTCCCCCATGAATGCCATCGGCCTCTTCATCATTAAAACAGAGCGCTGCTATGTGACAGAGGAAAAGTGCAAACTTTTCTTTTACACCTCATGGCTTCATGATCACTGCGGGGGTTGATCAATGACAGCCTGAATGTGCCCTGTGGGGTCATGCATTGCCTTGGGAGATGATGGTGCCTTTTCACTTGATCGTGAGGCGATGTGGCAATAGATAATCAGTGACTTTGGGTAAGATTTTAAGATTTACAATATTTAGTCCCAAATGCAAGCAGATTGCAAGAGTACTGTTGCAAGGAAGGTGAAGGAAAGCCATCAACTAAATTCCTTTATTGATCGGTCCCTCCATATTTGATCGACTCAGGACAAGACTCTGGGAAGGAGAACAAACAAAATGGCTAAAGGTTAAAAAAAAGTGCAGACCAAATCAATAATGATGAGTGACAAGATTAAGCGTGGCAGAATGGCATTGTGACCTCTTTGAATAAATTCTGCTGGCGTCAATGAATATACTTCACGCTCCACACATTTGTTTTTCTTTTCTTTCCATCATTGTCAGTTATTTTTGTTGTGTACGCATGTCTGCTCCATTGACATCATGAGAAGAAAACACTTTTTCAAATTAAACACACTATATCATCAAATCTGAATCAAACATATATTTCACATATTTAGCACAATAATTAAGATTGGGCATAAACAAAGAGATGAGTGCAATTATAGATGTAATTATAGTAATGTGATTTCAACGTTCACATCCTCAACTAATAATACAATTTGGCTATACTTGAGCTTTTAAGGTCTTTGTGTGAGCTGAAGCGCTTTATCCTGAGCAGAAATCACTGTCGGCCTCACTTCAAGCCATTTGAGAAACCTTTTAGTATGACATAGTAAGAATAACCCCACTGACCCACAGTTGCTTGCTTACTTGCGTGACTGAATGTTTATCGATGTGTAGAAGTGCTACTGTACATATAAAAGATAAAAAAATATCAGGTCTGATATTTAATGAGCAAAAAATGTCCAGCTAAAACCGACTCCAGCAGGTTTCATATTTTGTAAATTCAGCTCTGCTATTACCTGTCCTGTTGCTGTTTTGTAATTTTCCCCAGAGTAAAACTAAAAAGGTTTTGCCAAGGAAATACCCCACACTCTTTGGCAACTTGACAGGGAGGAGACTCTTTGACCTTGGAAAATGAAGAAGCTGTTGCTATGGAAACTGTTAATCCTTCTGTCACTCAAAGACTGGCTGGCTGGTGAGCCACCAACTCCAGTCGCCTTCATGGCACCCCTGATATGCATATTTCTCAAAATGAGCGTTTTCCTCTTTCTCATGCAAGCCCTCACAAGTAAATATGTTTCAATAGGGACGAAGCAACTGTATATATTCCAATTTAGCTGAACGCATTTCATCCAATTGTATCTTCTAGTATCAGAGTATAGTAAGTTTCAAATAATATTATAGAAAAAAAAATCCATCGAATCAGGTTGGAGGTCTTACCAGTCTTCAATGTCAGAGGGCTCAATTTTCAATGCTGTTTTTTTTATTTATAACTAACTCATATGTTGGGGAGGATTTTTTGTCAGTTGTCGACTTTAATCCGTCATAAAACAAACACTGATATCTTTGACTGTCTGTGTCGACATAAGATTTTAATGCATAAGAAGATGGATTGAATTAAGACTCATTAGATCCCTTTCTGTTATCCATCTTAGAGTGTTTTGATGTTCGGCAAAGGTGTGGTATTCTCACTAAGGTATTTCCTCGAATGAATTGCACTGAGCCAATGATTTGCCGATGCTAGATGCTCTTTGCTAATCCGTGTAATCCAAGGAAAAGCTGTAAAACCTATGTACAGCCACCTGCACGGTCTGACATTTAATTGTCTGGCTTTGCCTCCCTTCAATGAGTTGCTAAGAAGACAGATTCCGGCAAGTTCCTTGTTCTCTCCCCCACGGCAACATCTCTGTTATATTTGAGATGCAGCATTCCTTGCAATGTTGGTTACACTGCCTTGGGAACTGCAGTGATTCTTGATGTGATCCCCCCACCTCCCACCCCAGGCCCCTTTAAGTTAGGTCTTGTTGAATCAATCTCTCACAGTCTACTCGAGCAAAGCGGAGAGCATGAGGATCAGCAACTGCTCTGCTCTGCTCACTGCTTTAACAGTTATCTCAATCTACTGAATATGATCTCAGACCAAGCATACAAAACAGCCCCGATTTCGTCCCAGCAGCTCGATTTTTAACTGAATTTGCCGTATACTGTGTTCCAGATAATCGGTGTCTGTTTTGCAAATCTTGCCATCATACATTGTATCAATTTACATCTGGCATTACAAATCTGTGCACAGTATGAAAGACAAGCAATAGAAATGAATTGCAATCAAATCCTGGTTTTAAAAAGTTAGAAGTAGAACTTCTTTAGAGGATATTAAAAATAAAAAGGCCAACCGATGCAACACTTCTCGACAATTCCCATTTGGTGTCACTACAGGAGACACATGGTGCTGGCACTTTCACTTGGAGGTATTTCAAAAGGCAGAATATTACATTCTGTGAGCGAAAATACAGTCCTTGAAATATATTCTGTCATGAAAACAGTCATGTAGCTCACATACTTTGACATATTATGTGAAATACTGCCGTGTGGTGAAATGGCAGGCGTGTTAAGAATTTCAGAAACTTACATCACTGCATTACACTAAAAGTCAGTTCGACAAAAAAAAAAAAAAAAAAGCTTTAGCTGACTTTAAGCTGCTTGTTCTGCCAGTGCAGAAATTGGCCCTAAATATGTAAAGCGACTGGAAGAATCAGAGCTTGACTCACAGCTTGGAGCTAATCCTTTATTCATAGCAATCTCATGAGAACGTCAGCAACCAGGGACTTGCGACTTACCTTTAGTGGGCTCAAAGTGTTGTGCTGCTTTGCTCTGCTCGTCAACATGTGACACGTTATAGGCCTCGATCCAAAGAAAGTGCCTGGGTCAACAGATAGGCACTGCTTTTGCTATTGTTAAGAAGACGGAAGACGGAAGTGTGGTGATGGACAGGAGATCAGCTTGGAATTAAAAAAAACACGATCCCGCTCAAAGCATCAGGGGCAACTGACAGACAGCCTGAAGAACTTTGATCCCAAGTCCGTTCGTAAGGGAAATGCTGGGTGAGAAAGAACAAGGTTGAAGGCTCAAATTACAGGTTATGTTAAAATAAGAGTCAAGTCAATTCTGGCATGCTAATTAACTAGTGATTGTGATGTGAGGCCGCTGGTGTTAGAAAGCAGACACTGGTGAGAATGGATCAAAATAAGGAAACAAAACTGCACCTTGTGAGGATAAGTAGATGGATGGAGTAACAAACAGAGAATTGGGCGTGGCAGCAGCTGAGCTTGAAAATACGAAATAAGTCTAGAAATAAAGGTCTGTGAGAACCCAAGATGAAACTCTCAAAGATATATCAAGGTAATTAACAGAGTCCAATTCCTTTATGTCAGCACATGAGCAGCTGTTCAGTGCGGTTTCCAAAGACCTGTCAAGCGCATGCCTGTAATGCACCGGCATGTTCACATATTTTCTTTCCTATAAACTGCTTGACTCTAGCTCGTTTTCTTAAAAGAGACATGACACTGATTAGCCCTGAAAGCCGTTTAATAATAATCGTAGTTAATTGCTGCCCTGATAGTCCTCTTCAAGAAGGCCAAGAACCGCAGTAGTATTTTTGCATCTTATAAACAGTTGTAGATCGATGATTTTAAAAAAATATCCAAATGAGAAAAGCTAATGTTGACATCATTTATGCAGTTCAGGTAAATCTTCTTACAGGCTATTACTGAAATATTATTAACAGTATGAATTTTGTCGTGGCTGATTAAAGATGTAAATATACAGAAGTGCAGTCTTCAAAAATCTTTCATTGGCAGGAGGGCCCGGTGACTCACCTTGATTATGATTGATGAAAACCTCGCGGCCCAAACATAAAGCAAGCTGACACTGAAAAATAGCTTACGTAAAAGGATTTTATTTTACTGGATCTAAATTAGTCCCATCATCTCTTTCATGAGAAGATACCAATAACAAATCTTGAGAACCAATTTGCTCTGGAAATGTGCAGTTTTTTTTTATCACTGAACTGTGATAATTTGTAATTCAACAAGTGGACATGAATTATCTTGCAAATCTTAACCAATTGGGACCTTGTGGGAAAGATTCCAGGAATGGGCTGTGCGGGATTTTTTTTTTTCAGTAAGAAACACTGAATTATTTAGTTGGACATCAGACCCTTAAAATAGACTCAACAATCTCTCTGGCTAATATGTTCTTTCTAAACCAATGAAAATAATGTGAATTTTGGACAAATTAATTCTGATATGATCATTTTTAATTCTTTTTACCATTTGCTTTAAATGGTTGGCTGGTGATTTAAAAGCACTTTGTCAGAGGAATAACAAAAGCCGTCTATACTGGCAAAGTAAAAGGGCAACCAAGAGTGTCGGGTGAAAACGGCACTTAGCCTGCAAAGTTAGTGCTGTGTAAAATAGGGTGCTCCTTGCCAATGCCATTTGTCAATGTCATTTATGGTCTTTGCTTGCCTTTAAGTTGATATTTCCATGGATGAAAAGGGGAAAACACGAAAAAGACTACAAGGGCCAAAGTGATCACTGTGTATTTACGTGCATCACAAATACATGCAGCGGCCCTCGTTATGCAACTGAGAAAAAAAAATAGTCTGACTACTTCTTTAGGATCCTGAATCTTGGTCCCCCTTTTTTTCTTTTGCATTATCACTCATGGAATTATCACTTTGGGTTGTGACTAACAGCCTGCTCTAACACAACTTGTCATCACGCCCATACATTGCAAAAGGTCCAAACAGTGTGGAAAAGAAGCAGGTGGTCCTTTTTGCAACGAGGCTGTATTGGTTGACTGACGTTGATTTATTTGTCTTATTGGCATAACATGAAATTATGTGAAAAAATGATTTTGTGTTCAAAAATAAACTTCAAGATCGACGTAGCTTGAAATTGCCGAAGCATTTTCTTCTCTGCACAACAAGTACATTGCAATGAGCCCTTCTTGGCCTTTGCTGTTGAGGATGCCATGTGGGTTGTGTTTGCATGTCTCAAGGAAACACTTAAGCACTATATAGCGGCTTTCTGTAGTTAGTGCCTGTCTGGATGAAAGAAGAGGTCAGTGAGGTTCATAAATAAAATTGACAGTGGGCACCTTACTCCTCCATGACATGAAAGGCATGTTTAATGAGTGGCAGACGTGTTCTGAGCAGGGAAAACAGCATACTTAAAACATTTTCTATCTTCATGTTCATATGTATACATATGTGTATGTGTGAATGTATATATAATGTGTACGTGCACATATTACGTATACGTATGTGTTTGTGTGTGTGAAGAGGGTATTTTGTTTTTCTTTCCCTTGTCTCATCTTGTTTTGCTGCCTGTAAGACCTGCAGCTCAGTCGTTGATCCCTTAGACCACCGGTGTCAAACTCAAGGCCCGGGGGCCAGATACGGCCCGCCACATCATTTTATGTGGCCAGCGAAGACAAATTTTGCATCAAATTGGTGTCACTACTAGAATTGCAAATTGTCTTCAGTTTTAATAATATCTTTTTTTTTAAATATTTGATCAGTTTTTACTCGTCTGATTTGAAAATGTGTTATTTGCCAGTTTGTTTTGTAGCTTTTACTGTATATAATATGAGGTGCTCATACATTGATTTGAGTTGACAGTCATAATGGCCCTCCGAAAGAAACTATAACTACAATGCGGCCCGTGAAAAAAATGAGTTTGACACCCCTGACCAAGATGTTGACTGTTTAGGTTAGGATGGTGCGGGTTTCCACCTCCTGTCTGTGTGGACTTTGCATGTTCTCCCCGTGCCACTGTGGGTTTTCGATTTCTCGGCTTATAGTCCGGAAATACAGTACATTTATACACAAAGCACTTATACTATTGCGATCCACACGTTCACATTAATGTGTATCAATAAAAAACCTTACATTGTAAGTTAAGCAGATTTTCACCATGCAAACTGAGGTTTAACATTCTGTTGAGATATTAACATTAAAGTGCAGCCTGGGGGGGATGAAAGCTCTGCCCGTTTCCCATCTGCGATAACCGACAGTAGTATAATTCATAAAAAGAGTGACATCCTTCCTCCTTTCGAAGGACACCAGAGGTTAAACTAGTCCCGCCCTTCAAAACTTTGCCTTATTGCCTTTGTTCCCCTTGAATGATTTATACATGAAGTGCCAGCCCTCTCGTTGCAGTCCTAGTTAGGCAGATATGCTGCTAATACCGTGAAAAGAAGGGTGGCATCATTGTATATGCTTAAAGGATATTTGGAAATTATTGACAATGCATGCTATTTAAAAGAAAATATCTGTCAAAGAAAAATATCCAGGTAATTTTCAAGACAAATTCATATTAATTAGGCCCAGGTATTGTATGTCTCTTTGGGTCAGAAGAATCCCGAGATCTATTACCGCCAAGTACATTTGTCATCATCAGTTTTATCCAATTGCCTGAGCACATCCCCCTTGGGGTCATTGGCCACGGACCACACTCTTATCCACTCTACTAAGGTTTCTGGTCTTCCATCTCTCTCTTTTCGTTATCTTACTTTTGTGACTCTTGAGTGAACTGGCAGAGGCTCCCATACAGTCAGGCAATCTATTGTTTAAGACATCATGATGGATCCCCTTTGCAGTCCTGACAAGCCATCTATTATTAGCCTTCAGTCCTTTGCTCCTGAGAAGAATTCAGACTGTGTGAAGTGACAACTTAATAGCTTAAACTTTTGTTTGTTTTTCTCAAGACACGATACATTTATTTCAATGCTTGTTGATTATTCACTCAGGAACTATACTTTCATACCAAGCCGGGTTTTAGGAATATATTGAAGACAAAAGTGATGAATGAGTGTGGAATGGGGCGTGTCATGGCTCAAGCTCTATGTGCTTAAGGTAATTGGATCTTTTTGCAAATAGAAGAAGAAACGTGTGACCCAAAAAGCACATTTTTCAACCTTGCCTGGTGGTAGGGCCACATGATAAATAGACGCTCTGTCTAAAAGGAAAGTATACAGTATAGATACTTTTTTACTTGTTGCTGTGATTGCATTTGTGAGATGACGTGAACAACGTAATAAGAAGCCATCTTCACCTGTTGACGCGTTGGCTAACAATGCAGCAGTCCGTCATATAAATAAGATCTAATTAGATGTCACAGTCTGCCACGACAGCCATACCCAATCAGTCTGGCAGTCACACTCGGCTAATCCCCCTCCTCAATTTAAGACTCTGTTGCTGACGTAATGTTGGTCAGAGTGTTATTGATCTGTACAAGATGCTACAACACTACCCGGTGACTCCGCTTCCCGCCCACGAGCAAGACTTCTGTCCTGTCAACTATCTGTTCCTGTGACTGAGCCTTCTGCTCCCATTCTGAAGTTCTGCAAAAGCACGTTTGTTTCCCGGTACCCGTGCCCGCTGGGGATTCTGCGAAAACACAACAAAGAGTGAATCTCAGTCTTGCTCTCAAACAAATGGGCAAAAAAATAAAATAATAATAAAATACATTTGAGCACTCCTGGCTTGTTATCCGTAACAGCATTAATTGACTGGCCCAAGACTTCCCATTCTTATCAATTTCAAAAAGGCTGATGATGTCACGTCTCGTCCCCAGCCGTTCCACTATGTATCTGTTGTCATGGTTTCTGTCTGTGTGCTCGCCCCTCCCCTCCTGTGTGCCCATGATAAGTTTGATTATTCTCACCTGCCTCTTCTTACCTGTCGTGTATATAAGTCCTGTCTGCCCCTCACGCCCCATCGGATCATTAACGTCTTGATGTCTTTTGTCTCACGTCTCTGTTCGGTTTCTGTTGTTGGTTTTGTTAGTAAGTTACGTAAGTCTGCCGAGTCTGTTAGTTTTTCCCTTTAATAAAACCTCGTCCAAGCTGCACTTGGTCGCCTTGCTCCATTCCGACCCGTGACAGATGACCCCTGCTTTGAATGATCTCTCATCATTCAAACGAGTCAGGATTATCCAAGTAATCAGGTATTTAAGAATTTACAGAATTTGAATCAAATGACCTGAGAAAGAAATCAGTGCAATATTTCTCATAATAATAATAATAGTAATAATAATAATAATTGGGTCATTTGCATTTGTACATCCATCCACTTGAAAGTATTCAATCCAGTGTTATAAAGCACAACAATCAATACACTCTTAAGAGTGGTTGAAGGGCCTTTATTGTTTGTGGTGGCTGATTTGTTTGTGTAAATTATTAATCAGCAGAAAGTTATGGCCTTTGTTGAGGAGCTCTTAGGAAAGGAGTTGCTTTCGCTTATCATGTTTAATCTTGCTGCAGTAATGCACTTGCTAACATTTTGCTTTTAATGGGCTGTCCATTAGGTAACGTTACATAAGACCATTAGATCTGTTTTGGATTGAAATTCTAAAGGGCCTCTTATCTCTATCACTGGGCGCTTCAGAAAGCCACAGGAGGTGTGAGAAGATGCTTAAATTGAGAGTCGAGTTAACAAAACAAATGGAGTTGGGTCCTCGTCACAATTTGTGACAATTTCCTTCATCCATTCACTGCACGGCCACCATTAAATTCATATGCCGTTCAAAGATTAAAAAGCTTTTTGAGAGAATAACTTTTCATGAATTACATTTACAATTCAGGAGGGAACAGAGAAGGTTAAAGTGAAAAGTGAAAGTCATATCCACTCATGGTGTGCCCACAGCCACACCAAACTTGATCCTGAAGTTTAACCAGCCTCGTACAAAGCGTGTTACAACACTTCCCAAACGTGGGCGCTCCGTGTATCCTTGTTAACACGTCCTCTCGCACACGCAGGAGAGCTCTAAATGCTGCACCTGCCAAGGCGCGATAAGATGAGAGGTGTCGCATCGGTGAATTGAAGATCAGTACATCACAAGTGAGTAGATGGGCTGGCACAACTAAACCACCCCCACTCACGCCCACCTACCTTTAATTGCAGTGGGACCCTCAAGACGGTAACGCCTGGGACTTTTTGAAATTTGGACTGCAGGCAAAATTTCCCTGAAATACAATATGCCTCAAGTCATTGGCTGAAGTCGGATCACTGAAGTAGCAGCCGATTAGCAGGCAAATAGAGGACGACCTGCTTGCACACAAGCAGCAAGTTAACACGTCGGAATTTTTAATGGATCTGTGATGACAGTCGCTACAAAAACAGCAAAGTGTTAACTGCAATTACTTCCCTCGTTCTGTTACTTAAGTAATTTAGTGTTCACTGTTGTCTGTAAATATTTTCCACCCCACAGCTTTTGTCTTTTAAGTGTTGGCCAAAAGGCAAAGACAAGAACGTGGTGGTGGTCGCAAAAGTCACCCTATAAAACAAGTGAGTTGCTAATGACTTTTTCAAGAACTAATTTTCTGCTTTGTGGCACATACCATAAAACAGGGTTCTTGTGCTGCAACAGGGGAAGGATAGAGATTTAACTGTCCTTTCTGTTTATAGTCTCACAGTGGCTTTTTGCATATGCTAGCGACCGAACGGCTCTTTGTTGAACTCGTCACACCTCTATGTTTTCTTCCCTTCCGCCGGGATTACTTTGCTGATGAATTGCCTACGTGTATCAATCTCAAATATTGAATGCCCTTGAGGTTAAACACGAATGCTTATTCTAATTCAACAAAGCGCTTCACCTTCCCGCTCTCTGCATGTTGCATGTTGCTGTCTTGTTATTTTGCCCAAACTCAGCACAGCAGCAGTGAACATAAAAGTGACAGTAATGCTGAAATGAGCTTTAAAATGCTGAAGCATGGTTCTTCCACTTGCTTGCACTCTCATAATTTTGATCCAAACCCCAGGAGTTGGCAACATGATGACAGGTGCACTAGATGATTTTCAATCGTGTGAGGTTGAGGGGTGTGTTAAAAGCGGGTTTACACAAGACGTACTTATGGTAAAATAACGTTTAGCTTGGAAAACTTGACTATGTGAAGCCTTGCTTTCAAGCTAGCCCGACTGATGAATGGCCACAGAAGCATGACTTAATTATGACTGCACAGGAAATACAGTCCATCCCTTGTAATGATCCACACAGCCATCGATAAAAAGGCTTGATAAACGCAGACTTCCTGAGCCGGGATGGATAAATACAGCCTGAGTAATGAGACACGGCTTGGCTGAGATGATGCGTCTGCTCTATATCATATGCGACCCTGTTGGTCGTGGGGTTGGGCTGGATGGAGCGGTCCGAGCGGGTGACGGACAGACTTTAAATCTCTGTCATGTGCCATTGCGTTTGCAGCTGTTTTTTTTTAGTTAAAATACAAAACAGAAAATAAATTTAGAACCAACTCCTGTGCTCTCATAATGTGAAAAAGGCAATTGCATTATGCATGCTATTGAATTTAATGCCATTCGTGTTAAAGCATACATCTAATCATGCAATTTATCTTTTCAATTTGAATTAATCCTCAGTTATTTTATTGAAGCCCATTCTCATAGAAATCTTACAGGCTGAAGGAAAGCTGATATTAAGAGCCAAGATCTGAACGAACACTCATCTCAGTCTGTCATACAATAGGCAGGCTTGACCCCTCCTTTTTCTCCAGAAAGACGTCCATGTAATGACTCATGTGTCCCATGAGATGATGTAAGGAGATGACAGAGAGCAAAGGTCCAGAATCGTATTCAAAATGTGTAATACTGCCGGTGCACAAAGGACGATGATTAGTTTGTCCCCCCCTCCCTCCCCCCTGTTATTTATTAAAATACAGGCTCTAGCTTTTAGTTTTCTTTCTTTTTATTTTTGCATAAAAGTAGAGCACATCTACATCCAATGGAAGCGTGACATCCAAGTGGCATTGATGGACACATATTAATCCATTTATCAAGAAACATGAAATAGATACTTTTATTTCAATATTGTAAGAGTCACATAGAATTATGTCAGACTACAGTTTGGAATAAATAAAAAAAACACCTAAAGTGTTTACATTTGCATTTAGTACAGTACCACACTGGAAGTAGACTTGGACTATAGTTATGATGTATTTTGAGACACCAAGAAATATGAATCAGTGTGTGAACCCTGTTACAAAACATTACGCAGTTGACTGGGTAAAAGGAACCCAGACAGTGAGAGAGAAAAGTGCAAATAGTCGTTCCCTAAATGGTGTGCGCCTCGCCTTTTCCCCTCCACTTCAACGGCACCCACAAGGCAGCCCGAAAGTGGTCCATGACCAACTCGCGCTGCATCCCAGCATCAACAGGGGGAGGGGGGGAGTAGAGGGAGGCGTGTGAGAAGGAGGGGAGGGAGTCTGTTCCGCTTGGATGGCCGGCACATTGAGAGGCTGGTCCGGGGAGACTCCAAAGGCAGGGCTCTCTCTTTTTCTCTGAGCCCACCGGCCGCCATCGCGCGCCCCGCTCCTGCGCGACAGCACGGAGGTCGCCCCCTCGGCGCATTGAGCAGTAAGGACGAGCGAGACTTCACTTTTCCAGCCTGCAAGAACACTCGGAGATGCTGATGCAGAGGGATGGAGACGCACGGTAGTGCTGTCACACAGAGCCGCGCAGCCCATCAAATGTAGCGCACACGGAGAAGAAAGAGGATCTGCGCACAAGTCACCCATCATTGTGGCACTCGGCAGCGATGCCCAAGTCACCAAATACGGATTAAATAGAGGCTGGACAAAATTAGCACGAAACAGGTTGGTGACACATTTTCTTTTTTTTTTTTTTAAATCATCATATTCATGTGTTGTGATTAAGATATGTTGTCGTGAGGTAAACATGTTAAATAAGAACTCTTAAAGGAGTGTGCAGACATGATTTGCTTTGTCTGCCAATCCACTTTATTCACAAACTGTCATGTTGGAAGTTAAAGGGAGAGAAAAAAGTAATCTGCGTCCAGTGCAGATGTTTACTAATCCCTGACAGTGGACCCTCCCAATTATAATCCCTGCAGATTTTCAGATTGTATTCCTGCCGCTGTTGCCCGCCTACTGCAAGCGGTCTAGTCCAGGATACAGTGGGATTACACAGGAATGAATCTGAGCCCCTGGTATCAATCCTGTGTGGCGGGCGTGAGGTCAGATGCCATTCATCCCTGAAAAGTGGAGGGTGAGCCCACCATCATCCAGTTTATACTGACCAGATTAGAATACGGTTTGGGGGGGACTGCAGTGTTTTCAAAATACTGATTTTGGAATCTTATGACCCTTACAAGCTGCTTAGAGAGCGGTGCTTTTAATGAGCAAGCACAGTCCAAGAAAATGTGTATGAGGCACTAACCCTGTCAGAGCATGTGGCACACACCAGCATGGCGATAATGAGCCGACATTGTTCATTCAAGTCTTCTTGAGTCGTGGCTGACAGACAAACTGCAGTAACGGTGCAATCTGTTGCGTCGACTCACTGACTCAAAACAGAAACAAAGAATCGTGTCTTTGAGATTTACAAAAAAGACGATTTGCGATTTATGTCAGACAATAAAACGGATATTGTTGTTTTCAAAGTTAGACACTTTATTGCGGCTACAAACATTTGACTGAATATTCTTCCGTTTAAATTGATTGTAGTGTGAGCGTGACTACTCCTTTTGCGAATGACAAGCCACTAGGATGCACCACGCCTTTAACCCATTGTCAGCTTTACCTCTACTAGAATCCTAACAGGGGAAAAGAAATTGGATGGGTGAATGGATTTATCGTTGATTTCTAGGATTTTATGTGGGATTCATAAGTCTGAACTCTTTTTCTTTTTTCCAATGGGAACACTATTAAATTTTCTGTAGAGCCCAGCAAACATTCGCTGAAATACTCTATCTCCCCAGCAATGTATTTTTGTGTGCACTGGCTTGAATTGGTACTTCAGAATACCACAGCAACCAGCTCCAGCTTGACTTTTACAAGGTCTGCAAAAATGATTTGAACAAATGCTTCATGATTGCTTCTGATGATGTGCTTTGTCCACTGTTGATTTTGGATTCAGGGACGCACAGAATGTATTGTGAACGTTTGACTCGTAGAAGATAACACGGGGTGGGGGGAGTGGGGGATCTGTTTACTACCTTTGCCTTAATCAAGGGTCAAAGACAAATGACGCCAAAGAAGAGAATAAATTATCATGCTTGTTTGAAAACAGCAAAGATGTAAACTCGTTTGACCACACAAAAACCTTTTCACTTCAGTTAAGATCTTTTAGTTGTCGAGTGTTGAGGGTGAAGAAACGTGCAGACTCAATATGTAAACCAGTATATGTGTTTTGGAGGAACAAACGTCATGGATGTGATTAATATATAGCTGTGACTGGGTTGGGAGTATATTGATGCACCACTGCAGTCAATTTGAGACTGAGAATACGTTCGGCTGCATACGAAGAGTAAGTACATAATAAGACTTGGATTGATGAAGCCTCGCCTCTGAAGATATGTAGAACTGCAGCTATGACTCTGGGGACTGGAACACAGAAACATGAAGCGGAAATAGTACATGGACTCACCTTCAGCTACGGAGAACTGCTTGATTCCCCCAGAATATGGAAATAACTGACCTAAATGTCGTAGGGTTGAGGGTTTATTGTTTCTCTCTGTAGGATACACCCAATGGATTTTTCTAGATTACACCCTCGAGATTCGTAGTAGGTCTTCCCGCATCGCCATAAAGAATTTTATAGGGTCAAGGTGGTATTCAGAATTCAAATGTGTGTTGGTGTTTGACTTCTCCACCTGGGTCAAAAAAGACATCTAGCCCTAAAATTCTGGTGAAATCCTGACATATTTTTATATTTCTCTATGATTTGATAATCAAATGGTGCATTTATTCAGCAGAGTCACAGAAACGGACTCTTTTCAACCAGTTCTGAAGGTTTTGGCCTAGTTTTAAGGCTGAGGTTAGGTTAGGCTTGATGAAGAAAATGGCAATCTAACTCATCCAACATTATATTACCAATTAAATTTTTCTTGGATTTTATTTGTTATTCCCATATCATGAATAAATGTTTTGAACTTAGCATAATTATGTTACACTAAGGTCAATTCAGAATGTTAAAGGGTTTTGTTTCCTTACCAAGGAGTCATTATTGTTCTTGTCCAAGAGCTGTGTGCTTTTATCAAACGCACTCTAGTACGCATTAAAATACTCTCTAGGAGCCGGTCACAAGCGTGCACCGTTGATGTACCAAAGACGGACTCTGACAAGGCTCTTAATGATGTATGAAGATAAGAGGCATCTTTTTTTCGAGAGGTGGATGGAGGTCTCGGCTGGAAGGTGCAGAGTACATCGTTAATGATTAATGGCACGTTCCAATAAGTTCTGCTACGTTTCGTATGCGCTTCACATTGGTTAGGTTTTCATTAGCAGATTGAGTGCAGTTAGCCACTACGTCAAGTGACTCAAAAAAAGTGTGGATAGAAACAGGAAAGAATTTTGGAACATCTTGTTTTCATGTTGACAAGATCATTAACTGTGTCCAACTCTTGAGATATGGAGAAGGACGTGAGGGATTGATGACATTGGTGATATCAATTAATAATGATCAGAAATGTTTCAACTCATAATAGTTCATTATGACTGTTTTACCCGTGACCATCGTGAGGATAAGCGGAAAACAAATGAGTGACAGTTTTCCTCTTTTGCTTTCAATCATTTCTCATTTGCGTAGTTTTTTTAAGTACAATGCCATCATCTTACTCATAACAGTTGTCTGTTTTTGTTTGTAGATTGATATTGCAGACAAGTGAAAATTGGATTCCATACGTTTGTGACTGGATGTGAGACTACCTTGACCCTTGAAAATTGAAGATGACGTTACTATGGAAACTCCTGCTGCTGCAGTCACTCATGGGGTGCCTTGCAGGTAAAGTATCTCATTAACAACTTTTGATGCATACCCAAGCTGCTGTTGTGAATTGCAAGTCATATTTTCACGGATATGAGCCAGCTGAAAGGATTTAAGATAAAAAATAAATAAAAACAAAAGGAAACATAAAATTTCAACAATCTACCTGTCGAATATTTGATGGAGGCTATATTGAAAAAAAAATCTACCATGACATTAAGAAAATAAAACTGTACGAATGTACAATGTATGGTAGCCCGTAGTTAATTAAAAAAAAAAACTTTGCTCTCTTTCTGTAAGCTCGACTGTCCAATCTATTCATTATTTTGTGTTTGATTTTTCTGTTGAACGCCCGAAACTATTTAAACTATTTAATTAATGGCAAGTGGAGAAACCAATGTGGAGGTATCGAATAGTTAATTAAATTGCTGCAGATGGCTTTATAATGTTAGGATAGCTTTGGTCAGTGATTGTGAAATGGATCCTTGCTGCAAAACCATCCGCCATACATCAGAGTCTTATATAAAGAAAATGAGTTGCCAGCCCAGTGAAGTACTAATGAGATAGAACGGAATTGGCTAGTGTATCATTTTCAAGGAAGCACGTGCGATTTGTGCAGCCTTTCTTTTCAAACTTGATATCTTCAATCCATTCATGACATATTTCAGATTCATTCAATCTGTCCGAATATTCGTCGAGCTAACAATATCACCGAAACGAGACAATTTATTCGATCATTCTGATACTTTTGCTCAGCCGTGCTGTGTGTTCGTGTGTGTGTGCGTGTTTGTAAAATTGTCACTAATGAAGATGCTAGGTAATGAGGAAATTAATACACCCTGATGTCTTTCAATTGCTTGCCTTGTAGCTATTCCCCCCATTGTACAACTTACAATTTGTGGAACATAAAAATTTTAAGGTCCTTTTGATAAGATCTAGTAAAAAGTAATGAGCTAGATTTATTAATGGTTGTTCTACCGTTAATGTTCAATGTTAGCGGCTTGCAAAATACATACAAAAGTTCTCTTGCACAACATCATTAAGCAATTGGGCCGTTAGGATCTACATTCAGGGTGGACACCTTTGGGCTTCAGGGCTGAATTTGATTTTTAATACAGAGTAAGCCTGATAAATAATCTCTTAGTAAAATAACACAGATTCTTCTTTTTTTATGTAGTTATTTTTAATTCAAGTGACGTTGCCATGGTACATTGATGTTGTGTGCAAAGGATGTACTGTTGCCTTCAACCTGCCCATTCCTATTACGGGATACGGTGAAATCAATCCAATAGATGGGGGGGGGGGGGGGGGGGGAACAATGTCCAAATGCATCATGCTGGAAAACATCCTGCTTAAGAGCATTGTTCAACAAATCCCCCAACACTTTCTGAGAGGAATCTCGTGAGCCCTTCAACTTCAACGCAGCCTTCAACTTGCCTAGGAAAGCTTGATGCAAAACAAACACAACAGGAGATGTGACAATATGCACAAAATATTTTATACTACTTTAGACTAGAATAATCAAGTGCCGATGTAAGTTTTGAAGTGTATATAATATGCAGCGGAGAACAGAAGGGATGGAGATTTGACTCCTTGACTCAATTTTGGTGTCTTTTCCAAGATTTCATTTGAGCAAGACATCATGGAAATCTTGGAGCTCTGTGAGCAGCGTAGCAGATTTAAACACGGGCTGAGACAGCCCTAATGAGGAGAAAGACGGAGCGAAGAGCTGGGGCAATTGTGCAGCCGTTTAGCCATGTGTCACTCAAACACTGGACACGCAGAGCGAGTCACGGCAAGCCCTTAGCGGGGAAAAGTGGGCACCACTGCAAGCCCACTGTCATGACAAACAGGAAAAGAGGACAAACTTTGGAGGTCATGGCAGAACTTTAATGTAGATACAATAAATAATTTAAAGAAGTACTGCAAATATCTTGATTATTTTTTTTTTTAGACTGTTATTGGACACAAACGGTGGAAAAAGTTCATTCTTGGTCTCATTTGAACAGAATTGAACAGGGGTGTGTAGACTTATTATATACACTGATGATAATGCGTTGTGTGATACTGTGTTAGCAGCAGTCTGTCATCATCAAGAATTAGCATTTGGCATAATTCCATGAGTCAAAGGAAGGTGAGTCCATGAATAGCGCATTAGTAGAATCGACCTCCATGGTGGACAATCCGAAACACATCTGTCTGATTTTTCTTCTCTCGATTGTACTAGAAAATTAATCTTGACTTTTGTGGGTATTGGGAATAGCTTTTAGATTTTTTTTTCTTTTTTCCACAGATTCTAAACGTAACAAATTGATGTAAATAATGATTTTCTTGTCATTGTGGATTTGGAGTTCATGTAGTCTCTCACGACAGCGAGCGCTGCTGAATTTTTCAAAAAGTGACTTCAAACACGATGCGCTCATGATGTGTTTGCATCATCGTGCTCACTGGCCATGAAGGGCATTTCATGTATGTCAGATGGCCTGAAACTATGTCGAGGCCCCCTGATCTCTTCAGGCCATTTCCCAGCGACAGCATGAACATTGACCTCTGTCACTCCACCGGGTGAGCAGCCCGTAGTGAGCCGGCCAGTGACAGACCACCTGACAGTCTCCTGTCGGGCAGACCCTGTGGCCCCAAGACCTGCGAGGCTTTGGGCGATAACTGGCCCATCTGTCCCCTTTCATACTGATTGTGAATATGAAATACAGGTGGGGAAATGTAAAAGCAATTCAGTTGGCTGGAGTGTAAATCGATCGAATCAGCATTTATTCTTTCTTTCACACTCTTCATCATGCAAGTAGTTTTCCTCGTCTTATTAATACTTTCAATCAGGGTTGGAATTTGCTTAATGGTAGCATTCGTAAGAGCCCAAGTTTTGTTTCTAAAATTGTCTCTAGACATCTTAAGGTGAACTTACCTGTTCTTCCTCAGAAGAAGCAATTATGTCAGGGAGAATGGGGGGAGAGAACACGGGGGGGGGGGGGGGCGGACAATACCCAGATGGCCTTGCCGCCGAGACCTGGTTAATTGGCAATGTTAGGTATTCAGAGGTAGTTCGAGAAAAAGCCTCCCCTTTTGCTTTTCCACCGGTCCAACGTCTTTGTTTGTCTTTGTTTTGCTTTGTCAACACTTCCCTTTCATCTGCATCTCGATACATGATTTATTCATGTCTGCTTAGACTACCTTGTTGCTGTGCATGTGCGCAACCGGCACATGGAGGTGTGTACGCCATTGGAAATTTCAAGTGTGTTTTGTGCCACAGCCCCTCGCACTCCCACTCCCTCCTCTCTGTGCCATGTCAAAGAAATCAATGATTAATGTGAATAACATGCTGTGTGCGCAAAGCCACCAGGATTGGACGGCTATGTCTATTCTTGCCCCTCGCAGGGGGGTTAATGATAGGAGGATGCTAATTGAGAAAAATTAAAAATACTTCTCTGAGATTGTTTGAAAAAATATTCAGAAGATAGGTGGTATCTTAAAATATATGTCTTTTTCAAATTACATTCAGCATTACAGTCACATTACATTTACATTTGAGTAAAGGGTTGATAAATATTTCTACAAATTGATCATTATGTCAAGTGTTGGTCTCCTTGATGAATTGAAAATTATTCAATTTATTGATTTAGTGAGCTTTAATTACTTGTCGTCAATAAAGAGGACATCTCGTCTCTACTTCCTAATTTATGTTTTTCAGCATAAGTGATTGAATTTAGGTCGTGACATACAAAATACGTAAATGCCGTAAATCTTTAACTCCGATGTGTAAAATATTGTAACTTGTCCTTTACGTTTCTTACGTAAATTTCAAATAACGTTTCATGCATCCGACGCGCAATGCAGTGCTGCTGCTACTTATCTAGGCTGACATGTGTTGTTTCCTTAAAAAGAAGAGAGATTGTAGAATTTTTTTCTTACTGGCAGCACATCTTCCATCCTGGTTGTTATGTGCCAGGCGTGTTGCATCAGAGGTGTTGCATCATATGGGCTCAGACTTGTATACCTGTTACTGTCACTTGTCTGGGGAATTTGTGGGTGAGGCAAAAAAACACCGTGACGTACACAAGTGTTCTAATGACAGTGTGATGAAACAATAACTTGTGGTTTATTTGCAATCGGGGGAAAAAAAAGATTGTGAATGTTCTGTTCACTGACAATGGCATTCGAATCTATTGTGATTCTTTTCCTGATGATATGTTCATTCCAGATGAGCATCAAATTTTAAATGAACCACCTGTCAAAGTCAATCTACGCCATAGTACATCATCATGAATAAACAACTTGACTGGAATGCATTAAAATGAAATTCAATGCAAGAATATCCCGAAGCTGGTGAAGTGAATGATGTATAGCTCAAAGCTTTTTTTTTGTTTTTGTTTTTTGTTCCCTTGCACAATGTTCACCATGTTTGAGAGGAAAAAAAACAAGTCGCAATATATTCCCTCCGGTGTTAACCTGTTGCTTGAGCTGACTTTGTTCCCTCTCGGAGGAATATGCAAATGAGCAATGTTTTTACAGTGAGGGGAAAAAAAGAATCAGCTTGTCGCAAGTGCGCGGTCCACTGGGAATCCTGGTTGGGGGTACCTGTATGTGTGTGTGAGGGGTGGAGGGAGGGGGGGCGGTACTGTGACCTACTTTCGACTGCAAGAATCAAGCCGGCGAGTGCATGCTGAAAGACCCACTTGTGTGATAAGAAAGTTTCCTGAAACATCTGTTCAGGCAACTAGAACAAAGCTTTGGTCGCCTTGAGGGAAACTTCAGATGTTAAACATACGTATGTGATGTTAGACGAATTTTCATTAGTTATACCATTCTGACTTTTGTGTATGTGTGTTTTATATTCATATATGTACTAGCAGTTCAGAAAATGGATGGATGGCTATTAGGGGTGTAACAAAAAAAGACTTGCAAAAAACATTTTTTTACCATTAAAATGATGTGAGTACATCGAAGAAATCTGAATCAAATTGTTCCATTTTAAAATACATTGGTGGCGCACCTCGGATAAAAAATCCAATTATCACTTTACCTTTGCGGAAAGAAGTGTACACCATCCCTGTATTTAAAGAATAAATAAAAATAACACAGCCTAGCTAAAAGTTTGCGTTCATTTTGAAGGTGTTGATGATGAACTTTACACTTTATACATTCCGTAATATCAAAGCGTGTCAACTCTTGTGACAACAAATCACACTTCTGAGATATTCCATCTTATTTGATGTACCACTGACACACTGTAGGTTGTACACACCACAACACACGCTATAAAAAATAGAAATTCACTTTGCCTGGGGGCAGAGAAATGTAATACACTGTTTGTTTAAGGGATAATAAAAACTAAAAGCTTCGGGTTTGTCAGCTCCCAAATGACAAGGGGTTGTTTTCTGGCGATTTTTACTGACAATAAAGAAACTGGAATGGTCATGAAAGTAGAAAAGTTGAAAGACAATAAACCTGTTTGCAACCACCATATAAAGCTGTGTTTAGAATCAAAACTTTGACTTTTGTGTTCGTCCAGTGAGCACCGTCCTGCAGTGTCCGGTCTTCACCAAACAGCCTGGTAGCATCGTGTACCCTGTGGAATCGACAGAGAAGAGCCGAGAGGTGCTGTTCAGCTGTGAAGCTCAAGCAAGCCCACCTCCAGCGTATAGGTGAGTGGGGAAAAAAAAAAAAAAAATCATCTGTTTTATGAACATCAGATGGTGCCTTTCATTTTGCATTTCCAAACAGAACTTCAGAAAAAAAGTCATGTTTCTTTTTTTTTCGATTGATAGGAATTAATGCATCAAGCGAACAGCCCGCCCAACATTTAAAGCCTCATAAGCCAGATGGTGTTGTATTTATGCCACTGTGTACACGCTCTGTTAGATAATTGCATAAAACATGCCATCAAGTGGAGCCGCTGTTGTTTCCTGCTTGCTTGAATAAAACACTGTAAATACACTTAGGAGATGATTTCATTCAAACTGGTTGACTTAGTCAGAATATGTTGTGATGGCATTCCAGGAGCCAAATAAACAATTCCTTGGTTGCTTTCAATTGATCTGGGATCTCATTAAAAAAAATAGCGTGCAAGATATGTTCATGAATAAATTGAATAATTGGACTTTGCGTAAACGATGCCTGAAAACAACAAAACATTTTGAATTTATGACATTGAAATGGTTGTGATATTTATTTCACTGGTTTCCAAATTCTCGTCGGTGCCCCTGTGCAAGGACACACACCACAAACAAGCAATATTTGTGACACAATCTTAAAGTTTTATGTGATTTTCATTTTATTTTCTGTTTTAGATGGAAACTCAATGGCACGGAGATCCATCCCAAATCTGGATCTCACTACAGCTTATCAGGAGGCAACCTCAGAATTAGTCATCTGAACAAAGACCAGGATGCCGGAACATATCAGTGCCTCGCCTCCAACGCTTTTGGGACCATCGTGAGCCGAGAGGCCAGTCTAACCTTTGCATGTGAGTCTTAATCTCCCATCGTGGGTTCTCATTAATATTCAAACAGTTTTAAGGATTCCTTTTTTGTGTTTCCTGGGGTTAACCCAACAGATTAAAACTCAAAGCGTTGTTTACGCACAAAGTGTACTTTCTATTTGCATGAGTTATTAGTGCACCACTTTACATAATCAGCAACTCGGATCAATTGACTAATCAAGGGCAGCGAGTATTGAGTGGGAGCGACCATCACTTATGGTCGCCTCAGGAGGTGGACAGCCACAACCCTCGCGAGTAGCATCATTCATCAAAAGTTTGTGACACCGAGAAGAAGAGGGCAAACCATTTGGAAACGGGCCAATTTCAAAGAATAACCTTGGAGGCATAGTGCCGCATGTGGACTGACGCCGTTGCTGTTGTTTTGCTGAAAAATAAGTTTTTGCAAAACAGTACGCCGGTAAGCAAGAGCAGAGCAATTTCACACAGTCTGCTGATGATCATTTCTTCCCCATGGTGGCTTAAGTTGATTTTAACACTAAGTCGTTATGCACACATCAAAGTATCTGGCTGTTCCCCGAACATACTAGTTTAAACGAAACCGTTTACTCACTGTATTGTGCTGTGAAAATAGCCCGTGACTTAACACCCTAACATCTTTTAGAAGAATTAGTCATCAACAACAAGATTAAGAGCGCTCTGATATCTAATTAAAGGGGATGCCTCACTCCCGGAACAAAATTACTTTTTTAGAAGGCAGAGCATGTGCTTGGAAAAGCACTTTGCTCTCCCGAATACACAAGTTATGCTCAGAAGAACTCATCAGGATTTTATGATGGATTTAATATGACCGTCCAAAATCACGTCATAAATAAAAAACACATTATCTATGAGTTAAATATATATATAACACTGAGTTAACAGAGAGAGAGATACTTTTAGTAAATGTCATTATTTTAGAAAGATGTTAAACAGTTAGGGCAAGACATCTTGTCAGGTTTCAAATTGAAATATGTTTTAACTTCATTTTATATCCGCACATCTTACATAATTAAATTACGTGAAGAAAAAAATCGTAAAGCAAATGCAGTCAACCAATCAGCCAATAATGTGCTCACCTTCCTAAATGGCTGCAAGCAATGAAGGAAATCATCGCTTGTGTATTTATAGCTGGAAATGATTGCCTCCATTTTTTAGCTGCTGGGATTAATGACCTCACGGTTTATTAGAGAAGTAAGTATGTCTTCTGTCAAACCAAAAAGTCAAATTAGAGGGAAAGCTCATTTTTAAGCAAAAGGTCACAACGTCTAATAAAGAAAAATAGGTTCACACCGGGGTTTTTTTTCTCCCTGTGATTAACCGGCAGAGAATTGCTCTTCAAAATCAAAAAGTTGCTACTCAGATTATGTTATTGATTATTAAAACTGCTTCTCACAAAACCATTTCGAACCTTGTATCATTTCCATGAAGGAATGCTTTTTTTTTTTGTTCTCTTATATTTCTATCAAGGATGGCATGACACGGGCGTGCAGTCTCAGTTGCCCTTTATATTATCGGCTGAAATGTACTCCTTTCCATCATGTTAATTAAACCAAAGCAAGAATAAAAAAAGAAGACGGATGACACTAGCCCATACATGTACGCCTCTGACTACAGTTGAAGGCTGCTAAGGTCATAGCGGGACAATTGATGGAACTGTCACGGGAAGCAACCAACACGATCATCTACATCCGCATTGACTCTTCACCGGGTTCCAAATATAATTGAAGAAATATGAGTGACATTGTCAACAAATGACCAAACCTTAGAATCTAATCTGAGCAGACCATCATTCACTTGTCGTTAATGTCATCATTTATTCTTGTCTGGTAATTGGAAAATACAGTGGAAACTTATTGACTTCTTCTTGCTGGAGGAATATTAAGCAGGCCTGTCATCCTCGTCAATGCTTGTCGTGTAATTTATTATCAGACGTAGACACTTGCCTCAACAGACTAATACGGATTGATTGGCCTAGTGCATCAAGAGTTTGAGATCTCTCCCTTTACCAATATAAATGTACACACACACACGTATCAAATGTCATTTTTGGATTTTTGTTCATTTTTTGGGGGGGCTGTTGAGAGGCAATTGTTTAAGTGGAAAGGAACGGGGGAGTTGAACTTCTTTACGCAACAACAGAAGTGAGACTACGTCTGTCTCAATGAGTCGAGAAAATCGGTTCTTTGTTCCACACACGTCACAAATCACCAGACTTTGATGTTGGCCAAAAACCCTCCAAAATACAATTTTCTGAATAGAAGTCGCTTGTTCATTTCCACTTTGTTTCGGGAGGCTTTTATCTAACCTTCTATCAGGCCTCCAGATGAAAGTAAGTGGTTCGGATCCTCCAAAATTGTGCTGTTGTTTGGTATTGAGCGGATTGTCTCGGTAAGACCAAAAAAAAAAGAAAAAAAGTGCAGCGCTTTGAGCTTTGTTTGATTGAGATTTAGCTTTACTTTTCCTTGGCGGTGAGCACAAACATCTAATGGACTGAAATAGTGAGGTCAATCTTACATTTGCTCAAAACATTTTTGTTTATACATGGTTGAAGTTAGCATCTTTGTTTGTCACATTTGGCCAAACCCACTTTTTATTTTAAACTATTAAAATATGGTCGTGCCAAGTGTGTTTTATTGGCTAGTTGTGTCCCATGGTGTTGATTGCGTAAACAGTTTTAAATGTGTGTTTTTCCTGCAAAGAATATGTTTAGACTCTTTAGAGGTTTCTCTAACATGAAAGCAAGAGAGCTCACTGTGGCTGAAAAAAAGAAACAAATGGGACACACCTTCATTATGCAAAAAGATACGGACCCAAAACTCAACGCGAAAACAACAAAAGAGATCATCAGGGACAGGAAGCAAAAGATTAGATTTTTCCTGCCGAAGAACGTAAGCCTCCTCGAAACATGCAACAAGAAGAGAATAATACTATGAAAGCCTGTAAAAGCCTCACAAAGTAATACGGTAATTTGGAAGATTTGCCGTGGCAGTTATTGCATGGAAAGGATTTGCAAGGAAATAAGAAGACTAATTTGCCATTCCGGTCCAGTCCTAAAAAGAAAAAGTAGCATTACCTTATAAATAATAATCTTCAAAGTTGTGTAGCAGATCCAGGCGAGTTATAATAGTGAATACTTCTGAAGGGTCATGTAATGTTTGCTTGTTTTTGTGTCTTTTTCAGACTTGGAAAACTTCAAAACCCACCGGAGAAATCCCGTTTCAGTCCGGGAAGGTCAAGGAGTGGTTCTTCTATGCGGCCCACCACCACATTCAGGAGGTAACACTAATCTGAATAGTTGTTAGCTTTAAACAATGCAATGGCGTATTTATATTTTCTCCAATTCTGAGGGCACATTTGAAAGTATTCCTAATATTTGAATCCCATTCTGTAAATGCATTGCACATTGAGGGGAAAGCTCTGCACATCCCTATTCAGCGCCATATGTTTGCAGACCTTCCCGTAGTGGCCCAGAGCTCAAGTGGGTTTCCACCTGCCAGTGGGAGGTCTCAGAGGACACATTATGCATGGCAGACAGCTGTCTTGGCCTCTGGATGGAGCATGTGCCCATCCAGGCAGCAAGACGTGTTTGGACAGAACGAAGAGATGGAGAATGACGGGAGGGGATGGGGCCAATTTCTCGGGACTGACAATATTTTTCGTGCTCATTGGAGGGAGTCACATCTGCTTATTGTTGGCTTATGGCGTCATTTCTACCTGCATGGTTGCTGTGGTATAAATGAAACCAGATAAGGATATTATGAGGAAATCCCAGATTTCCCTCTTCCTCAGCCACTTCTTCCAGCTCCAAGGCTCTCCCAAGCTAACCGGAAGAAATCGTCTCGTCGTGTCCTCCCCGGTGGAAGGACTTGCTCAAAACACTTCACCAAGGAGGGCTCCAAGGAGGCATCCGAATGTGATGCCCGAGCCGCTTCCTCTAGCTCCTTGTTGCAGAGGAACAGCGGCTTAACTCTGAGCCCATTCTGGTTGACTTCGCCTCTCACCTTATCTCTAAGGGAGAGCCCAGACACCCCGTGGAGGAAACTCGTTGTGGCCGCAGCGATCTTGTTCTTTCAGTCACGACCCACAGTTCGTGACGGTAGATGAGGGTAGGAACGTAGATCGAGCGGTAAATTAAGAACCGCATCGCTGCGGACACTGCACTGACACAGCTCCTGCCCTATCCTCCCCTCGCTCATAAACGAGACCCTCAGATAGTTTAACTCCTCCACTCGGACCCGGGGAGGGCACTCCGAGGACTACGATATCATATTTGAGGGTGTTTATTTCCATGAGATTAAAAATATAAAGTAGGCAATATATTCTTAAAAGTTACTCTAAGCTACTATATTGTTATTTCATTTACATTTGTGTCCCTGATTTTTTTTTCCCGAGGATTATTTAGTCTGATTATGAAATGACACATTTTCGTAATCTGTCACAATCCCTTTTAGTCGTATGCCTGTCTGAATGTAAAAACATCACATCACTGTCACTCCATCCCCTCCACACTTTTGGCGGCTTTTCTCCCAAGCATGTTCAATTTTGACATCATACAGCACCAGCCATGATGACAGGCAGCCGGCAACGTGACAGCACCATGAAATGGGATATGCTCAAATTCCAGGGAGTGACACTCTTCTTGATTAGAGTTCCTAATCATGTATGAAAAGGTCACAGAGGAGTCTGAGTGGGGCGCGCACACATTTCCCCAAGGAGACGTGTGAGTGACAGTCTTCCTAAATCTCCTTTTAAGCCTATTTTGAGTTTACACTGCACATTGGTGCTGTTTTATCACTTGTATTGTCTGCACGTGTGCACGTGTGGGGTGTGACAGGGACGAGTGGGAAAATATGAAGCGCTTCCTTATAGGTTCTTCTCTACTTGTACAAAAAAAGAAACTGGGGGGGGAATATTTTTCATGTTGGCTATGACACCTGTATCCGACTTGTTGGGCTTCAATTTTCCAAATGCAGTTATATTTTTAAATGCTTGACAAGGATGTGGTTGGGTTCTATTTAACGACGTGGTTGGTACAGTAGCGGGCCGATATCCCCTCTGGCTGCCACAGTGGATCAGTGAGAGTATTTCTGACTCCGTCTTTTTTGAGGGCATTAATGGGCTGCAAAATGTGACATTGCTTTGACTTCCATTGAGGACGTTATGCCTCTGACCTCTATTTTAGAATGCTCAGAGACCTTTGAGGAGCACTCAAGACTGAAATCACTTTCCTTCTGTTGTGAATATTTTTGCTGCTACCCGAGGCTTGATTTAAATAATAAAAAAAAAGAATCAGTGTATGTACATCCAGTCCAGCCTTTGGAAAAGAGACAATCGACCGGAGACGTCTAGGAGACCAGAAAAGATATGACAATTTTGTGTTTGGTTACACAACGAAGCTTTTAAGTCCTTCTGCAGACTCCATAAGTGGAGCGTCTTGGCTTCTTTTTTCTCAATTAGTTGGAAGTTTTTACATTTGTTTAAGAAATGGTTTTGCTATTTTGATTAATGTCATGTCGCTCTAGAAATCATAAAACTAACTTGAGTTGCACTTCATTTCCATCTTGTTCAGGCTTTGATTGCTCAAGCAAGGCCATTCAAAGTTGCTGATTATGATATTGAACATGTTTAATTCACAAGGATTGTGTTTTGACCTTATTTGAGGACATAATGCTTCGGATCTCTATTGTCTAATACCCAGACCTCTGAGGAGCACTCAAGACTGAAATCACTCATTTCGGTGAGTGCTTTATGAATATTACCAAGATACTTGGACCTCCCCGAGTCTCTAAAAACACAAGACATTAAATGCCATCCATTTTCCTTTCAGTCAATGCAGTTTGAAAAATGAGTGGGAGGTACACTGAGCAAGATTTGATTGCCCATCGTGACGCTTTGAATATTCAGAAAGGCTTCTCTTTTGAAGTTGATCCTTGAGACAGGTGCTTTTTTTTTCATAGGCACTTGTGTAAAATGTGCTTAGTTTAAGATTGAAAGAGCCATCAAAGCTCTTTGACGACCAGACAGTCATCATTCTGGGAGGCATCAATGAGCTTCAATGACAGTTTTAAATGCATTTGGACATGCAGTGGATATAAAATGTCGATGCGCTGCTAGTCAAATGCCAGGTTTGGGATGATATAATAAAAAAAATGAGTTAAATAATTTTAAACAATTTTCCAATATGACTTAGAACATGTATATATGAACTGTGATTGCAGTTCCGTTTCCCATAGTGTTTGTTTGCTTAAATAAAAAAAAAAAAAGTCCTGTTTACAGCTCTAAAAATTCCACTGAAGCGAGTTAATGTTTGCAATATCTTGTTTTTATGGTAGACTGTCACGCATGTTGTGTGCCCTGTAATCATTTGGGAGCAAGGGCAGGTGCCACCGTAGTGTAACACATCCCAATGGACGTCTGCTTCATCATCACTCGATGTTCTTCTGCTCATGCATTGCAGTCAAATCATAATCGCAAATAATGAGGATCGGCCACTTACATTCCCAGCTGTACAATAGTTGTACCCCCTTTGCTGCTTGATGTTTTGCTTCATGCTGTGATGAATGGCAAATCATATGGGAGAGGAAAAGGGTGTCTATATCTATCTGTTTGTATAATTGCTATGCCGTTAAAAAGTAGAAAGGTGCAACACAAACCAAAGAAATAAAAGAGCAGGTTTCATGTCATTATTAATGTTTGATGATTTGAGATAAACAACATGACAAGCCAATATTTTTTCAATTTGCCTTGAGATATTTTTTCAAATGCACATTTAATTACATAAAGAGCGTTATATCTTGTGTATTAAATGTGTTTGTGAGTATATTCACCCACACATCCACCTGATTCAGCTTCAGGAAAATAAAAGATAACCTTCTCTTCACATCTCATCTTGTAACTGTAGAATCAAAAAAGAGAAGGAAAAAAATGAAGCCCTCATAAATACTTAATCATGCCCCCACCAGTTGCTAGCAAGCCAGCTGTTCCTGTGGCCTCTTGTACATATCAGATCCAGACATAAATATGCTGCTTGCATCACACACCAAAAAAAACCTCATTGATATAAAGAAGTATTAAGAACTGCAAATGCTTAATTTTGTATATAACGCCAAAGAAAAAACAAAAATGTGAGACTGCTCCTCAAAAATATGACACATCTTCAGTTCTGTGCCCCCCCCCCTTAAAAAAAACAACCTACAATTTAAAAAAGAAGAAAGTTTTCTGAAAGTAAAAGTTAGCATGTCAAGCACAAATATAGTGAATGTTGTTTTCAATGGATAAAATGATCTTCAGTGTTTGGCTTGTCACCCTGCCACAACCTGGATGCCAGAGAAGACACCCAAATGGCGCAGGGTCTTCATTAATGTCACATCCACTGGGGTGCTTTCATATTCAATGGCATTTCTCTGCGCTAGAGAGAAAAAGGATGTGATTGCTGGGGAGACAGCCGTTAGTATAGAACAGGTGACATCTGCATTTCACAAAGTTTTGCAGGAAAACGTATCCTAGTAACAGGTACAAAAAAAGAACCTCGAAACAAACGCAAAGGGTTTTAAATGGCTTTTTTCAGTTAAGGAAGTTTTCACTAAGCTGTGTGTCATCTGCACAATTGTGGAAGCAGATGTCTTCACCCTTGATGACATTCCCAAGGGGAACAGAGCCCCCCCACACTCAATTTCATGTGTTCTTTTTGTGTATGCAACGAGCTGTCGAATGCGAAATGTAACTTTTTCAATTTCATTAATAATATTATATTGTAAGTAATCTAATGTATTCTGTTATCGCCACTGAGTCATCCAAAATCTTTCTTTATATTTACAGATCTGGAATTCTCCTGGATTTTCAATGAGTACCCGACGTTTGTGAAGCAGGATACCCGTCGCTTCATCTCGCAAGAAACCGGCAACCTCTACATAGCTAAAGTTGAGCCCTCTGATGTGGGCAACTACACTTGTGTTATTATTCACCCTGTCACGAAGACTCGAGTCCAGGGCCCACTCACGCCACTCGTGCTGCGTAATGACGGTAAGATCTGCTTGCTCCTCGTGACGCAAATGATGGATGGATGGATGGATGGATGGATGGATGGATGGATGGATGGATGGATGGATGGATGGATGGATGGATGGATGGATGGATGGATGGATGGATGGATGGATGGATGGATGGATGGATGGATGGATGGATGGATGGATGGATGGATGGATGGATGGATGGATGGATTTGCTATGTTAAAATTACCCACCCACTTCTACCTGTCTACTTGAACATGGATGATTGTGCTGTGGTCACATTCCACTGTGAGACATCTGTGATAGGGATCCAAATTAGCTTTCATAGTCACTCAGGGAGCCATCCCGAAAGCACATGCCTCTCAACAAAATCGACACAAACACAAAATTGCCTTGTTTCTTCCATTTCTGTGGCTATTTGTACACCGGGACTTTGAATTACAGCATTATAAGGGAAAGCCTATTGCTTCACACTTGGATGAAATACCTTTATTGTTTCATTATTTATTTATTATTGAGACAGACAGTTTGAATCTTGGGTAAAAGTGACATACAAACGCTAATACGAATGGAATACACAATATACATATCCATCTGTGCATTCCTCTCTGCACTTGACCGCAGACACCAGATTGATTTTTTGGGTATGAGGTGTCCGTTCTTTTTGGTGTTCTTGCTTTTTTCACAAAGCACCAGCTGGAGTAATCACAAGTTTGGAGGGCCTCCCGCACATGACAATATTTTTTCTCTTTGGCCTGTGGGCTGGTTGGGACATTATCTGCTTAGTATTTGGGATTTTAACTGTGCTCAACGCCCAGTTTGTGTTGCAGCAGGTGGGATGCAGAATATGTATTGATCAGTGTTTGGGGGAGGGTAACACCTACACAGAGGCCCCCTGTTGTCTCCAATTAGATCATTTCAAAAATGAAAGTGGAGGATGCAACCCAAAACAAGGAATTACAATAATTAGACACCTCAGTTTTGATTGATGGATATGTCTCACTTGAAAGCCACATCCTCAATCCTCTGCTCATCCCAAAAATATTCAGCGGCACAATAGGAATATTTTTAATCCAGCAGAGCCGCTTCACGGACGGTAAATGAGATGCTTTGTAGACACATTGACAGCTCCCACGGGGTTTGATTGGAACATTGTCTGGTTCAAAACGGTTACAAGTACAACAGAAGAAGCTCATCTGTATGCAAAAGCTCAAATTGTCCATGAATTGTCAAAGATGTGCTACATCTCCGCCGTGGAGTTGTATTTTGGTCTGGTTTTTCTCATTACGTTCAATGGAAGCACTTTTTGTGTCAGCGCTGTGAGCAAAGCGGCTCTCTGTTGCTCTGATCACAGTTGGAAGCTGAAGAACTTTCCATTTTGTCGAAAACAGAAGCTGCATATGAACATTTTCAGAAGCCCCCAAAAAGCGATCACAGCTTGCCACTAGAGATTATGCACTTGTGTATTTTATTTGGATAAATCTTTCATGATTATTTGGAGACAGAAAATGTGCAATTCAAGTCACAATTAAAAAAAAATTAAAAAACCCCACAAATCATGTTTGTAATATTTCTCTGCAGGTGTGATGGGTGAATATGAGCCAAAGATTGAAGTCCAATTTCCTGAGGTGGTTCATGTTGCCAAAGGATCAACTGTGAAGCTTGAATGCTTTGCACTGGGAAAGTAAGGCAACACTTGCACATTATCACCTGAACATAAAAGGAAAATATTTTTTGCTTGTTTGTTTTTGCATGTTTCACATCTTAACTGAAATTCTCATGAACCTGAGAAAGAAGTAGGAGTTTCATTTTTCACATGTGAATGCTTTTTAGAGTATCATGGATCCCACACTGCAGTGCGAGATAATGTGCTTAAAGTTAAAACTCCTGACTTTAACTCCCTGAGGTCAGAGGTAATTCCTGCAGTTTTAATTTCAGCAGGGAATAAAAGACCTTCTAATCCTTTAAACCTTTTGTATGAATAGAATGTTAGTGGGAGCAACTTAGCAAAAAGCCTAAAAATGCTGTCGAAAATCCTAAAATGTGCTGTGTAAAATGTTTCATGCTGCACTTAAGTTTTGTTTTTTTTAAATTACTGACAACTAAAGAAATTAGGAAAGTATACACATAGGCTATAAAATGGCATAATACAATAATACATACATTTGCATACATATGTATTCTCTCTTTGGATTAAGATGCTCTAATTAGTGGTGAAATTACTAACTAATAATGGAGCATAGCCATAAAACTAGCATTTATCCGTCAACATTTCGTCCAGGTGAATTCACATCTCACTTTGATGGAAAGGACACAGACAAGCTGAGCATGATATTGGCTTTTACCGATCGATCAAGCGCCAGGAGAATTTTTTTTTTTCAAACATGGCGACAGCAGTTAGGGAGAATGTGTACGGTCTGGTCGGCAATTCACAGAGCGCTACAATTTTGTCTTTGAGTTTCCATCTCACTTCACAGGTGAGTGCTTGCTTGCAAAGGTTTATACGTACAAAGACTAAATGTAGGTTACGGGTGTGACTTGTATGTAGTCCATTGTAGGATGCATGACGTCAACGTCCAAAGCTCTTTTAGGAGATTCATGAGTGATATGCCTTCCTGATGTTTCTATAAACTGCAGTTTATAAATGAATCGTTGCTGAACATGATTTAATATACTGAGTAAAATCCATCTGTCTCTTCCCACCAGCCCAGTTCCGTCCATAAACTGGAGAAAAGTGGATGGCATTCCTTTCCCCAGGAAAGTGGACATGAGGAAAGCGAGTGCCGTTCTGGAAATCCCATACTTCCAACAGGAAGATGCTGGCACGTATGAGTGTGTAGCTGAGAATTCCAGGGGAATGAACACAGTGAAAGGAAAGCTTTCTTTCTACGGTGGGTTATCCCCCAAAGCACGTACTTCCAGTAGTCGTAGCAGACCTGCATGCATTACTTCTGAGTGGCAGCAACAGTCGTGTCTCACGTGGCTTACACAAGAAGAGAGGTGTGTTTTAACGGCACATCAAAATGATTAAAAACTGCCGGTCATGATGCCTCTAATATTTTCATCCAGATTAAAAAGGAGTTAGTATGTGGATGAAGCTGAGCCCTCGCCTACGACCTTGATGATGATCTTTGTATTGGGCTGGGCCAGATGGCATCATGATTGACATTATTCCAACTTCAATGGAGATAAAAGCTATGAAATACAGTGTACATAGACCACTGGCACATATGTCGGGGACATAATCTTGCCCAAAGCATCTGGAATGACAGGAAGGGGGTCAGCGGATCCACTCGTTGCTGTGGTTAGTCCAGTAGTTGAACCCTCGTCATCTATTGAGCTCAGTGGTGGGGTGAAGGTTAGCTCCACTTGCTATATTTCTATTGCCTCCCCCCACCCACCTCAAGTCAGACTGCATCATCTGTCAGAAAAAACGTATTTGGGGTATTAAGCAATTTGCCATTGTTTACAACCTTTTCTGAAAGCTCTCGGTCTTTTCCCCTTTAACGAGCCAGGAGCACACCATGATCCATAGTGGCTGGTCATAGTAAGCTGCCAGGTCCTTTTTCATTTTGATGTCTTTTGTCTCCCTCTGTTCCTCTCTCACTCTCTCTCTCACACTGTCTGCAGTCAGGTGATAAAAATCAGTAATCTTATTTTGAGCCTGCTTTGAATTAAGCTTTTGAGACATTTGTCAGCAGTGTAAACCAATGGGGGGATCGATAAGGTATATCTTGTTCATCCAAGCAGGCAGCAAAAGTCTGGCTCGGAGAGGGAAATAAATGAAGGTGGTGCTATGTAGTGCGCCATGATTAAAACATTTGCAATCATTCATGTTGTCACATAAAAAAGGTGGCCATCGTTTGGCCAAAAACATTTTTTAAAGGTTTTTCTGAATCGAACTTTACTTCTTTCAAGACGTTTTGGGCGTCCAAATAGACAACAATAATAGCAATAATAATACATCACAATTAAGATATAGCAGTGCGTTCAGGACACAAAATTCATCATTGCCAAATATTCTGACATAAATTTAGTTCTCTTTTATGAATTGATTACACATATACTGTTTAATCACCACATCTCAATGATGTTGGATGAGGAGATCTGCTTCCTTAAAATAGAAGTGTGACCTCTCTACATCGACATTCTTAAAATATAATATCAACACAAAATAACACCAAATGACCTGCAGGGGTCTTATAAAAAAGAGAAAATATGAATTGAGTATTTATACAGGAATGTGGATATAATATATATCTTATCTTTATGTGGACTAAGGAAGTACTTCGCTATAAATATTACAAAGTCTCTTGCTGGGCAGCAGCTCCATTTCTTTTCATCTTTTTTTCTCGATCACTAAATCCTCTACATACATGCATGCTTTATCACAGATTCACTATGTGCTAGAATTCTGTGTGTGTGTGCGCATGTGTGTATAGAGTGAATACAAGTCATTGACTTTTTCTCATGCCCTAGATGTTTTAAAGTCATATACTGAAAAGCAGAAGGCAATTAGAACAAAGTTTTTACTGCTACGGAAAAAAAAACTCCAAAAGGTCAGTCCTTGAGAGTGACATTAGGTGAGTTTTGTGAAATGAAAAAGTGCAGTCTGCCATTACTCTTTCTTTGCCACCAGCCCGGTGTGATAGTAGCTTGACCTCCGCACCATCCAATATGTATGGAGAGCGTTGTTGCACTTGCTTTATCTTTCCACGACTGCACCTTTCCCGTAATCGTTAGGCCTTGAGTTACCTGCAAGAGAAAATTCTGTTGAGATGTTTACTTATTACAAGACTTATTTGGATGAATCAAGCAAACTCGAGGTTATGCTGTTCGAACTCACCATGTAGCGCTTTACGTGACAATCTATCGTGATTAAAAGGTCACTCTTTTTGGAAACAATTTCAGCTCCACCCCATATCATAGAGAAGCCTCAAGATGTCCAGAAGCTCATTGACGACTCCTTGGCATGGGAGTGTAAAGCCACAGGGAAGCCGAAACCCTCCTACAGGTGGATGAAAAATGGCGAGAACCTGGAGCCTGCAGAGGTGAGCCTTTCCGAGATTTGCCTCGTGGTAGAATTGTGCATGCTGTTTTGGTTGGATTTAAAACCAGAGCTTTGACGCTGAGCACGATTGTTGGGTAAAGACCTTCTCACACAGTATGCCCATATTTAGAAGAGCTGATGTAGCAGTAAACAAAAAGTTCTGCTGTTGGTTTAGACAAGAAGTAAACAAGATCTTCTTTCAGTATTTGCAAAGAACACCTGACTTGACTAATTTTAGGAAGGAAGTGCAGCAGAAAAAAAGGGCATGAGCGCTCAGTTTTACTTGCTAATTTCCAGGAAATATGTATTGCATATATTTTTATTCATCACTACACTGCCTTTGCAAAAGCATTGCGTTATCCACTTATCTAAAATAGCATTGCACTCAAGTGAATTGCTGCATTTTCTCTTGCTCAACCGGAAAGAAACAACAATTAGCATTTCATTTTAAGATACTCTTGAAAATAAAGTGACATAAGAGAAACATTGACACAATCATTTTACACTCAATCATGCTTGCCTTTGCACAAATCCATTTTTATTATTAAGATCTATCAGGAATGCCAATTCCTGTAATATGCACCTACATTTTTTTACATTAATAAATGAAGAGATAACATTTTGTAGTGCAGCAAAGACCTGATGAATAAACAGCTGCTTCATTATGCAAAGCTAGCGACACAAACACACCAGAGGATATTGATCAGTGCTACATGTTGTTGGAATGAACCCAGCGAGGCAACACATGCACAGCCAAGCCTGTCTAACAAAACGGCTAGCAATCATGCTGAATCATCAACAGCATCTGTAAACAATGTCTGACATTTTTATTAAATTTTGGAGCAAAGTGAAAATATTATAATTGTCATAATAGTCCTATCCATTCATTGGCCAGATTTTGCTAGTCGAATCCCAATCCAAACAAGTTGTATACATTTAGCCTCAAGACTGTTCTCTGGGGCGTCCTGCCTTGTGGAACAACTCACCAATGAGGCGTCGTGGAGATAGACTAGCCTTACGCCTCATCTAGCCCCTCTCCATGCCGACCAACAGCGGCTCTAATTTGAGTCCATCTCGGATGACTGAGCTTCTTGCTGCATCTCTAAGGGAAAGCTCAGACAATCAGCGGCGGAAACTCATTCTATCCACTTGTATCTGCAAGCTTGTTCTTATCACCCGCCTCACCATAAGTGAGGCTGGGAACGTAGCCCAGCCGTTAAATCGAAACCGTTTCCTTTTGGCTCAGCAATGTATATATGCAGATCCAGCCCTTAATTTGTGATAACATTATAATTCCCCAATTTTATGTTTCGACTGCAAAGAGATTTAAAAAGTATAATCCATAAGCACACTATAAAAGCATTTCATGCACTTACAAACATCTTTAAACATTGCTGTGCTCTTCAAAATGCAGTAATGTTCAATTTGACAGCGCCCAGTACATTTTAAAGGTAGTTCTTAGAGTTACGAAATGTAGTCCACTGTATTTTCAAATGTACTACGACAAAGGAATTTTTCAGTGCCCCAGAGAAAAAATATCAACATAAAAAAAAAGTACAGTACTCCTTTGAGTACCCGCTCAAAATAGCCAATAAATGAGGGTATTCAGACTGCATGGCTGAATGGATTTACCTTATTTGAAATGCCACCGTTAACCGCCGCCGTGCAATGAATGGAACGGCGAAAGGTCAACCACATATAATAGGGAAGCTCTGTTTGCTGTTTAGGACACATTTTGCTGTCTGTCTGAATGTAAATGCGTTGCTAAAATGTTCGGATGGACAGAAATGTTGTATATCACTTATATCAATGTCAATCACATCCTGTTTTAGTCATTTGTTTTTATCTCTACAATATGTACGTGAATAATATTCCTAAAGCGTCCTCCGCCTTGCCTCAGTATTTCAGAGTTGGGTTTTTCAAGAACAAAAAAATAGATGCTGGCACATTCCGGCATGCACCAACAACCTTCACGCTGTGATTTGTGTGCACTGTTATCTACTTTGCACAGGCACAGTGAGAGGAAGGGTCAGAGTTTGTGCAAGATCACTCACAGTCAAACCAAGCTTGCTACTCCCCTGCAAACTGCACCGTATAGTCAAACTGAAATAAAACGAATAAAAGAATTGACACGACTGTTAAAATAATTTGACAGGGTATTATAAATTAAATATAAGTTAAAAATAAATTCACTGTTTGCTGTTTGTAAATAACCTTCCCATTTATTTTCTTTCACTGTCCCCGGAATACTAATTTGACTTTGTGTCATGTTTAATGAATAGCAACCAATTTAACATGCCTCCACACAGCTTCTTTGAGAATGAAAAAATGCAACTTTTTTCAATACTTTATTAGTCTTTGGACCTTCAGTGAGTCAGTCAACCTTGTTTTGTATTCTGACTGTATCTTGTTTTCTATGAGTGGAGTTAAAACTATTCAGACACCCCTCCAATAGAGAGCTTACGTTCTGTGTGAGCCCTAATTGAATATCAAAACCGAAGGGCAGCTGTAGGCAGTCTTGAAAATGAGCTTGGAAATGTATTAAATGAATGAATAAATCAAAACCTTTGTACCGCTTACCGTCAGCATTGAAAGGTGACGATAAAGAAGTTGAGGGATTCATATATTGCTACTACAAAGGTTTTATTTCATTCTGCCTAGTCATACACACACACATACATATTCTATATATCCATCCACCCATTTTCTGTACCGCTTGTCCCCACGGGGGTCGCGGGCGTGCTCCCAGCAGTCATCGGGCAGTAGGCGGGGTACACCCTGAACCGGTTGCCAGCCAATCGCAGGGCACCCAGAGACAAACAACCACTCGTAAAATTTCCCAATGCAGTACACCCTAAAATATTCCGCTATCCTTATGCCCCTCCTGCTGAAGGGGAAACGGACCCTGCGGTGCACTCACCGATATAAATAGGCCATGGCTTTATTTCACTCTCATAAACATGCAGATTGATTAGGGTCATTTTCTGCTAGCCTGCCTCCATCCACCCAAGCCTTCCCCTCCATTAGTGATGAAATCTGAGATTTATAGCCACGTCTGTTATTTTCAGAGCATAATTCACCGGCCCCGCGGCTGTTTTTATGTAGATGAGCTGTGGGAACTTGGCCTATTAATGGCATGTGTCTATGTCCATAGGAACGCATACAGGTGAGCAACGGAGCATTGTTAATCAGTCGCTTGACCCTGTCGGACACAGGAATGTACCAGTGTGTCGCCGGGAATAAGTACGGCGACGTCTACTCCAATGCCGAACTGCGAATAATAGGTAAGATCACGTCATTGTGAGCATGTGTGACGGGTGTGCCTGCATTCATTGCGGTTTGCACCAAGCTCTTTATTGGGTCAATTTTACCAGATGACCTTTGCCCTCTCAGTTATTGGCCACCAAAAGGGATACGGCATCTTTCTGACAGTGATTTACAGTGCATGCTTTAGTGTCTCTGTTTACAAGCGCAGCTCATCTGACCTGCGAGGCTTGTGACTCGATCCTTTGGCCTTGCACTTGCTTTTATTTGTTGACAATCTCGCAACGGGTTGGTTCAGATTGAGGGAAAATCAGCTTTTTTTGCGTGTCAGATGTTGAAGCCCTACTTTCCACACATCATTTGCAAGTGATCAGAAATAATTCGATGCTTCCCCACATTAGTGGGCTGTGCTGACTTGTCTGAATGGGTTGCTATGGTAATGAATTGTACATATGGGGGCGAAACCAAGTAGTGATACTCCAGAATGAGCCATAAAAAATGTGCAAAAACATGAACATATAAAAAGAGAATAATATAGCCTCAAGGTTTTTTTATCGTCTATTTATTGAGACTTTTGCTGTGGAGTACGCCGTGCGCAGGCTTGTGCAGACTCTGTTTATTGCTTCTCGCTCACTCAAAAGTTGGAACATTTGCACCTCCTTTGTTTTGCACCAAAATATTTTACAGTTTTTTTCCTCTCCTCACTGTGTACTTTTAGCTTTAAGAAAGAAGTGAACCTTGGCAGGAATAATTTATATCTGTTATTTCACTGCAGTCTGGTGGCCAAGTCCTTGTAACATGCTTTATCTAGCCTGAAAATAGATTTGGAAAAAAAACAGAACATCTGTCATGTGTCACAGATAGAAATAAAAGACAAATCTAGACCACAGTCAAGCTCAGTGACCACAAAAAAAGAAAGACAGATGCCATCAAACCAAAGTGCAATCTGTCTAATTGAAATTGAGCTAAAAAAAAATGTGCTTATGTGATGAATTGTCGAGAAGCCAGACATTTAATTTTGTGTATTTGATACAAAATCTGTCCATCCTGTTGCAGCTGTTGCTCCAGATTTCTCTCATAACCAAGTGAGGAGCCAGACGTTTGTCAAGGTTGGAGGAGACGTGCTCATTGAGTGCAAACCCAAGATGTCTCCGTGGGGTGTGATCTCTTGGAGGAAGGCCAGTCAACCGCTGGAAGAAAGTCAAAGGTAACCGCATTACTTTTTACCCACAAAACAATACCAGCCTACTTTTTGTATAGAGCAGAACGTTGACTACGGCAATGAAAATTGGTGCCATGAAACAGTGATGTGCCTTTTTTTTTTTTTTTTTAATTATAATGGGTCCACAACAAAGACA
Organism: Syngnathus scovelli; assembly: GCF_024217435.2. NCBI lineage: Eukaryota > Metazoa > Chordata > Actinopteri > Syngnathiformes > Syngnathidae > Syngnathus > Syngnathus scovelli. The sequence continues at coordinate 3,212,800 of NC_090857.1, read as the reverse complement.
TAAAGTGTATTTGCAATAATGGCTGTCTAAGCCAAGCAATTGTTTGTACTCCAGTCCAAGGACAAGCTTCCCTAAAGCTTCAAAATGTGCCTCGAAGCATTACATTTGCATATTTGCTTTAAAATCAAAACAATTGTAATTTAACAGCCAATTTAGCCACAAGATTTTGACCCGCTCACATCAATTATACTCGGTTCCATGAAAGTATACCTTTTATTATCAACCATCTGCCCAAAATATTACATTCATTATCCAAGAGTGCCGGCACGTGATTCATTAAAGCGAAAGGACAGAGAACGCCTTTCTTCTTCGCCACAGGTCATCTCATCTCTTGTCTTCAAGTGGAAATGTGCATTTTTTATCAGACAGCAACACGACGCTACCCAAGCAGCGCACGTCAACAACATATTAACGTGACTATGTGCATTTGTTTGCTTTTATACAATTACGTGACTCGATGACAGATGGATTGTGGCTAAAATGCTGTCAGTTGTAATTGGTGGCAGTCATAGACTGAAAAGTGGCTAAAAAAGAAAAACCGTAACAGCATCATACCAGTTGTTTGTGTTTGGCATCGCTTCTGTTACAAAAATGCAGCCTGAAATTACACTCCAGGGTGCCGTCAGTCTTTTTGGTTTTTAGTGCTGAAAAGCAAGGTGGTAAATGGGGCGGATTTATGTGGCACATTTCCACCTTCAAGGCTTTCACACAATGATGATGATGGTGAAGAAAAGTCAACAACTCATTGGCACACAGATCACGCAGACTCACAAGTAGCTATTACCCAAATAGCGAGACAATCGCTCCACCACCTCAACCACGAGTCCCCCAATGGAATCATTTGGAAAGTGTCTGTACACTTGGATCCATCAATTTTCTATACTACTTATTCTTATGATGTGCTGGAGCCTATCCCGGCTCAGCGTGGGGCAAAGTGAACCCTCGCTATCCAATAGCACAAGACAAAAACATCATTTGCATAACATTCCAAATATAATTTAGACAAATAGGCATTTAACCTATTTTTCACTTTATCCATGCTTCATCTGGATTTACACGGGCATTTCCACTCAGAGGGTGAAATTGTATGGGAATTTAGGAATTAAGATGACTAAGGCTTATACGTGACTAAAATTTCCCTAAGGATAATGATAAGAAGATGTCATTAGTTCTATTGGAGGAAATTCTTTTTTTTTTTTTTACACCGTCGTATAGCATATGTGCAAAACACTGAAAACACGCATCAGCTTGCGTGATCCTCGTGGACCTGCAGAAAGGGAGAGCAGACGCAGTAAATGGTCTGAAGCTTCTCCAGCAGCCACTCCCAATATTCGTAGCGAATTTCAATCAGCCGCCATCTGGGCTTCACAGGTCGTCTGTGTGGCTCTGTTACACATCAACAAGATATCAATTTGACAGAAATAATACCTGATGAAAGTGTTTGTCACGTTAAATTATTAGCATAAAAGTCAATGTTGTGGATAAAATATCTTTTCACGAAACGCTTTCTGTTTTTTGGGGGCCAAAAATTGGTTATTTGAGTGATACCAATCCACGTTCGACTGCTGATTACTAAATTACTAAAAAAAATAAAAAATAATGAGACTAAAGTAAAAACAAATTTTTGTTAGTGTGATGAAAGAGCGTGTTTATGTAGTCATAAAACCTTGAAAAATCACTCAGAATGCTCAAATAAGCTTTTTGTAATGGCTGATATTGAAAGGGTTGTTGTAGGTTAGGCATAATGTGGCCATTTATCTGGAATGCATTTAAAGCTATTTATAACTACATCTCTACATTTCTTAACAGAATGATAATACTTAACGATAATAATACCTATGATGATTGTAATGCAGTCCTTGGATGTGAGAGATCATTTGCAAAGCTGCTAAGTGAAAAACCAGCGTGAGACCAAATTGGTGGTTCATGGGCTCATGCCATCTGCTAACCCCCTTCGAAGTGCTAATCAAGTTCCTTTCACCTTCACGGGGATGGTCAGCCTGTGAGATCAAATTTCTCAAGATCCTCATACCAATCCAAGATTTGCAAATTACGTAGGGCAATCATATGGTTTTCTAATGTTCATTAAAGAAGGTGTGACATGTTTTGTGCTCCGTGGCCTGGTTGCACACGGGGGGTCACCCAATTGCTGTCAGCGCCCAGTTGTGGGTCATGCCAGCTTTTGCATACATACAAAGCAGTGTTGTTACTTGTCAAACAAAGGGTTGGGGTATTTGCACAGTGGTTTCACTTCTGATGCCCTTCACTCACCTGTGACAGCTCGATTGCACGTTTCAACGCCGCTGCATCGTGACTATTTTAATTCAGGTATTAACATAGATACCAAGCTGCGGGATTCTTTGAACACAGTGGTTTGGTTTCTCTCCTCTGAAGCAGTGGTTTCCAATTTGTGTTTGGGCAAAACAGGAAAAGAAATGTCACAAATAGTGGATGCTCATTTCAATGATGTACCTTCTGCTATCTAATAGAAAAGCATTGACATTTTTCTGCCTGTCACGACACGTCTCTGGCATAGATCCATTAAATAAAAAGCAATATTTGTTATCAATATATAGTCATTTTCGGAGCAATGAAATAAAATCATTTCCGCACCATCATTTCTAAAATCACACAGCATGCTGGTTGTGAATCACTGCCAAAAAAAAAAAAAAAAAAGACGTTCTGTTTTACTGCAAGCCATTCAATTCTGATGTTTAGCACCTCTTATGGAAATGGCTACCCATAATAATCAAGTTAAATCAGAAATGACTTCAAATGATATCCATTTATTACGAGTGCTCGTTCTTATTGGATTTGCACACGCAGAGATTTTGTCTGTGCGCAAGTATGGGAGCAGATATTTTGGGTTTGCACCTGCGTAGAAAGAGGCTAACCATACGAGGTGGCAGTGAACCCCTATTGCCGAAGATTAATTGCCTTAATTGCGTTAACGCTCCATAGTGGCTCTGGCAGAGAGGGAACCGGTGTCACCGGTTGGGTAATCAATCTTCGCAGCAGCAACCTCCCCTTTATTGCTGCAGTGGAGCAAGGGGGACGTCTTATCTACCCCAGACAAACCTACAGGGACACAGTTTAGATGACATCAGCTGGAATAAAGCAGCTGAGAGTGCAAAGTGGGGTGTGGTTAGTAATTGGGCCATGTCAGCCAAAAAAAGAGCAGCAAAAAAAAAAAAAAAATACCAAAAGTAACACGCCATTTCAGTATGTCACATGTGTTGGTTCTAGTGCCTCACACCAAAAGCACTCCATCAGCTTCCTTTCATGAGGTGTGACAGGCTGTGCTGCAGTCACACCTTCCCTGATTAGCGCTGTCAGCATCAGCAGTCATGCAAATATTTGCACGGGCCAGTCAAAGTAGAAGATGTTTGCGTCTGGAGGAAGGTATGAAATGCTTGGGTGTGATGCGGGTCGACTTTTTAAATGTTGGATTTTTGCCTTGTCACTTTCACAGTTATGTCAAGATCACAGTTTGCTTTTTTAGTTTTTCGTCTTTGAGAGCTCTGGGGTCAGAGATGACGCAATCACTGTGCGTGATGTAACCAAGCAACATCTTGTGTTATGTATAATTTATATAAATTAATGTCTTCAAATGCATGGCCAATTTGAAGTGGTGAGGTGAGAGGATACAAGAGCAGACCTACCTGTGTGGCCTGAATTTTGATGGCTTGGATGAGTCTTTGGAGAGAGAAACCTTTTCTATTGCCGGATTGGGTAGATTTTATCCGTAGCCATGACCTAAAGGTTCTCCATCCCTCTCGTACGTTATCCACCACCCTTCCCCGGCAGCGTAAATAGTCATGATGGTCACGTAAAAGAGGAAATGTCTTGTAGAGTGATCAGCATTTATGAGCCCACCTGTTCTGCTCGGGGCACTCCAGAAAAAAAAAAAAAATCAGCGCCGGGAGAGCAGCAAACTTTGCATTCATTTACTCACGGCAGATTGGAAACTCTTTCCTTGTTAGTTTGGTCTGATTTGAAGAAGATTTAAAGGAGATAATGTCCATTTTTTTACACAATTTAGACATTTCCCAAGTGTCGTCGTTAAAAGTCTTTGGAAGAAGTCTGATTTGAAGAAGATTTAAAGGCGATAACGTGCATTCTTTTACACTATTTAAACATTTCCCAAGTGGTGTTGTTAAAGGTCTTTGCAATTATTTGCTCAAAATACAGCATACCTAACATCCACTGAAATCGTTCTTTATGGGGGGGGGGGGAGTTCTGTTCCATGCAAATAAGACACTGCTCGCTCCAAACCAAATTTTCGATACTTTGATTAGAAATGTGACGAGAGCATGACATGCAAATTTTAGATGTATTCATACCCGATGAATAAAATGCGAGTTGAATGGACAGCCCCTTGCTCCTTCTCAACTCCGAGGCAGTCCAAATTGTCCCCCCACTTTACAGCCGCATGCTATTAACATTTTTTATTATGCTTAAAGTCTTGCTAACCACTTTTTTGTTCTCATCAAACCTCTAATTGCATCATCTGGAGTCTAATAGAACATCTGGTCGTGAAGTGGAGTCCTGCCTCTTTCTCAGTGGAGCTTTGCAATGTTCAGCCCAAACACTGAAAGCAGATGTGTCCAGAAGGACTTATTCATTACTTTGCTTGGAGAAAAGCTTTACAACCGCCGACGGCTGTTGTGGACCGCTGACTCTTGCTTTTTTATTTTACCTTTGCCAACAATTCTCCACCTTGGCTGTGGCCATATGGCTCAGAAGGTCCCCCGAGTCAGAACGGGAGCAAACCGAGGATTAGAGAAGCTGGCAGGTGCAGACGCTGCTGTTCATTTGTGCCCGCAAGCACACACGTCTATGTAGCAGATGAAATGATTTATTTCATAAATTGCGTATGAGAGTTGCTCAATAGTCCCAGAAAACACAAGAGCCATTGCTCCCATTGTGTAAACCCACTGTTGCATTTTTTTTGCAATTGTCTGTATTCTCGTGTTTTCATTACTATTTTATTCAACATCGTGTTGCAGTGTGAGCCGAAGTATTTCTATCGTTATATCTTTTGAGGTTGTGCCAGTGCACCAACATTAAATGTTTACATTGAGACTTTCCAGTAGTGCTGAGAAAATGAAGCTTCGAATTTGCTTCGTGAATCAGTTGTATTATCAACTCCTCTAGATGGCTTTAAATAAAGCGGTTTACGATAGTGTTAACAAACTAAAGAACCAATTTTATAACAGAACCGGGTAAATATGCAAATCCAGAAATGTATTCACAAGTGTGGCAGTAATCCACAAAACTATCAAGGCAAGAATTTGTGACAGTTGGCAGCCACTTAGAGAATAATGTCTAATTAAATCTGGCGATGGAGTAGAACCCTTTTAATTATTCATCTGCCAAGAAATTTTGTACAATCTGTTGCTTCCAACTCTGTGGGCGAACTCTTCCAGCAATCTCTTTCAAAGTTTCATGAATCGTTTTCAGCACATTGTTAATGGGGAGCGTGATGAAGCATGTGGTGAGCGCATCTGCCTCAAAAGGACCCGCTTTTTATTGATCAATGTGAATTCTGTCTGTTTTCCTTGTGCTTACATTGTGTTAGCGTTAGAGCTAGGTTGAAGAATATGAGCTGATATGAGTCGGGGTTAGGGTACCCTCCCTCTTGCTAAATGGATGCTGGGATAAAGTAGGGGATTAGATGTAAAATGCCAAAAATAGAAAAAAATATAAATCGAATCAGTTGTGGCTTTAAGTCATTTAAATTAGCTCAATTTGGAGTTAATTTTAGTTTGAGCTTTTCATTTTTTTAATGTCTTACCAGATGTAAACGTTCGCCATAGTTCAGTGCATAATAAATTCCCATCACGTTTTTAATGTAATCCTGCCTCGTAAAATGGGTGTACATTACTCCGTGTAATCATTTTTTTTTGCATTTTGTGGAGTTCTAAAAACATATTTTTGGAGTCTTATGCTGACTGACTAAACTCTAATCTCACAGAGAAGATCAAATGAGTTGTGAGATGTTTGCCAAGATAAGGTCAGTGTGCGTCCCTCGTGCCGCTCACTAGGATTGTTTTTATCGGAGAGACTTAGGCCGATATCATTTTTCAAAGCGAGAATCCACCAGCGCAGCAAGAGTAATCCATCTTGGTACCGCTGACAATTTCCTGTGGAACACGTGCATGCTCTTTATTCCTCAAGGAATACCTCCGCACATAAGAGATAAATATCTGTGAAGCAGGAGAGCAATTTGTGATTAAAAGAATCCTTCGGAATAACATTCACAAACCCTTTGTGGCCCGGGGCCGATAAACTCTCCGTCCTCTCCGAGGCAATTACCGGCCAGCGCGATCTCATAAGGTTCCATTGAATTCAGGCTTTCTCGATGAGCCCGCGTCATTAAGATAACTTGCAATAAAATTAAAAATAAACATTTTGTCCTTGATAGCTTGTTTACACTCAGATTCCAAGCTAAAGATTAACATGATGAATATTGAGGCTTAAAATCTTTTGAGGCACACTAAACCACTTCCCGGAATGAAGCCATTAGTTAAGGTCTAATGAATTGTTTTTGGGATGTTGTGAAATGCTAAAACATCAGCATTTCATGACGTGAGGGATTATTGCTTTGAGTCCGACATTACTCTCCCCGGGGATTGTTCTGATAAAGCATTAGCATGGACTCAAATACTGCCATGCTGTCCCAACTTGGAAAAGAAAGAAGCTGTCACACCAAACCATGAACTGCATAAAGTAATTTAAAACTATTTTTTCATAATTAAATCAAGTAAGAAATGTAGAAGCAAGATGGCGGCGCGCACAGACGCAGCGGTGTACGGCTCTCCACGCCAGTGCTCTGTTTTTCTTTACCAGCTCAGTGGCCTAAGAGGAGAGTGTCCGCCCTGAGATTGGGAGGTTGTGGGTTCAAACCCACAGCCGGGTCATACCAGTGACCATTATAACAATGGTACCCATTTCTTCCCTGCTTGGCACTCAGTGTAAGGGGTTGAAATGGGGCCCCCCCCCCTGCTGCTCACGATCATTAGGACTTTAAATCTAGACGCTACAGGCAAATGAAGACCAGGACAAACAGACTCAAAAACAGTTTCTTTCCCAAAGCCATAGCCGCCCTCAACTCCAGCCGACACTGATGACACTTTCCTCCTGCACTACTACCGCACTTTGTCCGCACTACTGTTTCCGATTATTCATCTACTTTTCTATTATTCGTTTACTTGACTATGTTACTTGTATCTACCTCTCATGCACTGGATGGAGGTCTCCAATTTCATTGTACTATGTAGAATGACAATAAAGGTTTTCTGATTCTGATGATTCTGATAGAAATGATGAAATGATGATATGAGAAAAAAACGGTACAGTTTGATTTGATTTTTCCTCTGTAAACTGAAAACATTTTGAATTCGTCAAGTGGTTACACACATTTATAAATTATCTGAATTTAGATATATTTTAAGTAAATGTATTATTTACTCTAAAAATTCATCAGGATCCAAACAATTTTATTTTGTCTATTCAGCAACTGCTCGAATTCTGTACCCTCCTACAAAAGAATTGGAACATTGACGTGAATTTTCCTATATGCTGAATGAATGAGTCGCACTGATTCTACACCTAATGGCAGTTTCTTTTTTATCTTACCAAGATTTTAAATTGGTCTAACTTGACATGTCACTGATGACCTCATGCCCATCAGAGTGCCTGTGATCATTCATTGCAACTAATGACCCATGTGACAGCCTAAGAATCATCAGTATAGTTCTGTGTATAGTAAAAATCAATATCAATTACACCTGTATTGAAGAGCTGTCTCAAGTAGAGGTCCATATGTCTTTTCATTTATTTTTTTCAACCACCATCAGACAATCTCTTTGTTCACTAAAAGTGCAATATCAGGAATATACTTCTAATTGACCTTTAACCTTGATGTTGACAATTTCACAATGCGGCAGACTGGCCATGTGTTGGCCGTGCTCCTGACTTTGGCTTAGTATAGCGTCGAGCTGAGCGGGCATCAGCATCTTAGGGCCGTGCCGCACAGCTGGACCTGATTTATGGCTCGAGTGGGGTCATTTCTCATCGGCAGCACACACAATGGAACCCATAGGAGTGGACAGCCTTTCAATTTGTCTAAAACGAACCCACCCCAAACACAAGGCAGGGATTTGGAAACATTCAAGAGCATCGAAAAGCTGATGGCGACTTTCAGGGTCACTCACCTCCATAAAAGCTTTTGAATCAATCACGTAAAATGCAATATTTACGTCTAGTCAACTGATCAATTTGAAAGAATGTCTGATTTTGTTGTGAGCTGAGCATGCTGTGTCTGTGCATCCAAGCAAGGAGGCTCTGTCCAAGGTTTCTGCTGAGACTAATTACTTGGCGAATCAGCCTATAAGCTTGTGACCATCTTGCTTCCTCCGCTGTCATGGCTGAGTTATTCCACTGATAGAATCTTAACCTCAGCTTTCACAAGCTGGGGTTATTTACCCTGTTAATTAAGTAGGCACACACGCGGGCCCGCGCCTGGCGGCCACACCGCCACTCAGCCGTGGCATATCAAAGTCAATAAGTATTCATGAAGGGTCCCGCTCAGAACTCTCAAAAGTGTGATTATGCATATTGTTTGCATGTTGAATCCTTCGGCGTCTCTTCTTTAGCAATGTGAGCAAACATTATCCTAGAAAGCCCCGACCTGCTGTCACCGCCCAATATTCGTGCCTTTTGGGGACTCGTTATTGGCACTCTCGCAATCTCCTCTTGCAGCATCGAATTGTTTCCAAAATGTCCAGTGACAGGTTTCAAGTGTCTTTTTGATGAGAGGAAAAACGCTGTTAACATCTGTTAACGACATTTCAAAGAGAATTTAAGCAAATAACGAAACACGGCTTTTTATTTTTAAATTTGGAGTCGGCCCTTTCCTGTGATTTCCACTTCACAGTGAGCGTGACGGCGGCTCCGACTGATGTTGTGTGTGTCTTTCATCTCGTCACATCCCGAGGAGGACAGCCACTGTCCTCCGAGGCTTGATCTACCCCAAAATACACACCTGTGTTTTCACTCGACCTCTTCAAAATAATCAATCTGATAGGACCAATATTCCTGTGTCCATTAAAACGCAGAGACAGGGATGAAAGGACCATGTTAGTGTTCATCTCACCTGCATGTGAATTATTGATACCTGCCCCTTTGCTGACATCCGCTCGGACGGAAATGGGAAACGTGTCCTTGTATAATGGGCACACTGACCAGACATTTTGTCTGGGCTGTGAGAATGAAATGCAGGCAATCTTTTATTCACAATTGGCATGTTCTAACTGAACCAGGCAAGGATTTGGAGGGAACTCTCATGCAGTCAGACCTCACTTTTTCCAGTTACCAGAAGTCAGCAGTGCTGTTTTGTGGACACACGTCATCATAATCACATCAAATTTACGTTTTTTTTTTAGATGGTCCCCCTCTGAGTTGCCATAGTATCTGGTTTTCAAAGGCGCAGATTTCATTTTTTTTCCTCTTATTAAGAAAAAGGCCACTTTCTTCATCTTTTTTGACCTTTTTAGAAGCACTCTTACAGTATGGCCGTTGTATAAAGGGCATGCATTGCCATTTCTTAAAGTACTGTGTTGCATTATTTACCACTTCTCTTTTCTTTACTTGAGAAGACAAATGTTTTAATTAGATTTATTGTGAGGTTTATAACAGGAGTGTATGTCACACTGAATATAGTGTTTGTTTTAAATTTGTGTCAGTGCTGTACTTGAACAATAACTTTTTTTAACACCCCATTTGTATATTTTGACCACAGGGTTTCCATTCTGGATAATGGTAATCTTCGCATATGGAACATAAGCAAATCAGATGCCGGGCTCTACACGTGCATGGCGAGGAACCAGTTTGGTGTGGCCAGTAGCACAGGAAGCATCACGGTGAAAGGTAAAGGCCATTTCTGACAATTGTTTGCTTTGACTAGGAAAAAATAATTAAATATGGTGGCCGTGAACTCAACGAAACTCAATATTGTGCAAAAGTACAATATTAGAGAATGCCTTTTTTTTTTTTTCATTTAAACAATTTTCCGAATGGGACTGATGAATAACATTTCATTTTAATGGGGAAGGTCATTTGAGTGCTTTGTGTGTTTTGAGTTATGAGCATGGAAGTGGAACAAATTAAACTCGGATCCGAAGACACTGCAGCTCAAACCAAGTGTCTGGGCCAATTTATTGATCTATTGATTGATTGGTCCTTTTATCCTGTCCTCCCCCCTTCCATCAACCCATCCATCATTTCTGACAATGCCATTTCAAAGAGAGAAAATTATGTCTTTAAATGATTGTTCCTAACTCTATTCTCAACCACAGCACTAAAAATACATTTTTGAAAAAGGAGGGCGGACACGCGGGTGCACTGCAGGCACAATATGCAAATCTCCATGTCTTCAGGCGCTTTTGCAGCTTCATCTGAATGGGAATAATTTACAAAAACAGTGCCTGTAACCTGAACTTTAAAAGGAAAAAAAAAATCACAACTGAACCAACATTCGCCTTTTTAATAGGTCACCCTTGTGTGACTCTTCCAAATCGTAAAGAGCAGAGCTGTCTCTACAAGTGAAGCCGAGTCACCTGGCCATGCATGCATGTTTGCAGAGGTGTTAAAAACACCGAGCAGACGACCTCACTGCCTCTGCTCGTGTCTGTGTGGAAGAAGACCTCATGTTGTTCCATCATCTGCAGCGGGGATTGCTTTCCTGCTCTGCTGCTGTGACTTATTATACTTCATTAAAAATGAATGCGAAACCGGCTATCAAGTGTTGTGCATTGAGTGCACACTGCTGATTTTCTTTTCTCCTTCCACTGGGGACATTGTTATCACCTACTCTAGTTTGTAGAGCACTTGTTGACATAGTTCGTCAGCTGTAGCCTCACTATGACCCGCTTTTTAAGGTTGCCGGTTCAAATATAATCTTATTATTTCACTTCGAGCTTCCTTGTCAGTGTTGTGTTTTTTTTGGATTGCTCACATTGATAATCTTTACATGCTGGCCTCAGGGAATTTCTTTTTTGGCTAGTATTCAAAATGGTTTGCTGTTTATTTATCTACATTCTTTTGAGATTTTGTGAAGACTCAACGGATCAATTCAGCGAGGTTAAAGGTTATGTTGTTAAGTCCCCCATCCCCCACTGTAAGCTACAAAAATGAAACCTGTGTAGGATTTGACATAAGCTACAATTGGGCTCGAGACTTTTGAAAGAAATCATAACCAGCTCCTTTTCTCTTTTTCTCTCTTGATCACACAATCTTTGTTATTTTCCTCAAGCATCATCGGATTGAGTTCTTGCATCCACCCTCGGGCAGTCAGAGGGCAGGTTGAAACGTGCTGCTCGCCGCAGGTTGGGCTTGTTGTCTGCATGTGTGATTTTCCAATGAAGCTGCGTGGCAGGGTGCCCAGTAATGTCTTCTCAGCATAAACAGACGTCGCCATTATGGACTTTATGAGACAGGCTGGAGTGAATGCCCATTCCCTCCTTTTGTAGAACCAGCTGATGTACAAATATTGGCCAATATGATTTTGTGCCTTTCTGTCACATTTGATATTGTCTCATAAATGTGATGAGGTAATTTACATGCATTATTTGGGTGAGAATGGGAAAGCTATTTAGCGAGGGACAAATGTGTATTGGGAGCAGCTCTTATGGGAGATGACAGCATTATATTCCAATTGACTTTGCTGATATGAATGCTGAAAAATACCTGTCAGGAAGCATTCGGAATATGAGTCACGTAGAAAACAGCTAAGGAGGAGCAGTCACAATAAATAAACCTTGTTATGGTCCACATTATGCCAACGCTTGGGGGATATTACCAGATTAATTGCATTTGATTAGACAGGTACTGGCTGAATTTAGATTTCACTGGGCCTGAGCCATCGCCAATTAGTAGTTAGTAAATATGTGTGACAACGGGTCATCAGAATTGACCTTTTCTTGCTCTAGTTTTTTTTTGGGCTAGCATCGTGCAGAAATGATTTGGCTCGGTCTATCTTGGGATTTATTTTTATCTGTGAAATACAACAAAAATAAAAAATCTAGCATTTTTTTCTAATGTTTGCACCACTGTTCCAACATAGCATGTGGCATGTAGTCTCAATGAACAGTTATACGTAAATAAGTCCAATTTAAATACATACATAAATCACACCGGATTATAAGACGCTGTGACAATTTTTGAGAAAATGAAAGGATTTCAAGTCTGCAAATGAGAAATGTGGCTTGGCATTGTTTTGCTGAAAGAAGCTGTTCCCTCAAATCCCCACGAACAACTCTCAGTTGTTCTACTTCATTGCATCACTCTGACTCTCTCTCTTTCTTGTGTCAAGGAAACTTTGACTCAAGGATTGTTCTTAGAAATGAAATATTTCTTTAATAAACTCTGATTATATTGTAGAATTATCAACAAGCTGCCAGGTGGTCGATTAAAATGTGCAATAACCTTCAGTAGTAACCTGAAAATGGAAAATGAAAGTGGTATACATGTGAAGTACATTTGCAACGATGATTTGTGAACATTCATGAAAGACCGCGGTCTGGGGAATAAAGATAAAGACTTTTACGATTGTAAGATTATAAATTGAGAATAATGAGACCGAGCAACGGAATGATTTTAGTTAGGTTAGCATGTTTGATTTAGTTAAGTTAATTACAGTATAATACATTTTATGGCATTTTACTGATGGATAAGAATAAATGGAAAGGAGTAAAAAGGGGGAAATACTCAAATGGTCTGAGTGTCTCTGATTAACCATGCTAACAAAGGTTACTATCGTTTCCTTTGTTGTGGCAAAAAGCCATTTTACATGTCAAAAAATCAATCGAGTTGTGCTTCAAATCCCACGGTGTGGCCATGTCACCGACCTTCCTGTCCACATAATCTGTCAGGAATGGTGAGAGAGAAGGGTAATAAAGCAAGCCACTCTCATGTGTCAACGTGAATCCCGTGAGCTGCTTACCGAGATCAGGTTACGCAAACTGTGATGGGAGCAGTTCATGTGAGAGAAGAGGCGGATGCTACAACCCCACCGGAGAGATTAAAACGGCAGATGAAGCTTTATTGCATGTTACCGGGTAGCGTAGGTAGAGGAGTAAAATACTCCTGACACTAAGTCCGTCCCTGCAGATTCTTCCTGAGCTTTTTATTGTGTTTCCATCCTATTGCTTTGTTTACGTATCTGACTGCAAGCCGGATTCTTAAAAAAATATATACACAGCGTATAAATACAGCACATTGATTTTTTTTTCGGAGCATGATGCCCATTTATTTCAGGGGTTCGAGTTGTTTTTATATAGGAAGAGGAGCAACATTGCTGAGCTTTTTATTTTCTATTGAGTTTCATTGCCACCCACGCTTCGCCTCCCCCATTTAAGTTAATGGCCTTACAATGCAAACTGCAAAATACGGCGGTGGTGGCATCGTCCTGACACTTTGGTTTGCAGATGGTGTTTCAAATGCTTCATGTATTTATTAGCACCACCAAATAAGTGTGCTTGTTTTGTTGAGCTGGAACAAAAAGACCACAAAAATTGAAATTATTTATTTATTTGTGTTTTTTATGTGTATTTATTTATTTTATTTTTATTTATGTATTTATTTGCAATGTTGACAAAAGCAATGCATTGCCCAGACTTAATAATAATCTACTTTGCCAAGGATCATTGGACAAGCTTAGCTGACTCTTGTGTTCAGAGTGAGTAGCAATTTCAAATAATCACAAAAGCCACCAGAGGGTGAGGTTGTTGTTCACTTGATGAGCAAAGCCTCCTTCTCTGATCTGGCCTCTCTCATGTCCTTCACCTGCCTCATCTGCGACATGTGCCCGAGTGCAGTTTTCAGAAGAGCCTCTGCTCTCAAAGAGATGTTCACCGATGTTTACTGTTTTTCTTGCGGGGTGCTTTGGGAATGTCTCGAGGAGTTCCGGGCTGAGTTGACAGTGACTCACTGTGACTACTCAGAATGCAGGAGAGACATGTCTTCAAATCCCAGCAGACGTAAGCTTGGGCTAAAACAAATAGTAGCTTTTGTAGCTCTGCAAGTTACTTCCTGCGCCATGTGCTTAGTCCCTTATGTCTCCCTATTAAGTGCCTGACACGTTCACGTAGATGATGGAATGTGCAGCTTTTGGCGGAAGCAGCTTCTGTTCCTGTCGTAAATAATTCCAACGGCCTATAAAAGCAGCATCATGGATGCAACTGTTGTGTTCTTTTTCCTCCAGAGCCCACCATCATCACCACTCCGGCTGCAACGTTAGACGTTACTGTGGGCGAAAGTGTGGTCCTACCATGTCAAGTGAGCCACGATCCCTCTCTGGAACTCACCTTCACTTGGTTCTTCAATGAGCAGCTCATCCACTTCGGCAGCCAGGGAGGATTTTTTGAGAAAGTGGGCGGTGTAAGTTAAGCTGTGACACTGTGTAAATAAACACAACATAGCACGTCACAATGAACAGATTCAAGGCAACAGCTTCTACGTATTTGCATTCCACCTCATCCTAAAACGCTTTAACTGAATTAGTTTCCAACTAGACTCTATTCCTCATTGCTTTCCTCCCCCAATCTTTCTTCTTACTAGTCGGAGTAGAGCACGGTAATTGCATGTCAAGGAAACAGGAGTGGCGATGCTTTTCCCTAAATTGCAGTGTGCTTGCTGACTTTATAAAAGACAATTTTGTTTGGGACCTCTCCAAAAGATTTGTTGGTCTTTTCAGAAGTATTCTCCGGCCTCTTTTAGCAAAGTCATAACAAATTCAGCTGCACTGCAGAGGGAATGTTAGTATCGAGTTTATTATTCATGATGCCTGTAGTTTATTTTAAACATAACAAAATTACAGGAAATAAAATGTACATACCCACACTTAAGAACCCATGTTGTATTTCAGAGGGCATAAATGCACCATGCAATGCACATATTTAGCATATTGGCTTATTTTTGAAAGTCTAACCTTATATAGGAATAAAGAAAAGCAAACCCTGGAGCCGAACCCATTAATTCTCCCTTATTATTCAGCTTCTGTAGTTTCAAAAAATACACAGTGTAGGGTTGCAGTACTGAAAGATTGCGGTACACACCTGGTACACAGATAAAAGCACTCCACTGAATTGTTACTGTCATTGTGCCACAGCATTCCACTGTGTCCAATTTATTAGAGGAGCAACTCGGCTCCACTCTGTGATATTGAAAAGGTGGGAATTGCTCCCTTAAAGACCAAGCGGCTTGCTTGTAACTGAGAAAGACCTATATGGGGATCAGGCGCAAGCGGTTTGTGCTGCTGCGTTTTCTGTAATTAAAATCGCAGGACAAATGCGATGCATAGTGTCTGCTTACAGAAAACGAGAGAGGGAAACTGGTTGAGGGCGAAATTACAGATTCAATTTTCAAATCAAACACGGAAATGAGGTTTATGCTCCCATGCGGCTGGATTGTGGAAATGCTAGCGTAATGAGATTTACCTTGCATATATCTGTGTCTGTTTGTGATTTTCTATTTGAATGGCAGCAGCATTCGGCAGGAGATATTATGATTCGAAATATCCAGCTGAGGCATGCTGGGAAATACACGTGTGCCGTGCAGACCAAGGTGGACAGTATCTCTGTTGCTGTCGACTTGGTTGTCAGAGGTAAGCAAAACTAAAAGCATCCTCTCCAAGAATATTCCTAATTGTTTTTTTGGGGGGGTCGTGCTTGCTGGACTAGCTTATGCCTCACAAATGAAATAGAAAAGTCGAGTGGAAGGAAAAACCAAATAGCAATTTATCTGCTTTAGGTTGAACCGTCTAATTAGCCAGAATAGCTCACAACGTTTGCAAAGCGAATTGACTTTGTGACAGTGGCCGTAGGTGCTAAAAACCAATGTGAGTCTGGCCGTCATCTCTCGGTGGCTTCTTCATTTACATTCCCTCTCGCTTCTTCTTGCTTGCTCCCAGGTCCCCCAGGCTCTCCCACCAGCATCCAAGTCGACGAAATCACAGATACCACAGTGACGCTGTCCTGGAGGCCCGGTGCTGATAATCACAGTCCAATTACTGCCTACACCATCCAGGCCAGGACACCATTTTCCCTGGGGTGGCAGGCTGTCTCCACAGGTAAGCTCTCTCCAACCAGGCGTGGCCTCTTCCAATCTCACCGAGGGAGGCCGCTCTTCATTCTGCCTCCCCGCTGATGTACTTTTTACCCCGAGTCCAAATGGGGCTCTATCGTAGCGTGACCGTTGGCCACCATTTTATCAGTCTCCTGGGAATCTTGAAACAGGAATCCCATCCCGACGATAAAGCCAGCGCAGATTCTGTCATGTGATGTTAGATGATAGCGCTGATGGATTGTGTTTTCCACCTCATGTCCTCTTGAGCAGCACCTCTTAGTATCCATGCCTGGATGCAATCATGCTGGACTGTGCATCTTGTTCTTCTGATATGCTGTGAATTAAGGACAGTTTAGCCAAAAGGAAGGATCTGCTTGGTAAATTAGTCTGTCTCACGGTTTTCTTATCTGCTGGGATGGGACGTATACTCTCCAGCAGTCCTTGTGAGGGATTACACCTGGTCAATGTTGGCTGCGTGCCGTGGATTGTAATAAGCTTGATGAGTCTGCCGTGCTTTTCAGAACACATTTATATTACGCATTGTGAGTCAAAGTTTTGTTGTGATAATCTGTCTGGATGAATTAATACACCGAAGCTTCATAAAGTGTTACTCCTCCTCGCCTGTCAACTTTCAGCACAGTTTGAAGCTGACGCACTCCTACATATACGCAAAGTAAGATACTGAAGGCAGCCTTTGTTTTTGTTTTGTTTTTTTGCAGTTCCCAAAGTGGTAGGTGGCCATCGTCTGACAGCGACTGTAATTGACCTGAGCCCTTGGGTGGACTATGAGTTTCGAGTCCTGGCGAGCAACATTATTGGGACTGGCGAACCCAGCAGGCCATCCAAACAAGCCAAGACAAAGGGAACCGGTACAGAAGAAACTATTTGCCTGTCTTTTTGATGTTGCTTTTGTTCTCCACAAAATAATTGCATGTTTTTATGTACCGTATTTTCCGGACTGTAAGATGCACCCGACTATAAGGCGCACTGTCGATTTCAGGTTCTTAGGTGCGCCTTATAGTCCGGAAAATATGGTATATTTTTCCACTCTTTCCAATTGTCTCTCTGTTCATCATTGAATTTCCCAGAAGAGATTTTGTTCAAATTTTGGAGATCAGATGTAAAATTATTATCCAGACGGCCACACACTTAAGCAATAGGTCTTCCTCTCACTCTTACAAACTTTTGACCCATGTCGGTTTTCAACATCACATCGGCCAACTGCTTTTTGTTTTTTTTCCAACAGCTCCAAAGGTCACTCCGGCTAGCGTGAGCGGTGGCGGTGGGAGTCGTTCTGAATTAGTGATCACATGGGAGGTAAGCAAGCACGCTCGAGACCTGTCACCCAGTGGTGGTTTCTACCAGATGTAATCTTTTCAGACACTATGTGTGTGTGTTCTGTAATGAAGAGAAATGACTTGCTGTCAGTGATGAGGAGAAATTGTTTCATGGTTTGCAAAAGATAATTACATTCATTGTGAAAAGCATCATCAAATTCAGCCTTTTTAACCTTTTCCCTAATTGTATTATTTCATTCTATTTTACACCTTTCAATCCCGTAATAAATCAGGCAGTTGAAAGTAATAAAGCACCTGCTGTAAAACTCCTCCGAATCGTTGCTAACATTTCATTACGTGCAAGATTAATTTTAGGCATCTGCTTGGGTAAAGCTTTTATTCTAACGCAGCCCTAAAATTAACATGACATTCAACACTAAAAGGGCAAAATTATGGTCTGCCTTTCAGTAATCACAAGGAAGAAGAATCAAAAGAAAAAGGAAAAATTCAAATCTCTCTACGTTATTGATAATCTGTGGCGACTCAGATGACTTTTTTTTTTATTTCCAATATGCATTATGCTTTATTTATCATATTGGATTAATTCAGTTCATGTCTATAAACAAACCTGCTCTCTGTTCAGGGGCACAACACGGTAAAAACATTTGTGTATCGTTCAAACAGCTTTGTGGGCGTGGCCTTATATTTATAATATATTTGCTATTCATCACTGGCACATGGGGCACTTAATTAATAAAGATAATTAACCTCTGTGAGCTCAACCTCACCATTAGTGCTCGTGAATATTTGCGGCATGAGCGTGTATGGCGTCAAAGCACAGTTGATTCAGTCATTTTGTTTTCATAGCCTGTTCCCGAAGAGCTCCAAAATGGACCGGGCTTCGGCTACGTTGTGGCTTTCCGACCTCACGGTGCCACAGGCTGGATGCAGGCTGCCGTGCCCTCCGCAGAAACCTCCAAATATGTCTTCAAAAATGAAAGCATCCAGCCCTTTTCACCTTTTCACGTCAAGGTGGGCGTGTACAACAACAAGGGAGAGGGTCCGTTCGGACCCGTCACCACCATCTACTCTGCAGAGGAAGGTGAGAATTCTGCCTTCGGTCCTATTTGAGCGGTTGGTAATGCATCTGGTCAGAAGAGAAGCTCTGGTTCTGAGGAAATGCATGTTGCCGGTCCTCTGAGAAAAATTAGAAAGAAAAAAAAAAAAGATAACAGGGGATTATTTTTTTTAATGTTCCCACTTTGAGTGGTCATCAAAAAAGAGAGCCGCTTGTGAAGTCTTTATACTTCAACTTCAGAACCCAGCCGAGCACCCACGAGGGTCCGCGCCAAGAGCCTCTCTGCGTCCCAGATTGAAGTTTCGTGGAAAGCTCTTCCCTGGAACGCCAGTAAGAAACGAGTGCTGGGCTACGAGGTAAACAACAATCATATATCGTGTCTCGTTTGCGCAATAGGTCTGCTTTCAGTCCGTGTTGGTAGACTTGAATCTTGTTCCCTTCCATTATTGATGAATGGCTTAGCCTAATGTACAGTACCTTGGGCAAAGGAGATAATAGCTTGCTGCATGCATAATGGACCAAGGCTTTGGGGTTCATCTTTGTTTTTTTCCTTGCTGCTTTCCCAAGTGATGTAACCGATACTGATTATCGTTCTTCCGCATTGCTTCAAGGGAAAGAACGTTTCACTTTGAATCCAACATTCAGTTCTTTTAACTCTGCAATCCGGGATGTGAACAAAGGAGCCGTTTCTTTCTGCAAAGTGCATAAAAGTGGCAGGGATAGAAAATGTTGACCGCTAAAAGTCAACACTGGGTCTGAGCGAATCATCCTTGCAAGGAAAGTCAAATTATATTTGGGACATGAAGCATGTCTGCTGTTTCTGCCCTGACAAACACGGTGACAAAGGAAACCTGTTAGCACTATTTGTGTGCAGCGTTTTGTTGAATATTTTGCTCCTTTTATTTCTTTACCCATATTTTCACATCACTCATCTTAAAGTATCCTTCTTCTCTATTTGCCACGGGTGGATCGTATTGCACAAAGATCCATCCAGCTGCTTTGACATCTACCGAGAGGACATGGCAGAATCTTTACAAAGTGTCTGTGTTGGACTTGTTCTGCCTTGTTGATTTTCAGCTGAGGTACTGGACCCGAAGGGAAAAGGAAGACACGGCCAGCGTGCTACGAACTGTGGGGAATCAGACATTGACTATTATTCAGGGTGTCAAAGGCAGCACCACATATTACATCTCGGTGAGAGCGTACAACACAGCAGGAGCCGGTCCGCCCAGCAGCACCGTCAACATTACCACCAAAAAACCACGTATGGAGCAAATCGTTCAACCGCTCGAGGCGTTGACACCTTTTGCTCGGCGTGAACAAAGTTTGTATATATATATATTTTTTTCCCTCAGCACCGAGCCAGCCTCCCGGTAAAGTGATGTGGAACACATCCAACTCCAAGATCATATTAAACTGGGAGCAGGTTAAAGCCCTGGAGAATGAGTCGGAGGTCACGGGTTATAAAGTAAGCATCCTGTTACCTTTTCTCTCGATCCGTGGATCGTTTCTTTTCACTTTTGGGTCCTTTTTGAACTCATGACCTGGTTTAACTATGTTAGGTGCTGTACAAAAAGAACCAACACAGCCATCCCAATGTCATGGAGACGAACACCACCTCAGTGGAGCTCTCCCTTCCCACTGATGAGGATTATATCATCCAGATCAAACCCTTTGGCGAGGGAGGGGAAGGCAGCAGTAGTCGGCAGATCACCATCCCAAGGATAGCAGGTCAGTGGAGAGCTAGTTAGTGTCCTCTGAGCCGCTGAGCTGCATTATCTGCTCCCCCGCTGACTGTCTGAACAGGAGAGATTAGTGATCATCATCTGGAGGAGAGAGAGAGCGAGCGAGTCCTACATGAGACCTTCGAGTCATTAGAGACCATAAGGAACAGCAAATTATTTCACTACAATTGTCTTGTAGCTTTTAAGTCTGTTAGTAGACATGTTTTACTGTAGTGCTTTGCGATTTGATTGGCGATGGTAAAGTACATCAGAATTAAAATGTACTATTATTATTATTATTATTATTGTATATCTGGGTTTGGTTTAGGGTTAGGTGAGGTGAGGTTAACCCTTTATCTTCTCATGATATTTTCAGGTCTCAATGCAGTCGGCTCAGCGTCCAAGGTCTCCACGCTCTCAGCCCTCAGTACAATAGCGCTGTCTTTCACTGCGCGGACATCTTTATGACAAACAGCCCCTGACAGACCTTGCATCTGAAGTGTAGACAGTCTACCCGTTCATTCCGTTCTAGAGACGAACGGAATACACCCATGAAAATATAAAACATGCCACTGGGACATTTGTGAAGGTTTTCTCTGCAGCGCCTTGTCTACATGAGGAAGATGTACAGATGTCATGACTACGATGTTACCAAAGCAGCTTTCATAAGAACGGGAGAAATAAAATGTTGTGTGCGTTTGTGTGCATTTTTCGTTTTTTTGGTACGACATCCCAAGCTTTACATTTGTGTTTGAGCAGTTTAACCATGTTAAGGTGACAACAGTGCCAGATTGAAATTTTCCACTAGGTGGTGAAGACATTTAATAGCCAATCGGACCACTTGATTTTGATCTTAATGCATATCCGATTTTTATAGTCACGTGGAACTGCTAATGTGGGGTAACCATTTTTAACTGAGCTGTGTGGATCCTGCAAAGATGTCCGAACGTATTACCAAATATGTTTGAACACCTTAGGCGAATATGTTCCAACAAAGACCAGTCAAATATATTTACTCCACGTCTACAGTTCCATGCTTTCAAATTTTTGCCATATATTTGGTCATCATATGAGATCTCTCTTTTCTTTCTCTTTCTGTTCATAAACAAGACATGCTAATGCTTTACCAAACCAGTCAAGTGTGCAATCCAACAATATGGTGTCAAATTGAGAGGAAATAATTCACAATATGAGCATTTTATACTGCGTGTCCACTTTCATAGCAATTCATGCAATCGAGTTACACACACATTGAAAATTGCTTCATTTTTTTTTTATATCAGATACACCTTTGGAATACATTTTCATAGCAGAACTGTTTTAAGCATGAATGGATATTTGCGGTCCATCTGAGGGGTGGGGTTAATAAAAAAAAAAAAAGCTGGAAGTAAAGGATTAGCATGCAAAGATTGTAGTACCAATTCTTTTTGCTAAATGATCAAGTTAAAAAAAAAATAATAATAAATCTTTGTGACAGTTGCTACCACCACCAGTGGCGTGCTGTCTCCTGGGGGTCCTCTCATTCTCTGGTGGCTGTTCCATGCTCCCCTTTTCTTTGGGTTAGCCCCCGCGTGAATAGCGATTCTTTGCCTTCTGTGTGCCTCATCATTACTTCAAAATCCTCAGGTCCTTCAAGAGCCTTAACTTATGATCATAATGTATATCAAGGACAGTAGAATGGTAGAGCTACGATGCAGCCGTGGTGATGTTTATGTGCTGCGTCCATGTTGTCAGCTTCTTAAGAAGGAAGGGTGGCAAGGGCTGATGGGGAGCTAAGTTCAGTTGAGGGATTGTGTGGCAATATGAGGCCTCGTGCAGTGCATTTTTATAGTGGTGTGTTCTAAAGACAATGCTCAATGACAATGCTGCTGATCTCTCCTTTTCTCCGCTCATAGTCTCCTGACGCCACGTGGGACGGCTGTGCACAGGTGCTATACAGCCTGTATGTAGCTCTTAGGGAAGTGTGACTGACTGTAAGCTACGCAGAATCATGCATCAGTGGATATGTAATATACGGTTTTGTACACTTCAAATCATTTATATATGGAAAAAAAACTGTTTCTAAAAAAGAGGCCATACTTGGTTTTTATGTATAATTCAGTTTCATACTGTTGCTAACTGTTGCTCAGCATGACTGCGCATACTAGTTAACTTGCTCCTGACAAAGTGACTTCAATTCAGGACCGTGCGGCATTCATATGGTTCGTGCACGGTAGAGTTTTGTGTATATTGTACGTGTACCTCGACATTTGAACAACCATTGGCGCCGACTCCACGCTTCAGTCTAAGTGAGCCTCTCGGACATGTCCTGTCTGCTCAACACGAGGGCTTCCTCTCTTGCTTTGTTGTTTATATTGTGTTAATAAAGAATATTGATTTATATAACAACCCGACTCTTGTTTTTTTTCTCAGCGTGTACTGATCCAACTAATTGTTGATAAACACCCGAGGCCCTATTGTTTTGTGCCCAGAGCAAGTCTAGGTCAAAGCATGGTCAAACTGTGTGCACGGAAGAAACTCGAGGCCCACAGTCTACGTGAAGAAGCAGAAATGACTCGCCAGAGTCCATGCAAGTGATCGGCATGTGAAGGAAGTGCAGAAAGATCTCCACGGTGAAATTTGAACCAAGTGTCAAACCTTTAACTCGAGTCCCTTTGCAATACAAATGCTCGTGTGTTGCCCCATATAACCATTATAACTATTTGCTTGTGAGTTGCTCCATAAAACCATATAGATTGCATGTAAGGTAAGCGAGGGTTCTGTAGTGTGGTGGTTAGTGCTCTGGACTCTCACCCCAGCGACCCTGGTTCAAATCCCATTGGGACCTAAAATAGTCCTCTGGACTCTTACCCCAATGTCCTGGGTTCAAATCCCATTGGGACCTAATACATTTTATCATAGAATATTTGCTTGTGAGCTGTTCCATAACAGCATATATATTCCCTTCAAGGTACGCGGGTGTTCCATAGTGTAGTGGTTAGTACTCTAGACGCTCACCCCAGGGACCTGGGTTCAAATCCTAGTGAGACCTAAACTGTTTTAGCATTTGCTTGTGAGCTGCTCCATAAAACCATATAGATTGCATGTAAGTTAAGCGAGGGTTCTGTAGTGTGGTGGTTAGTGCTCTGGACTCTCACCCCAGCGACCCTGGTTCAAATCCCATTGGGACCTAAAATAGTCCTCTGGACTCTTACCCCAACGTCCTGGGTTCAAATGCCATTGGGACCTAATAGATTTTATCATAGAAAATTTGCTTGTGAGCTGTTCCATAACAGCATATATATTCCCTTCAAGGTACGCGGGTGTTCCATAGTGTAGTGGTTAGTACTCTAGACGCTCACCCCAGGGACCTGGGTTCAAATCCTAGTGAGACCTAAACTAGCATTTGCTTGTGAGCTGCTCCATAAAACCATATAGATTGCATGTAAGGTAAGCGAGGGTTCTGTAGTGTAGTGGTTAGTGCTCTGGACTCTCAGCCCAGCGACCCGGGTTCAAATCCCATTGGGACCTAAAATATTTTATCTTAGAAAATTTGAAACACAGTAGCCCCATATAACCATACACCTCCCTAAAGGTTAGGATTAGGGTTAGGGTTAGGGTTAGAGCTAGAGCTAGGGTTAGGGTTAGGGTTAGAGCTAGAGCTAGGGTTAGGGTTAGAGCTAGAGTTAGGGATAGGGTTAGGGTTAGATTTAGAGCTAGGGTTAGGTTTAGAGCTAGGGCTAGAGCTAGGGTCAGGGTTAGAGTTAGAGCTAGGGTTACAGCTAGGGTTACAGCGAGGGTTAGGGCTAGGGTTGGGTTAGGGTTAGGGTTAGAGCTAGGGTTAGAGCTAGAGTTAGGGTTAGGGTTAGAGCTAGGGTTAGGGTTAGGGTTAGAGCTAGGGTTAGGGTTAGAGCTAGGGTTAGAGCTTCAGTTAGAGCTTCAGTTAGGGTTAGGGTTAGAGCTAGAGTTAGGGTTAGGGTTAGAGCTAGAGCTAGAGCTAGAGTTAGGGTTAGAGCTAGAGTTAGGGTTAGGGTTAGAGCTAGGGTTAGAGCTAGGGTTAGGGTTAGAGCTAGAGATAGGGTTAGGGTTAGAGCTAGGGTTAGGGTTAGAGCTAGGGTTAGGGTTAGAGCTAGAGTTAGGGTTAGAGCTAGGGTTAGAGTTAGAGCTAGGGTTAGAGCTAGGGTTAGAGCTAGGGTTAGTTAGGGTTAGAGCTAGGGTTAGAGCTAGGGTCAGGGTTAGGGTTAGAGCTAGGGTTAGGGTTAGAGCTAGGGTTAGGGTTAGGCTAGGGTTAGTTAGGGTTAGAGCTAGAGTTAGGGTTAGGGTTAGGGTTAGAGCTTAGGGTTAGGGTTAGAGCTAGAGTTAAGGTTAGGGTTAGGGTTAGAGCTAGAGTTAGTGTTAGGGTTAGAGCTAGGGTTAGGGTTAGAGGTAGAGTTAGGGTTAGAGCTAGGGTTAGAGTTAGAGCTAGGGTTAGAGTTAGGGTTAGGGTTAGAGCTAGAGTTAGGGTTAGAGCTAGAGCTAGAGTTAGGGTTAGGGTTAGGATTAGGGTTAGGGTTAGAGCTAGAGTTAGGGTTAGAGCTAGGGTTAGAGCTAGGGTTAGGGTTAGAGCTAGGGTTAGAGCTAGGGTTAGGGTTAGAGCTAGGGTTAGAGCTAGGTTTAGGGTTAGGGCTAGGGTTAGGGTTAGGGTTAGAGCTAGAGTTAGGGTTAGGGTTAGAGCTAGGGTTAGAGTTAGGGTTAGAATTAGGGTTAGAGCTAGAGCTAGGGTTAGGGTTAGGGTTAGCGTTAGGGTTAGAGTTAGGGTTAGAGCTAGAGTTAGGGTTAGAGCTAGAGCTAGGGTTAGGGTTAGAGCTAGGGTTAGGGTTAGGGTTAGAGCTAGAGTTAGGGTTAGAGCTAGGGTTAGGGTTAGAGCTAGGGTTAGGGTTAGGGTTAGAGCTAGGGTTAGAGTTAGGGTTAGAGCTTCAGTTAGGGTTAGGGTTAGGGTTAGAGCTAGGGTTAGAGCTAGTTTGCGTTAGGGTTAGAGGTTGAGCTAGAATTAGGGTTAGGGTTAGAGAGTTAGGGTTAGGGTTAGAGATAGAGTTAGGGTTAGAGCTAGAGCTAGGGTTAGGGTTAGAGCTAGGGTTAGAGCTAGGGTTAGGGTTAGCGCTAGGGTTAGAGCTAGGGTTAGGGTTAGAGCTAGGGTTAGAGCTAGGGTTAGAGCTAGGGTTAGAGCTAGGGTTAGGGTTAGAGCTAGAGTTAGGGTTAGAGCTAGGGTTAGGGTTAGAGCTAGGGTTAGAGTTAGGGTTAAAGCTTCAGTTAGGGTTAGGGTTAGAGCTAGAGTTAGGGTTAGAGCTAGGGTTAGAGCTAGGGTTAGAGTTAGGTTTAGAGCTTCAGTTAGGGTTAGGGTTAGAGCTAGGGTTAGAGCTTGGGTTAGGGTTAGAGCTAGAGTTAGGGTTAGGGTTAGAGCTAGGGTTAGGGTTAGAGCTAGGGTTAGAGTTAGGGTTAGAGCTTCAGTTAGGGTTAGGGTTAGAGCTGGGGTTAGAGCTAGAGTTAGCGTTAGGGTTAGAGGTAGAGCTAGAGTTAGGGTTAGAGCTAGGGTTAGAGCTAGGGTTAGAGCTAGGGTTAGGGTTAGGGTTAGAGATAGAATTAGGGTTAGGGTTAGGGTTAGAGGTTAGGGTTAGGGTTAGAGCTAGGGTTAGGGTTAGGCTAGGGTTAGTTAGGGTTAGAGCTAGAGTTAGGGTTAGGGTTAGAGCTAGAGTTAAGGTTAGGTTAGAGCTAGAGTTAGTGTTAGGGTTAGAGCTAGGGTTAGGGTTAGAGCTAGAGTTAGGGTTAGGGTTAGGGTTAGAGCTAGGGTTAGAGTTAGGGTTAGAGTTAGAGCTAGAGCTAGAGTTAGGGTTAGAGCTAGAGCTAGAGTTAGGGTTAGGGTTAGAGCTAGAGTTAGGGTTAGAGCTAGGGTTAGAGCTAGGGTTAGGGTTAGGGTTAGGGTTAGAGCTAGAGTTAAGGTTAGGGTTAGAGCTAGAGTTAGTGTTAGGGTTAGAGCTAGGGTTAGGGTTAGAGCTAGAGTTAGGGTTAGGGTTAGGGTTAGAGCTAGGGTTAGAGTTAGAGCTAGGGTTAGAGTTAGGGTTAGGGTTAGAGCTAGAGCTAGAGTTAGGGTTAGAGCTAGGGTTAGAGCTAGGTTTAGGGTTAGAGCTAGGGTTAGGGTTAGGGTTAGAGCAAGAGTTAGGGTTAGGGTTAGAGCTAGGGTTAGGGTTAGTTAGGGTTAGAGTTAGGGTTAGAGCTAGGGTTAGGGTTAGGGTTAGGGTTAGAGTTAGGGTTAGAGCTAGAGTTAGGGTTAGAGCTAGAGCTAGAGCTAGAGCTAGGGTTAGGGTTAGAGCTAGGGTTAGAGCTAGAGTTAGGGTTAGAGCTAGGGTTAGGGTTAGAGCTAGGGTTAGAGTTAGGGTTAGAGCTTCAGTTAGGGTTAGGGTTAGAGCTAGAGTTAGGGTTAGGGTTAGAGGTTGAGCTACAATTAGGGTTAGGGTTAGAGCTAGGGTTAGGGTTAGGGTTAGGGTTAGAGTTAGGGTTAGAGCTAGAGCTAGGGTTAGGGTTAGGGTTAGAGCTAGGGTTAGAGCTAGGGTTAGAGTTAGGGTTAGAGCTAGAGTTAGGGTTAGGGTTAGAGTTAGAGCTAGAGTTAGGGTTAGAGCTAGGGTTAGAGTTAGGGTTAGAGCTAGCGTTAGGGTTAGGGTTAGAGCTAGAGTTAGAGCTAGGGTTAGGGTCAGGGTTAGAGCTAGAGTTAGGGTTAGGGTTACAGCTAGAGTTAGGGTTAGGGTTAGAGCTAGGGTTAGGGTTAGAGCTAGGGTTAGGGTTAGGCTTAGATCTAGAGTTGAGGTTAGGGTTAGATTTAGAGTTAGGGTTAGGGTTAGAGCTAGGGTTAGAGCTAGGGTTAGGGTTAGGGTTAGGGTTAGGGTTAGAGCTAGGGTTAGAGTTAGGGTTAGAGCTAGAGTTAGGGTTAGGGTTAGAGTTAGAGCTAGAGTTAGGGTTAGAGCTAGGGTTAGAGTTAGGGTTAGAGCTAGCGTTAGGGTTAGGGTTAGAGCTAGAGTTAGAGCTAGGGTTAGGGTTAGGGTTAGGGTTAGAGCTAGAGTTAGGGTTAGGGTTAGGGCTAGAGTTAGGGTTAGGGTTAGAGCTAGGGTTAGAGCTAGGGTTAGGGTTAGGGTTAGGGTTAGAGCTAGGGTTAGGGTTAGGGTTAGAGCTAGAGTTAGGGTTAGGGTTAGGGTTAGGGTTAGAGTTAGGGTTAGAGCTAGGGTTAGGGTTAGGCTTAGATCTAGAGTTGAGGTTAGGGTTAGAGCTAGAGTTAGGGTTAGGGTTAGAGCTAGGGTTAGAGCTAGGGTTAGGGTTAGGGTTAGGGTTAGAGCTAGGGTTAGGGTTAGGGTTAGGGTTAGAGCTAGAGCTAGAGTTAGGGTTAGGGTTAGAGCTAGGGTTAGAGCTAGGGTTAGAGTTAGGGTTAGAGCTAGAGTTAGGGTTAGGGTTAGGGTTAGATCTAGAGTTGAGGTTAGGGTTAGAGCTAGAGTTAGGGTTAGGGTTAGAGCTAGGGTTAGAGCTAGGGTTAGGGTTAGGGTTAGAGCTAGGGTTAGGGTTAGGGTTAGGGTTAGAGCTAGAGTTAGGGTTAGGGTTAGGGTTAGAGCTAGACTTAGGGTTAGAGCTAGGGTTAGAGCTAGGGTTAGAGCTAGGGTTAGAGTTAGGGTTAGAGCTTCAGTTAGGGTTAGGGTTAGAGCTGGGGTTAGAGCTAGAGTTAGCGTTAGGGTTAGGGTTAGAGGTAGAGCTAGAGCTAGGGTTAGAGCTAGGGTTAGAGCTAGGGTTAGAGCTAGGGTTAGAGTTAGGGTTAGAGCTAGAGTTAGGGTTAGAGTTAACCCTAACCCTAATTCTATCTCTAACCCTAACCCTAACCCTAGCTCTAACCCTAGCTCTAACCCTAACCCTAACCCTAGCTCTAACCCTAACTCTAACCCTAGCTCTAACCCTAGCTCTAACCCTAACCCTAGCTCTAACCCTAACTCTAGCGCTAACTCTAACCCTAACCCTAACTCTAGCTCTAACCCTAACCCTAGCTCTAACCCTAACCCTAACCCTAGCTCTAACCCTAGCTCTAACCCTAACTCTAGCTCTAACCCTAACCTCAACTCTAGATCTAACCCTAACCCTAACCCTAGCTCTAACCCTAGCTCTAACCCTAACCCTAGTTCTAACCCTAACTCTAGCTCTAACCCTAACCCTAACCCTAACTCTAGCTCTAACCCTAACCCTAGCTCTAACCCTAACCCTAACCCTAGCTCTAACTCTAGCTCTAACCCTAACCCTAACGCTAGCTCTAACCCTAACTCTAACCCTAGCTCTAACCCTAACTCTAGCTCTAACCCTAACCCTAACTCTAGCTCTAACCCTAACTCTAACCCTAGCTCTAACCCTAGCTCTAACCCTAACCCTAGCTCTAACCCTAACTCTAGCTCTAACCCTAACCCTAACCCTAACCCTAACTCTAGCTCTAACCCTAACCCTAGCTCTAACCCTAACCCTAGCTCTAACCCTAACCCTAGCTCTAACCCTAACCTCAACTCTAGATCTAACCCTAACCCTAACCCTAACTCTAGCTCTAACCCTAACTCTAACCCTAGCTCTAACCCTAGCTCTAACCCTAACCCTAACTCTAGCTCTAACCCTAACCCTAACCCTAGCTCTAACCCTAACCCTAGCTCTAACCCTAGCTCTAACCCTAACTCTAGCTCTAACCCTAACCTCAACTCTAGATCTAACCCTAACCCTAACCCTAGCTCTAACCCTAACTCTAACCCTAGCTCTAACCCTAGCTCTAACCCTAACCCTAACCCTAACTCTAGCTCTAACTCTAACTCTAACTCTAACCCTAACCCTAACTCTAGCTCTAACCCTAACCCTAACCCTAGCTCTAACCCTAACCCTAGCTCTAACCCTAGCTCTAACCCTAACTCTAGCTCTAACCCTAACCTCAACTCTAGATCTAACCCTAACCCTAACCCTAGCTCTAACCCTAGCTCTAACCCTAACCCTAACCCTAACTCTAGCTCTAACCCTAACCCTAACCCTAGCTCTAGCTCTAACCCTAACCCTAACCCTAACCCTAGCTCTAACCCTAGCTCTAACCCTAACCCTAACTCTAGCTCTAACCCTAACCTCAACTCTAGATCTAACCCTAACCCTAACCCTAGCTCTAACCCTAACTCTAACCCTAGCTCTAACCCTAGCTCTAACCCTAACCCTAGCTCTAACCCTAACTCTAGCTCTAACCCTAACCCTAACTCTAGCTCTAACCCTAACCCTAGCTCTAACCCTAGCTCTAACCCTAACTCTAGCTCTAACCCTAACCTCAACTCTAGATCTAACCCTAGCTCTAACCCTAACCCTAACCCTAACTCTAACCCTAGCTCTAACCCTAGCTCTAACCCTAACCCTAGCTCTAACCCTAGCTCTAACCCTAACCCTAACCCTAGCTCTAACCCTAACTCTAACCCTAGCTCTAACCCTAGCTCTAACCCTAACCCTAGCTCTAACCCTAACTCTACCTCTAACTCTAACCCTAACTCTAGCTCTAACCCTAACCCTAACCCTAGCTCTAACCCTAACCCTAACCCTAGCTTTAACCCTAGCTCTAACCCTAACCCTAGCTCTAACCCTAACTCTAACCCTAACCCTAACCCTAACTCTAACTCTAGCTCTAACCCTAACCCTAGCTCTAACCCTAACCCTAACCCTAGCTCTAACTCTAGCTCTAGCTCTAACCCTAACCCTAACGCTAGCTCTAACCCTAACTCTAACCCTAGCTCTAACCCTAACTCTAGCTCTAACTCTAACCCTAACCCTAGCTCTAACCCTAACTCTAACCCTAGCTCTAACCCTAACCCTAGCTCTAACCCTAACTCTAGCTCTAACCCTAACCCTAACCCTAACTCTAGCTCTAACCCTAACCCTAGCTCTAACCCTAGCTCTAACCCTAACTCTAGCTCTAACCCTAACCTCAACTCTAGATCTAACCCTAACCCTAACCCTAACTTTAGCTCTAACCCTAACTCTAACCCTAGCTCTAACCCTAGCTCTAACCCTAACCCTAACCCTAACTCTAGCTCTAACCCTAACCCTAACCCTAGCTCTAACCCTAACCCTAACCCTAACCCTAGCTCTAACCCTAGCTCTAACCCTAACCCTAACTCTAGCTCTAACCCTAACCTCAACTCTAGATCTAACCCTAACCCTAACCCTAACTCTAACCCTAGCTCTAACCCTAGCTCTAACCCTAACCCTAGCTCTAACCCTAACTCTAGCTCTAACTCTAACCCTAACCCTAACCCTAACTCTAGCTCTAACCCTAACCCTAACCCTAGCTCTAACCCTAACCCTAACCCTAGCTCTAACCCTAGCTCTAACCCTAACCCTAACCCTAACTCTAGCTCTAACCCTAACCTCAACTCTAGATCTAACCCTAACCCTAACCCTAGCTCTAACCCTAGCTCTAACCCTAACCCTAGCTCTAACCCTAACTCTAACCCTAACCCTAACCCTAACTCTAACTCTAGCTCTAACCCTAACCCTAACCCTAACCCTAGCTCTAACCCTAACCCTAGCTCTAACTCTAGCTCTAGCTCTAACCCTAACGCTAGCTCTAACCCTAACTCTAACCCTAGCTCTAACCCTAACTCTAGCTCTAACTCTAACCCTAACCCTACCTCTAACCCTAACTCTAACCCTAGCTCTAACCCTAGCTCTAACCCTAACCCTAGCTCTAACCCTAACTCTAGCTCTAACCCTAACCCTAACCCTAACCCTAACTCTAGCTCTAACCCTAACCCTAGCTCTAACCCTAGCTCTAACCCTAACCCTAACTCTAGCTCTAACCCTAACCTCAACTCTAGATCTAACCCTAACCCTAACCCTAACTCTAGCTCTAACCCTAACTCTAACCCTAGCTCTAACCCTAACCCTAACCCTAACTCTAGCTCTAACCCTAACCCTAACCCTAGCTCTAACCCTAACCCTAACCCTAGCTCTAACCCTAGCTCTAACCCTAACCCTAACTCTAGCTCTAACCCTAACCTCAACTCTAGATCTAACCCTAACCCTAACCCTAGCTCTAACCCTAACTCTAACCCTAGCTCTAACCCTAGCTCTAACCCTAACCCTAGCTCTAACCCTAACTCTAGCTCTAACTCTAACCCTAACCCTAACTCTAGCTCTAACCCTAACCCTAACCCTAGCTCTAACCCTAACCCTAACCCTAGCTCTAACCCTAGCTCTAACCCTAACCCTAACTCTAGCTCTAACCCTAACTCTAGCTCTAACCCTAACCCTAACTCTAGCTCTAACCCTAACCCTAACCCTAGCTCTAACCCTAACCCTAACCCTAGCTCTAACCCTAGCTCTAACCCTAACCCTAACTCTAGCTCTAACCCTAACCTCAACTCTAGATCTAACCCTAACCCTAACCCTAACTCTAACCCTAACTCTAACCCTAGCTCTAACCCTAACCCTAACCCTAGCTCTAACTCTAGCTCTAACCCTAACCCTAACCCTAACTCTAGCTCTAACCCTAACCCTAGCTCTAACCCTAGCTCTAACCCTAACCCTAACTCTAGCTCTAACCCTAACCTCAACTCTAGATCTAACCCTAACCCTAACTCTAGCTCTAACCCTAACCTCAACTCTAGATCTAACCCTAACTCTAACCCTAGCTCTAGCTCTAAATCTAACCCTAGCTCTAACCCTAGCTCTAACCCTAACCCTAGCTCTAGCTCTAACCCTAGCTCTAACCCTAACCCTAACTCTAGCTCTAACCCTAACCTCAACTCTAGATCTAACCCTAACTCTAACCCTAGCTCTAGCTCTAACTCTAACCCTAGCTCTAACCCTAACCCTAGCTCTAGCTCTAACACTAGCTCTAACCCTACCTCTAACCCAACCCTAAACCTCACCTTTAGGGAGGTGTATGGTTATATGGGGAAGCACACGAGCTACTGTGTTTCAAATTTTCTATAAGAAAATATTTTAGGTCACAATGGGATTCGAACCAGGGTCGCTGGGGTGAGAGTCCAGAGCACTAACCGCCACACTACGGAACCCTCGCTTACCTTACATGCAATCTATATGGTTTTATGGAGAAACTCACAAGCAAATAGTTATAATGGTTATATGGGGCAACACACGAGCCCTAACTGCCTTAACTGTATTGCAAATTTTTCTATGCTAAAATATATTAGGTCTCATTAGGATTTGAACCCGGGTCGCTGGGGTGAGAGTCCAGAGCACTAACCACTACACTATGGAACCCTCGCTTACCTTACATAGAATCTATATGGTTTTATGGATCAGCGCACAAGCAAATAGTTATGATGGTTACATGATAAAATGCTTTAGGTCCCAATGGGATTTGAACCCTGGTCGCTGGGGTGACCACATTAACCACTACACTACGAAACCCTTGCTTACCCGCTGAAGATTACTCCCCCCCCACACACACACGAGCAGCCCCTGCGCCTCTGCCGACGGAGTGAGGAGGGCGCTTGCCGCTATTGACACCCGTAAGGCGGCGGGCCCATCCCGGGTCGAGCGCTGAAGGACTGCGCTGGGCAGCTGTCGGGTGTCTTCACGGACATCTTTAACGTTTCCCTGCAGCAGGCCATCGTGTTGGCGACAAAATCTCCGCCAGCATCACGCTGAGCACGGTCCATTGCTCTTCACCCTGCTGACGCATGACTGCACTGCGACCTACAGCGACAACCACATAGTGAAGTTTGCTGACGACACGACTCTGGTGGGTCTCATCACGAAGGGCGACGAGACTCGGTACAGGTCGGAAGTTGACCTTCTGACCACGTGGTGCAGGGACAACAACCTCCTGCTGAACGTAAACAAGACCAAGGAAATCGTTGTTGACTTCTGGAAGGGTCACACAAAACACCTGCCGCTGATCATCGACGGTGCTGTGGTGGAGAGGGTGAACTGCACCAAGTTCCTGGGGGTGCACATCAGTGAGGACCTCTCCTGGTCCGCAAACACCGCGTCACTAGCAAAGAAAGCTCAGCGCCGCCTGTACTTCCTGCGGAAGCTCAGGCGTGCATGTGCTCCTCAGGCAGTCCGGTCTACATTCTACCGTGGCACCATTGAGAGCGTCCTCACCAGTTACATCGCTGTCTGGGGTGGTAACTGCACTGAACAGAACTTGAAGGCCCTGCAGCGCATAGTGAATACGGCTGGTAAGATTATTGGTGCTTCGCTCCCCTCCCTGAAGGACATTTACACCTCCCATTTCGCCCGCAAGGCAACCTCGATTGCGAGTGATGTGAGTCACCCGGCTCACTCTTTGTTTGACCTTCTGCCCTCTGGGAAGAGGTACAGGAGCCTGCGCTCCCGCACCACCAGACTCACCAACAGCTTCTTTCTCCATATATTCCATATCTTTCTCTATATATGCTTTTATGGAGCAGCTCACACGCAAATTTTCTATGATAAAATGTATTAGGTCCCAAAGGGATTTGAACCCAGGTAGCTGGGGTAAGAGTCCAGAGGACTAACCACTACACTATGGAACCCTCGCTTACCTTGCATAGAATCTATATGGTTTTATGGATCAGCTCACAAGCAAATAGTGGTTAGATGGGGCCGCACACGAGCAACTGTGTTGCAAGTTTTTCTATGATAAAATATTTTAGGTCTCACTGGGATTTGAACCCAGGTAGCTCGATTGAGAGTCCAGAGCACTAACCACTACACTATGGAACCCTCACTTACCTTGCATAGAATCTATATGGTTTTATGGATCAGCTCACAAGCAAATAGTGGTTAGATGGGGCCGCACACGAGCAACTGTGTTGCAAGTTTTTCTATGATAAAAGATTTTAGGTCTCACTGTGATTTGAACCCAGGTAGCTTGATTGAGAGTCCAGAGCACTAACCACTACACTATGGAACCCTCACTTACCTAGCATAGAATCTATATGGTTTTATGGATCAGCTCACAAGCAAATGGTTACATGGGGCTGCACACGAGCAACTGTGTTGCAAGTTTTTCTATGATAAAAGATTTTAGGTCTCACTAGGATTTGAACCCAGGTAGCTTGATTGAGAGTCCAGAGCACTAACCACTACACTATGGAACACTCACGCACATTGCATGGAATATATATGGTTTTATGGAGCAGCTCACACGCAAATAGTTATAATGGTTACGTGGGGCAGCACACGAGCAACTGTGTTGCAAGTTTTTCTATGATAAAAGATTTTAGGTCTCACTGGGATTTGAACCCAGGTAGGTTGATTGAGAGTCCAGAGCACTAACCACTACACTACGGAACACTCGCTCACATTGCATGGAATATATATGGTTTTATGGAGCAGCTCACAAGCAAATAGCTATAATGGTTACATGGGGCAGCACACGAGCAACTGTGTTGCAAGTTTTTCTATGATAAAAGATCTTAGGTCTCACTGGGATTTGAACCCAGGTAGCTTGCTTGAAAGTCCAGAGCACTAACCACTACACTATGGAACACTCACTCACATTTCATGGAATATATATGGTTTTATGGAGCAGCTCACAAGCAAATAGTAATGGTTACATGGGACAGCACACACAAATCTATGATAAAAGATTTTAGGTCTCACTGGGATTTGAACCCAGGTAGCTTGATTGAGAGTCCAGAGCACTAACCACTACACTACATGGAATATGTATTGGTTTATGGAGCAACTCACAAGCAAATAGATCACTAGTCCCCAACCTTTTTAGCACCCGAAACCAGTTACGTGTCAGAAATACGACTATAAGTGTTATACTACGATTCAACTGTTTACCAGCTCAGTGGCCGGAGAGGAGAGTGTCCGCCCTGTGTTTGGGAGGTTGTGGGTTCAAACCCACAGCCGAGTCATACCAGTGACTATAACAATGATACCCATTTCTTCCCTGCTTGGCACTCAGTGTAAGGGGTTGAAATGGGGCTCGCTGCTGCTCACGATCATTAAGACTTTAACTTATATTATTCATCACTCTTATTTATTCATTGTTTGTGCCTTATTGTTTTTATTTTTTGTATTGTTTATTTGTTTGTATATTGTGTACTATGTCTTGTCACCATGGGATAGTGGGAACGTAATTTCGATCTCTTTGTGTGTCTTGGCATGTGAAGAAATTGACAATAAAGCAGACTTTGGCTTTGATTTATAAAATCAAGATTACCCAAAGAGAAGCATAATCTCCCCGTTGTTGCATAACGGCGCGTCCCTTCATGCAATAAAGTTAGCCGTTAGCTTGGAGAAAACGTGAGTGATAAATCGACATTCTGGCTTACATAGTTCACGCCAGGAGACGCAACACATTCACTGACTGATCCGTTGATGCACGGGAAGGAAGGCAGTTGACCCATTGACTCGTTCGCGAACGGGAAAGTCAAGATCCGTTCCCTCGCTGATCCGTTCACGCTATGAAATGGAAATGCTAATCACGACTCGTTCGTGAACGGGAAGTTACGTCATTTTCTTCTTCGTTTTGATTTACGGCGTGGTGGCACCAGCTTCAATGCGCATTACCGACACCTACTGGTTGAAGTCATATGAACTGAAAAAAGAAGGAATCACTTTAGGAAGTGATTCGTTCACTAACCCTAACCCTAACCCTTGGATTTATATTCGCCAATCAAAACATAAAAATTAGACATTTGGTTAACTGCTTTATATGATGACAATATATGTGTGTGTATATATATATATATATATATATATATATATATATATATATATATATATATATATATATATATATATATATATATATATATATATATATATATATATATATATATATATATATATATATATATATATTAGTGTCCCCCACAATAACAAATGTCAGCATAACGTTTGAAAAAAGGTTGGGAAACACTGAGTTAAATGAATTTATTTTACCCATCAATAATTTAACATTTTCATTCCTCTTTCTCATAGAAAAACAGATATGCATACGTTTTGAAGTTTTTTATTATATTTCATTTTTAGTATATTTGTCTCTTTTTCAAGGTGACTCAGCTGCGAGGAAAGGTGGGGCCCTAGCGGCCTCTATTGGCGAGTGAACTGTCACACCATTCACACTCTTGTTCTTGCCGTTATGCACTAGATAGCGCTTTAAGCACGTTAGACTCTGAACTGTATGTATACAAGTCGGCCGCAAGAGGGCAATATAGTATCATACAAAAATAATATTGCTTTTCTTCAGAAAACCATGACAGGCTGGCCACACCATTTTCCACGTTTTTTTCTTTATGGTCATTGTGAAATTCATCGCTCGTGCGAGAGTCAGAAACATACTTTGAACCATACTGAGACATTTATTGATGCATGTATGTTTTTTTTTTCATTTTTGACCGAAAGCAAATACAGCACATAGATGCCACCATGCACTAGAGGAATGTAATACAAAAGCATTGGAGGATTGAAGGTGATGTTTGCTTGATGCTTCAGGCTGAGCCAAGTTAATTTCATCAGGAGCAGCTGGGGGTTCAAATCGGTCGCACGGGCTGGGAATCAACCCCACAACTTCTGGGTTGGGAGACAACCACTTCACCACTGAGCCATGCCGACTCAATGTACCATAAACAGTTCCTCTTTTTGTTCAGGACTATAATTTTGAAAAATTTATCGTCACAATTATGCACTTTTAAGTAGTTCTGTATTTGCCTCAATCGTCAGCACATATAAAGTGGGCCTCTGGTTCTTGGGAGTTCAACTCCAAACGTAAGGCACCCATAAATGTGACATTCTATAGACATTTCAAGTGCTCTGTTGTCTTTTCATTGAAACATAATCTCTTATCCCTCCACAACCTGCTGCATTAAAGTCTATATCAAGCATGACATTACAGGATAACACACAGAAATATGAATATTTATAAATAGATAAGTAACATGAGTTTCTCTCAGAACAGCGAGTAGCCTCTTGCCATCAGTAGTATGTCCATTACTAAAGAAAAGACATTTGCCAACAGTTCAGCTGCCGCATTTACTAGGTGCAGCTTACTATACTATCTATTCTTTCCACACATATGAAATTATATATACGAACTGTATGTGGTTGACGGCTGTAAGAATGAGGGCATTGAAAATGATGAGTCAAAAGCTATGACGAGTGTGTTCGGACTATCACTGACTGTGTTCTATAGCTTTTTATACCTTTCAGTATGCATGACAGTTCACAGTTTTCTCCCTTTAGAAAACAGAAAAAAATGGTTGCTTATTGCAAATCTCACAAGCAGTGTACTGCTTCGCTTACCAGTAGCACAAGATTCACACTGACAGCAAAACAGCGGACACGGCTCCGATTCTATCTGTAGGATTCACATGGATGTAAGCAATGCATAGTACAGTTTCCAAGGGAAGCCAAGAGATGCTATGTGTGGGGGCAACAAATTATTTTGGCATAAGACAAGGACATTTGTACGTATCTTTTTTTTTTTTTAATTCCCTCTGTTGTTTATGCATTGGAATCATGCATGCAGGTTATTATGATCTGATTTTGTACTGTACATATTTATTTACCTAGCAACACCGGGCATAAGATTGATTCTCTACAGATACAAATGTAAAAATATTGTAAGACAGCCGAGAACTCACATGATGGATCCTGCACCACCGGGACTGTGTCCCTTCTATTGCCCAGAATATTTGATGCGTATACATTTGCTGAGCGTACTCTATGACAGTGATACAGGGTCTGCGGTGCGGAAGGAAATGATTTAAAAAGAAATGGAAATACGGCAGGAGATTGTGCAGCCAAACATAAATACAATCGACTAAACAAGAAAATTGTGTCCCCAAATTATTGGGGCCAAAGCAAATCACTGTCGAGCGGGTGATCCTTCCGGACTAATTAGGGCTGGGGCGCCTGTGATGGGGAACGGTGGTCCGGATGAGGTCAGAGGGTGGGTCACAGCGGGTTTGATGGTCGGGGAGGTGGTCTACTGCTTCACAGTCTGTTCTCAAGGGAGGACTAGATGGTCCTCTTAACAGGTTGCTTCACGGCATGCTGCACCAGGGGCGGGCAAGACCGCCCTTGTCCACCGCCTCGGGGGCCCATTTATAACCAATCAGGACTGTAACTAGGGAACAAGATCAATCACTGACTTTGGTCAAATAAGAACGTTCCACCTTTAGTTTTCCTTTACCTTCTGCTGTAGCTCCTCAGTGGGAGACTCCGTTTCCCTTATAACGACGGCTTTTGTCACGAGCATGTCGGGGTGCTGCTGCTTGGCCTCTTGTATTGCCATGGCGAGGGCCTGCAGGGGCACAAGCAGAACATGGCATCGGGTCGGATGACGATGGCGAGTACCGTGGCGTCACCCTCGCTCACCTGATGTTGATCAACGTCATCATCTCCTGTGATGATAATCCTTTTCTCAATTCTGGTCTCTGAGTAGCCTCCTTTGACCGTCTGCAGCATACAGGTTATTAGTTGGTTGTATTTTATTTGCATTGTGTTTTTACTTGGTCGTTGGGGATTACCTTGGTAACTTGTGTCGTGGTTGCAGTGGTGACACTTTCCGCAGTGATGCTCAGTGGTGATAGAATGGACTCATTAGCTTTAGTGCTGGCTTTTTCCTGAAGAAGGAAGTGGGCATTTTTCAGAGTCATAGTTTTTTTCTCATGTTTTTCTTATCAAATGCTTACCGGTGATCCATTTTCTTTAAGGCTAACAGAAGGTTCTTGTGTAAAGGAGAGTCTCTGTAGGAAGGACATAAATCATCTTCAGACACATGAATACAGACAGTTCTGTAATAATTGTTGGCAGGGAAAAATTCGGCACGGGAATATTTGTCGATGGGGTGGAGGTGAGAGGTTAAATGCTCTCTTAGACATGCTGACTGCAAAAGTCAGGTCTTGCTGAGGAATACGAAGCTTTGAAATCTTGCTTCCCTCTACTGGTTCAACTACGTTAATACATGACATGTTCTACTTATGACGTCATTCTTAATGCTCATAAGTACTTGAAGAGCTGAGTAGGACATTTTCAAAGTTTGATTCAACATCATTTGAATATTTTATACTGTTCAATGTTGCATTATTCATTCTGCAGCAATACTGTTCATCAGCAATTATTTACCTCAGATGAGATAGTTGTGATAGTCCCTTGAACTTCTGATCCGTTTGCGTGAGACTCTGTTTTGGAGGCCCTCTTAAGCTTCTGGGCCATCGTGACAGCACTGGGCTCTCTTCTTGCCACAGGGGGCTATAAAAAAAAAAACATCAACAAATTGATCAAATTTTTCTTTTCATTAACTTTGCTCATTTAATGCGGGCTGTAATGAAGCAGAAAGGGAACCTAAGGAATGACATGAACAAAAAAATGAATCAAAAAACATGACATAATCATACTCATAACAATGGATCACTGAAAATAACCAGGAGGAACCATGAACAGAAAACACCAACAAAGAAGGGCGGCCGAGTGGGATGAGTCCAAAAGGTGATGCTGATGAAGATGGAACACAGTCATCTGTCTACCTCATGATACACTGTCTCCTCAGGAAGTTTCTCCTCTATGGGAGATTTGTCCATTTGGCCCATTAGACGCGCTGAGTAGAACCGTGATGTTTCCTCAAAGTCCTCCCGTCCCACCTCGGGCTGTCTCTCCTTCTCTCCCCAATAGGACAGGCCTTTAGCGCTGTCCTCCATGCAGGAGTGGAGGTCCGTTATGACAGTGAAGTCGACCTCAGCCTCGAGGCTGGATGTGGAGCTGACCGTCATACTGGAGCACTTGCGCTCAATGCCTAGATGGACCTCCCTCATGCAGGCCACAGTGTCCTGCTCCTGCTCTTCCTCCAGGACTACAATGGTCTGTGGCCTCTTGTCACTGAGCTCCTTCTGGAGGGGTACAGATAGAGAGGTGCCACTCCAAGATTACAAACTGCAGACTGATGATGGCGATGGCATGTGATGGGATTGAAAGCATGCTTGGCTTCACGTTGATCAGACACCGAGCCCCAAAATGTTGTAAAAATACAAATCTGCTTATTTTCTGAAAATACTGTTTTAAAGTCAGACAACGCAAAAAAAGTACAAAAGAAAAACTAAGCTATTAGGTTAAGAATACAAACGTATTAAAAGTGAACTTCTTATTCTGAATTAACAGCCGATTGAAGGTAGACAGTCGGTGAAAAGGAATACATTCAAGCAATTTTAGCCTTACAAAAGAAAACTGATGCAGTTATCTGAAAATCATGTTAAGTGGAGATGTAGAGATGAGAAAGCATGCGAATGAGTTTGAATCCAAATGAATAACCTTGGCGTCAATAAATGGATCGTCGTAAACAAAAGGAGCAGAGACGGGCTCCTGCGGGTAGAAGCACAAGAAATAGCACATTAGGACAAGGTGAAGTGGAAAGAAGAAAAATTACATTTTCCTCAGATCGTTTTCTCGGGGATGAACAGGCTATAAAAATGACTGACTCAGATAAAAATGTCCTTGACATTTGCACATGGTTGAAACAGCAAGAAGGTGCGTGAGCTTGAGAAACATCACAATCGGACTCAAAGCGAATTCACCTCTCCAGGTAAAAACAATTGATTTCCCTTCTTGAACAAATAGGAGAGGGCAAAGTTGGAAATGACCCATGGAGACAACTCCTCCTCAGGAACGGCTTAGCTATTTGGGCTGATTCACGGCTAGTTTTGCACATTTGCGACGCCTGCGTCACTCTGGTAGCAAGGGGACAATTTCTTCCATCCATCCAAATTACGGCCAGCAGCTTAGCTGTGTCCCCCCCATGAGACGTGGAGGTGGCCGATTCACAAGCAGGGCCGGCCACTATCTGTTCCTTTGTGCACAGCGGGAGTGAATAACACACACACACGGCAGTCAACATCCTACCGCATTAATTATTTGGTGGTGAGTCAGTGACAGTCTGGGGAGGCGTAACATTGGAGGGCCGCACAGACTTTGACATCCTAGATAAACGACCTAACTAAAGATATGTACTAGGACAACATCTTCAGACTCATCAGACCCAATTGTGTCAGAACGCTATTTGTCCCAGTGGAGCACTATGCTGGTCCTGGGCCACGTGGCTGACAACAGTTGAGGAATTCATTGATGCTATTTGAGTCGCCTGCCTGTTGATTTAGGTGTTGCCTTTTTTCCGAACATCTCAAGTAGATTATAAAGAAATAATATCTTGTACTATATGTATATACCAATGGTGTCAATGGTGGCTCTCCAAATCATTTTATGTGGCCCATAAAAGGCAAATGATATGTGTGGCTAAAATACAACAGCAGCAAATTGTCTTTTCACAAGACTAAGAAGATGCATGGCTTTACTCAAACTATTAAAGAATACATACTTGAAATAATAAAAGACAAGGAAGCCATGCAAAATGTGTAAGGAGCACAGCACGAGAAGTGGAAAAAAATGAGAAAAAAAGACAAAATTCTGTAGAGCAGCAGAATGACTGAGCGATAAGAACAGCATGTTGACAAGCGCATAGCGTTTATTTTCCCAAACTTGATTTGGTAGATGCTTGCCTGCGAGCTTGATTGCAATGCAACACACTCCCGTGCCTGCTTAATCCGATATATGATAAGAGTTGGACCCGGAAGAAAAAGGTGGGGAATGATGAAAGCTGTCAGGTGTATTCACTTTCTTTTCATTACAATACCAAATGCGTGCACGCTCCTTTTGAGCGCTACAGTGGAATGAAAGCACCAAATGGTAATTGTGCGTCTGACGGCTCACTGCCTGCTGGGCTTGCACCAAAAGAGGAATCGCGATGCTATCATCTTTTTATCCAGGTTAGGTTTCAGAGAATGACACATTAATAGTTCTCTGAAGAATCATTCATATTTTAGATTATTTTAATGTAGTCCATCAGTGAAAGGTGCCAAAACACTGAAATTATCTTTAATTTACAAAAATTGCTCCTGGTAAATGTCAATTGTGTTTTACTGCTCTAGGCAAATTATTTTTTTAATGCGAGAGATAAAACATGCAAATATTATGCAACATGCAAAATAATAAGGTTGTGTTTTAGCTTGACAATGTCGTGGAACTGGAGCAAAATAAATGAAATAATTGCTAGTGATGGCCAAATGAAGCTTCAAAATGCGTCATGAAGCAGTTTTTTACTCCTCTAGATGGCACTGTTGTGTTGAAGAAAAGCAGTTAAAAAATGGCAATGTCAGAGAGTGCCATCTATAGGAGACCAAAAAAATACAACAAAGGGTTCATGAAGCATCGTAAAGCTTCATTTTCCCATCACTACTTATTGACTTAGGAACGAGGTTCCACTTTCTTTGAGTTGAAGACTGAGGGAAACCTGAATCAAAACATTCCAAAGATTTCCCATTGCCACGATTCACAGGTGAGCACTGCAGCTTTGCCAGGCGAGCTGCAGTAAATGGCGCCGTGATACTAATAGGAGGGAAATGCGGAACTAGAATTTAAAGTGGATCACCTCTACCGCTCTTCACGTGGAGTGAAGTGTCTACTGCACTGAAAGGCAGTGATAATGCAAAAAAAAAGAAATGGCGTGCATGTTTGAAGAAGCTCATGCGATGCTTTACGTCCACGGACTGAAAAGCAGATGCCAAGCAGAGTTACCGAGTGTCTCTTCTTGACTGCTTCCTGGCTCGTCTCTCTGACGACATTCCTGCTGTTGCGCAGTATTAGTCCCGATTCCCGCGCCTTCTTGCTTTTTACCGGTGGGGCTGGAGGAATCATCTTGGGAAGAGGTGTGTTCTTTGACGCAAACGTTTGACTTTCAGAGGAACTTCGACACGGGTGATAATTGTCTCCGGGATGCTCTTGTTTGGTGATTTTCTCCAAATTGGCTTCAAAAGCTGGATGGAGGCTGGAGACATCCGTCCAATTGAGATCGGAGGATCCCTCCGGCGAGCCGACCGACCAGCGGTATTCTCTTCTCAGGACACGCGTTTGCTCATCCTGTTCCGCCCTGTCGTCCTTACACGCGATGCTCTTTGATCGCTCGGGTTTGAGAGGAACGATGCGGGTGATTTCGGACTGATGGCTGCCTGACAATCGGTGCAGTGACGTCCTCTGACGTCTGTCTCCCATGAGACTTTCAATCTCCTCTCCTCCAGAATTGCTTATCTTCCTCTCGTGTGTCCTGACCTGTCGCAGTTTGACCTCTGCTAGCTCTTTATTGTCAATAAAGCCCTTTCCTCTTATTTTCATTGGGCACTCTCCTTTTCCACTTGCTAAAGAACTTTCCTGGTCTATCTTTCCGGGTCCATTTATTTCTGACGGTCCATCCTGGTTCGAGCTTCCTTTAACTGGTTCTGCATCTTGTGCGGGAGCGTCTTTGCTTTCTTTCTCCTCTGGTATGACCTCCGGTTCTTCTTTGTCACAATGGCTTCCGTTTTCAGACTTTTTGTCCTCATCGGTAC
This sequence comes from Syngnathus scovelli, assembly GCF_024217435.2. Classification (NCBI taxonomy): domain Eukaryota; kingdom Metazoa; phylum Chordata; class Actinopteri; order Syngnathiformes; family Syngnathidae; genus Syngnathus; species Syngnathus scovelli. The sequence continues at coordinate 3,169,200 of NC_090857.1, read as the reverse complement.
CCAAGTCCAAGCCCTCGTTTTCAGTTTCGGAAGAATCACTAGCTCCTTCCTCGTGGACGAGCTCTGGAGGCATTGCCAGGTTTAAGCTCTGGGGTCGCTGATTTTTTCTCTGCACGTGTTCCTTCGTCTGACGGAAGCCCGGGGCCAAACCGTCCCTTGCGTCAGCGCTTGAGGCGTCAGATTGTTTGCTTAGAGATTTGTCTCGACACGAGTCTGCATTTGCCGATAATTGAATGTGAAAACGACCTTTGTTAATGGGTCGCTGCTCAAAGCATCCAGCTGCCTCTCTGGATGATTGCGTTGAAGGAAATTCCTCAATATGGCTTTTCATTTCTTTTCTGTCCGACTCTGTTACGTCGATATGCATCATCCTGGCAACGTTTATCTCTTTTTCCTGCTTGCTTGTGTCCCAAGAGGAATCAGATGTGGGAGAGTTGTTAGTTTCTTTGACTTTCCAGTCATGGTCTTGAAGATAACTTTCTTGGTGTTCAATCAATACCCAATCCTCAGAACCCTACGTTGGTATAGATTAAACAATGTTAGACACGCAAAATAGGACTACAAATACTACAATCTCCATGACGGATGGAAGATGAGGTCAACATGTGGATGTGGGTGGATGAGCTTTCACTCCTATGATGGAGTTGATTTCACAAATGCTATGAAGGGTGTCAGATCATCACAAAGAAAATTTGAGAACCTCAGGTGAAGTGGTGATATTCTTCTGGATGAATCCCTCAACAGATTGGCTGTTAATGGGCTCTTTTCCTGCCACACGGCCCCCCGACTGGCCGGCGAGAGGAAGGTTGAAGGGAAGAAAGAACAGCCATTAGTGCTCTGACTGAGTAAAAAGATGCAAGGAACCTGGCTCATGAAAGTAAAACATTAGGAGAGCATTGAGTGCTAATTTACAAGTTTGATGTGCGACCTTTTCTTTGACATCTTCCAAAATAATTTGCAATGCAAATGGACAAACTACTCAATACAAATACCTCAAACGTGCAAATTCCACTGAACCTGTCTGACTCGGTCAAAAGGGACATTCCTTGACTCTCTAAAGAACAAAATAGATCATATTTTTTGCTCCAAATTTTTGGGGGGATGTTCCTTCCTTTGTGAGGGAGAGAAAAGTAATGACGACCATGAGGGCAAAGGAAAATATTATTTTAAGGCATGAAAGTGAAAAAGAACCTAAAGAAAAAATGTAAGGCAAAACGTTCATCGATTTGGAAAATATTCGACACAACACTGTCCAACTTGGGACTCCGCATCGACATTAATCATTTACCGATGACATCATGAACATTTAGGAGTTCAGTGTCTCGCTCAAGGTCACATACAAGTACTATCAAGATCAACTGAGCTCAGCCCAGATGGAATGTTAAATAAGATCACAAAGGCGCCAATGTTTTGTCTTTCCATTAAAGTCTTATGGACAAAAGAGTTCAACTCTTGATTAATTAACGGTGAAAAGGTTGAAAAAAGCTCAGCGCTTTAAGTCCAGAACCGAGCATATCGTGGCACAGAAGACAAATCAGCGAATGCAAGCTTGAATTATTCAAAAGACAATGAGAGAGAAAAAGTTGAAAGATCGTTTCTCATGGAACGAAATAATATAGGCTGTGTGATGGTGACTGGAATATGAATTCACTTTGAAATGCAGCAAATTTGACAGTATAATGACATCATCCACATGATGTTAAAACATGTACTCCAAGGTTTCAACTCACGGCCTTTTTCTCTGGTGTGCCGGGTGGCGATGATGACGACAGACGCTTCTCACGGCTCATTAGTTTGCTGTTGGGTTCCTTCAGGGCTCGTTTCAGCTCGTTGATGCTGGCCTGGTGCTTCAGCAACACATCGTGCGACTTATCCAGAAACTGGAAGGAGGGCAACGTGTGAAAAGAGAAAGGCAAAAGATGGAAAGAAGTCAATTGATCATCATCAAGAGACTGTTCTCAAAGGAATTATGTACAACGTCAGACAAAATCTAATGTAGAATATATTATTTGTAAGATTACAGCTTGTATCATACAAAGGCCTTTTGTACAGTGAAGCCGAAAGAAATCAGGCTATTGATTCCATCGTGTACTTAAAATATTTATTTGGTTGTGTAATTTCACGCTTGATGGATCGCCAGGCAATCCAAACTTAATGAAGCTGGCCAATTGCCGTATGTTAAATTACTTGTGAGATATTTGGAATTGCATTTGATGCATGATTATTTAATCTGCAACGGGTTTACGTTTTGATAGCAAGCTTCAAAGAAAAAGTAGCCCGCCAATAATTTCGAGCACAAACGAGAGAGTCTGCATGTCGGCGAGGGAGATGCCAAACCCAGAATTCGAAGCTAGTGACAGATTGTGGAGGTGGAAGGAGAGCAGCACAAAGACATGGTTTGCAAAATAGGCAAACGTGGAAGGCGTGAACCTGAACATCCTGTTTGTGCTTGGCTGGGTGGCCTCCAGCTCCAACTGACATGGGAGGAGGACAATGTACAAGTAGAATAGTGATCGTGGATAAAAGGCATGAGAGACAAAACAAAAAGCTCAATTAAGCCACTTGTCACGTTTTCACGTCAAATGCATCCCAATTACGGAACTACTCAAATGAGAGTGAATTTAAAACTCGGCCATTCCAAAAAAAAATCATGTTAAATGAATTCCAGACTTCAATTTGACATAAGTGCTTGTTTGCCTGTGATTGGCTGGTGACCAGCAACAACCCTAATGAGGACAAGTGGTATAGAAAATGGAGGAGTGTCCATAAAAAAAAAAGAGATTGAGACAGTTGAGGTACAAATAAAGGCCAATTTGTTGCAAAAGGCCTTTGATGGGTTACGAGCAGGCAGAGAGAGATGAAATCAGCGGGTGATATACCTCCTGTTTACCGTCAACTGCTGAACCACTCTGCTCCTTTTGGTCAGCAAGTAGAAAACAAGAAAGGACATTAGAGGAAGAGAAAACTGTAAAGTGGGTTACGAGCTGTGTAGTCATGAAAGAAGCGAAAGGAAAGCGTTCGATCCAGCGAGGCCAATTTTGACCAAACCTCAAGTGGTGCCTGTTAATGTGACAATAAAAGGAACTGCGGCTCACCACAATTTCTTTCTTCTTGCTCGGCGAGACATTTCCATCCTGGTCGTCGTCTCTTTCCGTCTGCTGGCCCTCCTCTTGCTCTAGATCATCCTCCTCTTGTTCCCAACTGGGCTCCAGTTCGGTTTCCTGCTCATCCACGGAGGGACTGCGAAGGTGACGCTGCTCGCTGATGCTGTGATGGAGGAGGCCATCGTGATTCTCGCACATTGCTGACATCGGACGGGAGAACTCTGCCGGTAACGAGAGCTGAATTAGTTCGACAAACTAACTAACCTGATGGGATGATGGTCTTACCGCCGTCTAAACTTCTGGAGAGCAAGTGCCTCTTGCTCGTGGAACGCTCAAAGTGAGGAGCGGGTCGGTCGATGAGTGCGCTGGCCTGTCTGGTCTGAGCTTGCGTTCTTCCGCTGTATCGAAACTTTGAGCCCATCACCAAGAAGCCCTTGGGAGGAGGCTCGGGAGAAACCAACCTATGAAAACAGAAATTTTTATCAGATTTTTTTTTTAGCACATGCACTTTCAAACAAAGGCAGCACCGGAGCTGGGAAGTGTTTTTTCCAGAGAGGCGTTCAAACGCCACAAGTCATTTGAATACAATTATTGAATATTATTTTAATGTCCTCTGTGATTCCGAGCAGACATTGAGCAGCAAGTAAAAGATTTTTAATATAACACCTTTTAATCTGGCTGCTTGGCTTTAATTTCCCTCATCATTCTGTACTAATGAAATGATTTGTTTGCCTCGCTGGTTGGTTTAACCCAAAAGCAAATTGTTTCTTACCGGAAGAAGGTGTGATGCTCAATGCAGACTTTCCACAGCCGTTTGGCAGCTCTGTGGTTTGGTAGCTTGAAACCGATCGTGCTTTCAAACTGCTCATACTGGAGGAAGGAACAAAAAGTACAAGGTGAGTGGCACTTGAGTACTTGAGGTTCTTATTTATTTCATATTTTGCTTGATTTGACTGATTTTCATTGTCACGGTTGCTTGGAGGTTCAACAAACCACTGACACGACTTTTAATTGGTTACAGGTTACCTCACAAAAATAAATGTATGAATAGCATTGCATGTTTAGGAATGGCGAGGGAGGGTTTCATGGCTGCAGCTGCAGCAACTCGCTTGAAGGGACTCTTTATTTGGCCCAATCACAGGCTCACTGTGTGGCTGTCACTTGACCGAGTGAGCCTGCTGCACAGGATGGAAGATAAGCTGTGGCACTTTCTTACATACTGGGAAGGTCAGCATGTAAACCGGGCAAAGGAACAAATTCAATATTACAGTATTTGAAATGAATTTTGCATTTTGCTTCATTGACTGTGAGCTTTGGATTATTCTCTCTTTCCAAATGAAAGCAAGCGATTACTTATAAGGGATTTAAAATCTCATCATCATGATCTGCATACCATCCACAATTTTCCATGATTTTCTATTTTCAAAACACTAACTTATGACGCATACCTCTCCAGGTCTTATCTTGATATAAAAGTTGCTCCTCTTATAGGAGATCTTAAGGATCTTTGGCCAAGCAAAGCGGTTGATCCTCAGCCTGTCCCGGTACACCAGCAGGCCGTTGGCGCAGACACCCAACATGATGTCGATCCCTTCGGAATCCTGCGGGGCAAATGAGTCAGCAACTAAACAGAAATTGGCCTGAAATTGTTTGTCTTAAACAATTCACGCAGCCAACCTTAGCATGGTGCAGATCCACGCCATACATGGACAATTTCTTAGCATTCTCCAAAAAGTTAATTTCAGCCTCCGCTGGAGTCATACCCCTGTGGGTAGAAAAGTCTGTAACCAACATCAAGAGGCATGTTCACAGTCTTCATTCATAGAGCTTGCACATTGAGAGCAGAGCTACTCCGTTATTTAATATTCACGCCAAAATCTTTGCCAATTGGAAGACGCTAGCAAACAATGAGGTGAGGCTTGATTCATTCAGAAAATTCAATGATAAAAATGGCAAAATGATTTGATGAGAGTGTTAGGCCTAACCCAGAAAGAAAAAAAAAAAATCAGTCAAATTTATTACAGTTAGATAGACTGAAGTGAGATTTACGCAAGAGTGTGTGGAGTTGTACTTGTAGTTTCGATGGAGCTCCATCACTCTTTCTTCCAGCTCACGAGTCTGATTGGGAGCGAAACGGAACTCGCCGACATAGTCCAAGGCGTGCTCGTCATGATCGTAGTCGCCCAGCTCAGCTTGGACCATATAGGAACCCAGGAGGGCGTGGGTGACAAACGAGCAAGGCAGCCGACCCGACAGCATGTCATCCCTCAGCTGCAGACACAGGTAGTATCTGTCAGATGAGAAAAAAGGGGCGGAGAGAAAAGGCTTTGGCAGTCAAACAAGGGAGAGCAAAGGCAAGCGCCAACGCGTATTCACCGCAGTCAATCCTCCACTCTTAGTAACATTCCGGTTCTAATCTGTCAAAAGGAATGAGGGATTTGCTTCGCTTTGATGTGTGAGGAAATGTAGCATGAAAATTGTTATAGTCCACATTTAGGACACATTAGAAATGGCTTAACACACTACCTGGTAATATCCTCGGTGAGTTGGGAGGGGTCTGGAGGGTAGAACTTGACAGCAAAGGCAAAGTGCCACGGACTGTCTGCAGAGAGAATAAGAGCTGAAAAATTGCTAAGGAAAAAAAAAAATCTGAATCATTTACAACTGAGTTTTTTTTTTTTTTTTTAGCTCTTGAATTAGATGTTGATTAAATGATACAAATACAGAATCTATTGCGACTGGTGAGTGTAAACTAGGACAGATGAGATAATGATGTTTAATTTTGCATCCATTTGTTCATAAAATTAGGAAATATGTATCATCCTGACTCGCTGGATCAGATACTCACTGCGCATCTGTTTCTTGATCTCCTTCGAGGGGTCCAACCAGTTCTGGAAGACAGGAGGTGGGATTCATGCAGGGCGGACAGGAAATATGGTAATTGCAAAGACTGGTGACATTTTTCACTTTAATTGCTCCTGGGTATCCCCAAGGAAAGTCTCCCCATATGTTTAATTCAATTCCTCCACAGCTGATTTGTTAAATGTGCAAAGAGACGATTTCATGAAAGCATCTGTTTCTTCATTGTGTTGCAAAATGAAAGATTTTTCACCCTGCTGCTCTTATCATGCTTGATAATGTGGCGATCTAAATTGTCAGCAGTGGCGCAATTTATTACGTGGTCGCTAGAAGAGCTCATTGAGGCTTATTGACCAAAAGTAACCCCGCCGCACACTCATGCAGCTAATGAAAAATCAGTGGAGGATATTCTCGATGAAATACAAGACATCCGTCAAAAGTTCGATTTGATGTTTTTCCTCTTCTTGTATATATATAATTATATTATATATGATATTATTTTAATTAAAAAAACTGAATCAGTATGTAACAAGTCACAACAAGTGAGCTGTCAAGATGTCTTTGTGTGGTGATGATAGTCACATCGAAGCAGGACTCTGTCTTGCCGTCTTTTCCGCTATCAAAAGAAAGACTCATCCTCTGCGGCCTGTTGCGCAATCACATACCTGCCTTTGAAGAGCCCAATGTCTGTCAAAGGAACTAAGCCACGGATGAGTCAACGTGAACAGACAGCAAGGCTCCCCTCAGCACATTGCAGTGACAATTATGTAATTCGATGATAAGAAGACAGCACATGCTTATTTCGCTATAATGAAATCAAAATCAACCATAGAGCTGTGTTTGAAATGCCAAGATTTGTGGGAAGTAGAAATAATAAAGACTCGGTGAACAGACGGGAAAAAATGGTTTCATCAGTCTACATTCACCCAACAAAAACACATTTGGACTACTTTGCTTCCAATGAATATTTGTTTAGCAAAATATATGTTAATATTTGGTGAAGCATTTTTGTCTCTACACCAGCTGCACACACTTTCTGAAATCGCACAGATTGGGACGATGCATTTACATTCATCATTCATCTCTAAGTGATGGCCAGTGCACACTGGCGAGAGTTAACTCGACCAATAAGTGAGAGGAATACTGATTGCCTTGTTGATTATGTATTCAAATCACCCACGATGATATTGTGGCAAGTAATGCTCTGACCTTTTGGGTGTCTGTGTCTGCAAAGGTTAGGCCAAAATAGTCCTTCTCCAGCAAGTTGAGGTGCTCACACATCATGTCTACCAGCGCCTGTCCTTTCGAGTGTTTCTGCAATGACAAGTGCACAAAGAGGTTTCAAATGTCAGCACAAACGGAACAGATCTCCTCCAATATGTTAGCGTAGCCGCCACCTCGTCCAGTGAGCATATTTGTCTGAATGGCTAATATGACATGATTAAAGAAAGCTCCATCATCTGCTTTTGTGTCTCAGTGGGTGACTTTGAGCTTTGGGCTAGACCGGTCGCCAGCCAATCATTGTAGTAGACACATCTCATACTTCCATCTATACCTAAGGACAAATTAGTATTTTAAACCAAGAAAAAATGTAGAATTTTTTGGCACATCTGATGAACCCCCAAAATCGCGCTCATGTGCCACAGCACAGTGGTTGGGCATCGCAACAATAGAGAAATCATTCAATCAATCAAGTGCATGAGGGAGTCATGGTGTTGCCAAGGAAACAGATGTCATGTAAATGTGAGGTAGTCATTCTTAACATTTCTCTGCGAGCACTTGGAATAGTGACCCATCAATCAAACATGAAAGGTTAAAGGATGCAAAGCAAATTCTGTTCTTTTTACGTACGTGCTAGTTCATGTAAAGCAGGGGTGTCAAACTCGTTTTTTTCTCGGGCCGCATTATAGTCAGAGCTTCTTTCGGAGGGCCATTATGACTGTCAACCCAAATCAATGTATGAGCACCTCATATTATATACAGTAAAAGCTACAAAACAAACTGACAAATAACTCGTTTTCAAATCAGACGAGTAAAAACTGGTCAAATATTTGAAAAATATATATTATTAAAAGTGAAGACAATTTGCAATTCTACTAATGAGACATGAATTTGATGCACAATTTGTCTTTGCAGGCCACATAAAATGATGTGGCGGGCCGTAACTGGCCCCCGGGCCTTGAGTTTGACACCTGTGACGTAAAGTATATTGTTGAACATATTCACAATGAAGCCAGGTCTATTTATCCGAAATGTTTTAGATTGGGTTGAGGTCAGGGATGTGAGCAGGGGCACTCATGTTCTTCTCCTCCAACCTCATCGAGATGGCATTGTTGGTTTAAATAAAAGGCTTTAAAAAAATGCCGTCAATATGCTTCAATCCCAATGTTGAACACAGAGTGCCGAGAGGAAAAAAACAACTGATTCATGAAGCAAATTTGAATCTTCATCTTCCCATCATTACATAAGAGTAGCTAATGTATGCACAGACCAACCCTGTGCATCGTAACTCCGCTCACGTTACACAACTCAGCCAAGCAAATTGTTTTTGTATTCTTAGCAGCTTGGCGGGTGGAGCTCGCGGGGGAGTGCGAGGCATATAGGGCCTGAATTACATTAAGACGTGTACTAAGCCGACTACTTCCTAGTAAATAGCTAGCTCTAAATTGCAAGTGCACACACTCTAACAGATCTAAGTCCCCTTCGTGCGTCTTTGTGAGGACTGGAAAATATTAAGAGCACTCAAGACCTGAATGCATCCGTAAGGCAAACCATTGTTGCTGTGCTGACAACACCTAAAGGTATTTCTGAGTGTTTTCACTGAATTGGAGAAAAAAAATGATGAATGTGTTGCATTTCTGATGCTCTTTACTCAAAAGCTAAAGTTACACTTTCATGCACATGAGAAGGCTCGTGACAATACTGGGACTCGTTCATTTAATCCATTTGACTTATCAGTGCAAATCGTCTTGCCACTGTAATCTGTATGCCGTGACCTTGCTTGTGTTCCCGACAATATCAGCGGCGCCTCAACTATCCAAAGGATGTGACTTCAATGGACCATGACATACTGCATAAATAACAAACGACGATTTACTTGGATTTATTTTGGGTGTGTTCGCAGAACGGCTTGTTGCGCATGGCTTCATATTGGCTTCCCAGCAGGTGATAAGTGTTGCACAACAGATGCATGTGTGGAAACACTTTACAATCTGCAAAGATGAGGTGTTTCTGCAAGATGTAAAACTGACTCACAGATTGGAAGCCCTCCACTTATCTTTTTTCCCCCCCTCGTCTGCCTTATGTTGTGTTATAAAACAATAAATTGCCCACAGAGATCAATAAACAGAAGATAAAATAAAATAAATTCCAGTGTTGATGCTCATTATTAAATGTGTCAAATGTGTAAAGGCATACCTCGATTTCTCCTTTGTAATCCGACATATCCAACAGAGCTACTTTAAACGATGTTGTTTTTTGCCTTTTGGAGCCTTTCTGTGGCGACTTGAGGTTCTCGTTTGGGGATATTTTCTCCGATGTGTCATCGTTCTCTTTCTGTTCATCCAGGACCTTGGAATTCTGCTCCTTTAGTGTCGTAAAAGTGAAGGGAAGATAACATTAGTCTCACAACGCTATTATATGTAATGTTACACTCAGGGTTGCTTTATTGTGGTGTAAAGTAAAATAAAATATTCAGAAAAATTGTATAATGTTGACATATACACTTAAAGAACTCTTGTTGAGTAAAAAATGGAAATACAGAAGCTCTCCAGTGCAAAAAAAATAAAGCTATTTTTGTATCCAACCCATAACAACAGGTCAAAGGTGATAAGATGAGTAGTTTTTTCCACGTGAAAGGTCATTGCACCTGTTTGGCCGTCTTGCCATCCAAGATTGGCTCCTGCATGTTTGCCTCCTGCTGTCTGGGAGGACTCCCGGCTTGTCTTGGACACTCAGCGCACACCTCCGTCTGAGAAAGAACAAATAACAAAGATTTAAAAAATGATACAAAACAATGATAACAAATTGTTGCCCAATCAGTATTGGCAGCCTTTTGCTGTTTGCAAGAATGATGTTTTTTCAAAACACAAAAAAAGACTTCTGCTGTTATTTGATTGCCTAACCCAATCATATGTGGAGTAGTAACCATGAATTCTTGTAGGCGTGAATTTTACAGCACAAGACATAAAAGTAAAGTTGTACTGCACAACAACCCACACACTGGCTTTGACACTGTGGGTGTTTTGCTGGTGAACGCCAGTGAAATAAAAAAGCTGTCGGAGGGGTTTAAGACCAGACTTTTAGTTCTCATGGGAAGGAAAACCAAGAAATCAAACACAAAAAAATTATTGATACTTATATTTGACATAAATTCTCACACGTATTCAACCCAAATCAGCAATTCGATAGAGCTAGAGACCACTCAGCCAATCGTGAAATTTTCAGGATAACACAAAATCAATAGCTACTGTAAAATTAAAGTATCAATAAAATTATGAAGCTAAAATGGCTTCAATGTGAACAAAGGGTCAATAGCACTCATTATGGAGTCATTTTCTCTGGAAGTGTGATTAATTATTGAGTGAACAGAAATTGATGTTGTAAAACGAGGCAATCGAGTTGCTCATTTCCTTGAAACAGACTGATGGCCATCATCGACCCACAAAGTGAGCGTAAGAGCATTGCAGGACAATGCAACGAGTTTACAAAAAAGAATGTATAGTCGGTTTCATTCGACAACAAGCATTTGCTGATTGGAAAACTGCAACATAGCTAATAAAGTATACAAGTTCTGTGTAAACAAATAAATCGTCATGGTCTGAGTAGTTTATTAACTGCTTAACTAATGTTAGCAAATAATGTGAAGTCTATTTTTTTTATGCTCGATGGGACTAGAAAAAAAACAGCATCACTAATTGTCTTGTAACAAATATGTATTCTCACTAGCAACTAGTTTGTTTCTTTTTCATCCTTGTTTGATCATTAAGACTCAACTGGAAACACAAATTCAAAGTTGTATTGAAGTACAACAATCCCACTAATAGGGGCCCCATTTTCAAAAAGCAACGTATCATTACAGTGTCTGCTTGCATTTGTGTCGCTGACATGGGCCAGCATCTGGCATCTACCAGTGGTGCCAGGAACGTGTTAGTTAGCCACGCCAAGAAGACAGTTGTGAAACGCCTTCAGAATAATATCAGGCTTTGCAGTTAAATTAAGGGCTGTGCATTCGAGATAGATACAGTAGAGAAGGCATCAGGGAGGGATGATGCATGTATGCATGCTTGTGGAAGAGTACTGGCTCGGCTCAGAGGATTCGTTGCCATGGTAACGGCACAGCACACACCATTGTTTTTTTTCTTCCTCACACCTGATCATTGCTCTCCTCTGCGGAGACACAGACAAACGGAGGCGACAATCAGAGGGACTAAATATGAGATGATGAGAACAATTGAATCCCAGGCACAACGATTTCTAAGAAATATGAAAAAAAGGATTGTGAGGTAATTTGGCGTAGAGAGGCTAAAGAATCATTACTGTTGTTCAACCCAGATGTAACCCTGTTATTAAGAGCAATTAGGCTCAAGACCATTCCTATCCAATTTCAAAACATTGGCAATTATTTAAATTCCATAAATTTCTGCTCAGCGTTTTTTCTTTGACAAAGATTCTCAAATGAATTCAAGTGCGGCTGAAGCGGAACCGCCGCTACTCTGATGAGCTCGAACCCCAGAGGAGAGGACATGCCGAGTCACTTTCTGCTTTGATCAGATCCTTTTTCCTTTCTCCGACGGTGCTCGCTCTTTTGCATTAATGGTGCAGATCGACAAGGTTTAAGGCAAGCATTTAAGAGAACTGTAATGTGGAACAAAAGCTCATTTCAACTGAGCCATTGATTAACATTATTGTAGCAAAGGCCTTTAATGGTAAGTCGGATCCAAATGAACACTTGCCGGTTTGGATGACGTTCTGTTCTGCCTTGTATAATAAAATCAGTCAAATGTATCAGGAAACGTAATCGAGTCATCATGGCGGTAAAAGCTGACAACCCAGCAGCATGTAGGGCATAGCGGCGGCTCACTCGCATGACAAAGGACCACCCCCTCAAAACAGGCCAATTTGACAAAATCAAAAAACAGTGTCTGTAAAGTGATTATAATTCCAAATGCAAATATGAAATATGGAAATACATTCCCCGCGGAAGATGTTTAGTCGTGGCCCACAGGCCCTTCCGAGAGATGTTATACACTCCAGTGCACTTAACTGAGCAGTAAACTCTAAACGTCTCAAGCGGTTGTAAATAGCTCTGACACTCCCTAAAATGCGGCAATGCTTCTGACAGCTCTTCTGATCCATGGGACAATACATCCAGTAAATCAATGGAAGTTTGCGATCGGGACAAGGACGTTCCATACATGCTAAAATCATCATGGGGGCAACCACAGGTGCTGTATAGCAACTCATCCCAAAATCCAGTCCAGTTTATATGTCATATACAAACTCTAACTCTGCTGTGCAAGAGCGCGCTAATGAATACAAATGTCAACAAGTTTGATGAATAGTATTACGATCGTGGACATGCTTAACTGCACTTTAAAATGGTTATGACCTTATTAGCCTTGAGTTCATTAGAACGAGTAGCGATCATTTTTTTTGCTAATTTTGCGCCAAACGTCTGCAAAAAACTATCCCTGCACCTTCTGCTATGCCCACATCGTAACAGCGCGACCTGTGACACACTCTTAATCTTGTCGGTGGTCATAGGGAAGCAGAATATGTTTGCCGATGCTCTGTCGCTTTTGCATGCCACTACGTGTTGCTATATAAGGCTCCTGCACACGCGTGCAAAATTCCACACGGCTGCGACGGAGCGAGCACACAAACAGGCTTGCGCGCCTTGCAGGTCACCGGAGGGACTGGGCCACCAGCAAAAGATGATTTGCCCGAAATATCAAGTAATAGCCTTCAGCATCACCCTGAGTCATCGCCATGGCCCAATTGGAGCTTGTTGCCGGGCGCCTGTGGGAGAGCGTGGCACACGGCCACACCAGATGGCACAGGAGGAAGACTTGTGTGCTAATCAATGTCTCTTTGTCAGGAGGTTTTGCTCTTCCGGTTCTAAAGGGCCCCATCACCTTTGCATCATCACCCTCAAATAGACAAAGGCCAACCTGGTTTTGATGGACAACACAAGGTGACTCGTGATATCAAATGCCGATGAAGAGTTTTGAAGGAGATCTGAGTCTGCCTTTTGCAATGTCAAGTAAGAAGCAGTTGAGGACACAGATAATGCAAAAGACTGCATCACGGCTAGTCCTGGATTGCAGCAGCAGGAATCACAGTGGAAGCTCTCCTGTAATTACAAAATGTGAGGCTAAGACTAATTAGGGTATCAGGATCTTAAATATATTCAGTGAACTCAGATTCACATGTATGTCACTTGATCATGGAAATTTTAAATGACATATTTTTATCCTCTTCAAGACATCAACATTTAATTTAAATGCAACCATTCTAGTGAATCAAGTCCAGAACACACAAGAAATATTCTTGGACCATAGTTGGTGTGGCGCTTTGCCGCGACAAGCTGACAGTGACACAACAATCATAATCATCATCAAGAGTGTAATCTGATTAAGTCAGTCACTAGCAAATGTGCTCCTGCTGCAAAAGAACCAAGAGCGATAACCAAAAGAATGACAATTACTGGTGTGTTTTGGGAAACCCATCAAGTGGCAAAGTGGTATTCTTAACTAGAAAGTATTCGAAACAACAAACCGATGATAGTCAGCGTGTTCATCTTTTGCTGCAGGGAGAGCTCAGTTGTGCTTCTGCTGCATTTCACGCTTGACTTAAATAGCATTTTTGGATGTTTCTCCAGTTTCGCTTCTGGCAAAAACATTAAGTGTTGCAAAGAAGGGCTACCACAAATGTATCAGTCATCGCATTAAGATGCACCCTCTCATGTTCTTGCAAGGACAATGTGAAAGAAATGACATCAATAAAGCTCGTTTTCATAAGCAGGTAACTTCCACAGTCATATAAGACTTTGCACAAAATTGCCAACGAGCTTGAGCCTAATTGGAGAAACGCTTCCACAAACAGTTAGGTAATGGGAAGGTGCTCTCGAATTCAAACACACAGAGACTCGCAGGAAAACATAGCTTGTCCACCATGGAAAGTATCACACAGACTTGGACTTGCACGACAATGTTATTACAAATTATACACACACTAATGACTACCCTGTCACTTCTGTTCTCCCACTTAAGAGCGTGCGCGTGGCTTTACATGTTTCCTTGCGTAATATGTAATTTGCAACAAGTCCATCCTGAAAAGAAGTGAATAGCAACGAGGCGGCCACCTTGCAGGCAAACACAGTTCTGCTTTTGTTCGTGAAACTGATTGCGGATTCATCCAGTGTTGAATAAAGTGAGGTCAAATGTTGTGTGCGACTTGGCTACAGGCGGCAGTAGTTCTATCAATTTAGTTGCAACCCGTTTGTGGCCTGAAGAAGAGCTCAAACTTATCCACGGTTACACACTCAATAAATGGATGTATTGCCACAGCAGAGGGTGCTTGATTTAAAAAAAAAAAATAAAAAAAAATTCCAAGTGTTGTCGTGTTCTCACTTGAGTATACCTGCCATGCTTGCAGGAGGATTTCTCATTCTCGAGAGAATTTCACATTAGCTGACATGAAGCGTCACTAAGTATAAAAATGTTTAATCCTTATCCAGCCGCGTAATGTGAAGCACTAAGATGTGCAAAGCACACAGGTAAGATACCTCAATACTCTGACCGCATACGACCTGAATTTATTTACATCTGTAGGTAGAAGCATTCGGCCTCCAAGTCAATAATGCTCTCCTACGGCTCTGTTTTTAAAAAAAAAAAAAAAAAAATCCACAAATCACTTTCGCAACGTACCTTGAGGTGAGTGCTAGGTGGAGGCTTTTTTTTAAATCAGTCTTGTGAGCTATCGGTCGTCTTCCAGATTTTGGGAAAGCTTACATCAAATGCTCGATTTAAAATTACAACCTAGGGGTATAAATGCTACGTTCAATTAAAAACATCTTAAAAATAGAGGAACCTTGGAGTTGGTGTCATTCACAATTTGGGCAGCTGCGGGGAAAAGAATGAAGAACATAGCTGCTGTCTGAGTGCTGGAAGTCACTTTCTTGCATTTGCAGCCAAGGACTTGAGAAAAGCAGGTCATTTGGCGACATGATTCCCCTTGATACTATCTCGAATTATGCGCGCCTCGGCTTAGGTAACTTCCGTGTCCTCATTATGACACCAACAATCAAATTGTGCTGTTTCAGCTCTTTTTATTCATCTGCTGCCGTGTAGAAAACGCCAATAAAAGGAAAGTTCAAATTTGGCTCAAATGACGATTTGTGTTCATCATTTAAACGGAATGAATTTATCTTTGCAGTTAATTTACTGTGATCTCAAATATCCGAGGCGAAATTTGAGTACAACCAAGGACAGCAAGTAATTTGGTCGTATCTCACAAAGGAAGAAATTCAGGAGTGGTGAAGCAGCGATGCAGAATGTGCAAAAGGGCACTGTGACCGGGATGAGGTCACACATCATTGATCAGCTTGGAACTTTTTTCGTTTGCCATTCTGACCGACAGCCTGACAGATGAGCTGGGAGAAATCTTAATGTGCACTCAGAACAAACCTCAGCTTCACATGATGTTCGGAGCTGCTGGATTATTAGCGACAGCAAGAAAATATATATTTTTTAAAAATCACTTGATTTGAGGGGTTGCTGATCTAATGCTCACTTTTAAATCTAATGTTGCCTTTCAATGCAAAGAAAACAAATATTTTGTATACCTGACATACGTTCGATTATTTTCTAACAGGATTGGTTGACATTTTCTCCCAAATATTAATGATGACAGCAAAGCCACCCAGAAAAACCGACATTGATCTCGGCTTCTGGTTGTGACATCTGCTGGCGCCTGTTTTGATGGGTAAACAGAAAAGATTGCTATTACGCTGTCACCCTTTTTAATCAATCAGTCGCGCGCATCACATCAATACAAGAATCACGGTTGATGAAGGTTGAAACAGGCCAAGGTGAAATAGTTACAACAAAGTTGGACGCCAGAAGACCAAAAAGCAGTGACGAATACTGAAAAGCAAGAGAAGAATGGAAATGTTAGTTGCTTTGACAACACCCTCTTTAAATTAATTATTTATATAAGGCAGCATTACCGCTCCTGATGGAAATGTCAGCTCTGCTTAGAGAATTAACATTTGAAAAAGTTATACTAAGTGTTTGAAATTCAGTCACGCTTCAGATACTTTGGTGCATTTAATAGTCAGTGGAGCCCGAAGCCAAAATAAATATTTCAAATTTGGTGGTCGAAATTGGATAATAGTTATTTTGTATATGGGAGAAGAATACTTCCTTGTATGTGACACAGGAAGATGATTGAGCACACAAACAGGGGCCACCGTTGCCATGGCTGTGATTATAAAAAAGCGTCGCCAACGGCAGCGGGCGGCAGGAGGTTGTAAGCATGTGCGCCAGTATGTCGTCTCTGCTAAGCACACAAGAACGGATGACACGCTAGGACACATTTTTCTCTGAGTTTACTTCCCAGTATTGAGTGTCACTTGACAATGAGCTGAGCTGAGATCATTGAATCTGCGGAGCAGCACAGTAACTCCACGAAACACAACCTTGGGCAAAAACAAATCGTAAAAGCCAACACTGTCTGCATCTCGAGACATTTCAGGAGATCTCATCATCAAACTTGACTCTTCGTATTATCTACGCTTCTTTGACATGGTATGCAACATTGAACGAGGACGTGACGAGGGTGGAAAACTGTGCCAAGGTAATCTCACACATTTTTACTAGAGAGACAACTTCCGGAAGAGGCCCCAGCTGTGCTTGCCTGAAATATAAGCCATCAAACTCACAACCAGAAGATACAATTCTGCAGACATCAACACTCAGCTGTTACTCTGAGTATGGTGAAATGCTCCAGCAGGTCAAAATAGTAAAGCAAGACTTTCATCCACATCTTAATCATAACATGAAACGTACTGAAGGTCATCAAGCACGACCAACATTGAAATTTTTCTGCCCTACTGCGTAAACTTGCAAAGCTCTTGCCTGTTTTTCTTTCAAGCACAAATGAAATTAGCTTAAAAGCACGGTTACTCGAAGAAATGTTTTGTGTGCTCAGGCATGCTCCCCGCCTTGCTCAAGCAGGACCCGACCACAGCACGCTTGAAGGAGGCGGGCTTTCGCACAGCATGACTGCTCATAAACACCTTCAACTACCATTCAGCTAGAGTTATTGTAAATAGCATTCACAGTAAATGATTAGTTGGATTTTTGACAAATCCTACCAATTTAACCAGCACAGTAAATAACGAATGAATGAATGAATGAATGAATGAATGAATGAATGAATGAATGAATGAATGAATGAATGAATGAATGAATGAATGAATGAATGAATGAATGAATGAATGAATGAAATCCATGCTCACTATTATGATGGGTGTCATGGGTTTCTTGTTCCTGACCAAAAGTGAGTAGAAAGCTTATAGAGATATTTTTTAAAGATATGCTGATAACAAAACAAGTATGTTGATAACGAAACAAATATGCTGATAATAAAACAAAATATGTTGATAACATAACAAAGAAATGTAGCTATAATATTTAGAATCGCTCAATACAAGACATGCGGCTGGAAGCTAGATGGCCGCTGTTATGATTTCATCTCGATAGCGGGATGAAACCTAATTCAGCGGTAAAATATGATGTTGATAAATGAAACAGGCAACAGCTAGAGCAGTTTAGTAGCAGCCTATCGGGCATGGGAAAAAAAAGATGTTTGTTTAGATCAACAGCATGACACGTCTTAAGCAACCAATTATTTTTCGCACCAACACCCAAGAGGAACTCCCATGCTTTTTGCTATTATTAACAGGTCTGAATCTTAAAAGCTATTCATCTTTTGTTTGAGCTCTTTCCTCTTGGCTACAAACGCACTTTTCAAACGGAATACTGCCATGACTGAATAGCTTCATGAAACAACAATATTAACATCATGGAACCTGGATCTGAAGAGTTTCATTCACTGAAATTAAATAGGAAAAAAAAAACGGAATAGCTCGAAGATAGGATGCAATCATCAATGATGCATCTTGCTTGGCATGGGCAGACATTGAGTGAAAAATAGGTCATTAAGAATCTTTGCATATCCTAACGTGTGTTTTGGGACTGAAACTGCAGTGCCCAAAAAGAATACAGACAAGCAAGGATAAAATTTATACTTCACATAAAGGACCAAGCTACAGACCATCCATTTTCTATGCAATGTAAAATGTTCTGGTGCATTGAATAATAGAACCTGAATAAGAACAGTAACCAACCCAGAAGCACACTCATGCACAAAGGGTGGCTGTGGAATTGAACCCATTGAGACGCGCCCCAGGCAAGCTCAGCTTTTTGCTAAAGGCCAGCTACTGTAAGTAGCACATCTCCCATAACCAGTTCGACTTTTCCGACCTCGCAAAACATGCCAACCCAAGCAAAATTTGCACATCTAAGTCACATTTCACATCCAGTAAAGGTTGAGTAAAAAAACCAAGTGTCAGTATCAAGGAGATGATATGCATTTTTAAGTGGTGTATTATTTTCCAGATAAAAGCTAAAGTCAAAATAGAAGCCACAAGCACATGAATAAACAAGAGCATGAAACCACGAGTGTACCAAACGTGTGGCATAATGTCTGCGAGAGTCATCCAACCTGTCTGACAAGTTGCAAAGCCAAACGGGACTGGGAGTCACCTGCCGAGTTTCTCATCATCTACAGCAAACAGACCAGACACTGTGAGACGTACAAATTATTTACTTTGGGTCAATATTAAGTATTGAGCAAAATCAGAGAACCTTTTTCCACCTGCTGCTATGACTTTATACTCCTGTTCTGTCTTACTGTGTGGGGGAAGAAAATACTGTCAGTGAGGCTTTTGGAGCATCTTTTCTGCACCACGTCAAAGACGCAAACGACTTGATCGACTCAGCCTCGAGAGTCTGGAAAGGGGGGCGGGGGGGGCCTTCAAAAACTCGAAAAGACAGTTGGGGAAAACGACTGTTGCCTTACAACAAAAAGAACGAAAGAATCAGACAGCAGATCCTGCTGACTCACCATAATCGTCAGAATAGCTGAGCACTGCTCTTGCTTGGGGTAAAGTTTCCTAGCACCCCCCGCTTCTAAATAAACTCATGCTGTATGGAGATATCAGTGAGAAAAAAATCAAGAAAGGGAATCATGGTTTCTCTCCGAAAACCGAGTGAACAGACAATCAGAATAAAGGTGGTGAATAAATACCTCTGCTCCAACCGAAGCCCTGATCAGGATGGAGAACACCGTGGGAGGAGGTGGGAGGTGTGGGAGGGGGGCTTACACTCATTTTCACTCTCAGCACTATTAAATTCACTGTCAATTACATGGCAATATACACGAGCCAGGCACTTCATTAGGTAATCCTTCACAATCTAATTACATCCAATATTAAAAAAAAAAAAAAAAAAAGACGGAATTTGAAAAGGGAATGGATGACTAACGTACACATATTTCCCATCGGGTTTTACTCAAACCAGTGGTTATAACAAATCTGGGCTATCTTTGGATGTTGTGAAAGCGTTTTGTGAATACAGATGTATTGTGTTGTGATGTAACCAACCTTGAGAAATATTTCGCGCATCTTGAATTATTCTCTAAGTGCCGTGTGAGGGTTATTTGACTACTTCAGGAGCAAATGTTCTGATGAGTCAGTGCAGGTAAAAAGATAAAATATCTATCTTATCATTTGAATGTCAAATGAAGTGTTGTCACACGCTATTCAAACACATGTTCAATCTACAGTAGTCGTTCATAGCGCATCGTGAATCGTCAGTCGGGTTCATATCGACGCTTCACACTGCGTTCATTCATGGAGCAAATTTGAAATGCTGGAGAGTGGACAGAAAAGATGCTGGTGCCCGATTTCTTGGCTGTTGGATGCACACCGACCAAGCAAAGCTGATGCAGCAGATGAGAAACGTGAGCGTGCCTGTGTTGGTGTCTGACAATAATGCAAATGGACAATACTGCACAAAGGCAATCAGACAATAAACTATAACGTTTATGGGAGGTATATCAACGGAAGTTTTTCTTCTACACGACCATGCCAAAATAAATCTACATAGTGAAACGCGACTCAAACCCTGAACCCAAGAGCTGCGAGGCGGACATGTTAATCACTAGGTCACCCACGGGGAGGTAGTTCGGGGCGCACCAACAAAAAGCACTCCAGCAATTGCACGTCATACAAGCCTGAGCATGTAGGCGGGCAAACAGCACATGCAATTTGTCCACACTACACTGCTTGCATGTCCCAGCAGTGCGTGAGGGTGTGTGTGTGTCATTAAAAGTGGGTGTGTTTGACAGGCTTAGACACACACTGAAGCAGCTGATTGGAGAAGCTGCATGCAACAACGAAGCCGAGAGCGAACAGTGCGCTCACAGAGAGCAGAGTGGACCTTGCAAAATTCCGATCGCCCTCATGATGATGTCAACACAATTCGGGGCTCACAAAGGCGTTCCAATTGGAGCCTTCTTGCCACTACGTCGCAGCACCATTCCCACGATGTCATTCATCCTCCAGTAGAGGTCGGTAAACAAGCAACGCCAAAGTCCACACACGTTATTAGGTAATTACCAAAAGCACTCGAGCCCTTTTTTTTCTCCACGGCATCATAAAAGCCGAAGCGCAACATCACAATTGTTGATTGAATATAAACTAACAACTCGTTTGAGGAAGATATTTCACGCAAGCAAGACGGAATTTATGACGACATGCACGCATTGAAGAAGCAAAATAATCCTAATTCAACATACCTTGTTTAAAACGACATCCAGAAGGAGGGCAGAGTGGGTGAAGTGAGTCCTTGGCGTTTATTCCTCCGGGATAACAAAAAGAAAGGAAGGGAGCGTGTATGCGTGCCTGCGTGTTTTGCCGGTGAAAAGCCTAATGAGAGAGAGAGAGAGAGAGAGAGAGAGAGAGAGAGAGAGAGAGAGAGAGAGAGAGAGAGAGAGAGAGAGAACGCGGAGGAGGAGAGGAAAAGAGGGAGGGACACTGTCAGATGCAGGCAGGAGGCAAAACGACGCATGCATTCAGTTTGTGAGTTGAGCGGAATGCATAACACACACACACACACACACACACACACGCACACACTAACAGCAAGAACTCACATTTAGATCCCGGTGCAAACAATGCAGTATCATCCCGGTGCATGAATGTGCCAACAGTTGCGCACCGATGAATGGCAAGGGATGATGTTGCATTGTATTTAAATTTGTCTCGCCTCTTGGTTTGAAATGAAATATTTTTAAAAGGCCAACATTACATCAGAAGGACCGCTGTCATTTCGCGCTATGTCGTCAGAACATTCCCCTTGATTGCGTCACCAAGTCAAACAGTACAACCTTCAGTGCTTTGCCCTTCTCAACATAAGTCATTGGGGGCACAAAAAGCCACTGCTAGCACAGTCCTCTTTTGCTGGATGGTTTGGGGCAATAAAGAGGCCACTCGGTGATGACAAGTACACATTTTGTGCAGATAAGACAGTTGCCAGGTGCTGGTTTTGGGTGCAGAAAATCTGTGAGCCGATCGACCAAGTAGTGACGTTGGCTATGGCCAGGTGGCGCTGTCGGCCGTGGCATATGTTTGAGAGTTTGACAGCAATAAATGAATGAATACATAAATAATTTAACCTCTGTTGTCTTCAAGGTGCGCATCTCGTCCTTCAACAACGTACTGATTTGCTGTGATTTTTTTTCCCCAGTAAGATAGATGAAGATTTGGCTTATGCCGTCCTTGCAAATTTGGCATAGGTTGCCAAAATCTAATAAGCACAACTTCACCACAGGCCTTCTCCTGTTCCAGAAAGTTCTCATTCATTCTGAAAGTTGAATCCCAACTTGTCATGATGTCATGAATAAATGAAGGAATGTTCAGAATTGACTGATTCTTGTTTGTGTGTCCAGCTACGGATTCCCAGTGCTTTTGGAAAGACGTCAGCAGCATCCTGTCCCTTTCCCGTCTGGTGCTTTTTGTCCTTCCCCAGCTATCTGGTGACCCAGACTGGGCTATTTCCTTTTTTCCATTTGTTCTACCATCACATGAACTTTCCTCTGGTGGTGGAATGCACTGTGGCTAAAACATGAACTGTGCTAGCTACCATTTTTAATTATAAAAACGAAAAAAATTAAAGTTCCGCATGTTAGCTCTGACGAGGGCAACCCAGCTCCCACACAGCTGCACAGGAAACCTACCATGACATCCTGAACCAAGGGACCTTTTTTCTTGGCACTCATCTGTCTAAGACATCAACAACTGTTTCTACGGACCTTTGCAAAATCAGAGACACCACCATCAATGTCAAAAAGTTGGTGAATATTTCTACTGTGGTGTAAAGTGATGCCATCAGGCACTGAGATGATTGACACCTCACTGCTTTCAGTGGCAAGTCATTAAGGACAAATTCTTCAATCAAATCAACACATCTAATTAATTTTCAGTGGAATTAATTCAATTTCAGTGGAAGGATAAAACATTCATGTCCTCAAAGTTCAAAGATTTAACGATCCGATTGACCATTATTATTCTAGCCCCAAGAAATTACAATAGTTGTGTCTGTGTCGACCTCTAGCGGCAGATACAGTTGAAGCACCCATTTTAAATGGCTGTTTTGAACAGACGCGTTTGTGGTCGGTTGATGTAAATGAAGCATTGTGTTGCAGGTCGCCTATGCCGAACATCATCATCTCTAATAGGCAAATGCAGATGTTGCAGGTTTGCAGCTTCAGGTTTGAGATCAACTTGGGGCCTGCCATGAATTTGTACGCTTTGCCTCTAGAGGTCATTGTCACACTACGTGTATATTTGCCACCAAAAAATCTCAAGTACCCTACACTGACTGAACAGTGAATTAAATACAACTACTTCAGATATTGTATGGATGGAGCCTTCATTAGTGACTGACTAAATCATATCAGTCATACCAACATGGACATTGTTTTTTACATTATTGCGACATGAGTGCCTTGTGCAACGACTGGAAAATACTTCATTGAGATTCACTGGAGTCATGTCTGAAAATGTCACAACTCTGTAAAAAAACAACGTGTGTCATTGTTTGCTTCACATGGGTTATTCCGCCTTGTTAAGTCCAGTTCCTGATTTAATGAGAGAATTAAAGGCATGTGCTAAGGTCCTCCCACTGTCAGTCTTGTTGGAAGGTCGACAGAGCAGGAGGAACCGAGCATCTGAGTTACCAGCTACTTCATGTAAGTGTGAGCTCTGACGGCTTCATATTTGTACCCTGGTATTGGAGTATGAATACATACCGCTTGAATTATTTCATGATGCAATAGCATGCACAAATTATGATATTTTGTATCATATTGTAACTTGTAATCGCTTGAACTCGCTTCCTCCAAAATATTGTCGCTGTTTAGGTTTTTGCTCCCTTTTGTCTGTTTCAAAATGGATAGATGTAGCCTTTAATCTGAATTTACTAAGTAATTTAGTGCCAGGCCGCTGACTAAGTTAATTGGCGTCATGTGGTTTCAGTCAGACATGATGACTGTGACTTTTGTTTCTCAAGGATTTTTCGTTCAAGTGGTCCTTCTACAGACACAAACAACAATGTTTTTTGTAGAGACTGAATTTTGGTTTTGAATCTTATTTAAAAAAGTATATTTATACTGAAGTGGCTGCTGATTGATGCAAACGTTTGATTTAATGTCGCCGATCGTAATATAATTAGAGCCTACAAAAGGGAAGGGCTGGTTCATTGTTTGCTCACTGATAGTTTACCTCACTCTACCTTTTTCGCAAGAACCACGCTGCCCTTTTGAGTAATTTTCAAGTGGAGAAATCAATCATCACCCTGCAAGAGACTATGTATTGTGAGAAAGTGAACAGGTTTTGGGGGGGTCACCTCTTTGTGTAAACAGATAATAGTGGAGCTAAGCACGAAAGTTTGCACAACCTTGAAAAGTTTCAACACCCGAAGGGAATGTGGAAAGTTTCATCGAGTTGCGGAAAGGTGGAAAGTTTTGACAGAGTTAATAATTCTAGTCAACAAATCATACGATCCAAATAAATTGTCCACCCTAACACCATCTGTTGTTTTCCTCCAACAGGTCAAATAACATGCTGCTGGGGTGGGGGCTATTGTTGGTCACCTTCAGTCATCTGACCTCAAGCGCCAGTCCTGGTGTAAAAGTCAGACTGACAAATAATGGCATCGAATACGGTAAGGATTGAAGATGAAACAAAAAGGCTGATAAAGCAGCAAGTTTTCTTATCTGCCATTCTTCTTCTACAGGCAGACAACTGGGGATGGCTTCCATCCAGAAGAAACTCCAAAGCATAACAATTCCAGATATTTCCGGGAAAGAGAGAGTGTCCGTCGTCGGCAAGGTCCAATACAGTCTGACCAAGTAAGACAATCAACTGATCTGATCCAGATCGTCTGTATTAGTTTGGACCAAGGGTCACATGTAATTCCCCCTAGTATGCGAACGGTGGCTGTGGGACTACCTTCCTCTTCTGTGGATCTGGTGCCCGGTACCGGCATCAAACTCTCCATCGGTAACGCCTTCATCAGTATTAAGGGAAACTGGAGGGTCAAATTCCGCAGAATACTGTGAGTAAGCCAAGATGTGTGGCGTACACAAAACACTTGTTTGGCCTATTGCAGCATCTTGTTTGTCTTCACAGGAGGGACAGTGGTTCCTTTGATTTGAGTGTGAGTGGACTGTCCATCAGCACGGTTTTGGCAGTCCAAAGTGATGCAATGGGGCGACCTCAAGTCAGTAACGTCCAGTGTACAGCTACTGTTGGCAGCGTGAATGTCAAATTCCACGGTGGAGCCAGGTAAAAAGAAAAAAAAACCTCGGCAGCAGAGCAAGAAGTCATACATGAGGCTTGTCTCATTCATAATGGCCTCTTTGTTATTTCAGCTGGCTGTACAATCTTTTCCGAAAGTTCATTAATAAGGCATTGCGCGATACGCTACAAAAAAAGGTGAGCACTACACTTTTTTTTCTAATATATTACCAATAGGAAGTTTATTTAAGTGCAGCGAATGCCGTTATATAAACGATGAATTATTTCTAGTAGTATAATAAATTCAAATGTTCTGAGATTAGGGAACAAAAACACTAAACCAACTTCTGCTTCCTCAGACTAACCTTTCTTCCTTTTAATTTATTTTCATTGAAAGCCTTGGTTGCCCTACCTTATTGTGTTACTTCTGTTAATTGCACACAATTGAATGCGACTCATACTCTGACCTTTTCAGATCTGCCCCCTGGTGGTTGACGCTGTGTCTGATTTGAACCCTCAGTTGAGAACGCTCAATGGTAAACGTCGCCATTCATATGTGTGAACTGAATTACAATGAAAAAGACACTTGTACAGGTTTCAAGTCATTTTTCTCTGTCCTGCAGTCTTAGCCAAAGTGGACAAGGCTGCAGAAATTGACTATTCAATGGTCGGCGCACCTACAATCACAAACTCATTAAATTTGGGCTTGAAGGTAAAACCGCATGACCGAAATTGTTTTTACAGACGAGTTTACATATTCATCCTCCCTTTCTGGCGTTTAGGGGGAGTTCTACAATATCGAGAAGCATCAGGAAGCTCCGTTCCCCACCACCGTCTTCTCTCTGCCACCCGGGAACAACAAAATGTTGTACTTGGGCTTGTCTGCCTTCACCGCCAACTCTGCGGCTTTTGTCTACAACACAGCCGGAACCCTGAGCTTGTACATTACTGATGATATGGTGAGCCCGGCCGACCGCAAGGTTTTCATTTCAAATGTGTCCACTTTCCTGCCTTCCCGTTGATCTGTAACTATTGTCTCTCCATTGCCGCAGATCCCGAGCATCTCCCCAATCAGGCTCAACACAAGAACATTTGGCTTTTTCATCCCCCAGGTGACGGCACGAACAGTCAATCTTACAAAATGATGAACTTGGAAGGGGGTAGTGATTTATCAATAAATATTGCTTTGAACTTTCAGATTGCCAAAGCTTTCCCGGGTTTGCTGATGAAATTGCTCGTAAAGACGGTGAAAAATCCCGTCGTCACGTTGGAGCCCAATAACGCGACTATTCAAGCCACCGGCACGGTGACGGCCTACGCAATCCAACCCAACGAAACTCTCTCGCCGCTATTCGTCCTTAATTTGGTGCGTACTTTTGGTTACGATAGCCTATTACATTCATCTTTGGTTATTCATTCAGCCAATTTTCATGTTGGACCTTGATGAATATTACAGTTCTCTTTTTAAATTAAAAGTGAATTAATTGAAACATAAAGTAGCTCATAGAGTCATCGTAAATTACTAGTCAACAGTTTCCACAACTAAATTTGATGCTTTCTAATCCAAAACTTTCTTCACTTGAAATAATTGTTCCCTTGCAGGACACCAGTGTCAGCGCCCGAGTGTCTGTTAGTGGCATGAGGATAAATGGAAATGTCACCCTGAACAAGTGAGTTCCAAAAAAATAAAAAACTTTGTTCGAAGAGAAAATGGTAGGGCCAATAGTTCCTCATGAGGACAAACATCACAGTGTCATTTTGCCTCATTTGCACAGAATTGATCTGACCTTGGGGACAAGTTATGTCGGAGACTTTCGGGTAAGAGCGGATGGAATTCAGATGCAAATGACATTTTTTTTTTAGACTCTGTAGCAGTGAGAGGAACTAAACTGAACTTATGATACAGGTCAGCTCTCTTGACAACATCCTGAGCACGGTCCTCAAATTGGTTGTCATACCCCAAGTCAACAGTAAGTGGTTACCACACAAGATTTGTTCCCATCTTTTTTCAACATATGCACTGTAGAAATAATTTTTTTTATGTACTATATGTGTATTATCTTGTCAACTAATCTAAAAACGTATGCCATGCTCCACAGTTCAACTTAGAAAAGGATACCCGCTCCCCACCTTTGGAAAGATGAAACTTGTCAATACTGAGCTTCAGGTCCTACAGGTCAGAAAGATTGACATTTTCGAAAAATCGATCACTAAATCATCATCCTTGGTATTTTTAACGTTTGTCTATTTTCCCTGTAGGACTTCCTGTTAATTGGGACAGATGTTCAGTTTACGGCGTGATGAGAGCGGGCACCCAAATATTTTTTCCCCCTACGTCTATGGAGGAACAATAACAGCAAACGTTAAATCTAAATGACTCCGAGCTACAACTCATCTCCAGCCTGCAAATCAAATCAATATTATTATTCAACATTTGTTCCAATTTCTCTTTGTCAAAGTTAATTACTGCACGTTTTCTTTGCTTTGCAAATGAAATGTAAATGAGGGATGTGTTGGGTTTTTTTTCCCTTCAGCATTGTGTCATCAAAACAGCGTGCGGGACAGTCTGTGCCTCTCACATGGGAATCGTCTTTGTTGTATTTTAATAACATGCTAAATAAATCACAAATAAAATGTGACAAGAAGCTCAGAGCCATTCAATCGCCATCTGCACAATTTTAGAAACGTAATTATTTATACTCAAATCTAGACACTTCAACACATTTACCATAGTTTGGTAAATTTGTTCATTTTAGTAACATTGCAGGCTCAACATTGACACAGTGATCCAAAGTGACAAAGATGGTTGAAATACCTTTGCAAAAAAGACGATACTTTGACATAATGTCAGTCAAGGGCACATGATCGACATGGATGGCGAGGCAAATGTTCATCGTATTAATTGCTGCGCTGAAGTGCTGACTGGGTCGAGGGACGTCTGTGACACAAGGCCTGACCTCGCAAACTCTGCGAGCTGGCTGACGTGATCTGCAGAAGCAAAAAGAGAGACGTCACTGATGATTTCAAATCATTTCAACCCGAGCTCCCTTGGTGTCTCAAACAACCGAGCAATGTTGTGTATACTCCAAACATAACTTTTTGGAATTACAGCCAAAACAGTTTCATTGCACCAGTGAAGAAATCTAAAGTAAAGGTCCCCAAAAGAGGAGAGAAGTGATCATAAGGGCACCAGCGCAAATCCCACCTCCACTAAAACGTAGTCTCCAGCGTTGACTGCAGCCGTGTTGGACTCTGCAGGACCAACAGCAACATCCTCTCGGGGGAAGTTCACTCTCATATTGCCATCCGTTCGCCCACAGAGCTCCTTGGCAGATCTCTTACTCTCCTGCAGAAAAAAAAGAAAATAAAAGGTGCCATGAGCATTGTTGCTCGCCAAGGTTATGCTAACCCAGTACAACATGTGCACCTTGCGCTGAGAGTGAGCTTTGTTTGTACACATCACAAATCAATTTATACATTTCCACAAACATCTGCGGGCTTTGCAAATGAAAAAAAGATGGGCTTGCTTTCAATGTGATTCTAATGTGGTACGAATATGAAAAACTTGCAATGATTGCAGTCTGCACAAAGCAATTACTGAGAAGCAGTCGGGACGATAACAACAGTGGAGACAAAATAATGCCAAGATATTAAAAGCTCACACTTTTCCTTGGCAAACTCGATGGTTGCCATTGCTACATTGAACAAGTTAAAAAACACTGAGTGTTTGGCAGCCACACTACGTCTTATGCAAGGACCCTGAGTGCAGTACTGACCCCCTCCACCAGGACTAGTTGTGTGCTGCCAATAAGAGTGGCGTTGAGCCTGGCAGCTTCCTGTCTAAACACGCTGATGCACTCCTGCAGTCTGCGTTGTTTCACGTCCGCTGGCACGTCATCTTCAAGGTTGTGGAATGCATGTGTTTTCTAGATTGGTCAACAAAAAGGCAGAAGTCTAAGAAATGATGATATAGGACGTGAGTCACGGCATTTTTGCGACTTACTCACTTTTCTCATACTATAGGCAAAAAGGAACCCGATGTTGTAGCCTACTTCTCTGATGAGGGACAAGGTCTGCTGGTGATCCTCTTCTGTCTCGCCACAAAAGCCCGAGATGAAGTCACTGCTGAGACTTACGTCTTACACAAACACACAGGCACAATAATAAGATGAAGTGGGGGGAAGAAAAAAAAGATAGAACATACAAAAAAATATGTAATCAAAGTCTCCAGTGTGGTTTTATAGACCCTCAATGGCTGCACTTGCACAATCTAAAGATAGTGAATACAAGAGAGCCAATCAAATGTTATTTGTTTATTATGCTCGGTTCCGATGAATGCTATTACACAGTCACTAATGGATCGGAAATAGTTCTTAGTGGATTTTACGACCATATCTACAATATGTTCCTCATACTGGGCCAATTTGGGCACCAGGGCAAAAAAATAACCAAGAATAAGAGGATGCGCCGGTTCCGTATTTGCTTGAGTACAATTTTGTGAAGAGAGTCAGCCACCCTGAGTAGCACTCAGGAAATATTGTGCCACATAAATACTGTCCTAAGTGCAGCCTACCTTGAATGATAGTCCTGATGTTCTGTACCAATTCAAGGTATGACTCTCTTGTGTACCTGGAATTTGGGTTTGAAAGATCAGTTGCAAGAACGAGTGATAGAGAAACCGCAGAGATCGTTGCTCACTTACCCACGGCGCATGGCTTTCAAGACTTGACTGCTTCCGCTCTGAGCCGGAAGATGGATTTGTTTGCAAATGTTTTTTCTCTCCGCGATCAGATGCAGGACCTACAGACGCGCGCATGCAGTTTATTTAATGTTTATTTATCTATCAACAAATGTTCCTGTACCTCGTCAGGAAAGTCTTTCGGATGGGGTGATGTGAATCTGATCCTCATGTTGGGATCCACCTGTGACACTCTATCCAGCAAGTCGGAGAAACGCATACCTCCCAGTTTTGGGCGGTACACAGTCTTAAATCCGCGGCTCAGCTTGGTCGGAATCGCACCCCAGAACTGTTCTTCAGAAGCGTCTCTGTAGCTGTTCACATTCTGACCGAGCAATGTCACTTCCTTCACTCCCTGGAAAAAAAAAAAGTTGACATTGATCAAGTGAATCCATATTTGCTAGTCAGTTTGATTTGAACATTTTCTAACTGGCCTGGTCGGAGAGGATGCGGACTTCCTCAAGAATGGAGCTGGCAGGTCGACTCCTTTCGCGGCCCCGGGTGAAGGGAACGATGCAATAGCTGCACATGTTGTCACAACCCCGCATGATGGACCTGCGCCACATCATTTGAGCTTATCATGTAAAGAAACCAAAAGAGCACTGGTCCTCTTGATGAACCTACACAAAGGCACTGTGTCCCTGAGGAGTGTGGTGGACAGGCATGATGTCAGCATAGGTCTCCTCTAATGAAAGCAGCACATTGCTCGCCTGTTGACCTCCCTCGGCCACCGTCAACAGGCGGGGAAGATCCCGGTAGGCGTCAGGCCCAGCAAGGACATCAACAAGCTTCTCTCGTTCCAAAAGCTTCGTCTTCAGTCTCTCTGCCATGCAACCTTGTTGGACACGCACGCAAACTTCATTGAAAAAGGCTCTGATTGTTAATTCATATCACATTTCCTCTTATTTAATAGGATATATTGGATTAGCCAGTATTTTGCATACCATTACCTTTCCAAATAATAAAAATTAATAATGTAGGTGTAGATTAATATAATAAATAACCACATTACCTAAGATGCCGATTTTCATTGGTGTTCGACTCTTTTGGCGCCTATTCTTCATGGCGGTCAATTCTTGTAATCTGTTCCAGATTGTTTGTTCGGCTTTTTCTCTGTTACACAAAATTGAAGTTGAATTATTTGACCACAAAGATAGCATTCATTTACTAACATGTCTAGAAATTGTGACATTTTTTATGGTATGTACCTGATAGAGCAAGTTACAAGAAGTACCACATCTGCCTGCAGATAAAGACAGAACAGACTGAAACAAATTATTAAGTGGTGTTAAAAATCAAGAATGAATCATACCTCGCGTAGTTGTGCCGTGCGTTGATATCCATTCCGCTGTAGTATGGACCAAGCAATATCTGTGTCATTTACATTCATTTGACATCCGTAGGTTTCAAAATAGACTGCAATAAAACAAAACAACACATTGATTTACATCTCTCCCTAAATCGTCCAAAGTAAAGTGGAGATTTCATTTTACCCTTTCGTGAATTCCCCAGCTCCAAGTCAGCAGAATGATATTTGTGTTCGTATTCCACATCATTGTCTAAAGTCGTTTTTTTATTACCAGTAAGTCCTCGGATGAAATCGTGCAAATTTGGACCTGAGGATATTTCAGTCTTAAAATGATCCGATCTTCTTTGCTTTTCACGTACACTAATTACACTGCTGTTTGATTTACAGCACAATCTGACTTGCAAACACCTGACAGGTATCCGACATTTGGGAGAGAACAGTTGAGTTAAATTCCAAAGTTGTTTCATGTTTAGTTGGTTACCTTACTAGCTATGCTCATTTCACCAAATGCAAGCCCGATCGGTCAATGGTGGGCTGTTAACAACAATGCAGAAATAAACATTGCAGATAGTCTCTTGCAGCCTGGAATGTCATGTCGGGTAAATGTTTCCCCCTGCAGTCCGTCTTCAATTGCGGTCCGTCGAGTGAAGTAACAATGCGGCTTGATTTCCGTCGCGAGAAGTGGAGCCACCGGCGGCCATCTTGCGTTGCCAACTGCTAAGATTGCCTAACTTGAATGCATTGATTTCTCAGCGCCTTCACGATGTGCACATTTAATAAAATTGCATTTTTATTAATTGTGATCAATCAAATAGTAGCGCTACTGTTTTTCTTCCTAATTTTGCACTGGAGAAAATACAAAAAAAGGTGTTCTTTTTTTTTTTTTTTACAATTTCAGGGGTACGTTTTCAAAATGCTATTTAAAAATAAAAATAAATCGTTTTCACTGTATTTCAGCAAGAATTTGTAGTTGACACACATAAACTGATGTAGTGGCCTAGATCTGGCCCGGCCTTGAGTTTAATACCTGTCACAGACATGGTGGCATAATTTTTAATACATCTGCTATACTACACATATACCAACTATTTTTTTTTCACTGCAATTTCATTTTAACTAAGGTAACTAACAACAAATTAAATGTGTACTGTATGACTAAACACTGGTCTGGTGTCAACGTTGCCTTTCACCATAACCAATGTCAAATATTTGCATCAATCGTAACAGGTCAACTCTAGTTTATATAGCTTTCGATTTTTTTAAACTGTGACAATGAGAGCCTGAGAGAGCAAGCGTGTAAAGTCAAGAAGGGGGAGTGAGCATCTCTGATCATGTGGGAGTGACTGGGAGGTTGACTATAAACTGACCATGGATGCAGGAGAACCCATTCCCTTCGGTGTTGCAGTATTTTGTGGCAGTGAGAGATAATGAGGGTGCGTAGCAAAGTATAAAGAGGAACAGCAAGAACTCTACGGAACTACACACTAAATCAAGGTAGGTGAGTGAAAGCCCTTTCAATTACAATACAATTTCTGCTTTGATCATCTTGAACATGCAAAGTTTATTTTTCCTTTGCCCTGTACATTTCACATTGCAGAGAAGTTGCTCTTGGAGGAGAAGTGGGGATCCAGCATTTTTTCTAATTTCATTTCTGCTGCTGCCATTCCCTTTAGTGGTCTATTCTTCTACAGGACAACCATTATGATGGAGAAAACTGCATTGCTGCTCTTTTATTGCCTCTTCATGTCAGTATCGGGATCCCCACTATACCCGTCCATCAGGTAAGCGTTACCAAGCTCATCTCCCTAATATTGGACAGTGTCATTGTTAAAGTAATTTGAAATTCCTTTCATTTCTTTTTGGAATATTAAAAGAATGTTAGGATTTCTTCTGTGACATTGTGAATGAAAAAATGTACCGTAAAATAAAATGTTAGGAATACAGTTGAATACATCACTATAAATATTTGATTGGCATTTCTCAGGTTTGGCCAGAGGGACACATCCATCCTGATGACATCTTCTGCCAAGAATCCAGAGCAGATAGAAAATACAAGTTCTGCCCAAGAGAGAACAGACTTGCGGTCAGCACCACACTCGCCTCTGAAGTATTAGAAGAGTGAGGTGGATTGATTTGTGATCATTTGCTGTAGAT
Organism: Syngnathus scovelli; assembly: GCF_024217435.2. Classification (NCBI taxonomy): domain Eukaryota; kingdom Metazoa; phylum Chordata; class Actinopteri; order Syngnathiformes; family Syngnathidae; genus Syngnathus; species Syngnathus scovelli. Next base: position 3,136,105 of record NC_090857.1, on the reverse strand, counting down.
GGAAAATGTTTGAGTTTTATAAATATAAGAAAACAGCAGTTTAGCTTTCAATTCAATTTTTTTTATTCTAAAAAAATATACTGCCATTTACATTTGAGCTGCATCTATTGTTTATTTAAACACACTTGCACTGATGTAAATTTGGAAAAGACAATATTTTAAAGCGGTAATCTATTTTGTGCAGTTCAAAGGTCAGGACTGTAAGTGCATGACCAAATCATTCTACAAGCTAGCTTCGTAACAATGATTTAAAGAAAATGTATTATTTCAGGAGTGCATACGAAACTGTTATCACTTTGTCTTCTCAATATCCAAGAAGTCACACTCACTTTGAGAGCTATTTCATAATTTCAGCTTGGGCCGCCATGCTGATGCCATCTTTACAAATAGCTACAGGAAAGTGTTGGGCCAAATATCTGCTAGGAAGTTTCTTCAGACCATCATGGGCAAACGTCTCGGGTAAGTTAACCTTCAAAGCACAACAAGAGGATATTATTGCGTCATCGTATGACTGTGAGACAATGAAAGCCGAATCACTAGCATTCTTTTTCTAGTGACGAAAGTGCGAGCTATATGAAACGCCAGTCGGATATCTATGAAGGAACGTACAAAGAAGATCTGACGTCAATTCAGAGCAATCAGAGATACAGAGGACTCGATGAAATGCCATGAGGCTCAGGTAAACAGTTGTGATGCTGCACAGGAAAGGGCGTGTTAGAATTGCTCTGACTCAACTCTTTGTTCGCTGCAGAGAGGAGAGGACACAAACTGGAAGAAGCATGTATGAAGAACCATTTTAGTTTTGTTTTGTGCCCTGAGACTTTTCTACTTTGCTCAATAAAGGTTGCAAAACACCTAATTGTCATGATTATACTGCCTTCAAAGTCAAATTTAATGAAACTGAATAAACCAACAACACTAAGTCAAACATTTCCTTGCCTCCTAGTTCCAGATGCATGTGGACGATGTGAAGGAAACACAGACCGAAGAACTTAATTCGCCTCCATTTCTTTATTACTGAATAAGAAAAAATGTGTTCTCAAATATCCCATGTGTTGTGAACAATTTAACTCGGGGATGCAAATTTGTATCAAATAGGAAATCAGGTCAACCTTGACACACAAACAGTTGGTAGAAGTTGAAGATCGGCTGACATGTCGATGAGCAGCTGAGACACACCGAGTATAAACTGCAATGGTAACGGTAATGTCTCAAATGGCAATGTACAAAAAAAAAAAAAACTTAATTCCACCACAAAACCACAAAAACAATCATTAAAAAAAAAATCAGAGCACACTGACAACACCAGCATGTTGTACAACACGTAAAAATAATCTCACAGGAAGATGAAGTGCAATGGTCAATAGCATTACAATACAGTCGGATCTCAGTTTCCTTCCATTCAGCAACTCATTCTTCAACCGTTAAGACTGTTCCAAAGTGTGACTGATGGGATGCATTGTTGATCGACTCCAAGGGGGGAAAACGTGTGCTCCTTCAGTGCCTTCCTTTAATGTCCTAAGTTTATTTTTTCTCAAGTCTGTGGGAAGAAAAGGAGAGTGCGTTTACATGACATATATCAGCCAGTTTCTCTTGAGGGGAGGGGATGGGGGCGGGGGGGTGTGACAACTAAACTGAACATGCATTTAAATACAAAATCAGAGCGAAAATAAACCACAAGTCGTATTGAGGATGCAAATAATGCTGATGACTGTCTCACGACACAGGAATCTCAATTCAGTTATGTACAAAAATGGCAAAGGTGGAGTGTAAAACCAATGGAGGGAGTAGTGCAGTGTGGACATGGCTACACGGTTGTTGTAATGTTCACGGAGTGATTAGTGCAAAACAACAAACCAGGAGAAGGCTACGTTAGGATGAGTGAGTGTGCGTGCTACACAGCCACGCATGCCGCCAGCCACTCTACGGATGCAGATGCACTGCGGTGCAGACTATGTGGAAGTTCTTACTTTGGACTGGGAGCACAACCAGCTCTTTTGTTACAAAAGCGGCGCTTTATCGGAGGCTCCTATACTTTGCCAACCTACTACTTTGCTCGGCGGCAATCCTGAAAGAGGAGTAAAGAGACAGCGGCATGTAGATAAAGGCGACCAGGATGACAGAAATTAGAACAATCCTTCATTAAGTTGGAGTTGCCTACTTGCGTGAAAAGGGTTAAAAAGAGGAAGCAGAGGAGGAAAAGTGAAGCCAGAGAAATATCTTCAGGGCAGTGACTCAAGTGACAAATTGCTCACTCAAGAGACAAGAAATTGCCCACTCACACTCATCTCTCTCGCAGTCAGGTGTCTTCCCTGAGGAAGCGCATGGCTGGCACCGCTTTCAAGCTTTGCGGGATGAGCCACACTTTTCACTATTTTGGACCAAGCAACTACGGAGAGGCCTCCGAGTGCCAAAGTACTTCATATCTGAAGGACTCTTGATTGCTCTCTCGCTCAATCGCAAGGATCAGAAACTCTCCAAGAAATCTTTTGTCTCAACGCGCCATCGATACACACCTCTTCACAGCTTTCTGCGCCAGCATGCGGTTCCCGGCCAAGAATGTAACAGCACCTATAATCGCCAGGTACTTAAGAGTCTGGAACATGTTCAAGTGGGTCCAGTAGACGTACATTAGGCCTAGCAGAGCTGGAAGAAAAAAAAATAAAAATTAATAACAAAAAATCTGAGCATTTGACACAGATTCTGCCATGCGTAAATTACATTTAAACTTCTGAATGTACTTTAAATAAATGAATCAAATGAATGCATTGCTTTTAAAAAGGAGAATGTTGGGTTCTGGCCCACACTAAGGTTTCAATAGCAAATTGACTAAATTAGGCACATGTCATCAATGCATTCTAAGTGCCATACTAAGCACAAAAAAAAGCACAATCTATGGTTTTAAAAAGCAAGACCAACCTGCATGTCCAACATGGAAGAGAAGGGTGCTGGGAGAAAAGCTGAAGTTGGAAATGTTTGCCCCGAGCTTAATCCACTGCAAAGAGAGGAGATATAGAACGGTGTCATTCTTTTCACATTGAAAAGATGCAAAGAAAGCAGTGGAAAAATGTTTACCAGTCTCCTATGTAAATCTCTTATTCTATCAATAACCATCAGTGAAAACTACAAATTCTGTCAAAACGAGTATAGTGGACAATCAAAATGAGAAAGAAAGTATCAATTCAGTTGTCTATCTAGCAACAGATCAACTCTGTCAGTTTACCCGATAAGCATAAAAAGAAATTCTGGAATGCACTAGTACTACCAGGATGAGCAGAAGCAGGAGTGGCGACAGGATGAGTGCAGTGAAGGCGTTGGAAACGACTGTTGGCGGCTTCTTCTCTGGTTCCCTGAATAAATGCTGCAGAGGCAGGAGAACGTTTACCAAGACTGCCTGATGTCATTTGGAAAATGAATGACAAAAAAGCGGCTTTACTTGGATTTCTGGCTTGGGTGCGTAAAGAGTCTTAGGTTGAATGGTAGCCGGGGCTTCCTCGTCCACAAACTTCAGGACAACATCAGCCTGTGAACAGCCCGAAGACGAATAAATGTCAACACGCCAGGCATGATTTGCGAGACAAGATCTTTAGTGTGCGCTGACGACACTCACCACATTCCACATGATAGGGTTCTCCAGAGTGGCATCCCCAACCATGAGGTAGAGGGAATAAGTACCAGAGATGAGGGCGAATTCGGTTTTCCGCTCCGCTGCGTCCAACTCAAACTTGTACAGACCCTTGGCGTCGGGCTCGGCAACAAAAACAACCTCTTGGCCCGTTTTCTGGTTGTGCAGTCGCACAAAAGTCTGGGAGAAAGAAAAGACGTTGCAAATCTCCAGGGACTCTTGTAGGTAAAATGTTCAGGCCCTGCGGCGAGGACAAACCTGATGGGGCGTCAGTTCCATTCCAGTATTGACGTCAGCCAGCTGGAAGGCCATGGCAAAGTTCTGGTGGCTGTCAGCAGTGAACGAGCTCTTGGCTTTGGAAGGATACTGCACCCTGGATCATATGAAAACAACAATTAGTCGCTGGCTAGCGTCCAGTGAAAGGAGAAAGTGTGTCTTGGTTTCTGACCTGGTGGTCTTTGTGCCAATGCTCTGGTCTTTATCCACCACAGAGAGGTCCATATTGGTAATAGCCACCTCAGTAGACACCTTCACCTTAAGCTACACGGCATGACAACAAAATGGCAAATCAAGTCGATTGTATCGAATGAGAACGCTAATGTCATTAAAGTTCAATTAGGGCTGTACACAGAAAAATGTACTTTTATTGTCTTTTGCAATTTGACAGAATCTCACCTCGACGTGATTGGCAATCAAGCGGCTATCACCAGTCACAGAAACCGTGAACTGGTAATATCCACTGGCTGGTTGCTGGGACATGAAGTTCAGTTCAAAGACACCGCTGAAACGCAGCAAACAATCAGTTTACACAATATGCTCACCGTCAAAACCAGAGTACTGATCCGGCCAACACTAACACTAAAATTAATTCACTATAATCCAAATGTATATAAAACACAACGACACGGTAGACTGTAGACTGAAGTTTTGCGATGTATCATCCACAAATGTTATGGACACCTACTCATTGAGAGTGAATGGTGCTTGGCCAAGAATGGCACTCTTGGAGGCCACAGCGTACGCAGATTCCACTTGCACGTTGGCTGAGGTCAGAGGCTGAGACATGACGTCGGTAACAAGGATCTGCGTATGACAAACAGAATGACTTGAGGTAATTCAACAGCAGATAAATACTGTGGCGGCATCCTGCTGTTGTACCTGCAGGGTGGGCTGGCTGTGCGATACAGTGGGCGGGCCGTGAGAGTTGACCACCACTGGAACATGAAAACGGTTGTTAGAGAGGGTAGCGGCAGCGTTTGCCACGCTGAAGGCCTCGGCCAGAGAGTCCCAGGACTTCTTGCTAAAAATGGAGTTCACCAGCTGAATGACTTGGTCCTGGGGGGGAGAACAAAGTCACCTCAGAATTTCAGCAACAAACATATCGCCACCAATGACTAATTTATCATACCTGTTTGAAGGGTGGCTCTATATCCACATGATCTGACAGGGCATACGCGGCAGTTACAAACGTGGCGGTGGCCTCGAGACCCTCTTCGAAATGGAGGAAGATACCACCAAGATCATCTAAACGTGCGGTCAGATCCTGAGAGAAAAGACGGCACGTAGTGTTCAAAACAATTGCCACAGCACCACCTTGTGGAGGTTAAAGACCTCACCTCAATTTCCTCAAGTATTCCTTCAAGTTCTGCATGTGGAGAAAGGCGGATGGCTGTTTGCAGAGCTAATGTAATGCTGTCCAAAAAGACAGAAATAATCAGATTCTAGGGGGGGGGGAAAAAAAAAAAACATACCAAATCCAACACAACTTACGCCACAACATTGTCCTCCTTGTTGATGCGAGCTGTTAGCGCGCTAACGACCTCCTGAGAGGTCAGAGGGAGCCCCAAGGAGCTAATCGCGCTCACGGCCCGGTGAATCTGAGACATGGTGGAGTCTTCACTGACAGTAGCCAGAAGGATGTCTCTGGTTTCATTGCTCACAGGGATCTAGGGAGTGTCAGAAAAGGAACCTTTGCAGCATCTGTCACATTGATGATTTGAAAATGTCTGCTATGATCATCTGTGTTGGCCTTTAAGAATAATTACTTATTTTTTTTGCACTTTGATATGTGAGGTAATACAACTAATGGAGGCAACAAAGGAAAAGTGCCTTATGAGTCACTAGCTTGCACCTTTTAAGCATTAGAGAGAAAATATGACTCCATAAAGATACATAGTTGTCTGGAAATGAATGAGCCTAGGTTATGCTCTCATACCTCACATCCAGATAAGGCTCGGCTGGTCTCCGCTGCAAAAAAGACAGAGTCGACACTGGAGGGATCAAGCTGGGACTTTAGGAACTGGCATACCCCCTATAAAATAACCATACAACAAATTTCAAATCACAGAACACAGAATGTATTTTACGGGTCTAATGACGGGCAAAGCGTCCAAGAGGATAGAAGAACGCTTTACGTGCCTCGTGATCAGGAACAGTGGCTCCAAGACTGGTGAGGCCGACTACAGAGTAGTAGGCCGACTCCAGGTCTGTGAAGGACTCGCTCAGGAGATTTTGAAGTCGAGCAATATCGGGGAGGGAAAGATAATGACCTGGGGTTAGCGTCTGAGCTCCAGCAAGAGCCAGACTGAGGACCAACCCGAGAAGCCCTGCGAACACACGCAAATTACCTTCATACACGCTTAGGATTGTTAAATTGTGAATTTATAGACACAACGATGCTTTTTATTTTGTCACCGTGCACTCATTCAGACGTTGGCTACACAGTGAAAGCTAGCTAACCACAGTAGGAAGCGGCGCTTTGATACAGAAGCCCGTACGCTAATTTTCTACACATTCAGCACAATGCAATATTTCATTGTACACATAATACGATGGCTATTAAATATTTGAGAAAGTACTGCAATGCATGATAAAATAATGATTCATTCACTCACTGATCAGTTGCATGTCTCGCAGTCTAATGCAGCGTCACCAAAACGGACGATTGTTTCCGGTGTACTGCTTGACCTGCCAAAATTGCATGTCATATCCGGTTTGCGTTTCACAATAATACTCGTTTTTTCAAATAATTAGATTTTTATTCGATCACTGGATATGTGTTGAATTTTATGACATTTTAAAATATCTCTTGTAGAGTTGAGAAGCATTCGTCTTTTTATTCTGGTTTTGTCCAGAATAAAAAAATTATTTGGTATTTTTAAATATTTCAGCAACATTCTATAGTCATAGGTTGACATTTTTGCATAGCAAACCCTAATGCGTTTAAGTGTATATATACTGAAGGTGTACACTGTTTTGACAATATTAACTACCAAATGGAATCATATTTTCTAATATTTGCTCAAGTGACCAAAAAGACACATGCACACATATGCAATGCAAAACCATTTTCATTGATTACAAAAGTATCCAAGCATTATTTTCTTAGTTGAACTATATATCCTGACAAAAATCTTTGATTGCTATTTAGGTGGCATTTGCAATTAGATAAAATCCAAACGCAATGACATTTCAGTGTGTCCCTGCAGACATTTTCAATTTAAGTTACACAGTAAACATTATTGACTACCAGTAAGTTGTTCCAACATGTTATAACATTTACAAGGCGCGTACAGTACTTTTCTTCACAATGGTACAAAAGCAAACAACAGAGCATTCTGTTGTGTTTGTATAACGAGTTGGTACAAAGGTGCGAGTAGTCTCAGGACAACACCAGAGTTCTGTTTGCATTGTGTTATTTTATGCCACGCAGGAAGCGCCTTGCTTTCTCCGTCATAATGAGCTGATCTTTAGTTTGTCCACATGCGATGGCCTCCCAGTCTTTGGACATCTAGCGAGAAAGAAAAGGATGGCACAAGAGCATTCGGCCACATCAGATACTTTGACAAATTAAATAAACAAACAAATACATTTCAATTTATATAGCGCTTTTACAACAACCTACCTGTATTGAGGGCACGACGCTGGGAAAAATAGCGCTGTCACTTGGCCCCAAAAGAAATCCCTGATTCAAAATATTTTCATGATTTTTACGGCAAAATGAGGAGTTAATATCGACTCTTACAGGTTCCTCCTGTAAGCAAGGGAAGAAAAAAAAAAAAGAATCATTATATTTATGTCAAAATGGCATCCAATTGTTGTTTTTTTTTGCAGTGGTCACCTTGATGCAAATTTTGGCTTCAGTCTTAGATTTCCGTTTGGACTTGGGCATTACTTGGCAGTCATCTAGTGCCAATGACTTGCGAACTTTCTTCATTGGAGGGCGATGCTAGGAACAAAACAAATCAGCAAAAGATCAATTATGTTTTCTGCCTAGGTTAGAATTTCTAAAAAGTAAATAAGTGAGCCTTGTCAGAGGCCTTAGAAGAAGTTGCACTCCTACTCTGAAAAGTTCATGTGATAAATAAAAATCATCAGTTACCACAGATTTGCGTCTTTGCTCAGGAACAAATGGAAGTTCCAACGCCAAGTCAGTACCCACATCTCTGAGGATCACTTCTTGAATGTCATCCTCAAGGTTCGGCGTCTGAGGCTGAGACAACAGAAGATACAGTATGCAATATGTAGGCTAGGCCAAAAAAAAAAAAAAACGCGTGCACACAAACTGCTTGTGCTCATAGTTACCAGAGGTCGGAGAGGGCCGTATTTCTCCATGGCATTTTTGAATGGTGTCGGAGTGCGTGGCATCATATAGAGCTCAGACTTGCGGTTGGGTGTGACAAATCTACAAGCAGACAGACAGTGAAAAATATATCCCACCCCAAAAAAATCTGAGCTGAACCCTTACACAGAGTTGATTGGGGTCTTGTCCCTCTGCAGAGGTGTGGTTACGGCGGTCTTCTGGCTGCACACTGGGGTGGATGTTAGCGATGGGTTCTCCAGGTCGTGAGTGTCCTGCTTGGTCCACAAGTTCAAGAACTGCGGCAATATTTGAAAGTGAACACGCGTTGACCCTTTGTGGACAACAGCATCAGTAGCCAGGGGAAGTTGACTTACTTGAGAAGGTGAAAACGGCAATATCTTGACCGGTGTGCTCTTTGGTGTCACTAAACTATTAGCTTCCGGAGACAAGTGTCTCCGACTTCGATGATTCAATATGGATGGAGGCGTGATGCCACCAGGGGAGATGGGTATGAGTTCTCCTTTGCTTGATTTGCTTAACTCCTGAAGAGCACTGGCTTCCAGACGGAACTGGTGGCGTTCTGGGCTTGGGTTCTCTTCAGGCAAGTCGAACGCTGAGAGGTTACACCAGGCATCAATGTCCTAGCATACAAAGAAGCATGCTTATGGGTTATTCATTCGGCTATGAAATTCCTTGGAAATCAGTATTATATTTTTTTTTTCTCCCCATATAGAGTTGTATATTTTCAATTTAATATGACAAAGGTATAACTTGGTATTCAAATGTAATATCAGGTATTAGTGAATACTACCGCGTCCACCATGTCCAGGACTTCCTTCAATACTGGCCCCGTGGGGGAGAGAAAGACAGCGTTGTCCACAACCCACTGGATCTCTCCTGTGCTGCCTGCTTCCGACACAGGACTTAAACTGTCCTTTGGTGAGGTCACGGCCCGGGAAGGACCTGCCTCGTCATCGCCATTAACGGTGCTTAGGGCTGACATTTCCTGCGACGTGTGAAGACATTTAGTACGCTGACAAATAGATGATTAGGATTATTGTCAAAATATTGCAGATTAATTTACAGAATTGAATCAAGCTGCTTACTAGGGTGTGCGTTTCCCGCTCTGAGTCCGGGTCAGCGTGATCCTGAGAGCAACTGGGCATCTGGGCAATCAAAATCACAATATTAGGAGGCTATATAATAAATATGAACGTATAATTTCCCTGAAGGAGTAATCCCAAGGGATTAATAAAGTTGAGTCTAAGTCTAAGTCTAAGTCTAATAATATATGCATTACTTTTAACAGCAACCACCTGCAAATCTTTCACGTGAGCTAGCAGCTCTTCAATCTCACGAGGTGTAAAATCTTCTCTTGAGTAGAAGCCCATTTCGACTTTGCGCTTAATGGTTGCGTTCCAGTGATTCTTGACTGCATTATCCGTCCTGTTGGATAATATTTGCGGAGGATGTGAAAACGCCTTTGAGAAAGGCCACGATTTCAAATTGCTGACCACGGCAAAATTACCTTCCTGGCAAGAGCTTTGCAATCTCAGCCCAGCGATTTCCAAGGAGACAGTGAGCCTTATAGATGATGAGGTCCTCCTCGGCCGTCCATGAAGACTTCTTCACGCAGGGGTTGAGATGGTTGTGCCAGCGCTCTCGACACTGCTTTCCTACCCTGCCCTTCAGATGCTTGGCGACCAGACTCCATTGTTTGTTACCATAGAGATTTACAAGCTCTATGACCTGAGTAACACAATGAAAGGTATGTGGCATCCAAGAACCCTTCCGTCAAACTGCATCTTAAATAACCTACCTTGTCATCTTCTTCTTTTGTCCAAGGGCCTTTAATGAGGTCAGGATCCAAAACCTTAAACCAACGATGCTGACATTGGTTTTCGGTACGATTCTAAACAAGAAAGAACCAAAGTCATTCGGATATCAAGAGAACCTTGCACATAATAGATAAATAAAATTATGTGTCAACTCACTGGGATATGACTGGCAACATTTTTCCAATCATTCTGTCCCAGTTTTTGAACCAGCGCCTTTAGCTTGTCATCCTGTAGCGAGGCAATCAAGAATGTTCAGTCTCACTAAAAAGTCTCAAATTAAGTAACAAGACGTTAATGTACTCAAACAATGTGAGCGTTGTGTCAGATCACCTCCTCCAGTGTCCACTTGACTTTTACTTTGCCACCATCTTTCTGCTCTGCAACATCTGAATCGGTGTCAGGATTCTGGTTGTCTTCCCCCTCCTCACTGTAAAAAAACAACAACAACCCTAAGCTCAGCTAAACAAAACTCTAAGAACAACTGTACAAACTAAGTGCTGCAACTGCAGAGTCTCTTAAAAGCTAAGATCTCCACACTATTGTGAAGAAGAGTCTGCAGGATTTGTTTCCACAATATCATTGGCTTGCTCGCTAGAATGAAGGCCAGAGTTCTTTGCAAAGGCTGCTTAAAACTTTGGGGTTAACAGATTGCTCTTAATAATAGCCAGGGCGCACTTTAGGAAAACCTAAATGTTATATGGCTAACCACAACTTCAAACCTTATCAAAGAAAGGCTCAAAGGTATAAAAAAAAAATCATCAAACAAATCAAAAGGCATCAAACGAGGCACACAAACAGAGGTGTCAACTGATCGAGCTGGGTGAAAAAGTTGAATACGCCCTGGCAGCACATGCAACTTGCAAACTTCGTCTTAAATCATAACTACAAGTCAACAAATTGGCGTTTGGACCACAGAAGAAGAAAAAAACACACCCGAAGGCGCAACGATCGAGCCTGTTATACGTGCTGCCCCGGCCTGGAAAAGGCGGCAGACACAGCAGTAATGAGGTCAAATATGCTCCTACACAAACTAACTCATCACGTTCGACAACCAGATGATTCTTGTAACGTCAACATGTAAAAATTCTCGGGGGTCAAAGAAAGGGTGTCGACGATACAGTTCGGTTAATTTCAATAACAACAATCGGCATCTTACCCGCGCGGCCACCAAGACATTTCCCCCCGATTTTTCTCTTTGCGATCCAAATGCTCGTCCCGCTGCACGTCATGTGCACAAATGTTCGGATTGGGTTTAGATGCACTGCCTTCACGGTACCGTCAGAAGTTGATTTTGTTTGCAGAATTGCTGCTGTTCCACCCAAGTCTTTAGCACCGAGGCGGCTAACAGATCCGCGCCCGCCCGCCTATCTGGTGTGTCCGCGCTCCTGGATTTCTATCTCGCGCCCTTCCGTTGACGTTGAACGCGCAGTGACGTCATGCGCAGTACATATGCGCGTCGACAAAAACAAGATCAAAATATTTGTAAATATTAGTAATTAGAACCGTTATTCAGACAAGAAGATTTTGTAAAGACTGTGACCTATACTAATAAGGAAGTGGCTGCAGTCAGAAAACATTTATGGAATGCACCAATGATTTTAATTTCTTTGATATTTACAATATATTTTAAAGTCCATAAAACATTGAATTCATTTAAAAAACATGATGCTTGTTGGGGTGAACAATAAATATGCCAACATCAGCACAGAAATGAGAGTGTTTCTTTAAAAAAGATCCAGATTGGGTGAACCGCATTCTCAGTGTTGACATCTTACTCCTGAAACAAAACAACTCATTATTAGTTCGATATTTTAATGTACACTAGATGTATCTTTTTAAGCGCTCTCACTTGATTGAGTTTCTTGAACTCTGCAACTTGGAAGAAAATGTGCTCCAATATGTGCTTAGCATCCCTGTGCTCTTTGTCCAACTTGGGAGTCACGCCGAGAATTTCACCGCATTTCCTGATGTAAAATTCAAGGTCGTCATCTGTGCCTATGAGCAGACCCAGATAAAAAAAAAAAAAAATGTAAGCGTCATCCCTTTCAACAACAGCCTTCCATCCCTTTGGGTTCAATGACTAAACTTACATTTATTGGTGAGCTGAGCTAGGCGTACTTTCTCCGAGGAGAAAGCTTCATCTAAGTCAAACAGGTCCAGCCCCGGTGGTGACAAATCGCTCAAGATTGGAGGAAAGACCTGGGAGGTACAGAGTGCAAGTCCTGGTTTCTGTCTAGAGCTGTTGTCCTTTTATCACCTTGGAGGGGTGCTAACGTTTGACCAGTAAATTGACTTTTGCATGCGTGTGTTGGCAAGAGGAAGACACACATAGTACACGCTGACACAAACACGTTCTTGTTGGACCACTGTTGATGTTCCCAACTGCACTAATTAGTTACAGTGCTGTGGCCCATGTATACAAATTGTGTACACACGTCTGTAAACACACTAACACAGCTAACAGTGGGGGCAAGTGCATCTTTTTCTAGCTTTGTTCCTGTGTGAGCAAGCCTGATTTTAATATATAGGACACGGAATGTCGACTAGATACTCACAGCAGGTTGCAACTGTGGCAGCGGGGTCTCAAACTGTGGCGCAATTAGCTGAAGCGGCTCTTCTTTGACATTGAGATGCTTATACACACTGTGGAGAACAGACAGAAGGCAGTCTGGAGTGCCGCAAGACACAAATGCTTCCAACGCCTTTGGATTTTACCTGACGACTTGGGGCAAAGTGTCTGTTGACAGACTAAAAAAAGAAACATCCAGAAGAGAAGTGAAATCACGGGGGTTTTCGTCGCCCTCTTGGAAGTACTGCGTGAGTTGTTCTGACAAGCATCCGATGTGTGGCAACATGGTGTAATCTGTGATCTGCATTGTGTTAAAAAAAAAAAAAAAACATTTTCAATGCATTTCTTGTCATGTCGTGGTCTTTTCCAACCGAATCACACAGACTCACCTCTGGGTCTTCTGCATCAATCTGATTCAGCTGAATATTATCAGTCATGAGCCACTGGAGCACGACACCCTGTCACAACAAAGTAGAACAGTGCAATTACCGCAACTCTTTTTTTTTTCTTTGCTTTCTTCTTGGAAGGTTTTCTCTGGAAAACTGCAATAAACTTCAGCTGCACAGTTGAAGTCCGTGATGCTAAAAGCAGCTACCATTTCTTATTTGATTGCGTGTAGGACGTCATAGTAAGAATTTAGGTATTGCCAAAAGCCAAACTTACCAGAATTTTACTATTCTCCTCTTTGTCGATGAACTGATCGTTGAACATGTGGCAGGAACCGACAACGACCAATTTGCCTTTCTCCTAAATAAGACACGAGAAATCATATTAACTGCACTCTACGGGTCCGAAAATTGGGTACAAAATGACGAGACGACTTGCTGACTTTTCCTTTATAGAAGGCCACGACAGGCCGGTGGAGGGGGAAGCAGATGGAGCCGGTGGAAAGCACAGCCACAGCCGGCTTGATCACGTTCAGGGTGGCACCGTATGGGTACACAAATGACAGAGCCCTGCAGGAATAGAGAAAGGCTCAGCGTTAACATAAATGTAGCATTCAATGGAAAAGATTTCTAGCCAAAATCCTTTACTGTGTGTTATTTCCAATGTTGTCATCTTCAGTTATTCCTGCCATTGATTTGCCAGCAGCCCGGCTGATCTCCCTAAACAAGGACAATGCAGATTTTGACAGTGCAAATAAATTCACATGATATAAACAATACACGTTAGATATATTAAAGGATGGTAACAAACCTGTTCAAGACGCCATCAGACACAAGTGCTTCCTTAGGATGATAGTATTTGTAGTACCTGGTCCGAAAAACGGCATCTGTCGTATTGCAAATCAACAAAACCGCAAATGGTTAGCGATACCATCAACTGAAAAATGACAATTGGCACAGTGAGAAAGAAGTTCATTATGCACCGTTGTTAACCATAATCCCAAATTCTTCCAGGAGAAAGTTGATGTTTGTGTCAAATTTCTTCTCTCCTCCTTCTCCAAGCATGACCAGGATATTTCCTCCATCATCCAGATAGTGTTTCAGTCCTTCCAACTGAGAGAAAACAAAACAATTAGAGTGACAGTACTATTTGGTTTATTTTTTTCCGACTATCGCATCCATAAAGAACAATATATATTGTGTAATCAATTTTCTTTTGAGTTCCAACCTCAGATGCTGTAAACTTCTCTCTCGGGCCTGCAGTTATCCACAACTTGACACCTTTCAGTTTGTCCGATGACAACTCTTCCTTCATACTAGAATAATCATTTATCACAGAAAAAAAAAGTTTATTTCAAGTCAGCACTTTTACACAGAAGACAGAAAGTATGACTCACTCACCTTTGAATTTTCCACTGAGTCCTAATGCGCTTTTGCATGGTTTTGTATACGCTACTAGTAGTGAACAACTCTCTTTTGGAGGCGTTGAAGACAACAGTATTTTGCGGTTCCTTTTCCATGGTGATTTTAAGGTTCAACAACGATACATGCTATACAACACTAGTCTTCGTAAACATTCCGCGAAAAAAATGTTCGCAAAAGCAAGAAATTGTTAAACAGAGATGCAGCTCATTATTAGCTTTGAGGCTAATATGTTGCCATACGGTAGCTCTCGATCTGCAAACCAATGTATCTGCTCTATTCCACCTACATCATCATCAACGTAGCGACGATCATTAACGCGAAAACTGTTTTAATCGGCAAATGTAGCGATCCAAAAGAGTCACTGTCTCAAGTGAACTGTTGGAGAAACCGGTTACCATGTACGCTACTAGCTTAGTAACCGCTTCTTCTTCGTCTCATCCCGTCAGGTTGCCAGATCTGATCGAAGGTTTCCAGGCACAATACAAAGTAAAAACCCACTGACGCAAATTGGGGGGCGATCTATCTAGTAACTTGTGTTAAACCAGTTGTAAAATCAATACGTGCATTGAAAATTCGAAAAATTTAGATGCTGGAATAATAAAGCTAGAAAGCCGACCAAACTGACACCTATGGGCTTCCGTACAACAAAAACACACGCTACTAGATCAACAACAAACGAATGGTTGAAGTTTGTAAAATACATTTAAACCCGTTTTAATCCACCCATAATGTTCTCCGCCCCCCTCTTGACTTGATGACTTATTTTGCGTCCAGCTGAGTCAATTAGCAAGCATCATCAGCAGTTTAAAAGCCATCTGAAGATCATGACAAGCTAACTCACTGGCTGCCAGGGTTGGAGAAAACATGGACAAATCAGTGCTTAAAGGTAAGATTTAAATGCTTTATCCTCAACCGAATCAGTCCAAATGAGGCTTTTCTCTCTCCCTTTCTTTCATTTTAGACATGAGCAGCTTTGACTCCTATTCCCCATCGGAGCTTGATAGGAAGTTCTTTGGGGAGCAGAGTTTGCCTTCTGGATTGTCACTGGGCCAGACGTCAAGATCTAGCGTTTCATCGGATTGTTTAATAGATGGCTCTGATGTCAAAGCATTGGAGCAGACTTCTCTCAGCATGTTGACTGATCCAGCGTCTCAGTCCCAAGCAAGTTCCCCCAATGACTTGAGCAGCCAAGGCAGTGAAAAATGTCCCCTGCCATTTCAGGGCAAGTCGTCCACTCCCTACATCTTCATGCAGAAGCAGAAAAATGTTTCTTTTGACCAGTCATACAGTGACCTTACTGCCTCTCGAATGTTTTTGGATGTGTCTATGATTAATTCGACCAGCAACAGTCCAAAACTCTGCACCGAGTCGAGCACTCTGGAGTTATGGAGTCCCAAACTGCTACCTGAAACGCATTCAAGATCAGAAGTTTCTCCCTGACCTGATGAGCTCACCAAGAAATGTAGATTTTTAATCAAATTGTAATAAACGTTGCAAAGTTGTTCAAATTGACTTTTCTTCTTTTCTCTAACAATGTAAACATGAAATGTCCCAGTAAATTTACCTGACATAAAACATCAGACCTCAGTTACCTTTTCAGCAAGTTTATTTGCATCATGTCGTGTTAAACTGTGGTTGACTAGTAAAATGTGATAAGTAGTAGTCTGTTAAGTGTGATACCAAGCGAAATGCATTGCTCCATAACATTGCCTTTGTCAAATCTTGCCATTTGGAACTATTTTATTTTTATGGTCCGGTATTTACTAGAGCTAAAAAATTACAATTAAATATTTTAGTGCAGTAAATCCAAATAAATAGGGAAGGAATGGATTCGCCAATAAATACAACTTGCAAAACCATGTGCCTATAGTTTGCTGGGCCCAGGAACTTCTTTGATTCTCAGAACACCTTCCTGGGAACAGGAGGCAGCCAGCACCCCATCTCTTCGCCACAGTCGACCTTGGACTAGTCCTCTACTTCCCCCTGTGTGACCAAATGTTAAAAACATCTAAGTATAAACTATAGAATCATAAATAATGGTACGCGATGGAAATGCTGACCTGCCCACGGGCTCTCGCACTCGTACAACATCCACTCATCACTGCGGAAAGTGTTGTGGAACCACATGGCGTGGTCCAGGGAAGCTGAGAACTTGACCCTGAAGTTGGGGTATGGCAGTATTGCGGTGGCCAGAAAGGCAAAATCAGACACATAGGCAGCCACGCAGCAATGCAACTTCATGTTGCCTTCACCTGTACAAAAAGACACAAATCAAGCACAGCACAGTTCCTTAAAAATACACCGAACATCAACATTAGTTTGATGATCATGATGATTCAGATTTTACCAATGTGTCCTTTGGCTCGCACCCAATAGAGTTTCTTCGGTTCTTCCGCAACAAATCTGTAAATTTGTGGAGGGTTGACTGGCTTGATCTCAATGGGGACTTCAATTGCCAGCAATCTGTTAAGGCTTTGTTTTAAATTGTCAGCCAGGCCTGGTTTACTGAAAGAGTCAAATGGACAAATCATACATGAAACTGACTTTCATGTAAAACTGTGTACTTCAAATAATACTTGAATTTTTTATGTCTCTTTTTAGAGGATGAAGATTTATAAAAAGAAACTTTACATTCCAAAAAAATGCATCATAATTTCATTTTTAGCAATACTCCATCATGAACAATACTAGCCTTGTAGCTCTACGTGTGCTTTTTGCACCTTCTGGAAATATTTTAATTTTTTTGTCAACTATTTAGTTTTCTACCTGAGATAAAGTTGGATGAGTTCCTCCACAGTAAGGAGCTCTTCCGGCTTAGGGACCACCGGCATAGTAAACTGGTGTTCCAAGGGGCTTGGCTGTAACTTTTGGAAGGACGCCTGGCAGATGAGTATCGGCTGCCCGTGCTGGATGGCCTTCACAGAGCGCACTGTAAAACTACGACCATCTCTTGTACGGTCTACCTGGTACAGCACTGGAACCTTGGGATCCCCTAACAGAAACAACATCATTTTTAAAGGAATTATTTCATTTTATTGAATGATTTAATTATCTTACCTGCTCGCACAAAGTAGCAGTGTAGGGAGTGAGCATTCAGATGATCACTGACAGATTTGGCAGCAGCTACAAGGGCTTGACCAATGATTTGTCCTCCAAATAAACGCTGAGTCCGGGGTACCCAGTGGTGCGTCCCCCTGAGGGAAGGGAAAATACATATTATAATTGGAATATTATGACACTAGCCTATTTCACATGCTGTGTGCGCATTTATTCGCTCTGTAACAAGTGCGCTCAACCGACTTGGGTGGAATGTTAATTCAGCTCAAACTCTCTCCAGCACTGCATTAACACGTATGTTTTTAAATATTTTTAGAAATGAGTGAAACATTACGTGACTGGATCAAGAGCTGTCAACGTGCAACTGCCAAGTTACCTGTACAGGTCTACGTCGAGCGTCTCCACGTTTAAAACGCTCGTAACGAGGACGCTTCTAAGGTCCGGGCTGCTTTCAGGCGCAGGACTATCAGAGTTTGAATTTTCATCTTCTGGTGACTCTTTTGAAATGGATTTTGTTGAAGAATCAGTAGCACAAGCGCGATCAATTTTGTCTTCCGCCATGTTATTCGATGTAACTTCCGCTTGGTGCGCAGGTCCAGCATAATATTGGCTGCGTGCGAATAGACTCTTTGTGACTCCTTGCAAAGTCACTTTGCGTCTTGTTTGTGTGTTTTTTTTTTTGTTGTTGTTGTTGTTGTTGTTGCAAATTTAACTTCATTTTGGTTTGGTAGTCCTGCTCTAAATTGCAATTATTCTTTACTTTCAACTGTTACTACAAGCATTTCCTGACACCAAATTGTGTCAGAATGTTAACTGAACAATTTGTAGTTCTATACTGTATGTTTATATATTTGCTTTTCAAAAATTTCGCGACTTCTGGTTTAAAATTCAATTTGTGGTTCATATTTAGAAACGAATGAAGCTGAAATTCTCTTCTTGCAGCTTTCTTTTTGCTCCACGAGGGGTCGCTGCAGAGAAGCATTCGCATGATTTTTGTTTTGGACAGTTTTTTTTCCCACAGAGGATCGCGTTCCTGGTTCTGACATATCACATGCGAACTTGGGACCGGCGTCGGCATGTAGTTATTCGGTATTGGCGTCCTCAGCGCAAAAAGCCGCTACATTTGCGCTGTGCAAGTAATATGCAATAAGCTATTTTCACTGTCATATAGGCCCTCTGAGGAAAACATCAAACATCCTTGGCAATGTCTACAAAAGTAAAATCTAATAGTGGCTCCTTTGTTTTTGGCCCAAGATCTCCACAATATTTTTCCACAAACATGCAAAACATGGAAGAAAGCTAGTCTGTGCTCCACTCTGGACAGAATGTGTAATGTTGTCAAGAAGTGGTTAACTGTGAAATTGCTGCGGCTGTACGAGTGTTACTTAAAGGCGGCGTGATATGCGACGCGCGTGATGACTTTCCTCCGCGCTGCTTCTCAGCGAGGACCCGCAGAAGCCGCAGCATCGCATCGCACCAGTCCAGCTGCGTTATCGCATCGTCTGCGCCACTTGCCGGCCAGTCACCTTGGCCGGCAGTGGGCACGACTGTTGGCTTTGCCTTGTGTTTATTCTCTTCATCATGGCATCGTCGGACTGCCAGGAAGATGATTGC
Source organism: Syngnathus scovelli (assembly GCF_024217435.2). Lineage (NCBI taxonomy): Eukaryota > Metazoa > Chordata > Actinopteri > Syngnathiformes > Syngnathidae > Syngnathus > Syngnathus scovelli. Next base: position 3,117,009 of record NC_090857.1, on the reverse strand, counting down.
GTCTTACAGCGAGGGAGATCTCAGAGTGACCCGAGCAGCAGCACCGAGGTCCGCCTGGGTGAGGCGCACCAAGCAGGTAAGAAGAGAAGGGGGGCACTCGCGTATACGGTTTATCCGCTTGCTCATTCATAAGCAGCTTGGTTAGGAAATGTTACCAATTAACGTCGAGGATCATTTGCAGTGCGTCGACACGTCGACCGCATCAAATCACAGCGACTGACTCTCCCTGGAGAACATGCGTCACGTCCTACCCGGCATTATACCCCCCTTTGCTTTCTCAGTTCGATGATGCAATTTGCAGCATAGCAATACTATACTTTGCTGAAAATGACCAGGTGCTGTCCGACTTGTATGAGACCATCCGGTTAAATCTGGACCGATTTTTCCTTGTAGTGATGCAGGAATGCATGAGGTCGCAGGTCAAAGTCACATCTATAACAATGGTTATTATAGCATCCTTCATGTTTCCCCAGCTGAGCTCTCGCTTCCATTGGTTAACTTATTTTCTCCCTTAACACCATTGTAAGGCAGCTTTCACATGAGTCATAATGATAATGGTGCAGAATGTAAATCATTATCATTCAAATGTTTTTTTGGGTGGGGGTTGCATGATTTATAGACTGGGAGCAAAATCAACAATCACATATGGCTTCCATGTTGAGTTGAGGCCGATGAGTGTGCTCCTTGTGTATCTGGTAGTTTCCATGGCGATATAAATGGCAGGAGGCAGCGCTTGGCATTCGAAATGTGAGCTGTAGTGTGTTTGTTCCACAAACAGGACATTTTGCGAGAGAATACACCTCGCAAAACAGAAAGCTCAGTTGTTAATGCCCCAACATGAGAATTGTAATTTGTGCCATTAAAACAAATGGAGTTGATCTGTAGCTTTCCCTGACATTTTGGGAACTGCAGGTCCACAAACTGCATGAATAGCACCTATGGGGTGGAATCCGTGGGCAGTGGTATGTCTCAATGAGAATTTTGAAATCTCCAGCAATAGAAATATCTATTCTTATATTTTTCTGGATCCACAGTTCCCCGAAACGTAGAACAGAGGATGTTCAAGTAGCTTACATGAGATATTGTCCGTGCTCTCCATTTTGAATCCAGTGCTTGACACTTTGTGGGGGCTGTCTTGGTTACATAATTTGAAACTGGCAAGCTCATATCATTCCGTTAACTGTACATCAGCTTCGCCGAGAGCCTCCAGAAGAACTGCAGCAAATTTCATCTGGAAGCTAATGACTCGGGCAGGAAAAGTGTCGAAGATAATAAAGCAGAAACACGTCCCGTGCAGGCCTTCTGTTACCTCTGCTCGGAGCTAGTACTTCTGTAGCTCTTATTTTTCTCTGCAGCACTTATTTGACTGGTTCCCTGAAAAAAAAGCAATACTTCAAACTGACAAATTGTCATTGCTGTCAAGAATAAACCACCATGGTGCATTTTAATTTGCTCGGCCATCCGTACAAATTAAATCAGCGATGTAATTGTATGAACGGAATGACATGCAATCACATGTCACGGTATGGCGTCTTCCCCCTCCCCCACTACACACATTACACAAGCACATATGCAACTCATACACCATCATATGCAAAACTTTTCTCTCCTAACGCTTCAACAATTCATTTTCCCATACATGTGCATGTCTGCCATTTACTTTTATGCGTTGGCATTTGCATTGTTGGGATTGCAATCGTGTTTGCCCCATTAATAATCTCAAGAGTGGAAGCGCACGTGAGATCGACCCAGTGACCGAGTTGACGGGCATCCTGGAAGACTTGATTTAAGACGTCAGCCATGTGGGAGGCAAGATCGTGAAGGCAAGAGATGAGCTAACGCTATTGCACACGCATTTTTTTTCTGCTTCTTCTATAGGGCACACAAGTATGCCTGGCAACCTTAACTATGTATGTACAGTTGGCGTAAATCAAATGGGCTGAGTTGATGACAGTTTTGCACCACTACCTTGAACCCCCCCTCCCCCCGGGTGGCTCAACACACCCACCATCCATCGTGTCAGTGAAGATGATACACGACCACACCGGTGACACTTAATTCACAGCAGCGTCAACAGAATGAGGAAAAACATGTACACTTCCCGTTTGTTAAGTCTTCCTGATAAATGCTGGATTTTATCATATTGCATTCTCACCATGGTGGGCCTACGGAAAGTGAAAACTGACTACATTAGATTTATAACGTTTATATTTTCAGCTTGAATAATGTCACTGGTCGTAGAGAAAACATATGAATGGATGTTGAAAGTTTATTGTTCTTCATCCTTAAGTCTTTGTAGAGTTTTTATGACCCTGTTGTCAATTTTTCTTGGGAGCTTTTGGCACACGGTTTTAAATCACGCCTTGTGAATATTGAATGAAATCCATGTTCAGAGTAGTCTGCGGCTTTGTTTATGTTCTTTGCTTACTGCTTGGATCCCAGAGGAGAAATCTAGCTGTTGACTTTTATCATCCGTGTTGTACTCAGCTTTCGGGCTGTTAATGTTTGAGTGGCCCTTGACAAGATCGATAAGCAACCGCAAAGCTTTTGTTTACACATCTAGTAATGTTGTTTGAATAATTCATCATTAGGTACGCACAAACGCAGAAGGCTCGTTTAAAAACGATCAGTGACCACAACATTAGATACGCTTTCACAAGTGTACACATCTCACTATGACGCAAGGTGAAAGAGAACGAAGTCAGAGGCATAGTTTTTCTTTGACATGATGGCTGAAATTGGACACAACTTTATATGGCTGCTGGAAGCACGTCTAACTATTGGAGCAGTTAGTGGAAAGTGATTTTGGTTCATTTGATCGAGGTGCAGGTAGACAAATTCGATGCCCCGTTAACATGTGGACTATGCCAACGGCGTGTATCGAGCATTGTAGAAATTAATTTAGCAATTGCATTATTATTTTTTAAATAATTTTCATTATATTTTATTTGCTTGTAAAATCACCCCGTCTCAGTATTTTACTGACAAACACCAAGCCTTACCACCAACCAGAACTGAAAGTAAAATGAAATAAAGATAGATACAGATGTCTATTTTACCTGCTTGGCAGAAATGACAATCCTGAATGCTTCGTCTTTCTAAGCTTTCGTGATCATCATTCGGGCTTTGCACGTGTCTTCACGGTCCAAACGTTCTGCACACACAAGAGCATTTTTTCAAAATGTTCACACAGAAAAGTACGCACCCTGAGGACACGTTCTAACTTAGGGACCGATTTTGGAGCTCCTATGATTGATTAATTGGTTGTTAAGTGAAAGATATGTCTTGTATATTTTCTCCACATTGCACGGTGTCTGCAAATTACGATAAGTGCGCAAAGCAAGCGATCAACGCTTGAAGAGTGCGCGTGTTGGTTTTTGTGCGCGATGCTCTCCTCAGTCTCCTCCTCCCGTTCATCCGTCCGGCCGGGCGGGGTCCACATGGCGCGCCCACCCCCCATCACCGTGAAAGCAGCTTTCCACGCGTTTCAGCGATATTGCTTCATTCATCCGTTGCCTTTTGGAGACGGTGGAATTATATTTTATGTCGCCACCACTTCGAGCCAAAAAAGGAGAGCAGGGTGGCGTTTGATCACACGTGAGTGTCATTTTTAAAGAATGTCTTCAGTTACTGATATTTAGGTTATTGTATTTAATTTACCAAACGAAACAGTTGCGCATAACGTATTGAAATTGCTTGGCTCCATACCAAAATAGTAGCCCGTTGGAAGTATTTAGATTATTTTTCTATGCCATTCACCAATGAATATCATGGAGTTTTTGTAAAATTGATCTTGGATGTATGTTCTTACTGAAGAAATGTAGGTCTTGTTTTTGTTTTGAGCAGCAATCATCCAAAACCACTGAATGCAGGATTGCGCATGTGTGATGTGATGGATGGACAGAAGTACTACTCGTTCTGTTTTCTTGAATGGCCTTTTATTTCTCCTCTGTGCGCCCAAGAAAAATACAAGCGGATAAATATTTCAAGATAAGTTGCAAATTAAAAATACAGTGGCTTACATTATGCATAATAATACACTGAGCTGTGATTGGCTGCAGCTTTCTGTCCCTCTGTGTAGCAACAGCCTTTCCATCCACCCAGCAACTCCCTATTCCTCATGCTGTGGTGATTCTCTACCTCCCAGGGCCTTTTCTGCTGCAGCATCCCGCGTGGTAACCATGGCAACGGTAGCCTGACCCCATGCGTGCTGTGATAGCAACTGCACGCTTGACCTGAATTCCATCTTATGGAGCCGAACATTACTTGGGCAGTTGACCTGCTTTTCTGATTGTTGGTGGTCAAGGAGCTTTTTAGCGTGACAGAGAGTGGAAGCATTTATTTGATGCCTGAAGAGCTGAGATAAATACTGGCGGTTGATGTTGAGTTTTTCATCTTGTGAGTTTTTAAATGCAGCCAATTTTTTTGCTTCAGTAAGCAGATGGAACAGCTGGAACTGTCAGTAGCTTGCATGTTTGCATGATAATAAGGGAGATATTTGATACTTCATTATTTGATATTGCAATTGAATGTTGCACATTCCAGCAATGCACTTTCGGAAATTCTTATGTGGCTGGGGATGGCGAGTATATATGCTGGATTGATTTCTTAGGGGAGGAACAAGCCGGCTTTTGTGGATTTAGAAGTCGTTGCTGTAGAAATGAAGAAGAATTCATAGAGCGCTACTTGCGCAGCCCACGACTCAGCTGTAAGCTCCCTGAGGTGTCAGCGCCAGACTGTGTAGGAGTGCCTATTTCTGTCGGTTCTCGAAGCAACATTGTTCTCACCTGTGTTCCCCGCAGTAGCCATCATCACCGTGATCGATCCCCTTGCGTGGCGCAGCCGTTGGGGATCTACTTCGGACATCACTTGATTGATAGATATCATTGCGAACATCCATTTTATCTCCAGAATGATCTCAAACACAAATTTGGTCTCTATTAGAATGTTCAGTGATATGATATCTGTGACGGATTTGTGGCAAAGGGTTCTTTCTGGCCTTTGTGACCTTGTTGATGAGGTAGACAACTTGACTTTTGAATTGATGGCTACGCCCCTTCCTCAAACCATCCCTCCCTCACATAAACAATGCAATTCTCTGTCTTTCCCCACTTCCTTAGCGTCGTTTCCAAATTTAGACTAGAATCTGTTTAGCATGTAGCGCCTGTGACCCACATACACGGCACTCACGTGATGAGCTTGCAGCCAATTGTGTTAGAAGTGAGAAGAATAAGAAAAGCCCCGGGTCTGATTTTAGAGCTCCTCTGTCTGCTCTTATCTTGAAGATGTGATGGACCAACAGAGGGTGCTGCAGTCCGGCTGCCTGGTCTCAGGGGTTCGTACGCCTCCCGTACGGCGCAACAGCAAGCTGGCCAACCTGGGACGTATCTTCAAGCCATGGAAGTGGAGGAAAAAGAAAAACGAGAAGCTGAAGCCCTCGATCGGTGAGTTGAGTGCAGATCATCAGTGATGACCAATCTGAGGTGGTAATAATACTTGAAATGGACTTGCACGTGTTTGACGAGTGGTTTATTTTGCAGCGATGGAGAAAAAAGCAGCTGTGGGACAGAAGCGAGACACCCCCCTCAAACAGAATCCCGGAAAGATGGAGACAGGTGCAAAAATGAGAGACACCCTCCCCCACAAACACATGCACACACACATGCTCGCATGCATATACGTACATACTCACACGTTGAAGGTTATTGCAGGTAAATACAGTTGCTCTCTTTTGCCGTATGATGTCAGCATGCATCAAAAGTCATTCTTGCATGCAGATTCAGACCTTGCTTGCGGCGGCAACAGTGAAGACCAGGACACTCAGGACCACTCGGATGGAGATGAGAGAGATGAGGAGCCCGCACCGTTTCTGGCCGGCACCACTGAAGACCACGATCTCGAGACTTCAACAGGTAAAACATTTGAGGGACCACTGCATCATAAAGACGAACAGAGAGACGCAAGGGTTGTAAGATAAATATTTTAGCCTGGCCTGAAATTAGATGAATGGTTGACATACGTAGTTACCAATTATGTCCTCTAGGTGGAAACAGACGCATTTCAAATGGAACTCCAGAATTCAGCTTGCCACACTTAGTGCAAAATATGATGGAGGATTGCAAGATAGTGGGAGATCCCAGTCAGGGTGAAAACGGAGACCCACGTGATGAGCCTTCCAAGGTGGAAGCCTCTGACTGCAAAAAGGAAGTAGCCCACCCTCAGAGACGTGCCAGCACCCCTCCAGGACCCAACCTGAAAGTCAAAGTGCTTACCAGACTGGGCAGTCTCGATGGTGAGTTGACATCATGGTAAAAATGAGCTTTGGGCTTCCCTGCGTGTTCGCGTCACACCCACATCCGTCCCCTTCTCAGGTGCGCCGCCGGTGCGAGTCAAAAAATCTCCAGCCACCTTGCCCAGGAATTTCACACTCCCCAAAGACCCCCATAGCTCACTATTGAGAGGCCGCATGTCCACCCCGACCGGCTCCCCCCATCTTGGCACCCTGCATTCGCAACTGCCTCCCAGCTGCATCATCGAGGAACTGCACCGGGCGCTGGCTACCAAGCATAGGCAGGACAGGTTGGAGGAAACTGTATTATATTGCGCTTATACAGAAAGACATTCATAAAATATAAGTCATGAAAATTGAATTGAATTGAGTATTTTATTTCAGGCGCACGCTGTTAAGTTAACGCCTGGAAATGAATATCTCACTCTCAGTGATTTATTATTTATTATTACCCATAAAATGTTCCGTATGTTATAGTTTGACTATTGACCTAATTTGCTTGAACTACATTGTGAATTGTGTCAAAGATAGTGTCTGCGCTTGACATGTAAATAATCTTTAAACTTCCAACACAGATTGTAAATCTAGAGCATGTCTTTTATGATCTGACCTTTGACCTCGACAACTCTGTCCATTCACTTGCCCTCCATTTAGCTCATTCACACATTTAACACAATAAATTCACCATTTTATCTAATCTACTGAATTATATTTTCACTTTTACAATAAACCATTAATGTTATATACTGTTAAAGCAGTGCAATGATTCACCCTAAAAAGCGATCAAACTAATTTGGATCCTTTTTAAATGACACTTCTCAGTAATCCCTCTTGATGTTGTCATTTTGTGTTTGACGTCAGCTTCCAAATGAAGAATGTGCGTCCATCTCCCAAACGCAGACTAGATGCCCGCCTGTCCCGCACCTCCAGCACAGAGAGGGAGCCTGCCGGAGAGCCCGAGACCAAGAAGCAGTCTGACGAGAACAAGGAGAACCGGCGTCTGGATGACTACTTGAGTGACCAGGACAGCTGGAACGAGTCAGTGATCTCTGGTATGCCCCCTCGCTCCAGACAGGGCTTCTTGTTAATCCAGTCGTGTACGTACAAAGCCGGCTCACGCCCGACACGCCGTCATTGGACATAATCTCTGCTGATGTTTCCAGTATTTACACCAAGTGCATCCGATGACTTACTCATGTTGAGTTTCAGTGGCCTGCCAACATCTGTTGTGGTGGCCTAATTTTTCACTGGTGATGTAGGTTAGCTGTGCACACACTCAACATGCGAGTCATACTTGTGACATGAGACTGTTACAGTTGCATGCAGTATGATATCCATCATCTTTACGTTTTATGACGTCGAGGCCAATGGGAGGTCAGTCAGCTACCAAGTTACGACTGATGCGATTTTAAAGACGAACAGTCAGCGAGGGGCTTTACAAACAACCTGAGGCTGTGGAAGAAAAAAACAGCGGCCTACCCTCTTGTAGGTTTTCATGCAGAGTGACTCACTGCTTTGACCCATAATGCTGTGGGAGGAAGTCCAAGTGGAATCGGCAAGAGAGCGCCACTTAAGCGGTGACGCTAAATTAAAAAGCCACACAATTAATTTATGTAAATGGATTCATTCTTCTGTAACATTCAGAATGAAGGACAATGAGGGCTGATTTACAGAGTTCATATTTAATTGTTCATTTACAGAGGTCCCTTGCGGTTCACTTTTTGTAGGTTCACTTATTGTAATTAATTCGGGGATGTCATATTTCTAGCTCAACTTCCACAATTGCATTTAAAGCTTCAAGGCTTTGAGAAAAAGGAATAGAGCGCCCTCTGTTGTCAGCAGCCATTGATGTGCACTTAAATAAAGTCGTGCCAACAGGGGGTGGGGGGGGTCTTGTCATTCGTAATTCCGTTGTTGTGATGACATCTGAATTTGTTGTTGATGTGTGGACAGGGACCCTTCCACGCAGGATGAGGAAGGAGCTGTTGGCTGTGAAGCTCCGGAACCGACCCAGCAAGCAGGAGCTGGAGGACCGCAACATCTTCCCTGTGCGCAGTGACCAGGAGCGCCAGGCCATCCGTCAGCAGATCGAGATGAAGCTGGCCAAGTGAGTGTTTTTGTGTGGCCCATCATCTCCTCGCCCCTGTGTGGATCATCATATACTTCTGCATTCTGTATTACCTTCCACAAAGAGCTCGCTAGTCTTCCTGAGGTCCTCATTTCAGATTCATTATGGTAGTGTCCGGACGTAAAATCAAAAAACAATCAACCCAAATGCTTATGGACCTGATGACATATTTTCCCCGGCTTTCCTTAAGTGAAAGTGAAACCATTTGTTTGAATTTGATCTACACGGCAAAAGGTTAATTGCATAATAAGCTATCAGCGATTAGTTCTAATTCCCAACAAAGGTTCACATTGTGTCGTGTATTATTTTTTTGGGGTCAAAGGTTGTGGTGGGTACAAGAGGATTTTCAGAACTCCAGGAACGCAACCTAAATGTCAGTACGCTGTTGGTATGGAGACTTTAATAGGATTTGCAGTCGAATCAGGTTAGTTTGTTAGCGAGTAGTACAGTGCGTGCTCGGAGGGTTACGCAATGCCCCGGAAGGGGGACCGCACCAAATGCTCTGGATGGAGCAGTAAAGCATCTTTCCCACTACCAATATTTGATCATAACAATATGGACACAGCAAATGATTTCTCTTTTTTTTTTATGCCTTTGGTTCATCAGGAAATCAAAAGCCAAGGCTGAAAGTCAAATGTTCACGAGCTCTTTTCTCTGAAGAGCACATTTGTTTACGTTTGACCTGCTTTCTGCCGCTGATTGAAGTTGAAACAGCCGCAAGTCAGTTGCAGGGCGCATAGAGACGAACACACTCACATTTACACCTAGATTCACCGAGCGGGAAGAACATCAGCTGTTTGAAACACTCCGACACGATTTGTGACCCCTCCCTATGTCCCTACTTTTACTCAAATGCTTTGCCATGTAAAGGCTCAGCAATATCGAACATATGTGGGCCAGCACGTCGCAAAACATTAAAGCCGCCACTTATCATCTTCAAAAATTGACCTATTTTTTTCCCTCTCAAAGCAGACCTTTTGACACATCTTACGTAATGAAAACATTGAGCAGAGCTGCTCTGTGTCTAAAACCTGAAGACATGTTCTTACAATGAAAGCTCAGTGCTAGTGATTGATGTAAAACCAGGAAAGGCATTAGTGTTACCTGGAAAAAAAGCAGACTCCTCACTGCACATAAATAACTTGAGACATGATTGACATTGCTAACAAATAGTACCTGTGAATTTGTCCAAGGAGGCCTGGCAGCGCACATCTCTGTGTGGCGTGTTCACACACCCTCAGCCGAGGCATTTCACAGCTAGGTGTCCATCTGGATGCCGCCAAGAAATGCGTGTGCATCTGATGCCTGTGACGTGCTCGTTCCATGTGCTCCCTACCCACACACGTGAACAGCATCACTCTTTTAATAGCCATTATGCATCTCGTAATTACGTTGAGATTATTGTCACCAAAGCAATTTGGTAACAGCGGGAAAGCACATTGTAGCGCAACTACATTGCCAGTCACTACAGACAATGCGTGTAAATAACTCTTGCATAAAGAGGAAATAATCAATTGCGAGGGGAAAGTGCGCCAGTGGGCAACCGGGTTATGTATCGTTTGCATAATGATGCTTAAAGGTCAAAGGTCGGAATCGCTTCCCCGCAGCTGACAATACTGTCATTTTATTGTCTGCCATCAAATTTCATTCAAAGGTTTGAATAAAGCCGTTGCATTGTGCAAAACATCCACATACGGATGCACAATTCTAAATGAAAGGTGAGGAACGCGGGATGTTACGTAACATTTGGTAACACGGTGAATATAACGCCCGTATGTTAATTTACAAAGCAGATTCCAGATTGCAAAGATGACAATGTGAAAATTCGCACCGCTCGGAAAATCTTTGGAGGCAGGAGGTGTTCTACCGACAATAGTTTGGTCGCGTTTTGGATGTCGTGCTAGCGTCTCGGTGCCGACCGTGACTGGCAGCAAGAGTGAGCGCTCCGCAAACCGTCAACATCAACTGAGACAGAGCGGAGGACAGCTGAGGCATGCTTTTGTGTCGGGTGGCTGCGCCATCTGCCCGCTGGTCTGTCCTGCCGGCCGTGTGCTCATTGCCCGAGCAACAACAACAAAAAAGCATCCTCCGTGTTCCGAGGACTGCGCACATGATGAATGAATCACGCTCACGTTGCTCAACGTGATCTTGCTGACGTGCTCGCCTTGACCAACATCACAGATGGAACAATCGCAATTTGGTGTGCTGCATTGATATTCACCACTTTGCACTTTGCAGCTGAAAGCGGAGCAGCAGGACAGCTTGCAATCGTGCAGAAGCGCAGGGAACCCTCTGTTTCTAAATTTAGACAAAGGCTGCAGAGGCACTGGCCATAATCGATGCCCTATGTACGTAACAGCCCAGCTCTTACCTCACCTCTGGGCCTGTTCCCTGCTGATGGGAGATTGCAAGCTACTGGCCCGTTTCCCCTCTGATTGAACTCTCGCTGTTCCATTAAAAGGCTCCTGCAGAGATCCGCTCACATGATGAGAAATGGCGCCATTCATTCATCCTATGTTACCAAGACTTGCAGGAAATGGGCCAGCCTGGTAATGGCGTGATTGATATTCTGTTCTAGTCAAATCTGGAGGTCCACGCATCATTTAGAGAACAACATGTTCAAATGGCACGGAACCGGCTCGCTTTGTTGATCATGTGACTGCCGACAAAAACAGCAGCATGAAATCTGACGTGTGTTTCAGGCAAAAATATCTGGTCATGTTTCGATAATGACAGCTGCCACCCGTGAATAAAGTAAATGCACCGACTGGCCACATGACAGCTGAGTGCACCGTGGCTATCTTTGTTGGGCCCAGTGGGGGATTTGGAATTGCTTTGATTCTTATCCACCAACGCACAGCGCAACTTTGCGTAGGTGTTGTGAAGACGAGGCACAACCAAAACGACATCTCGCTTGTGTCTCTTGAGGTCAACTTAGGTCGGAAGCGTCAAAGTCCGATTTTTTTTTCTAATCAGATGAAGACACTTGCTTGATTGAGATTGTCTTTGTCTCAAATTTTGTCGCAGAATCACCGTTGGGTAGGTGCCTGCTCGTGAAATACACTTGGAGAGGCGTAGTCGCCGGATGACATATCCCGCACATACTGCATGAAAAAAAAACAACTCCAAATTACACGTTGTCACCTCAACAGACCGACTCGTCCCCGCATGTAGTAATTAATGTTATACAATCGTTTTTTTATGGCTTCCAGCTTCAAGTACCATCTAATTGAAATGTCAAAAGTCTGAAAGCGTCTGCACCCACTCAGTGCCATTTTCTTTTTCTTCCAGTAGCTTCCCCGTGTGCCAAATTAAGAGTTGGACCTCAGGCGGAAACACTGATTGAGATAAGGGGCTAATTTGGACACCTTTTACCATTCTGGTTGAGTTTAGTCGAAGTAGCTATGCACGTTCAGTTGGTGATGAACTGACCTTAACGCGACACGTTTGTGTCATAACCCGAGCACGTGCTCAAAGCTGAACACGGCTGTTTGAAGTCACCTTCCTCACATTTTGCTCCCAGCCGATCCCGCAGAGCCCACCGGGGGATTCCCCATGCCATCCGTGCTCCTGTGCCAAAGGGCAAAACATCCAAGCCCGGCGGGACAACCGATCTGTATATTTCACGTGTGGCTTCTTTGAATGTGTCCTCTTCATGTCACGCGGGAGACCTTTGGGAGAGAGTGAACTCCAGGAAGATTCCAGTGTGTGATGATGAAACAGAAGTTGCAGCAAAGCGCCATTTCCCGCAAACACACTCATACGCTACTTCCGAGACTTGCGGGTCAACAGACTTGGCGTGTGGGTTTAGTTTTGATGCAGGAGCTTTCCTTAATTTTTCCTGGCATCTCAATCCAAACGACACCCCCACCCCTCGCACCCTGCATGTCAAAGTCTGGTCTGGGATAACTGGACTCAGCTGCATCCAAGCCCACTGTCCTCAGGCCGTGCCAGTGAAGAGGAAAGAGCGAGGGAAGCATTAGCACACACCTCAGTGGGCAACGGCCGTCCGAATCATCCTCTTGTCTCCTCCGCTGGCAACGACCTGACATTCGCATCAGCCCTTGCCCTTTGAGGCAGCTCATTCCTTTGACATGCTGGTGAGTCCGTTTAACAAACGGGGAGCTTTTACCTCTGACCAAGCTGACTGGCTGAGCACTTCCGAGGCACGCACTGCAGGAGCTCGGGACCAAAAGTCCCGCTAAAGTCATTTGAAGCAACAGAAGCAGTCTGACTCGGTCTTGTTGTGTTTTAGGTTGGTTTTTCCTTCTATATTCACATAGAGTAATGGAATATAAAGAATGACAATTTTTTTTAGGGCGGATTAGTGATTAAATGAGCCTAATGCGGTCGCTGACCACATATCCTACTATAGCATGGCGCCGTTCAATATGTTTTGACTGTGGGTGTGTTCTGTAAGCCCACAGTGGTCCCGGTCACAGCTGAGCCCTCAAAAGCCTATTTTAGGTATTTGTTCAAGGTGCTGTGCCTCTCTTGTTGGAACTGTGGAAAAAATAACTCGTGAGCTGAAGTCACATCTGTGAATTTGTTTGAATGTAATCACGAATACGTACTTAAACAGTCTGGTGATGGCACCGGAACAAACATAAATACGCTTGCTCTCATCAGGGCAGCATATCACTTCTCCATGTCAATTACGTTTATTGGAAATACAATCCAGCGCCTCGTTTTCGTCATTGGGCCTCACAATCGTCATCTTGCCCACCGCCCAACCCTTCTGATGATACCCCGGGGTCAAATAACCATGTGAAATTGAGAGAAACGTGTTTGTCTTTAAAGATTTTACTTCACTTAAGACGCACATGCAAAGTTACGAGCACATGCAGTCTTGCTTGTCCTGCATGCTTTGTTGTAAATCACACATCATTTCTTCCCATTTTAATAAAGATGAGAATGTGCGGAAGCATGCTAAGGTAGTGGCTAGCATTCCATAAACAAGAAGTTCCGTGGTCCAAACCCGGCTTTGGCCTATCTACATGAAGTTTGCATGTCCTCCCACTATCTAAAAATATGCTGAAAATCCAAAACTTTAAATTGCCCTTAAATGTTAGAAATACCATGTTACGGCCCCAAAAACTCAATTTATTATAATTATTATTATTATTATTACACATATTTACCTGGTGATCTATTTTCAATGCAGCAATAGGTTAATCTCGTGCGTTGTGTGCAAAGTTCAGGTGATGTGGAATGCTGACACGTGATTCGCGATAGATTGGGGTTTGTTGAAAGGTCACGTTAACAATGTCTATCACTTTGTTTTCTTGACATGATCTCTGACATACTGACGCGCAGCGAGTTGGAACGCGATTTTTAAATCGCTTGCTCGGCACATGAAGAAAATGTCTATACTGGAAAACGAGAGTCCACCCCCGCCCCGTCCCCTTATGGTGCCTTTGGCATCTATTGATTAGTTCTATAATGCACTGCCCAAAGGAGAGCATGTGCATGCGTGTGTGCGCGCGCACGCACGCGTGTGCGCGTGTCCCACCCCTTCGCAGTGTGCTACAAAGGAGGGCGGTGTGTGCTGCGCTCTCGCACTCCGCTCTCAACGCGTGAGCATCCTCTGGAAAACAACTTCCACTTTGCTCAAGTTTATGGGATGCTGGTTGAAACTTATTTTTTTGGAAGGGCATCAAAGTGTTTTTTTTTTTTTTTTCGGGTGTGAATTGGACGGGCAACCCGAAAGGCGTTTTCAGAATTTGTTCCGATGTGGATTTTTAAACACCTCAAGAGCCAAGTGAGGTGGATGTGCGCCTTTTGGAGCTGTGCGCACAGGAGACACGCGCACCCCAAGTGCTGGTGGAACTGAGAGCCAAAGAAACCAAAATGGTCCAGAACGTGATTCTGGTGTTTTTCCGCAGGAGACTGAGCCAGCGGCCCGCGGTGGAGGAGCTGGAGAGTCGGAACATTTTGAAGCGTAAGTTTAAAAAATCCATTCAAAGTCTATTTGGTCATGTCGGAATGAAAACTTCACATCCTACTTAACCTGCTGAGGTTGAGCATTTTTTCAGTTGCATTTTGGACTTTTTTTTTTCTTTTCAAAATGACTGTCCCATAAGAATCACAATTATATTTGGAATGACTTCTGGGGATGTACTGTGAGCAGCTGCTCGTGCCATCCAAGCTTTTTTGTCCTTCTAACACCAGATTACTGCACTGAACCTAATGGCACGTGCCTCAATGACATCTCCAACACATTGTAATGCAAAATTTGAGCTGTTGTTTAGCAACAAAAGAAAGGTTGGCAAACTAAATGCTTTTGCTCCCATGCATGTTCAAATTGTTTCACTCCAGTTGTCGTTTATTTGAGCAGTTGCATAATTACAACTAGTAGCTGAAGCTGAAGTTCCCATACTTGAGTCAGATCTGTTGTCCTTATTTCACTTTGTCTGTCTTATCAACAGAAAGAAATGACCAGAGTGAACAAGAGGAGAGGCGAGAAATAAAGCAACGGCTGAACAGAAAGGTGTGCAGCTGCAATTTGGTTAGCACGGTCCAGGCCATCCGTAACGACATTGACTCGATCTTCTTTTTTCTTGTACAGCTCAATCAACGACCGACAGTGGATGAACTGCGAGACAGAAAGATTCTCATTCGTTTCAGTGACTATGTGGAAGTGGCCAAAGCTCAGGACTACGACAGACGGGCAGACAAGCCCTGGACCCGACTGTCAGCTGCCGACAAGGTAGCTGGAAAACCCTCAAGCATATTTCCTGAGATGACTTTCCTTTCATGTTGAAGGCCTACTACAAGTAGATCATGTCCATCATTGCAACTATAATTTGCACATGTTGAAAAAAGGAAATGCTTTCAAAAAATGCAAACAATATTATACTGAAAGGACATTTTAATGAAATAAAATGACCACAGTGTACAAATATATTTGGTTAGAATTTGAAAAACACCTTAGCCTTATAAATAAAACTTTTATTTATTTATTTCATTTGCAAATTTTTAATGAAAAGGTTTCTGAATATCTATCCATTAATGAGTTTAGTTCGTTTTTTAGGACATGATTTTAGTTGATTTTGCAAAGCCTTATTGTTGCCATTGCATAATGTGTTAATTAAGGCAAGCATGCATGAACGTCGTTTTTGTTGTGCAGGCGGCCATCCGTAAAGAACTGAACGAGTTCAAAAGTACGGAGATGGAGGTTCATTCTTCCAGCAAACACCTGACAAGGTTTGTGTGTCAGTGCTCTTGCGCTTTATCTTTATCTTCAAGGTGCTTCTTCATATCAGCCAGTACGTGCCTTTGTGCTACATTCAGTTGAGCTGTAAAAGTTGTGTGTGTGTTTTTCCGCTCTCCCTCTCCGCTGCTATGAAGAGGTCACATCTTTAGCTCACATTTTGCTTGTTCAGGACCGAATCTCCGGTGCTGGGTTATTTGGGCTTGTGCTTACGCAAGTCCCCTGTCTTGAGCAAAGCCAGTGGCTGCTTCACGAGTCGTCGGAGCTAATAATAGAGCTCCTGATTGATGAAAGCCCGCGAGGAGAATATATCAACCCCTACTCATGCTCCTTTTTTCTTCTTTGTCCCATCTGCAGGTTCCACCGGCCTTAGCAAGGTTTCTTCTGTGAAGACTTGCTGATATTTGGTTGAGTCAGTGAAGACCTTGCACAGAGTCTTCCAGTGTACCGGCCCACAGTGAGTGGGTGTCCTGATATTTGGGTCCAGCAAACCTTAGAGGCTATGTCTCTAGAAACGGAGCCGCGAGTAGACCACACCACACACAGTCTACTCACAGGAGCATCTCACGGACATTCATGTGACCTTGTCAGGGGAAAAAGAAGATCCACGCTCTCAGAGACTTTTTTTTTTTTTTGTAAAGCGACTCTTTTAAAATCCTTCTTTGCAATGCCATGGAGGAAGGTGCATGTGGCCCAGTGGCCCGATTCCACTGTTGTTTGAGACTTCACCTCCCAGTCCTGCGTGTGACTCTCACTGGTTCAGTTGATGATGAGTTTCATATCGACAGCGTCAATGTTCTTAATCAAAAACCTTGTCTGTGTACAAGACAACCTCCCTTTGTAAGCACTATTTATTGTCTGCACAATACAGGTTTTCAATTTGTAAAAAAAAAAAAAAGTGTGTTCATCTCTCCACTCATAGATTCAAATGCGCCATTGCACTAAGTGTGAGTTGAAAATGTCTTAAAAGAAAAGCTCCGAATCATGAACTAATTTCAGAGTTCAAAACTAAAACAGTAATCACATCACATGCTGAGAAACCATGTATGGTAACATCATGGTTGGGTACTTTCAATTGGCTGAGCAGTTTTTTTTTTTGCTTCATATTTGACATCAACAAACGTCTTGTGTGAATCACAGCATTCTCTTGGCAATAGAATGAGTACAGATGGCGGCTTGGGTTGAACTTTTATTATTCATTCACATTGTTGTAATGATCCAATTTAGCAATGAAGAGATGATATGACAGAATATTTCTTTGCATTTTCTATATTTTTTCCAGTGTGCTTAGGAAGCTTGTCCATGCACATGCATAACGTAGCAATAATATTTGTGTTATATAATTTATGCATTTATACTTCAGTATATCATACCACCGATTTATTGTTAGCACCACACGCTGTATGACATGAACGATATGCCAAGTTTAAATCAGGTTACAAGTTCAGATCGGAAAATACCACCTGGGAGCCAAAGGCTGCAACATGCCAGGCACTTTGCTGGCCCCGGTCCCATGTGATCACACCTCTGACACCAAACAAGGTCCAGAAGAAAGAATTACGGTTGAAGCCGTTTTGGTCAAACAAATAAGGTGCTCATTGTGTAAGGACATTAGATTTACAATCAATCTAAAAAAAAAAAAAAACATTCACTACACTGCAGTCAACTAAAATAACGAAATAATAATAATTTATTCAGCAGCCTCCAATGGAAATGTTTTCGTCAAAATGCAGCTTAGAAAAGTAATTTGGATCACTACATTGCGAAACCATTGCAACAGTTGCTTACATGCGCAATAGCGTCCTCGTGTGGTCACTTAGGTAAAATGCAGCATGCTGTCCTCGCATTCCTTTGGAACAGTCACCTTATAGCTGTGACACGTCAGTTTGTAATTGCTCCCATTGTTGTTATCCCAATAATTTGAGCCTTTAACGTGATAGCAGATAGCAAATTCCAATAAAGCTCCTGGCAGCAAAATGAAAGGCGGCACCGGCAGACGGAATCTGAAGACGTCCGTCCCCGGAGCATCGTGTTCCCCATCTGCCCCGCTTGAAGCCCACGAGGCCGTTGTGTCGGTGGATGTTCTCCAGTTGGTAAAAGAGTAGTGAACTGTGACCTTTTTCTCGTAGTCTAAATTAAGTACTTGGACAGTGCCTGCTATACCCAGCTCTGAGCACGAAACTTGCTCCAGACACACGACCTGTGCACGCACACGCTTCAGGAAGTCGTCTTGAGCTCCCATGTTCTCGGGGAAGCAGGGTTTAAAGTGAGGCAGCGACAACTCCAAACATTTCCCGAAGGCCCTCTCAGAGCTCATCAGTAGTCTGAACATGACATGCTGGGGTATCAGGGGTCGTTCTTTCTTTTGGAACACTTTCACTTCCTCCAAATCGAGGCCCAGGGCGTCCACAAAGCGAACCTGCTGGCTCCTGAGCTCCATCCTCCTTTCTGCTGGCGAACAAAGAGACCGAGCTCGTCTCCTCATGATTGTCTTGGTCGGAGGATCGCCAGTCAAACTGACTTTTGAGTCCTGTTTGAGAGATGGAGGTCGCGGGCCGGGAGGGCGGATCGGAACCGGCGTCTTGGGAGCTTGAGGTTTGGGTTCATGAAGGCGGACGGTGGTGGTGGCGGCTCGGGGGATGCTCGTCCAACTTGGGCGGCTCGTCGGAGCAGAGTAGCGTCTTTGCTTCTCCCACATGTTGTCCATGTTTGCCACATCAATTGACTTGAGGCAAGACAACAAATGCTCAGTTTGAATTCCTCATATTGCAAATTAAAGCAACATTTGAAGTGTATGAAAGAATGCACACACCTTTCCAGTTGTTTAGTTGCTGGTTGCAGTTTGCTAGTTAAGCTCAATCGAAAAGAAACAACTTCTGTTCTTCAACAACAGACTCGGCAGAAACAAGGGCAATATATCTTGCTACTTTCAACTTAGCCCTTCAAATACAATTTGAAACCTTTGCTGGGGCTGGGAGGTACGGAGAGAATATTTATAGCAGATAGTGGTGGGCTGTCCTTTCCTCCTCTAATAATACCTGCAATGATGTCATGTCATTTCACTGAAGGAGATCCCTTCATTAGATTTTTGCTGATGGAAACTGTCATGATTGTCTCTACACTTTGATAAAAGCTTGTTTCCTCAAAATCTGAGCTGACATACAAAGCTATATGTCTTTTCTATTCTGCGTCTCCTCTTCAGGTTTATGGAGAGCTGGAACTTATCCAAGTGGACTTTGGGCAAAAAGTAGACTACACCCACAACTGCCCATGATAGGAGGAATTTGTCCCACTATATCCTAAGCAGGGAACTCATCTATAACCAGTAAAGTGCATTTCACTTATAGTTTGCATATTAAAAGTTGGAACACCAGCTCATGTGGCTACAATGGTGGAGGAAAAGTTCCCCTTTGCAGTCCATAAAGAATCTTCCCGGATGATCTGCCTGCAGGTGATGCCTTCATATATGCTGGCTGGACTCGGCATGGTGACGGCCGGCGTTCTGCTAGACCAAGTGCAGGTCAGTGACAATAAATATCGTTTGCAGCCATTTGGAACTACAATATATTTGCTAATGCTGACGTTGAAAGTACATCGTATGCACTTCATTGATTAATGTCTAGTATTTTTTTCCCTCTCACGACATCATCTTTAAGATTCTAAATCAAACTCCTTGTCATCGTAATAACTGTCAAGAAAGCTAACGAGATTCAACAAGCTGTTAACATCTGTCCATGTGCTCATGGAGCTGTCCGACGTGCCAAGATTTGATTTGTGAGCTTCAGCTGTTTGGCGGTCGCGATGACCTTGCGCGTGACCATACAAACAGGACAATTACGTGGGCAAATAGACACTTTGATACAGAGTCTGGAATTGTATTTGGAAGTAGAATCCAAATGAATACAAGGATTAGATAGACAAATATAAGCCATATTAATTATAATTATATTTTTGTACAATATGCATCCATTTGTTATGTTCTGTGCTCCAATATAGGTAATAAATCACTGTGCGATTCTTCTGCAGCATCATTATTCACACAAGTCAGAAGGGGGAGCAGCTGAGAACAAAGAACTGCTCAGAGCAATGTCCCATGTCCCAAAGTCGAATTTCAGCTGAGTCATTCTGAGTATGTGTGTGTATGTGTGTGTATGTGAGAGAGGTGCGGAAGATAATCGCTACACTGCAGGCTTGCACATATTTGTAGTTGGCTAACCATACTGATAAAAATCAGTTTATAGACAGCGTGCATGACTTTATTGGTCAAAGAGGACATGCAGGAGGCTTTTCAGGCGACAGCACGTGTCAGTGAGCAGGTAGAGCACCTGATGCTGGGAGATGCGGCACCCACCGAGGACATCCAAGAGCAGAGGAAGGAGGAGGAGGAGCTACGTAAGGAGCGAGGGCAGAGCAAAAGAGCGGCTCAAGACGAAGAGAGCGCGCTGGTCATTGCACAGACCACATGCATTCAGATTCTACCTGGATTCTTTCATCATCAAGGACATTGTGATTTCATCTGGACTTCTGACGTCACTCATCTTGACCCTGATTTGTCAACTGAAACAGACATTGTATTATTGCCGTGATGAAACTGAAGAAGGTGCTTCAGGTTCCCCAAGAGAGGGAGCTGTGGATGGAGAATGAGGAGAAGGAAGACTTGAGAACTGAGAAGAAGCTGCTGGCCTTCTGGATGTCCTTGTCCTTGCGTACTTGGACCCTTTTGAGGCCCCGTGACAGGCCTGGCTTTCAGCGCTCTGCCTCAGCCGCTCGGCTAATCAAAAGTGAAGTGTGAGGAATGTGTGTGGGCGAATGTGTGTGTGTGTATGAGTGTGTGTGAGACAAGATGCTTCACAGACCTGTCATACTTCCTGTTTTTAAGTGCTTCAAGTACCATTCCATACCATTCCAGATCAAGGAGGATGTTCCAGGATCACCTTGTGACTGTCAAAGACACTATTACCTGTTTTTTCATTTTGTTTTTTTGAATTGAAAGCCAATCGTTTTAAGATGATGAAAAAGAATTGCACAGGATTTCTATTTTTGTGACGTTCTCCAGCACTGGGCGGTGTTTCAAGAGATCTCAGATGTTTTTATCTTGGTTCCAGCCCTGGTAGGACTGAAAGGGAATCTGGAGATGACATTGGCATCCAGACTGTCAACAGCCGTGAGTGGAAAGATAATCCCAACATAATCATAATTTTTGTTTCTTCATTTGTTTTAGTGTTGCGCTATCTCATTGCATGGATCAAATGTAAAGTTTTAAATGTCCACAATGGCACTTGTGGTGCTTCCATGTGCAGGCCAACACTGGGCAGCTGGAGGAACCTCAGCAGCAGTGGAGGACAGTTTGCTGCAATTTGGCTCTCATCCAGGTGATAGACAGCATCCGTCCGTCTCCGAGTGTCCTCATCAGGCTTGCATCATGTCAACCTAAGTGTGCTTTTGAAATTTTGGACTCATAAACCACAAAGGTCCAGGCCACCGTTGTGGGTTTCCTCGCCGCCGTGGCAGCAGTGAGTCTCGGGGCCGTGACAAGAGGTCGAGTGGATGTTGTCCACGCCGCCATCCTGTGTGCCAGCAGTGTCACCACAGCCTTCATCGCTGCGCTGTCTCTCGGTCAGACAAATACACAACAGAGAAAATGTAAACTATACGTGGTGATTATCTTGCTACCCGAGCAGGCCTGGTGATGGTGGCAGTGATCATCGTGTCCAGGAAAGTAGGCGTCAACCCAGATAACATAGCCACGCCCATCGCGGCCAGCCTGGGTGATGTCATCACCTTGTCCCTGCTTGCTGGGGTCAGCAGCTTCTTTCTCTACTACAAAGGTGAGAGTTTAATTTGAGTTTTGAAAGCTTTCCCAGGAAAACCTTCCAGGGAAAATGAATTGACTCATATTTTCTCTCGCAACAAGAGGGCAGTAATGTCCACACTTTTTTTCCCATGCATGTTGGTTGAAAACATATAGATGAAATGGAATTAATGGCTGTACACATTTGCAGACACGTGGCACCTGCCTCTTGCAGCGTGTGCCTTTTTCCTGCTTCTTGTACCGGTGTGGGTCCTCATCGCCCGCCGGTCCACAACAATCAGAAAAGTCCTGAGGTCAGGCTGGCAGCCAGTTCTTTTGGCCATGTCGCTCAGCAGGTCAGTTGGCACTTTTACAGTCTCCTCTCAGACAAGATTGAATCATTTGTTTGATTATTTGCAGTGTCGGCGGTCTGATTTTGGATAAGACAGTGAGCAATCCAAATTATGAGGGGATGGCAGTGTTCACGCCAGTCATCAATGGTAGGTAGAACATTACTTTGATCCAAAACATCTTAAATATTGGAAGAAGTCACATGTGTCATGTTTTCAGCTGAGTCAGCAGAGTTATGACATTGAAAGAGACACGTCTGAAGCGAACAGCAGCTGCGAATTCAGTCTTGTGTTTGTGTTGCATCTCTCCCATGCAGTCTCGGCACACACGGCACGTCTTGGCTTTCCTGCTCAGGAAGCCTTTTTGCATTCCAGCGAAGCGCTTCACTGACTAAAATGCTTCTTCTCTTTGGTCCTACTCATGCATTTTAGTTCCAAGATATGCAAATACATGTTCACGCTTAACGCATCTGCTTTAACGTCAAAATGTTAGAGCTACAATTTGAGTCCATTTGCAAAAAAGTATTTTAAGTATTTGGGTGGATAACTTGTGGGCTGAGTTGACAAAACAACTATTGTCATGAGTAGGCAGCATTGGGGAGACAATTTCAGTGAAGCAAGGCAACTTTGAGTTTAGTTTCAAACACATAAAACAGAAAATAGTCACGCTGGGATCATAAAACAAATAAAAGGTCGACAAGCCAATCTACAAGCCCTACACACAGACACAATGATCTGAAAAGAAGGGAAAGGAAGCAAGGAAACAAATACTTACAAACTGACGAGACAACAAGGAACATCTGGAGAGGGCACAAGTGGCTGATGAAGCTCATTGGTCAGCATGCTGACGAGAACACGTGGGCGTAACCCCAATGAGAAAAATAGGCCAAATACTACAAAATAAAAGTGAAACAAAGCAATAAAAAAAATATATATATATAAAATAGAGATGGCTAAAACTGGCATCAGCACTATCTCTTGTCCACGCAGGTGTTGGAGGAAATCTAGTAGCCATCCAGGCCAGTAGGATGTCTACTTTCCTTCATTATTGGAGTGTTCCTGGAGCTCTGCCATTCAAAATCAGCACGGGCTGCCCTGGACCCTACGCTACTTTCTTTTCCTCAGGTCCAGAACACAAGAAAAAAAAAAAAACACTCACTGAATACGCGTACTTAGTTTTCCTTCTGCATCTGCTCAGACATGAATTCCAAATCAGCCAGAGTGTTGGCCATGCTCGTAGTCCCGGGTCACCTCCTTTTCCTGTATATGATCCATCTTCTGCAGGCAGGTCACACAGCCATGTCAGCTGCCTTCATCCTTTGTTACCTGTCGGCCGCATTGCTTCAGGTGAGGTTGAATCGTCTCATTTAACTCATTTGGATTTTAACGTCGACACTGTATTCCGTATAAATAAACGCCTTTTGACAAATACTAATGTTAGAAATAGGCAAGATCTTAACCATCTGTCTTTTTTCCTGCTTCCTGATGAGTTGAAGATGGTGTTTGAAAGCCGACGCCGTAATTCCGTAAACCTGACAGATGTGTCGCTGAGACCGACCTGATGCTTTTTCCTCTCACGTCTGACAGTGGACTCTTTAACAATTGAGGATGATTTCTCCATCTCACTGCTGCCATTGACCAGGTGGTGATTCTTCTGCATGTAGCCAACCTGATGGTGAGGTGGCTGTGGCAAAGGGGCTTGGACCCGGACAACTTCTCCATCCCCTACCTGACAGCACTGGGCGACCTGCTGGGAACGGGTTTTCTGGCCCTAAGCTTCAGACTGATTCACAAGACCAACTTGTGAAAGGAACACCCATGCAGGAATTTAGAGTTTGTGTAAACCTAGTCAGTCAGTTGTGTTTAGCTAACTAAGCCCCTAGACACAGACTAGAAACTTAAAAAGCTGTGTACTTGCTGACCTTAGCTTTGTAAGCTAACATACTTATGGAAAAATAATGCTGTGCAAAGTAGATCAATGTTTGACAGCAATGACTAATGCAAGTATAAAAATATCAAAAGAAATATTCCCCTAGTACTTTATAGTTTATGTTATAAGACAGTATTATTTTACCAATGAAGCATTTTACACATTCGCGTCAGTAGGGAGGTCAAATAGTTGGCATGTTTTTTCTGCCAAAAATTTGAATGTATCCAAATCTCTTGTTCAAGGGAATGTTTGTTGAAGTTGATGGAATGTAACCAAATGAGGTCATTGCATACTAGTTTGCATATTTTCCAGCTCACTGTTAACAGTATTGATGTATAGTTTATAGTTTTAGTATCATCTCAGTGGAAATATTAAGATGACACAACCAACAAATATCAACGATGCGCTTTAGTGTTGTAATTTTACAACTCTTGTCAGATCTTGCATTTAATAGAGTAATTAAAATGTACAGTGCGGTATTCAGCCTATCAATTTTTCCAACGTCCAAATGTACGTTTTCTACACTTGCGTATGTCGAGACAGCGGGATGAGATTTCGATGAAGGCTTCCAAGATGAATGTCATAAAAGAATATGAGTGGCTTGCATATTCTGGTGTTGTTGCAATATTTTAGCTCCAGAAGTGTTACGCAAACGGTAGATTGCGATACTTTTTTCTCCTTGTCTAGAATTGTACATGTTTGTCATGCTTGAGTGTTGCGTTGGCCAATATTTATTCCAATAAATGTTGTTGCTCGATGACGTTTATTTGAAAATGTTGCCAATGTTTGTTGGCTGGCTTGATGCAATTCAGTCCAAAATAGCACAATAAATACAAAACAATTTTGTCACAACATTATAAAACGAAACACAGGCACGTTTAAAAAAAAAATTCTCTGGGGTCATATAAAGGTTGACCGTCAAAAGGCACATAAGAGACATTCACTGTCCAAAATGCAATTAGAAACGTCCATTGTGCTATTGTAACATCACCCCCAACAGAGAAATCACATTTGTTGTGCAAATTCACTAAGACAAAAACAAACACGTCAAATTTAAAAATAAATGTACACAATCACAGACTACTCACTGGTGGCGCTAAGGGGGAGCAAAGATATCTTTTTGCAGATAAATACAAACACATTTTTGGGAAAATTGTGATCAACATTCACTATATGGGTGGGGTGGAAAACAGTTCTTGATACAAATTGTAAAACACCCAAAAGTTAGTTACCTGGCCTGGCACTTGGGTGGGCCATCACATATTAGAGGGGGGCTCCCCCCCCCCAAACTCCACCAGCACTAGTACTCCCTTGAGCACCATGAACAGTAAAATATGAAATCATACCTTGTGTGTCTCGAATGTGGCGGTTCACCCATACAAACAAATGCATGCGCAGGTTTATTGTTGTCATCCACCGTTTACGGATGTACAACACGACACCTCAGCCTGGTCAAAACTTAAGGTATGCTGGCACAGAGTAGTTGAATAACAGGAAGTCCATGCGAAAGAGGTTGTATAGCTTCTTCTGATAGAAGGGGCTGATGTTCAGGAAGAGCTTTGCAGCCATGTCCCCCGTGGTCCTGGCGCTTTTGGACGAGGCCGGAAAGCTGAGCTGGTCCGCCACGCCGGCCAGCCGTAGCACGTAGCTGGAGTCCTGCTCCAGCGTCTCGTATTTACCCACCACGTCGTAGTGGATGAGGCAAGGGTGGCACAGCGAGTGCACCCGCTCCCAGTGCTCGTTGAAGGGTTCCTCGATCTGCGTGGCCGGGTCCACCAGGTAATAGACGAACTCCTCGAAGGAGACATCGTTGCCTTTCTCCAAAGCTTCTGGCTGCGGGTTGGGCCTGTGGCGGCGCACTATCTTGGTGCCGTATCGTTTGTGGAAAGCCGTGTTGTAGCTTCGTGTGAATTTGTTTCGGTAGGCCGACACCAGCCGTTCGAACGGCTCGCGCACAAACACAAACTTTAAGTAGGAGCGCAAGCGTTGGTTGATCTGGGAAGCTGAATACTCGGACAAGGTGCGCAGGTTTCCGGAGACGTGGGCCTCGTTCGCCGGTATGTCCAGCGGGTCATGGCGGGATCCGGCGGTGCCGGTCAGGACCATGAGTACTCGTTTCCAGTTGGTGCAGGCCACTTTGGGGACATAGCAGTACAGCAAACCATGCTGGTCATCTACAATCACGTGCTTCAGGTCTTCCGGGATAAGGACTCTACGCTTTCGGGTGTAGGAGCGACAGGCCTCTTCTAAAAACTCCCGCCGGTCCTGATGGATTGCCTGCACTGCTGACTCCACCTACAAAGGAAGACACAATGAAGAAGATGGATGGACTGAGTGAGAACGTACTCGAAAATGCATAATTTGGAATCTTTGTAAAAGATTGAAATTTTAGTTGATCACGCACCAACCAATAGCACAGGGGAACTGTTCCGTCCTGCAATGTGTAAACTCTTTAATAAAATTCAAACTAGCACGTGGACAGTGGTTCAAAGTACAACTTGTCCTTCTTCTCAAAGGGAACATCTTTGATCGTTCAAGTCTTGCTTGTTCAGTGCTGAGCTTTTATGAAGAAAACCCCAAAAGCAAGTCTTCAATGTAATAACGTTTGAAGAAGATGGATTGTTTTCCATCCTGTATATGTGTTTGCCTCTTAATTAGAAACAGCTTCAGATATCAGCCGTGATACGCTCTCACGGATGTCAGGCCAGCCCCGAGAGGATTGAAATTTCTATGCGCTGCACACAAGCTATAGTCTGCGGTGAATCATTTGTGACTGGAGGATGAAACGCAACCAAAAGTGATTAGATTCCGCAGCAAAGCAACAAAGACAAAAGGAGAGGGAAAAAAAGATGAAATATTCAGCGTGTGGTGAAAACGGGACTCTATAGAAGCCGCTGCTGGATGGCGTCCACGAAATCTGTGTGCACCCCGTTAGATTGACAGTTTGTTGTAAGGCATCTTTGTCTTTACATCAACTACAAACGTATCCGCCATGATGACCACGGCATAGCTCAGCGGGAAACCTTCACTTGGATGTGCCATACGAGTTTTTAAACAAAACAATCTGGTTCCAATCATAAGATCGGCCCAAATGAAATTGGCAGTCGTTTTACATGACACTGAAACATAAATCTTGCCTTCGTACCTCAGTGATACAAAAACAAATACGCTCTGACAGCGAGACCATGCAATTTGTACGATGGCTCTCGACTCGATTTGCTCGTTTTTCTTTCTTTTGCACTCAAATGTCACGGTAAAGTTCGTCATTGTCTTCTGCTTAACGTCGCCAAGGCAAACACATCAATAAATGTCACTGAGGTAATTCAGCAAAGATGTTTGACCTTTTAAGTAGAAAAAGCCTCAGTGATTGGCATGAGTAAAACGCTGGGGAGATTAGGAGAGTTTTGTGTATCGGTCGGGATCTTCATTCAGCTAGGTAAAACCAAACAGAATCTTTGGATTCGTTTTTAGATACACTTGCATATTCTGCCTTGGATTTAACAGCATAGGCTCTTATATAACCTTTATTTAATGAGGGTTCTAGTCAAGAAAAAAATCAATGTGGGCTAAATTAGATGAGACAGGGTGGAATTTTTTTTCCCCAAATTTAAATGTTAAAGTTGTCATCCGAAATAGCAAGACATGTGGAAATTACTCGACGAAAGTATTTGTTGATAAACGAAAGCATCAATTTCTGGTATCCAGTAATCCGAACAGCTTTCCTTCCAAACAATGTGGTTTCCCTGCTCGCAATTACAACAGCAATTTAGTGTTCTCAGCAGGAGGCCCAATTGTATATAACTGCTTACTAGCTCATAAAATAGTGGTGAGAAAACAGAAGGATGTACTTGGTGAAATGGAAGTATGGCTTGCTTCCTAACACAGGGAGGCATTTCGTAAGAGGAACCATTTCGCTTGCATCCAAAAAGGACACTCAAGCCATGAGCAACTGGCCCCTTCGAAGCGAGCACTGGATGTTCTGGGTGGGAAATGCTTCAAATTAGAGGAGCAGGCCAAATCTCCCTGAAGAGCTGCAAGTTCTCAAGCAAAAACATTGGACAGCTGATATTTAAAACGCAACACTCACTCTGGGAAAGAAAACAAATGTGGGTTCACAGCTTTTTTTTACTTACCTGGTCACCGTCGTAAAGTGTCTGCAGAGGACTCCTCCTGGCTTTCTGCCCGTTGCTTCTATCCCCGAGTTGCTCCGAGGCTGCGGGAAAGTGAGGAAGCACAAAGTAACAGTCATTAAAACATACTGGAAGAAGCACGGAGCCAAGTGCAAAGATGGAAAAATAAAACATTTGGGGTTAAAGCATTAAGTAGGTCCACGTGAGGAAAATATGCTCATTATGTTAAATCAGGATAGGGTAGCTTGGAAAATTTGGAGGATAAAAATAGAACCAGAGGAAAAATAGATAACTACAGGCTGACTAGACACCTTTCTTTAAAGTCTAGGCTCATTTTGATGATGGGAGGATTGGAGATAGTGAAAAGGCACGTGTGCATTTCAACATGTGGTGTAGCTTTGTTGGTGCGTGAAAAGATGTTGGCCTGCAATCACAAAGTGGGGTTGGGCAGAATTACGCAAATTAGACTGTACAGCAATAATTCCATCCCTGGAGTAGCAGGCCACCCATCAAATGTGAAATGAAACAACTTTTGTCAGCTGGCAACTTTTGAAACTGTGCTTGTAAACAAGCTGTTCTCGACTTAATATGAGGCAGGCAGGCAGGCGCACGACATGAGCCTCGTAAACAATTTATTTGCTGGATCATTTTACATTTTATTTGTAAAAAGGAAGACAAAAACACAAATACCAAAAAGATGATTTGTGAGCGTAGCACGAACGTGACACCTGTGACAGCTTGTTTACGAGCAAAAGTGACAGCTGCAAGGAGAAAACAAGCCAAAGCAATTTCCAGCGTTGTCATCACAACGAAATTTGAAAATGTATCAACACACAGACACAAGTAACACTGGACGAGCAACACGGTGTGACAGAATGGACATTGGATGAAGTCACTGGAATGTGTCAGGTTGTTGTCATGGCAACAGTGAGCTAACATTTAGCAGGCGTCAAGATGCGAGGGGGGGCACACGCCGTAAGACTGATGTCTTTATGTTTTTTTTTATATTTATCTTTGCTCCTGTCTCACTGTGAAGTGTGTGTGAATGTTAACGGGGCCGCTCAGCTATCAATCACTGAGCGATTGTGAAACAAGTAGGCTAGCAATTATATTTGAAAGAACATCTCTTGAAATTAGAGAACGTTGGAGCCCCGCTATTTGCGCCGCTGCCTTCTGTTTAATGTAAGACAGTCCTCCCTTCCCTCCCCCTTTGAATTTGCATTTGTCCAACTTTTGGGTGTGGAATGCATTTCCCAAACAGTACAGTATATCTGCTGTTTGTGAAATCCCACAGCCCTATCCCACCCACTGTTGCAGTGAGATTCATCCAGAAAGGAAAAGAAAAAAAAAAAACTCACGGTATTGGTTTAACCCTGTCTAGACCCGAACGAGCAAAGGCCTTCTCGCCTCTGCATTCCTCTAGACCTGTTCAGAAACAGGAGCTTTTGCAAAAAATGCAAAATATATAGAAGACGATGTGTGTTAGTCCGGTCCGGGTCATAAACGAACCTCTGTTTTTAAGTCCCACTGGGAGAAGCACCCCCCCCCCCCTCTTCCCATTCCTGCCAAAAAGCTTTACTGAGCGAGAGACTGTACAAGGGAAGGCCTGATCTTTTTGCCCACAAATGTGTGTTTGAAGGGTGTTAGCGCAAAGGCAGGGCTTGGGGGTGGTGCCATGAGTATTTTTTGATGGCTTGGAAGACTGTATGCAGATGGCGGATTAGAGATCATTTGCATATGTAACATCCCATCTGTTGCAAACTAGTTGCATATGCATGCTGTAAAAAAAAGGGTGCAAGGAGTGCAAATGTTAGTGTGGAGCCTCACATATTAAGTTTCCTTTCAGAAGTCACATGTGATTTTAAAAATAAAAAAAAGAGGGCACAAACTGGCGTGGTGAGCGTACTGCAGGTGATGCTAAAGTTCGGAGCAGATTTTTTTAAACAATGAAAAGGGGGAGAAATGTGGAAGATCCTAACAATGCCAAAAACATAGCTAGAGCTGTCGCTTATGAATATTTTTTATTGATTATTCCATTGATTATTCCATGGATTAATTGGATGCAATTTTATTTTGTATGAAGTGGTATTTTAAAACCACCACCAAATTTATTGTTTGGTATTATTTCGTGATAAAAACAACTATGTGACAATTAAACAATATCATTCAAGTGGGATTAATGTTGTACTCAGCAAACTTTTTGAAACCGCTTCAGTTTGTGACGCATTTACTGGATTCTAAAGTAAAAGCAGATGTTGATTTTGTCATTCTGTAAAAATCAGTGGAGCATCACCTAGCCACTAATAAAAAAAGGTACTGTACCAATAAGTCAGATTTTGTAAAATCACTCTTTTGAGCACACAGCATCTAAATCTTGATTTATCGCATAATGATTTTTATCAAAGCAAAGCTAAAGACAGTTAAAAGTTTGTTTTAATATGTGACTGTTCTCTGTTAGGTCTGTCAACACTTGACTATATTGACTTAATCGATTATGCCAAAGCAGAACGAAAGGAAGCTTTTATGAATGCAAACTTGGGAAACTACTCTAAGTGCATTTCATTATATTATTTCACTTTCAAATTGTCAACCCTAACCCCCCTTCTCATTGTCCAAAATTAAATAGACGTAAGCTATAGATTGTAAGCACACAGCACAGTCAATGCAAACACTTGACAAACTCGAGTCACTCCCCTAACCTCTTCCCACCGAGCAGCACGGGAGATATACGTTTTCTTGGCATAGGATATTTCAAGGTAGTCTGTATCTGAATGAGGCCATTGTGTGTGATGGCCAAAGGACCTGGAAAAGGTTTTTGGCCTTCGGGCAAATTTCGCAACCTGCCAGCTGCCACCCAATTGAGGAAACACGAAGCAGTTTGCTCATAAAATTGTTCCTCACCTCATTTCTGCATGTGACGAGTTTGTATCATTTTCTACACCCTATCTACGTTTCAGGATTTGGACATTTATTTGCGTTTATTGTACAAACAGGAAGCGATGCCTCTAAATCAGGGTTGGTGTAGGCACCAGGCATGGCTGTCCGTGGCATCTCTGCATCACTTCTGTCGGTATGCTTTTATTAGTTTACCGTAAACAGTGTATAAATTGTTCATAAATATTGATTATTGGTGACAGAAAATACACTCGGTCCAGCTGGTCGTTTGCACAACACCAAATACAAATCCATGCATGCTTTATGCTTGATGGCTTGTTGCCTCACAGGAAAAAAAAAAAGATCTGGTTAAATTTTGCCTTGGTTTGCACTATCTGAGTACTTATTATTTTATCAGCACCCACACACACACACCTTTGCGTCTTTTTTCTATATATACTCATTTATGCATATCCAGCATGTAAAACATGTATATATCTGCATGACACACCCACATACGTATGTATCAACACATTTATATATAATGAAAGTACAAATACAGTCTACATTTAAATGCCAATATTTCAGCGTCTAAACTTATGAGCACAAATGTGTGTGCGCCAATGTACCGCAACATTTGCATACAGATGCACAATTGAGGTACGGGCGCTTGGAATTGAAGCAATTCAAATGGGACACTTTGTACAAACTTTCAAGCTCGCAGCGCAGATGTGTGACGTCATGCACGCGGTGATCCCGATGCGTTATGATCCACTACTGAAAGGAGACACTTTATTTCATCCAGAGCTGCTGCAAACAATAAGGCGAATGTATAAGTGTAGTTCTTGTGATTGCATTATTGTATGTTCGCTTGTTATTTCACGATAAAGGTTCTGTAAAGCGCTTTTTTTGTTGTATCTGTTGTGAACGCACAAAATGAAGATGTATTAGATAGATGAGAGAATTTGCAGATTTTTTTTTTCTCATGCTGTTGCTTTCTACTCACCTGGTTTTACATTGCTGTTGAAATAGAAAATGACCATTACGAAGCATCCTAGACTCAGAGCAAAAAGCATTCGAATGTTTTTAGGTTTCCTCATCCTGAATCCTCAGGAGGAGACCGAGCTGACGACCAGTTCTTGCAGGGGTTCATGCAAAAAGGTGTTTTTGTTCGCTCGGACCGCCGGCTGTCGATTTGATGATGGGCATCGAGCTGTCTTTCTGACCTTTGCTGCTCCTTAACTTCCAGAGCATCCTCGCGTGTCCAGTGATTAAGAAGCGGGATCGGAAGCGCAGGATACCCCGGTACCGAAGCCAGTCCGAACGCGCGTGTTAAAGCAGGCGAGGCATTGTATTAAGAGGTGCTCTCGAAGCCCGGGTGGCTTCTTTCCAAAGGATCCGTCCTTGCCCAGTTAACTGTTCCCTCCCCAGCCCGGAAACAGCTGCTGAACCTTTCAAAATAAAACGCTCACATTGCCCTTCAATAAAATGTGATATCATCATATCATCATGCGTTGCTAATTTCTGATTTGGTGAAGCTAGCACTAATGCAAAAGAACACTGATTGGATTCTAAATATTATATTTCATTGCTAGTTAGGGACTGGAGTGATTAATGATGAAACTGCCTGACAAAATGTGATTGCGGGATGTTTCAGTGTTCCGCACCCAGCTGTATAGAATAAATAAATAAAAAATGCGTCGTAGTGATTGTTTATTGTAATAAAAACATTTCCTATTAAACGTCTGTGTGCTTTTAATTTGGAGATGATAAATTGAACAGAATTGTTTTCCTGTAACACAGCTTGCACACACGAGACATATTCATATTATGTTTGGCTTCGACGTTGGAAATGTTTATTCCACAATAGGGGCGTGCAAATATCCAATAAAGTGCAATAATATTGTCCTGTAATCTGATTGCTTGTGTCAGCAAGACATTGTAGTTCTGCAGTGCCCCCTAGTGGCGTTTGTATAGAATGTTTGTAGTTGTAGGCAAAGTAACCTGCAGTTAAAAAAGGTGAATTTGGTGCAGTTTACTTGTAGCTGAAGAAAAGTTGCTGTCGTAGCAAGAGAAAAGAATAATAATAAAACATAATAAAGTTTATGGCAATACATAGTTCATAGCAAAAAGAACCATACTTGTAAGAACATTTTCTTGATGTTACTTTTGCACCAAATTGACCTCCATGGAGCAACTGATGCCAATCTGGAGCAGTTAAACAAGGCACCGCCCCAGAAAAAAATGTTCAAAGTACATTTTTTTGTGGTGCTTCCTGAA
Organism: Syngnathus scovelli; assembly: GCF_024217435.2. Classification (NCBI taxonomy): domain Eukaryota; kingdom Metazoa; phylum Chordata; class Actinopteri; order Syngnathiformes; family Syngnathidae; genus Syngnathus; species Syngnathus scovelli. Next base: position 3,084,024 of record NC_090857.1, on the reverse strand, counting down.
CATAGCAAGATAAACCGCTGTTTGTCGAGCTAAAAGAATGCTGATAAAGTCGATATCTCATCAATCAGTAGCTACAAGGAATACAAAGAATTTTCTTTTGAGCATCATTTACACCACATGATCAGTGGAGAATGGTTGAGTCACATCAAAATGAAACTGTCAGGTTGGGTTACACAAGTTTGGCACTCCCCAGTGACCAGTGTGTTGTAAATTGCAAGTCAGAGTGAAACAGGGATTGCGATTCGAGTCCTGTTACACAATCGACTGTCAGCAAATGTAGTTACTAATTGTGTGCTCACAAGACCTGCTTGGAGCCTTTTGGTGGTATCATGGGAACAATGCACAAAATTAGGACAATGGTACCATTTGAAAGCTAGAGATAACTGTTCTGAGAAAGCATTAATGCTCTAAATTTCCGACTCCATTTTAATTGTTAAATAAGATGTATAAATGTGCCCCTTGGATAAAACCTTCTTGTAGCAACCACATGGATCAGTCGGCCCAGTTTGTTTTATTTCTTCAAACAGGCCGTTGGTTAGAACAGAATAACAAATGTCACTGAATCGGCTCATAAGAAAAGTGTGCGTACTAAAATGGGCTGAATAAAAGAAAGCAATCAAAGGCTGTGTGGTCATGGCAACCAATGCAGGTGACACACTGTTCTGTTGTCAGATGTGACCATTGAATGAAGGCTTCGGACCAGTGACTCGACTGATCACTTGTATTGAGTCCCAGCAGCACACGAACCTTAACGCTATTATTTCTGCAGGGCTCTCTGATCTGGCCGATGTGAATAGCCGGCTCGCTTAAATGGATTATTTTTGATCCATTGTATCTGTGTGTTGCAAGATATTGCACACCCGTGTTACCACATAGCATGCAAACATTTGCAGATTTCAAAACATTGTCCAAAATTGTTTTTATTGTTTTCTCGAGCGCTATATTAAGTGTCCAGACAAAAAAATCACAATAGATTTAGAGACTTCTTACCCAAGATTGGCTACATCTTTTACATACTTTAATAATCATGCGCCACAAAATAAACCCAAAGCAGAATGAACAGCTTTGAGTAAATTGTTCTTGATTACATCTCATTTTTGTTGGATTATTTGAAGAGTGTAATTTATATTTCAAACAGGAGTTTAGGGCAGCACAGATGTGCAACACAAAACTACATAGAAAGTACAGATGGAAAGCGACTGTTTACAAATATGGCAGAATGAAATTAAGTAACAGAAGCATTAATGCACAGAAGACTGAGTACATTTGTGCATGGACAGGTGACCGTTTGCCATTCAACTTAATGAGCTGTGTTATGGGTGGGAATTATTATAGCAGGGTTGTAGAAAATTTGGACGAAGAGTCTGGGACACTATCAGCCACTTCTGCTGAGGTGCTCAATCCCTGCCCACCAAAGCATTTTGGTTTCCAGGCAAGGACATCAAAAAGAGCTCAGGCATAAAGACACATCACAAGAGTGATGCGCATACCCTCGCTCCTCAGAGAAGGACACTGAGAAGAGCCCAGTAATTTGTCAGCAGAGTAACCCCGCTGTTCAGCAGAATGCCCTCTTATCAATTCAGCTCAAGCGGAGTGAGCTCGCATCCTCTTCTTAGCTCCCACTAAACCAAAAATGAGCACCTGTGGTTTTTCAGATGCTGCTGGCCGCATTACGCAATTTGTCCTGAGAAACAACTGCCCACTTAAGGGAACAGCTGGAGTTGAAGGTTGAGGTTGTTTGGAAGCTAAGAGAAGATGGCTCGATGGACCACATGAGAGCATTCTGCTAAACGAGCAGGGTTTAACCTCAGCAACCTGCCTGAGTGATGTCACCTCCGGAACTTTTGGTCACTTCCAGAGTGGTGAACACCTGCGAGTGGGGAACGAAGACAATGGTTTCACTTCTTCTCACGTAGATAAAAAGGTGCTTTGTGTCTTTACCTCGGCGCAAGTTGGGTGGATGCCAATGGTGCCGTCCAGCTGCTGTTTGGTGGCACCACATTTCATAGCTGCACCAAAGCCTTGAGTTACCTCTCCTGCATTGGGACCCAGGTAGTGAAAGCCAATCACTCGGTCCTACAGCAAGAAAACAATGTATGTCGGGGAAATAATTAACAATCAAAGGATATAAAAGTGGTATTCTCACTGCATCACTATTAAAAAGGAACCCACTGCAATAACACCACCGAGCTGAGTAAGTGACAATTCTAGAGCCAAGTCTTACATTATCCAATTTGTTGCAGATGATCTTGGCATAGCATCTGTTATTGTCCCTGCCAGGCACAGTAAATTCCAACGGCCAAAAGAGACTGTGGAACACCTGAATTGAGTAGAAGGACCAAATAAAGTTAACACTAGCAAGCAAAGGAAGTGAATGTGGCAAACGCTGCGCATGTGTCGCCTGCATTACCTCAAGGTTGTCCTCCCCGTACAGCTCAGTGGCTCTCTCTTCAGACAGACCGCAGGAGCCATATTCCAGTGGAGTGAAGACGGTGGTGGGAACGTTGATGTAGTCGCACTAAAGAGACGGTCAATCAACAGAGTGAGACATTTTCAACACTTTCAATAAAAAAATATAAGAACAATTTTTGACGGCTGTGTACCTTGAGTGTTGCTCCTCCGTACAGACGCCGCGCCAGCAGCTTCCCGGCCTGGATAGCAACAGGAGTGAGCTCCCACTTGCCCTCCAAGATGTCTCCGATGGCATAGACGTGGGGCACGTTGGTTTGCTCTTCATCATTGACGGGAATCTTTCCATTCCTTCAAGGTGGCAAGGTGAATACAAAATGAATGAATTTAGATTTACATGCAAGATGTGTTTGTTTACATTCGTACGTAGAGCAGATTTATTCAACAATAAAAAGCAGCCGCTCGGTCTTGTGGCCATACTTGGCCAGCCCCAGCGTCATCAAAAACATTGTTATGAGCGTCACAAGACTCAAGCATGACTCAAAGCTCTCTTTTAGGCTTGCCGTATTCTTTCTTAATCCCATCTGACTGCTTTGTCTCAATCAGCCAGACATTCAAATACATATGCAGAAAATAGTCCTATGTACACAAATACAACAATATCAATTTCTTTTTTTAATGATTGGCCAAGAATCATCAAATTCAGCCAGAAAATTGACCTTCTGTGTATTTCGCATAAAAGGCCGAGCATGACCTCTGCTGTTCCAACATAATGTCGACTTTCTACTCTAAAGTAAGCAGCGCCTCCCTAATACACTTGAGAGACATGTGACTGTGAAAACTGCTGACTCACCACGACTCTTTAAAACGGCAACAATGCTCAAGATCAAACTTACTTGGGGTTAACTTTCACCCCTATCTTGTCCAGGCCGATCTTGTCGGTGCATGCGTCTCGACCCACCGCTATTAATACCTGAGGAACCCCACAGAATAAACTATAATGAATTAAAAAGAAAAAAAAAATAGAAACAGTTGGCCTAGCAAACATGTTATACTGAGCATGTATCCAATGGTTAGATGTCCAAACATAATTTTTTCCCCATTCAGAGCAGAATTGACTTACAGTGTTGTACTCTCCCTCGATGACATCATCATTCTCTGTGGACTTGGCTGTCACCTTCAGCCGGCCAGGAGTGCCGGCTTCCAATTGCTCTATCTGCCAAACACCAAACAAAGGAGGAATAGTCATGAGGTTTGAAATACTAAACCCACTATTATTTGGCTGACAGGGATACAAATACTGAAAATTAATAAACAACTCTCTCGACTTACTTTTATAGGGACATATTGCCGGATGAATTTGACACCATGTTCCTCCATATGCTCACCGGCGCGGTTTGCCATTTCCTGGTCAAAGCCGCGTAGCAGAATGGAACGCACCATGACTGTGACGTCGAGCCCGAGGCCAGCGAGGAAGCCGCCGCATTCTAACGCGACGTAAGATGCGCCGATCACCAGAGTCTTTCCGGGGCAGTACGGCAAAGAGAAGAGATCATCGCTGGGGGCAGAACAGTGGTAGGCTTCATTAGGAAAGGCAGTGAATTGCAAAGGAGGGCTTGTCAAACTGGCCAAACAGGACCGACTGACCGTTGACATTTTTATATAAACAAATCACACTTTGCCAAGTGGTTTTCAGGGCAGCCCTCTCAAACATTTAAAACTCACATTTTCATCATTATAGTCAGGTGTCGAGCAGCTTTGACAGAAGTATTTCCTTTTTTGTTTTGTTTTGGTTGAATCATTTTGGTTTCATTTGTATTACAACAGACATTGTGTGCACCAGTTGCAACACACATTATTAGTTATGAAATGACATTTACACAGATGCACTTCAAACAGGAAGGTAAATGGTAACAAATTAAATACAGGGATAATTTGTCAAATTCAACGAGGTTGTCACTTTGACTTGATTTTCAGGTTCTTTGAATCTTTGGTATGAAGAACTGTTGGACCTAAAAAAACAACAACCAAACACCGTGTGCCAAATCAACACCAAGCAAAATGTTTCCTCACCCCGTGGAGGAAATTGACAGCGTTGTCATTTTGCCTTTAAGCTGCTGAACTACCTCGTTGGCTTATTTTGCCACAGCGTGTGGTCCCAATAAAACAAATCTTTTCGTGTATAAGGAAGAAATCTAAAATTGAGCCCTCACCTTGTGATGCAGTACTCCTTGTCTCCAGGTATGCCCAGGTAACGTGGTCGCTCACCTGTTGCCAAAACAAACTTATCTGCTGTGTAAAATGTCTCCTTCCCTCGTTTGTTTAATGCCTGCGTAGAGAAGACGATGGAAATCTGCTGTCAGTGGAACGATTGCACAACAGCAGTTTTGATGTCATCATGGATAACGAAAGGAGTTTTGAAACACCTTTAGAGGCAAAGCAAAATGGACTTTCAGTTCTAAGCAAGAGCTAGTTTAGACTCGCCTAAAATGTTTCTCAACGCGAAAGCTTTTTGGCTGGTTAACGAAGTAATATGACAAAAATGTGTTTTTGCTTTATTCCAAACAAGATACATGGCGTATAATCAAAGGTTTTATTACCTTGATCTTGTGAGGTTCGACGAATTCTGCGTAGGCATTGACATAGTTGACATTCTTGTCCCTGAGCGAAACCCTGTAGCCCCAGTTTAGCGAGCCGATGTAGTCGTTAATGGCCGTCTTCATTGTCTCCCAGTTGTGTTTGACTGACCAAAGACGACGCAGGACATGAGCACCAAGTCCGACCCAACATTTGCTCTTGGCCTTTATCCATTCTTGTAATAATTGCTTACCAGTTTCATCAAATTGCCAGCCAAACTTGCGAGCGTCTTGCATGGCGGTACTGAGCAAGGCAGTCTGGTGCATCAGTTTCTTGGGAATGCAGCCAACATTCACACACGTTCCACCGAGACCTGATAACCACAGGTTCCACATCAAAAGACATTTCAAATATGGTGTCAATTTTCAATCTTGGTCATAGCATTTTTTTCTCTGTTGCAACATTTTAAATTCACACATTTCAGCCGCCACATATTTTAGCAGACCGTTCATACCCCAAGTAGTTCCTTTTGGTGTGGGAACAACAAAGTCCAAAACCATCACTTTTTTCCCCAAAGTTGCAGCTTCCTTAAAAAGACAAAATACAATGAATGTTTTAACACGACGTTGGAGGCTGATGATGCAGCTTGAGCCAGTCAAAAACTGAATAATAAAACTGACTGAAACGTCACATCTGCTCACTTTGTGCAAGCAAACGTCTCACCTTTGAACAGGACAGTCCCCCAGATCCTCCTCCAATAACAATCAGGTCATAGTCATAGTTTTCACTTTGTCCATTCAGTAGCTGATGCAGACTGCCATCTTTATGAGCCTAATAAGCACAATTAAAATTTACAGACATGAGCAATTTGCACACCTCTTTCCCCAGTATGTCATTAATAATTGTCGTTAAATACCCAGCATATTTTCTTCTCATTATCCTGCTGTAAGATGCACCAGCTGCTTTGTCATGATGAATGCAATAATTTTAAAAGCCCTTCAATACACAACAGCGTGACAGGTTTTAAAGCTAAACGAGTCCAGCAATTAGTTGAAGTAGAGACTACTTGTAAGACAGTTCCGCAACAGCTCTCGCTCATACGTCATTTGTGGATCCTAACGTGCTTGCCAATATTAATTAAATAAAAATCCAGATAAGCATTTAATGAATGTTGTATTGTGAAACAAGGAGAAAGTCTAGAAACAATTACCTGCATTGTCTTGTCACAGCCACCAACATGTGTTTTGTTGATAAAAACATTAGGAACACTTTTTTGTCCAGTCATCTCAAGCAGCATCTCCTGATAATTTGTTCCATCCTCTGTAAAAAAAAGTGTATTGCATAACAATTCATTCGTGTTTGAGCACATAAAAAGATGAAGTGTAAGATAAGAAATAAATGCAGGAATGAACAGATATGAATCTTAGGAGTAGCATGATAGATTTCCGATTTTGATTATTTCAGTTATCATTTTCAGTGTTTTTCCAATGATCTTATCTCATCAGTCTTGTGAACTTGCTGGCCAGCTGTTGAGCGCGCTTGAGATGGTAATACGATTATAAAAGGGCCTCTAACACACTATACTCGTCCGGCCGGCCGGCTTGCAGTGCTAAAAGATGCTGAGTCATTGTAGGGCTCGTAAGAAGGAAATAGATCTTACCCATGAGATCCAGCTCCACCACATTGCACTCCACTTTGAGTTCTTTGAACAACTCCTTTACCTAGACGATTACAAATATATTCAGTATACTTTATCGTATATATCCCTAGGCTCATGATGTCATAACACACAAGTTAAATGACCGCAACATAAATAAACCAGCATTGAGTGGCGGTACAAGCTAACTCGATATGCCAACGTTTCTATTAAAGGTTTAATTGACTCTGTACCTCACAGAAACAAAAAATATTTTCACATACTGTACACGTTACAATTATTTTCACCCCAAATACGAAGTGTGGTTTGGAAAAACGCATTCAAACACGAGTTTTTAGTTTACATGAACAAAAGTGTAAGAGAAACTAGACGAAGCCCGTTTACTTCGCAGGATAGAAGGTAATACTCGAAACGATACGATAAAGATTCCGTTCGATAATAATAAACATACCGTTCCACAATATGGACAATAACTTTTGCTGAAGACCACCACTTGGTTGGAGTCAATAAGCGATTGTATCCGACTTTTAAGTTCATTCTTCCCAGTTTCATTTTCGACGGGAGGCATTTTCGAGATGAGATATTTCCGTCCGAGCCTTCAGCAGCCGGCCGGTGTGCACCGAGGAAAAACTAGAGGACAAATGGAGCTTTTTCTTGAGGACGACGCTGAAGAACAATCAGATCTCTGGGTCGCCTTCCTGTCTGCTAGCAGCCTAAACCGCGCCCGAATGCGACAACGGTCCTCCCACTGTTTTATAGACAGCTATATGATGCGCTCGATTTGTAGTACGTCGTCTCCCGTTTGTTAGGGTCTCCTTTTGTCCAAATGTACTCCGCCCATTCGGCCAATACTTACCACGAAACCAACCCTCCAAAAATAAAAATAAAAACGTCACCGGGTTGCCTGGTAACATGCCATAAAAGCGTCACAATAATAAAATTCCCTCTGAATCAAATAAATAAATGTTAAATATGATTTACTTGGACGAAAAACAACAAGAGTTGGACAAAATTGTCCTAAAACTAAAATAACTGACAACAAAAGCACCCGTGAAGGCAACTAGTAGATAGTTGGTATCTGGCGCCGACTGTTGGTCAGCACATGCAATGACAAGTGACAGATTTCGCAATTTCTGGGAACGTTAACTCTGGTGCGCGTAAAGTAAATGCAAAGTAAGTTAGTGCAATTTATCTCATTATTTTAACACATCTAGACCTGTATCGAGAGAGGGGTTATTTATCCACGATGGAAATTAACTGGCCCGTCATTCCAACAAAACAGACCATAAAGCAAAGCGGGTTTCTACAAGAAGCATAAATATCCAATGTGTATATTTAATTTATTATGCTTTTGTTAACTTTTTTTTTAATATATATTAAAAAGTAACACGAGTTTCTGCTGAATATTTTTCTCACGTATATTTTGATTGTAAAGATGACAATTTGTTGCTCAGCGTCGTTTTTGCGTCACTTTGCTGAGTCAGCTCCGCTTCATCCGACGCTATCGACACGTAAGCTTTTCAGGTGAGTGGATGGATGCCTACGGGTTGAAGAAGCCAGTTTACTTTTGCAACGATAGAAAAGAGTTGTTTCAACACATTGGGACATGCGGAGACGCCCAATAATGACGACACGTCGTCGGTGATGTCAAGGAATTCACTTACCATGTGTGTGTACGTACGCGTGTGCGTGCATGCGTGCGCGTGCATATGTTGATTCATGTCATCTGCCTTGTTGCTCCACCTCCATCGCCTCCAGTTAGAAGGCAGGCCGAGGCGTACGTTGTATTTCAAGAGGAAGCATACAAGGCTAATTTCATTCCGTTGTAAAGGAGACCACAGAGTACCATGGCCGAGAATCACAAAACGGGTCAGAACCTGCAGGCGAGTGCTGGAATTCTGGCTAAACGTGTCCAGAGGTCATTGAGTCGCGCACAAGAAAAGGTAAATCGAATGTCGAGATGGTATTTAGCGTTGATGGGAAGCACGGTCCAGGAGAAAGCACACTTTTTTTGTTTTTCCAAGTGTAGCAAATGGAATATCTGCTGTTGCGTCTGGAATGTGCTGTGATCATTTTCTGTTCTGTGGTAACATGAGTTAAAAGTGTCCCGTTAATTGTCATGCCGAAACCACTTGTCTAGTTTGTTTTGTCAGAACATCACAGCTTTTTTTCCTCCAAGTCACCACTTCCTCATTGTGAACTTCCGCTGCTTTCTGAACATTCTACTATTAAAGTTTGGAGTTGTTTTGTTTGATGGAATAAAGTTGAAGAAAACACCTCCAAGGTTTTGGTGGATTTTGGTGCTCTGCCTTTGCAGACTCGAAAATATGTTAGTGATTCAGATTAAAGGTGAAAGTCATCATGAGCAGTGCTGGGAAACAAATACTGGTATTTATTGAGATGATGCAAAGCCGTAAAAGATATTTGGGGAGTTCATGATCACCTATCATGTGACACCATTCCTAAATTAACAACACCCTTCTTAGTTATTGTCAGAAATGAACGAGCTGCTGGTTTTGCATAACAGACAATATATCCACATCATACAGTGAAATGGAACCTTATCCAAATGAGTCGCAATAAAATCGATTACATGTTAAAAATAAACTAAAATCTCTATTATATTCACACAGGTCCTTCAAAAACTGGGCAAAACCTTGGAGACCAAGGATGAACATTTTGAGGTTTGCTCGCAGAACCTCAACAAACAACAGGTACATCACAAAGTAGGCCAACATGGTTAAAGAAAGTTATTTAATGCAAAGTGTAAATGAAAGATTACTAATTGTCTTTGAACTCTTTTTTTTTTGTGTGACATAAGGTGTTGTCATACACTGCCCCACCCTCATCTCTACATTTTGCTACTTTGTCTATGAAAAGTCACTGTTAAAAACAAAGTAACTATCCAAGAAAGCATTTTGAATGTCAGCAAGGGTATTGAGTTCCTTAAAGCACTTTTACTACTGCATTTTGGCAGTACTGCTTTTCAATAGGAAGGATGTTGAAGGCTAATGTGACCACTATTTTCACTTCACAAAATTCATTAAGAATTGTATTAAAAGTTAACAATATTGAAGAAATATCATTTGGACTCTTTCAGCCTTCTCCATAAGAGTTGTGTTAATGCAGTATCTTGCAACTCATGCTGTTTATTTATTTATTTATTTATTTATTTATTTATTTATTTATTGTCTGCACACAGGTTCATGGAATCAGGTTGCTTAAAGATGTGAGGGCCTACTATGGTGCTGTGAAAGGCAAGTTTCCAGTGCGTTCAAATATTTTCAGACACAATTCTTCCAACAAACTTTCATCTGAAATGGGGCTAGTGAGGAAATGGGAAGTGAATTTGGACTATTTTTGGAGCCTGCAGTCAATTTTGCAATGATGTCTGCGTCGCCTCAACGAAAAGTAAAAACAGAGTCAGCCCTTTGTTGGAGAAACATTTTGCTTTTTTTTTGTATTGTTGGCTATTAACAATATGAGTCAGGAAGCAAGTGTTGTGTTGACCTTCTCGTTGTGGGTGTAACGTTGCCATACACTTTGAAAACAATGCTACATTAATGCTCCAAGTGCCGCCGATGCAAAACTGGCAACGTGATCTAATATTCATTCTCATTTCCGCAGCTGTACACGAGACGTCGAAGCGGCTGTCCCAGACTTTGCAGGAGGTTTATGAATCAGACTGGAACGGAGCGGAGGACCTTGCTGTCATCATCGAAGTATTTTCATTGTCTTGTATTTTTTTGAGTAGTATTGACTCGTACTGTTCCTTTAATATGTCAAAGTTGTTGCAATTGGAAATGTAGCCTACACAATAATTTGATATTCCTAATTTTTAATGAATCCGTCATGATTTAGAGTGAAGATTTACTGTGGAATGACTATGAGGAGAAAATGAATGACCAGATTGTGCGCACCGTGGAAAACTATACAAACCAGTTTCCAGAGGTTAAGGTATCCATTTTTTTTTGTCTGTGCTCGTATACAAAATGAACATTTTGGCCTTGACTCCGTTAAAATGATACAAAACGGCTTGAGCATGTGTGTTTTAGGAAAGAGTGGCGAAACGCGGTCGAAAGCTGGTGGACTACGATTCAGCGCGTCACCACCTGGAGGCGCTGCAGAGTGCCAAGAAAAAGGATGATGTTAAAATTGCCAAGGTAGTGTCAAGTAGGCATTTTGATGACAATTGCACATCCATCATATCTTATCTCCTGTTTTAATAGGCAGAGGAGGAGTTCAACAAATCTCAGAATGTCTTTGAAGAGATCAATAATGAGCTGAGGGAGGAGCTGCCTCTTCTCTATCAGAGGTACGATTGACCACTTACAATGTGAACGAAAACAGAATATAAATTCATCCAAGGCTTTCAGAGAGTGTATTTGTTTGTCTACAGCCGCATCGGTTGCTACGTGACGGTGTTCCAAAACGCATCAAATCTGAGAGATGTCTTTTATAAAGAAATGAGTGTGGTAAGGAAAGGCACTTTTTCTCTGTAGTTCATCAACATTGAGTCAAAAGTTGTTGTTTTTCAACACATTTTATGATTTTGGCCATATGCAGCTCAACCGTGAGTTGTACAATGTGATGAAGAAGTTAGAAGATCAGCACTCTGGAAAAGCTTTCATCGTAAAGGGTCTGAGCAGCAGGTAACATATTGAATAATATGTATAACATATAAATAATGTTAAATAAAATAGCAATATATAAATATATATTTATAATATATAAAAAAATAGTCCTCAAAGTCCCTTATGAAGTATTCTTTATCTTTGCACAGCACTACAGCAAAGTCAAAGAAGAAGCGGTCCTTGGTCATCTCCAACCCGGTCCCATGTAACACAGCGTTCCCATCCGATCACGTGTCCCTCCATTCCGAAAATGGGAAAAATGACCTACCCTCCTCTCCTGGGCCGCAAAGCAACCCGGGTGAAACGAGTATAGTAGGGGATGCTGTCACGGCTACCAAAAGTGGGGTTTCCTCAGACTCGGAGGACCTAAGCTCCTGCGGTACCAATACACCCAGCAGGCAGTCGTCGTGCGTCAGCGAGCCCAGCGACCGCAGCACGACAAGCGAAGGTCTCGAGGCGGTGGAGCTAGAAGCCGAGCTACCTGCTAATCAGTCGGATGACTCTGCCGTCCCGAAATTTGATGTTGCCAGTGAAGAGCCAGCCTTTGATAATGATGCGCCACTCATTCATGAGCAGGAGGACAATGCAAGTCAAGCGACAGCAAAAGAAGCCAAAATGGCTCCGGTTCCTGCCCCTCGTGGATCTTCCCAGTCTGAGAAAGAGGAGGAACACAAGAAGGAAGAAGAATCTGACGTCAAGAAGCCGGCCGGCGATAACTGCGATAGCCACAATCCTCCTGGCTTTCTTTACAAGGTAAGCGGGCATGCTTACTATTCACCAGTCACCACTAAAGTTGTTTAATAATTCCACCAGAAGAAATGTTTCGGAAATTCAGTACTCCGTTTCAACCTGTGCAACATTTCTTTTGGAGAATGGCAACATTGCTTAAAGAAGTTTGGCAATCCTGAATGTTGATTGATGTTTCACACCAGGGGGTGGCGCTAAAGAGCCAGGCAGCGTCTGAAAGTGGCCAGCTCCAGTTTGAACAAGGAGAAATAATCCTAGTGTTGGCCGACACCCAGCAGGTCTGTTTCAGGTTTTTTTTGTAAATGAGTTCTTCTCCCCTTCACTGTCAAAAGAAATACACTGCAAAGTTTTTTCATTGTTTTGTTTCTTAATTTCTGTCCTTCTGTGTTTAATTTATGATGTTTGTGTGTTGCAACAGGAAGGTCTGTTGAGAGGAGTCCGGGAGGAGAGCTGGAAACTGCACAGTGATTCCGAAAATCATGCCGGGACTTTCTCAGAAGACCTCATTGGGCCCGTTTAGGCGGATTGACGCAACATTCACTCGCCTTCCTCCCATGAGGAGTTGGTGACTCACACGCGTGTGTGTACAAATGTTCCAAATTGTTTTGGGTGTGGAAGCTGCACAAACAAATTCAAGTCCTTTGTGAATACTTGCATGTTTTGGTGTTGTGCAACAAAATGTTGTGAAGCCGTTTGGATAACTAAAGCTAACATTTTCGTGTTTGTATTTTTATTCTCATGAAACACTGTGAAACTTTTTTTTTTAATGCAGTTCATAATATTTGCCAATAAAGATCAAATTTGAGAAAGCTTGCCTCATTTGATAGTTGCTAGTGTTTGGGTTGGGCGACCATCTGAACAATCAAATGACATCCAGTAAAAAATAAATTTCAAATTCTGCCCTCACAAAGCAAAACTAGGAAAATCAAGAACTGCAAGACAAGTCTGATGATCATTCGTATAAAACGAGCATCAAAGGTATGGATGAATGTTTAGCCAGACAATATTTCTAAGCGTGTGCCCCGATACCAACTGCAAGGGTTCTGGAATCGGGACACACTGCGGGGATTAAGTTACTCCTCTGGCCGGGGAATGCTTGGGGGGTCCCACAGGAGGAGTTTGTATTGCCAGACAGAGACATCTGTGTTAAGTTATTTTCACTCCTGCAACCGCAACCCAATTCCGGAGATAACGGCTCCGGTCATGATAATTGCTGTAAAGTGTTTACTAGATTAGTTGCACTCACACAACTTTAATGACATTTCAACTTTTCATTTATCGTGGCAAAGTTGCAAATTGGATTTCTAGCAAATGTAATCGAATGAGAGTGTTGAGTAATACGATTGACAAACAACTCCTCCGTGATTTTCCTTTTCAGTTATCTTAAATCAAGTCACTGTCATGGGCTTGGATGATTTATTCCTGAAAACTCTGAGCCGTACTGCAATTTAGAATTGTGCCAGAAGAGGGCAACAAAGATTAAATGTCCTAGCTGTCTAGTGTAGTTCAGAAATGCAGAATTTGTACCCGAGGCTAGCGTGTGAGGAATTTTATTACCAATGATTCATTATGATATATTGAAATAAATCGTACACAGTTTATGGACATACATGTTTCAGCAAGTTAGTTGTATATATTGAAGTCGGAAATACTTTCTTTGTTAGAAAGTTGTGATGCCTTGCAAGTAATGTATGAGTCACAACTCGCACGCACGCACACACCACTCGTCGCCTGTCAATCAGCAAGACTACACCTTGAGCTCTAAGAGGATGAGATAAACCTGCAGATAGATGGATGCCTCTGGGTTTTCCAGGTTTACTCACCAAGGTCTCTGCCAAGACCTTAAGTATGTGGTTGCTGTGCTTTTCCAGCTCTCTAAACTGAAGTCATCGTTTTTTTTCATACACACCCCTGTAAATAACAATGACTTTTGAAAAATTCCAAACAGCAGAACGGTCACTTCTTTTGCAGTAACTTAGCATATTCCAAAGTATTTTGATCATGTTTACAATATTGTAAACATTATTAAATTACTTTTGCATATGCAAAAATGGAAACAGTTACTTTGCCAGATTTAGCAATATTGCTTGATTAAGTTTAATATTGTCAAACAGGCATGTTTTGTGAAATCATTTGCCTTTATGAGGGGGAAAAGAAAAAAAATAAAACTTGGACTTATTAAATATAGCCCGGTACCATTGAAAAGCTCCACCCCAAATGAGGTTGTCCTGCCCTCTTTGACTTTCTTGTTCTCCACATTTCACCATTCCCTCTCTGGATCATTGCACGGTGTCTGATAGAGCGGCAAGAAGCACCCTCGACATTAATTTATGGTCAGAGCCAAACTGACCTACGAAGAGATCAGCACGGATGATGTGTTTTGCGCTACAGCTACTCAATGAAAGACGAGACGCACAAAAGGAGAGATGGACACCTTTTCTGGACATCCACTTACGCGGTCAAGGGGGAAAGGTCCGATCGCCCTGCTGATAGTATCTGCGGTGTTTATGATTCTGACCCAATTTTGCGAGGCTTTTAATCTGGACACAGAGAAGTGCATCGTTTTTACCGGACCACCGGGAAGTTATTTTGGCTATTCCGTGGAGTTCTTCAGCAATAACTCATCCAGGTTAGTTTTAATATTTTGTCACTTGGATAAAAATTAAACACTTCTCTGTTTTTGTTTTTTTAAATAATTTGGAAAGTTAACAGGTTTCATTTAATCCGGTTGTGAATGTTTTTTGTTTTGTCCTCTACAGCAAATTCCACTTTGTTCATTCATTACTTGTGACGAATTTAAATATTTTTTTGTATAATTTACAATTAGCAACTAAATGTACATGTGTCCTCTTGTGCACACACGTGCGCCCTTTCTGCTCGCGCGCGCACCGACGCACACGCACACGCGCAACTCCAGATTCCAGTCCACCGTGATTGAAAACAGACATGCACGTCTGTCTGTGAGTGCTGTTGTCGGTCCCAAAAGCAAGTCATTAACCTCCTTACAAATGTTTTTCCACATTTTAATTTGAGAAGAATAATGGGTAAATGAGACGAAGGAAAAGTGCCCATAAAAAGGTGAAAATACTCTTATGAGTTAATGCATCATCAGGATCATGACATAACTCTTTATTAATACCTTGGGTATGGTCTCAGCAATTTGGCACAGATGTGGTCTGCATGTGTGTAGTGACGATGTCACGTTTTAAGTTTTTACACGAGCATTACTGCATTTAAAGGCAATTTGGTATCAGGCCAGTTGTGGATTTTGTCTCTAAACTAATGGACAAATGCTTCCTTTGTGAGAGTGGAAATAGTGAGGTCTGAGCACAATTAATATAAACACCAGCGAGTGCATGTTAACTTGTCGGACTTAAAGAGCCTCAGATGTTCCTGGAATTCAAGAAACTAAGCGGCTGTGTTATGTCATCGGGAGGAATCTGATGACCGGAAACTTTTATTTTTGTTTACGATAACCCAGAGACCCATGCAGGGGATTTATTTTCATCGTTGGATAAGATCACAAAGCTATAAATTCTGTTATCTTTGCATACAGCATAATTCACAGAGGGCTTGTAGATAGGTGGTCCAATTTGTTTTATAGTTTTTTTCCTTCTGTGAACCCAGCCAGTTAACATCATGCGGAGATAGAAAAGGCTGAGCGTGGATTATGGGTAATTTCGAGAATGCTGAATTAGAAGCATTTAGTGTTTTGCTGACATGGAATGATTTAGCTCGTGATCCACCAATGTGAATCAAACCATTCTTGCAGTGTGGTAGGTAAACAAGACAACAGGAAGAGGCTGCTTCATTCTGCTAAAGAGCTTAAGAGGTCATGCAAACTGTTTAGCTAGTTTTGTGTTGTACTAGAGTAGACCATCCTGGTGTACACAACCAAACCACGTTGTTGTTGTTTTACAATTGGCCATATAGATATGGGAGATATCATCACTAATATTACTTCTTCATGATACACAGTGAGGTCATGATTTTTTCATTAATAGGATGTGGTCATAGAAAATCCAAAGCAAGTCATGATTGATCACCTGCCACGTCTAATGGCAAAATAATAGAAATGATTCTTCCTTATGTGAGGGATTTTTTCCTTTCTGAATCAGTCGTTGGCCACAAGACAATTTGCTTCTTCCTCTCTGCTGTGCAGTGCGAGCATTCTGATCGGGGCTCCAAAGGCCAACACCAGCCAGCCTGAAATTACTGAAGGAGGAGCTGTCTTCCTGTGCCCCTGGAACCAAACCAACTGCAGCATGATCAACTTTGACAAGCAAGGTAGAGCGGCTGGTAAATTAACTTGACTGTCGTTTTGATTTTAGGAAAGTATTTACAGGATAATATTGACTCAGCATCACCGAATGTACATGTAAACTCAGCTGTGTGTAGCCAGCCATGCTATCAAAAGAGCATTTTGAGTGAGCTGCCCTTGTTTGACCCGGAGGTCAGAAGTACGGCTTCCCGTCTTTTTTGAAGCCCCTAATCCAGTCGTTCTGTTTGGGATTGAAACCAGCCTTTGATATCCCCCCTCTCGGTGTGTTTTGATAACGGCTGGATTATGTTTGCAGTGTTCCCACAGAAGTGTGATTTCCAAATTGGACTCAGGCCCAGTGTTGCGCTCCAATTAGAGTAGAGTCACCACTGGGACAAGGACCCCAGAGGATCTATACTGCTCCCACCCCTAGAAAGATAATCACCACCATCAGAATGGCAGGAAGTGATAAGGGCCCACATTTGAGGATCACAGACTCACACTTATTATTATTATATGTACACACTCCTGTAAAATTGGATGTGTGTAATATTTCCTGTCAAACAGTATGTGAGGTTTTCCATTCAAACAATTTAGTGTTGGATGGAACTTAAAAATAGTGAGGACACTGCAACCAGAAGGTCAGGAATATTTCGGTTAAGATTTTACGAACTAAAATTCTGATGGCATTTGGTAATCTGGCTGGGAAATTCTGCAACCCTAATGAAGATAAGTGCTATGGAAAATGGACGGCGGGACAGAAGTATCGCCGCTATTATTAGCAGATGTAACACTGCTGCTGTTGGCTGCTCCTCCAGAAACAGGAGCAACGATTACAAGGGTGAGAGCAGGTTCAGAACGTAAATGTCAACATGACAACTGCTGGTGTTACTCCCACCGCTGAAAGTTTTAAATGCTGTTGTGTTTTTTGGAAGTCATGGAAACACCTCATCAAACTCGAATAAAACGTGACACCACTCATTTTTCCTCCTGGTCTTCTGGCTTGTGACTGAATGATTTTTTTTCTGTTTAGGTGATCAGAATTTTTATATAAATGATGAGAACACTCAAGTTGAGTTCAAGTCCCATCAGTGGTTTGGAGCCACTGTGCGTTCCCAAGGCAACAATATTCTGGTATGAACCGTCCTCGGCAGCAGGTCTACTTTAATACATGAAGACTATCAAATTTTCAAAACTGATCTTCACTCACAAAGTGCAACGTTGTTATTTTTACGCCTGTGCCTTTCAGGCTTGCGCTCCCCGGTATTATTGGAGGACGGAACACTTCGCTGATATGACAGGAACTTGTTACCTCTCTGTGGACAGCCTCAAATCATTTGTGGAGTATGCCCCCTGTCGAACAGGTGATGATTATCCTAAGAAATTAGCCAGGAAACTTTGTGTCACTTTACTTTGCTTCTTATTCTTAAAAACTGAGAGGAACAATATTGGAACAATAATTTGAAAACCGAATAAAATGTAATCTATTTTTTGGGGGGTTTTCATTGCAGAACGTCATGGACCTGCCGGACAGGGCTATTGTCAAGGAGGATTTAGTGCTGACTTCACCAAGGTAAGACCAATATTTAAAATATTAAAAAATATATATTATTAAAAGTGATGACAACTTGCAATTCTAGTAATGACACACGAATTTGATGCACAATTTATCTTCGCGGGCCACATAAAAAGATGTGGCGGGCCGTATCTGGCCCCCGGGCCTTGAGTTTGACACCTGTGCCTTATATGTTTCAGGACGGAAGGGTCGTTCTTGGTGGACCAGGCAGCTTTTACTGGCAAGGTGAGCTCACATCAATGTGGATCTCTTTATAGAGAGTCATTTTAAATCGATTATACACGATCCTCAGTGAATCGTCAAACAACTCACTCATTATTGAAATGCCAGATAACCTATTTTGCCCTAAAATCTAGGTCAGCTGATATCAGCCACGCCAGACGAGATTTTTAAGGCCTACTTCCCTTCATATTTTTTATTGTCGGTTGCTGGGCAGATTCAAACTGGACAGGTGCAGGGGACCTACGATGATAGTTACTTGGGTAAGGGATTATTATTGCATTCATTGTACAAGCAATCTCACAAATTCCAATGCGCTGGTTTACCGCAAAATTTACACTTACAGGACATACCTATGCACATATGTATACATATACTATAAATATATATATATACATAATATATACATATATAACTCAGGCTTTTCAACCGTGCCTCATCTCCCTGCAGGTTATTCCGTGGCTGGTGGTGAGTTCAGTGGGGATGCCGAAGAAGGTGAGGGTTATGTTGACAGTCTCGAGTCTGCAAACATACATGGGTGTAGGGTTTGTTGACCCCCCTCAGCTCTAAAACCACTTAGTCTCCACACACATGAATGAGTACATCTCTGGCAGTTTTGAAACACACCGGGAATACGATCTTGAAAAAGTGCAAAACATTGTTTCAGTCTTCCGTTGTAATGTTTTGCTTCTCGCTGTCTTTTTTGCAGATTTCATCACGGGAGTTCCGAAAGGACTCATGCTGTATGGTTTAGTAAGGAGCGCAAATAAATTAATTGCTGTATTGATGAATGATGATAAATCCTTTACCCGTATTTTTCAGGCTTCACGAACAATGATTTGTAATCTATAACTATCTCGTAGGTGTCCATATTCAACGGGAGTGATCTGAAATCGCTGCTTAACGTGACAGGAGAGCAAGTAGGTACAATTAAGTTGTCTTTTACATGTCACAATACTTTAGGAATTTGCCCTGCAGGTCACAGCCTGATCTTACAGGAACCAACAATGACCGGTTCTCCTCCTAAGGTGGATTTTTTGCACAAATAAGCATGTTTAACAAACAGCAACCTTGTCATTGCACGAGTGTGTCTTTCCCGACCTCCACTTCGTTATTCCTGATGACCTTGTTGTTTGCCTCACGTTTGGGCCGCCCACGTTAACTGGTTGACTGCCAATTTGCTAGATCCAGCAGTGGGTCATATTTCTCTTACGGATACAGTTACTAGTTTGCACATTGTACGAGACCAAACTAAAGTGTGTGTATTTTCTGTATGTGGGCGGTCAGTGTGCAGCGGGTGTCAAGAAGTGTCGGTCTCAGCGTGAATGGTGCTGAGTAAACTGTTGTAATGAATGACATGATGGACTCTCTGCGGGTAAATTCTCTGCTCTGTTGGCTCTTGGACTCAACTGTTAAAGTCAGCTGTAAAAATACCTCGGGCAGGAGCCCCCGTTGGCCGATGAAACCCCAGATTGTGTCCGTTGTTATGACCAGCTTTGAACTAAGAGCGGTGGAATTTGAACGGCTTTGCTGTTTCGTACTGATGAAATATTTTGGTTTTTGGTTGCAGCGAAACATTCGATGGTTGATAAGACAAATACGCTGTAAAAGGCTTTTTTAAATAAGTCACATTGTTTTGCAACGACTACATAGAGGGCATACAAAACCTAATAATAATAATAATAATAATAATAATAATAATAATAATAATAATAATCAAATTCTAAAGTTTGAGGACACATCCAGACAACATTTGTGTCAGGAAGTGGTGGTCATATTTCACAGAGCGAGTATGAATAGGCAACCTGTGCTCGTATGATGTCTCGGTAGATTTGAACTTTGCCCTTTGCCTCATTTCATTGATCCCATATGAGTTTCTCTGCATGGTTGTGACAGTAAGACAATCTTGGCTTTTCCTTCACTGGGTCCTCTAATCGCATTTACGTAGAGACATGCGACAAATCACCCAGCGAAGTAATGTGACCCTTATTTATTATGTGTAGTATGAAATTGAAACAGAAGAGCAGACTCAAGTAAGTTCAGTCTTAGAACGCTGCAACCTTTTCTCATTTTTACAGAAGCTCAAAGATTGAGCTCCTATGGGCACCCCAGGGGGTATTTTAGAATGGGAAGCCACTTGGGTTGGTTTTGGAGGGCACAAAAGAGAGAACATGCAAAGAAAATAAAAAGAGTGATGTAATTAGAGACTAACTGAGTTTTGTTTTTAATGCGTTCCAGATGGGCTCCTACTTTGGCTATGCAGTGGCAGCCACCGATATCAACAATGACGGGTGAGCTCACGCTGCGACTGTGTACGGATGATGGAAACATGGGGAAAAAAGAGGGGAAATGAGGGAAGGAAGGGAAATTTAAGATGGGATTAAGAAATAAAAGTCAAGCATTTTGTCATTATAACCAAGGTCAAGCATATCAAAGTTTCCCACGCTGGCTTCTGCTTTTTGTCAAGTTCTACATGAGCCTTATGTCGAGATCACCAACCAATTAAACAATGCATACATCTGATTCTGACTTGTTCCCCAGACTAGATGACCTCGTGGTGGGCGCTCCAATGTTCATGCGTCGAGGGTCCAACGGGCGGCTGGAGGAGCTTGGCAAAGTTTACGTCTACCTGCAGAAGGGACCTTTGCGGCTGGAGCCCGCCCTCCACCATCTACTCGGCCAGCAGCCATTCGGTCGCTTTGGCACTTCATTGGCACCTTTGGGTGACCTCAACCAGGATGGATTTAATGGTATGAGCGTTCAATCTGATGGTAGTTCTGTATAAATTGCCACTGGATTATGATTCAGGAGTTTTCATGTCAACTCTAAGCTTATGACTCATGCAATAATTTGGATGCTGCTTTTAGAGGACCTTTACACAGCTTGTTCCAGTGACATCACAGGAAGTCCCATAAATTATACTACACACATCAAACGATCACAACTCTGTAACTGTTTGAGACATTAGGATTGGGTTCTACCGCATTTCGTGCATTCTGAGCCTTACTGGAAGCTCCTCTGTAAATTGTCTTTGCAATCAGATGTGGCCATCGGCTGTCCTTACGGAGGAGAAGACCAACAGGGACTGGTTCTTATTTACAACGGTTATCCAAAGGGATTGAAGGACACGCCCACTCAGACTCTCTCTGGCACCTGGGCTTCCAGCTCCTTCCCTGCTAACTTTGGTTTTGCGCTACGAGGAAACACAGATCTGGATCTGAATGGCTACCCCGGTACCTCATTCCGCTCTCATTGGAAATAGTCTTCCCCTCTTTGATAACACAATTTTCTCTCTCGCAGACCTTATTGTTGGAGCTTTTGGGGCTGACAAATCTGTGGTGTACAGGTGTGTTGAAAGGACAGTGCATAATGGATACCTAATAGCAAAAAACAATTTGCACTTTAGTTATTCATGGTCCTCTGTGTCTTCACTCAGGTCTCGCCCAATAGTGACTGCGAGCGCATCTCTCACGGTGCAGCCCACAATGTTCAACCAAGAAGAGAAGCTTTGTGAGCTCACCACAAGAAGTGGAACCGCTTCCGTGTCTTGGTATGACCACCCAAACCTTGACATGCGGCTAATTCAGTAACGGCACGTGATAATGTTTTTCATACAGTTACTTCTTTGACAAAAAAAAAAGCTTGAATGTTTAAATAGAAAACGGAAAACAAGCAAACATGGAAACTATGACTATTGTTATGTAACACCTATCACAGTTCTATTTGAGTGCTTTCAAGTTTCCCCTCATGAGAATGTCAAATGACTTCACATTTGCCGCTTTCCTGTCCAAGTTGTTCTTAACTAGAAATGCAGAAGTGCAGCGTTCTGAAACCAAGAAGCGGGAAAAAGTCATGTTTATGTCTTATTAAGTAAATTGCAGTATTTGACTGGGAAGCATTTCAAACAGACGGATTAAAGCAAGTTTAGTTTATTTTCCTGGTGTTTAAAAAAAATCTACGCACATCATCAAGTTTGTGATTCTCTTTTTGTTCAACTTTCAGTGTCAGCGTCAGTTTCTGCATGCTGGCTGATGGGAAGCACCTCCCATCACATTTAGGTAAAGCACATGCACGCACACGCCAGCACACACATGGTCCCCATTACACTTCCTTGCTTTCTTTGTGTGCACCGGACTGAACTGTGGTCCAATTGGCTGCTAACAAAAATTGTGTAAACAAAGGGGAGAAACGTGTTTGTTGCCGGCGTGTATTGTCCGTGTTCTCGTCTGGACTGCATGTGATTCAAAGGAGCAGAACTTGACAAAAATAAAAATTGTCATGTATCATTTGCATATGTGCACACTTTTAGGCTTCCTGGTGGAAATTCAATTGGACAGTATGAAGCAGGACCAGAAGGAATCTGTCAGGAGGACTCTGTTTCTGGATAGTCAGCAGCCTACTTTGGTGAAGACTTTCAATCTCACCAAGGGGAATCGCATGTGCCATGACACCAGGATCTATCTACGGGTCAGTCAGATTTTGTTTTTTGACACCTTTAACCTGCTGATCATTTTAAGAAGTATTGTCAGGAATTTTATTTAACTGAGGTTTTTGAAGTCAGCATTTGCAGCGTGGGAAAAAGAAAGACTTCATCTCCAAAATGTCCCAGTGTATTCATTCCAACCACCTTGAATAAAATAACATTCAACCGCAGGGTCAAAGGTCTGCTATGAAACAATGTTGTGAAACAATAATCTGAAATAGGCGTTTGGTGACTTCATGCAAAGTTCAACAAACAGTCTTGACTGATGTTGTTGTTGTTGTTGGTGAAACTCCAAGAAATGTGGGATTGATGGACCGGTGCAGATCCGGAACAAGACTGCCGGTGAACAAACTGACAAAATGGATTTTGTACTCAGGAGAGTGCAGACCTCCACCCATGCCAAACAATCCTTTTTGGATTGCATCAAATTTCACTGTCCTTTGTCTCCTGTCTGAATTTACTAATTGAGAAGCCTTCTTCATTAGAAGGACTCAAAGAATACATGGATCTGCATGAACTGATCTGTCCTTGGTCTAATTTGCTCCAATTAATCTGGAATTGTCTTTCAGAGTGCACCTGCAGTACCTTTCTGCTCCAGGACAAAGGTTAAAGTCATTTCCCAATAGGAAGGTTCTGAAGTTTGTTTGAAGTGTTGTTTTTGGAGGCACTTATTAGCGGAGACTGGGCTGAAAAAGCTACAGTACCAATCATCTCGTCACTCAGTGGTGGTCTGATCAAACGGCACGACCGACAAAAACACTCAAGCGCAGTCTTTTGCTTTTTGACAGGATAAGAGATGGTTTGACCTGGAGCTGACAACCGTCACTCAACATCCATCTTTCTTCTTTTGTATTCAGTTTTTAGTGACATTCTTGCAGATGGAGGAACGGAATACTTTCTAAAAACAACACAAAATAAAGGTCGTCGTTATTGACTAACTGCTTTCTTCTCCTCCGTTCCTCACACCAGTGCATCTCTTCTACTTTCAGGCAGAAGAAGAATTTCGGGATAAACTCTCCCCCATTTTCATCAGCCTGTCCTTCAGCCTGGATCCACAAGCCCCAGTTGACCAATATGGCCTCAGACCTATCTTAAATGATGACACTGAACAACGAATAGAGCAGAAGGTCTGTACAATATCTCCCTTTCACAATGTTCACTGGATAGTAAATTGTGTAGCGACGTAGAGGTGTGTATAAATTGTCGTGTACCGATTGCATAACCACACCAACTATCTCAAGTCGACCGGACCCGCTAAATAGCTACACACCTTGTGTTATATAATCCAAGTCTTTAAAATAAATCCCACTTAAAATAACGAGAGCTTGTACCAGATGGCATGCCAAAAGTAAAGCTCATCTCCCACTGTTTGCAATTAGTATGATACAAATTTGAAATTGCACACACAGAGGTTACGGGCCCCCTTTGTAGATCTGAACCCCATCTGCTTAGAGGTTTAGGGTCAACCCCAATAAGACAGGACCTGATTACTGGACTCTAGTCGTATTTTCCCTCACCACGCATATGATGACGGTTTACGGAGGGACTGGTGAGCTTTGGTCGGACAAAAACACACATGGAGAACTGACAGTTGTGTTTGGGTGGGGTAGTGCTCTGTTTTCAGACATCTGGCTGCGGTTTGCTCGTACATGTCACCGGTGCTTTCCTCCATGAGCGCATGTCATATATGTGATATGAGGTGATCTGTGCATGTGACGTCCATGTGTGAACGGCTTGTTTCTTTATGGTTGGGCCTGGGAGCCTTCAAGGAAACGCAGGCAGTCATCTGGTTTTATTCTCGCATCTCTTGCCTCAAAAGGAAAGGCAGCTTTCTGATCTATTTATCGATGATCAGAAGAACGCAAACCATTGCTGCTCTCATGTTCCTAACGGAGGCGCTAACACATTACAGTCATCTCACGTGTAGCAAAAAAAAAGATACTTTGACACACCCTCAAGGCCCATTAAGGATGAAAATGATGACAGCCAGGTATTTATTTGCCTTTCTTTGTCTATTCTCATTTGACAGCAATGCAATCTGGGAGTGACTCAACATTGTTAAGCCATGTTGAAACAGTCACATCTGAAGTCATGCTCCCCAGGACGCATACACAGATGTTTTCAGAATGCCGGTGTTGTTCCTAGACTACCGCCCTGTATGCATCCATTCATCTATCCACACATTCACATCGTCACCAAGTAGGGAGTTGACTTTAGACATCAGCCAAGTTAACCACGAAACTTTCTCATTGCGTCACAGATGTGATATTAAAGAAGATTCTGCTGAGTCGGCTGTAAACATGGCTTGCCTTACGTTTAAAGAGGTGAACAAGGAATGATTACAAAGGAGACGACGATAAGTATTTGCAGAGTGTGGTGTTAAATATCCTTGAGTGCAAATACAAGCAGAGACTTAAAAGTAAATCTTCCCCGAGACAATTTTAACTATTGCCAGGCTGATTCTTTGGCCTCTGCAGCATTCTTTTGGAATCTAATATCTCCCATATGTTTGAGAGAAGAGGGTAACAACAACAGTAGAGTCCGGCACAGAAGACGGAGTGTTGGCAGAACAACAGGAAAATAAAGAATAAGGCATGTTGAAATGAGACCATATTCATATTAGCTTATATTTTGCCAAGGCGTTTGTCATGTCAGATCTTAAAACAATTAATTCTCTCAACTCCGTGAAATCTGAATATTACGTTTCAGATATCTCCTTCCAAAATGTAATCATTGGTTTGATTGCAATCATTCTGCTTAGCCTTGCTCACATTGTTTCTCTTCCTCTATTTTCCATGTAAGTGTTCCGGTGCCAACATGAAAGCCAAACGCCTCCTACCAGCTTCTTGGAATTTGGCTGATAGGGTGGAGGAAAAAAAAGATGATACTAAAGATCCATTTTCCTAAAAGCTTTTTTGTATATATACATTGGAGCTCTTTTCTGACCCCCCCCTCCCCTTTGCTCTCCAAGGCCCAGATCCAACTGGATTGTGGAGACGACAACATCTGCGTCCCTGACCTGAAGTTAGCTGTTTATGGGTGAGAGGAAGTCACCTTTTTCCTACTTGAACTGGTTCAACAAACTTAATGTGTCCCAATTCCTTCTGCAGGACAGATCCACACTGTCCCTCAGATGGCTCTCGAATAATCGCGTTGTAGTTGCTCTGGTGCACATGTACTTGTTTTACTGGTTGCCATGGAAATATCACAGAAATTGAATCAATACAAGACACAGAATAGCTTACAGAGATCAAACAGAGACAATCATTGTCCTTTCTCAGCCATCTTGTTTCAATTATGTTTTGACAACTTGAGGACAATGAAACAAATTGCAAACAACATTTCTTTGTTATTAGTTTCCCTCCTACCAGTTACTTAGGGATTCATTTAGTCATCATGAAGCAACCTCAATCTCCAAATCCAGGAGCTAAAATCACTTCAGTTGATTGAATTTTATAATTGTTACTTTGAATAGATCCACAAGCTTTCTGAGGTTCAGGGTTTGAATCTTTGCTGCCTTTGCACAAACCCCTCCCCCTTCTACATAAATACAATTTGATGTAAACCAAGTCATGGTCCACTGCAGAGAGTAATCATTCAAACATGGCTGAACGGCCAAGAAAACACATTCAGCAAAACTTGCACGATGCACACGGTGCAGACATTTGCCCGTTCTCAGCATCGGTGTGGCGCGATGGTGCAGTGTGACTTCCTTTGCATTGCTTAATTCAATTCAGCTGGTGGGCTTACCTTGCAAAGGGGCCGCTTGTGTTCAGGCAGAGAGGGGGGGAAGGGATGGAGGAAATGTGACATCAAAGAGGAACCCCGATTTTGTTTTTAGGAGCCTCAACTAGACATTTTTCTGGCTTGGTGACTCAATAGAAACACAAAGGGGGGGGGGGGGGGGGGGGGGGGGGAGTTGGAACGTGCTGTGGGATTTATCCCAAATTTGAAAAGTGTGTTTTACTGTGCAGAAGAAGTTGGAGTGAGTTTCCTGAGACAAATGACTGTGATCAGACGTGGGTCATTTCCCCAGTCGGTCATGGACAGTTATGCATATAAGTGGTCTCCGGGGACCGCTCCTCACAAAGAACAATTGTGAGGACTTTCTAACGCTGCTTTTCATTCCATTTTACAATCCTTACTCGGGGTCATAGTGCTGAGTAGCTTCAAAAGAACAGCACGGGAGGATTTATTGGGGGCTGTCACTATCTCTAAAAACGAATCAATTTAACAGAGTTTATCCTTGAGATTAAAAATTCTGCCCTTGCTTTTAGCAACATGATGGAAAACCTACAAATGTTAATTGACAAGCCGTCTCGGTTTTTAAAGAGCGTTGAATGCAGCCGCAATGATTTGGATGTGTTCTCATCACCCAGCGACAGAAAAGAAGTTTACCTGGGTGATGAAAACTCCCTGAGTCTCACCTTCAATGCCAGAAACGAGGGAGAAGGCGGAGCGTACGAGGCGGAGCTCTACGTCCGGCTTCCCAAAGAGGCCGACTACAGTGGGATAACGCGCAACAACGTGGTGAGAAAGACAACCGGCTTGACAAATGTCAAATTGGGAATATACGTAAATATATATATATTTAATTTAATTTATATATTTAATTTATTAAATTATTTTTTTTTATCCTTTTTCACCTAAACATTATATATACGCATTACATTTTGTATTTCATCAGTTCATATAACTTCCCTTTCTTTTTCTATGCGCCATTCAGTTTGTTTTGTTTGTTTTCCAGAGTCTAACTCAGCTAACATGCAGCTATGAGGCTGAAAATGAAACCCGCTTCCTCAAATGCGATCTGGGAAACCCCATGAAAGCTGGCACTAGTGTAAGAACTAGCATATATTTTATTTTTTTCACCATGTGTCCTTCCATCCTTCAATTAATCTTGTCTTTGGTAGTTTTGGGCAGGTCTCCGTTTCACTGTTCCCAGACTCACAGACACTCAGAACACTGTACAATTTGAGCTCCAATTAAAAAGGTAGGACCCCCTTTTGTAACCAGCCAGTTGAATATCTACAATTTGTTGATCTTCTTTTCTTTGTGTGCAGTAAAAATGCAAACAACTCCGAGAGTGAAGTAGTTGTGTTGGAGTTGGAGGTAGCTGCGCTGGCTCATGTCATTCTGCAGGGGTGAGACCTTCATGGTGCATTGTGTATCGTATTCATTTTTTCATGTCTCTACTTGCGGGGGCACTGAACTTTTATATTATCCGTTTCAGAGTTTCCCGGCCAGACAAAGTCTTCCTCCCACTCCCCAATTGGAGCGTCAGTCAGAGTCTGACAGACGAGCAGGACGTCGGCCCTGAGCTTCAACAGGTCTATGAGGTAAGCATATTTTGGGGGGGCAGAACCTCCCCCTCGCCCACCACAGGTTAGTTGATAATGACTTTCTTCTTCTCAGTTGGTCAACAACGGCCCCGGTGTTGTCAGTCAATCCACATTGGAGGTGAGATGTCCTCTGAGGTCTCACAGTCACGACCTGCTCTACCCTGTCAAGGTACTCACCGAGGGGCCACTCAGCTGTTCCTCAAAACACGCCCTGAATGCACTCAAACTCAAGGTGACAAATGGCCAGACCAAAATATATATCAATATCCTTTGGTGTGACTGCAAATGCCTTTTTAAAAAAAATATTTCTCCACTCAGCTTCAGTCTCCATCTTCAAGTAGTCCCTCATCTCTGGAATCCAGCATGGAGCATCAAATCCAGAAGAGAGAGGTCAAAGGTCCCATGCCTGGACAAGGGAACTTGGTAATTCAAAACGCTATTATTTACAACCTGGACTTTCTTTCCTGGTGTGGTTCGTGGGTTTTCTGAGGGTCTTCTGAGCCCCCACTGCCAGAAGGAAGACGGGCAAGAAGATTCTGTGCTTGCAAAGTATTTTAATTCATCTGAGAAGATTGCAATTAACACAGGAAATGGGAATATAATGAGCCCTGGTCCACATGGGCTAGTGTCTGCTGTGTTTATGAGAGGAAGTTAAATTATCTTTGTGGTTTACTGGACTGCTTGTTGCACAGCCGACATGACGTCTGTTTTAGACTGCCCATCTTCATTCAATTACGCGACGAAAGAAACACGCATTGTTGAATGCCACATGGCCTGTGTTAACTATTCGCTTCGCAGACATGCTCGACTGTGGAGTGCTGGCGGCTCGAGTGTCACATTGGGCGGCTGGAGAGAGGAGCTAGCGTTATCTTGAGAGTTCACTCCAGACTTTGGGTGGAGACTTTCCTCGAGGTGAGTCTAACCTCATGATATTCCTTCATTGGAGCCATTTAAAGGGGAAAACCCAAAGAGGAACTATACTGTCCTCTAGTGGGCAGTTCAGACGCTACCTAAACACGCCTTTTTAATCAGTTTAACTTTCTAGACTGAGATTTATTTACAAAAAGTGTAAAAAAGGCTCACTCTAGGTGTTTGATATGTGTCTTTTCTGTTGTTGTCAGAGGGCCCACAAGCAATTTATTTTGGAGTGTTCGGTACAGTTCACCGTCGATAAGATGCCCTATTCCATTGCTCCAAAATCCAAACAGTCGGGATCTAAAAAGGTAAATTGTGAGATTGTCCGATTCTATTGTGTTGACTTGACGGAACGGGATTACGGCTTTCTGCTGTTCAGGTGGTGACGTCCGTGCTGTGGAACAAAGCGGACGGCCTATTCTACGTCCCCGTGTGGATCATCATCCTCGCTGTTCTAGCTGGCCTGCTTCTACTCTCACTGCTTATATATCTGCTGTACAAGGTAACGAAGCCGTTTGGGAATATTGTTTGTATTTTGTTTCAAACTAAACAAGTTTGTTGTCATTATTTATCCCTTCAGATGGGCTTCTTCAAAAGGTCCGATCCGTACGGCACCACCATGGAGAAGGCCCAGCTCAGACCGCAGGCATCATCAGAAGCCTAAATCTGAGACAACACAACTAAAATATTATCACAATGCTAAATTATTAATAAGACGTTCTAATGATGAGTAGGAAATGTTGGCGGACATCGAAAGGTGTTGGATCACTGGACTGTGCATGACCTGATGCTGCACTAAAATATGAATCACCGAGATGAGGAGGAACTGCGGTTCATGGTGTGTTGCTGTGGAACATTTTTTTTTTTTTAGATCATAGTGTTTCAAGGCTATATGTTGGTTAAACTCTTTGGTATGGCTGTTAACAATTTGTGTCCCAGTCCAGAAGTTCGAGGTACTTCAGCTCCCTCTATAGATCGATAGATGGAGGTTGTATGAGTCTTCAAAATCAAACTGCACTTAAGTACCGAATGAGCTTAGAAAAGAAATTCTTACATAAATATTGAACTTGCATTAATAATTTCGTCAATCCGGCTACTGTAAATGTCTGATACAAGAGTTTTTTTTTTTTTTTTTTGCTCACCAAATGATACACACTGGTCCTTTTCAGCCCAGGAAACAAACAAAAACAGCGAATGCTCTGCTATTTTTTATCTTTAGATCGATCCGGTCCATCTTGCAACTGAACTTTCAGTTTGGTATTTCTTGATGTCACGTTTCATAGTAGTCATACTGTTGTTATTTATGCCATGGTGTAAGTCGATTGTACTGTACCGCCTGCAGGACAATCCTGAACAAACTGCAATGTTGAACTTGAAAATGTTTCTCTCCCATATTGGGAGGTGTATATTGTAATGTGTGGTGTTTATATCTTGACTCAGAATAAAGCCTGGTTTTGTTTACCCTTCCTAATGTAACATAGAACATTATAATATTTACTTATATGTAATTATTATATTTTCTTTCCCCATTGTGTCATGTCTCGTCCCCAGCCGTTCCACTTTGTTGTCATGGTTTCTGTCTGTGTGCTCGCCCCTCCCCTCCTGTGTGCCCATGATTAGTTTGATTATTCTCACTTGCCTCTTGTTACCTGTCGTGTATATAAGTCCTGTCTGCCCCTCACGCCTGTCGGGTCATTGTGCGTTGTTGTCATTTTGGGTCTGTTGTCATAATGTCTTTGTGTCACGTCTCTAGTTATTTTATTAAGTCTTGTCAGTTTGCCGAGTCTGTTTTAGTTTTCTCCAATAAACCCGGGTCCAAGCTGCATTTGGTCACCCTACTCCATCCGATCCGTGACACATCGGTTGTTGAAGTGTAGCTCTATGTTTCTGCTGATTGTGTGTTTCTGCTGAGATCCACTGCATGCATGCTCCCTCCCCACCTTTTGTCGTTCCAATAAAAGCCCAGCTGGCACAAGGACGCTTCACTGCAGAGGAGCTCAAGTGTCCTGAGAAGTAGACGCAACGCCTGACTTGTCCTTTTGAGCCGTAAGTAACTTGGTCTTGTACATGTCAAGACAGAAAATTTCCAGAATGTACGCACGCTTAATTTTGTGCATGCAGATAACTGTGTGGATGACTCAGCTTCTTATTTTGAGTGAAGGAGATACTTTTGTCAACAACAAGCCAAAAGGAGGATATGTTGTTGTCAAATCAAAACAAATCCATGTCCACTATGACTCACCCGCGCTGTTTTTTCTGCTGACTGATATCTATCGCTTCTGTTTGCCCGATGACTGACTGATCCTCTGTGATGCCCTCTATTCAGCACGGAATGAGGCTGGCTTTGCATTGGCTCCATGTGTTGTGCAGTGAGTCAGCAGGCCGGGTATTAGTGCTTCGCATCAATGCAGGACAAAAGTCAAGTACTCACATTAAGGGACACAGTGGGCAAGGATTAGACACATCCATTCAAATCTTTAATAGTCAACTTCTTTTAGTTAGGGAAAGGCTGCTTGAAAATGCTAACTAGTATGAGATGAAATTGTAAAGACCTATTCTAAAGGGCTTTTTATTCTGTCCAGACGCTGTGGTTAGTGCATTGTAATCATGACCTCTAATTTGCTCAAGAATCCCAGAGGTGAAGGTAAGTTGTCTTTTGCTACAAAGTGGAGATTTGGAGAATGTGGAAAATAAACAAAGCATCTCATGGGCATTAGATCAATGGATTTAATGAGAGCATATTGTCAAAGTGAGGATTTTAGCGTTTCCCTCCCAGAGCAACTGGATTTCTGGGAGCTGACAGAGAACGGGGGTAGCGAGTGGATGGTGGAGGACATGCCGGGAGACTGTGGCTATGACTTCAGTGATACTGCTGTCACAAAATACTTTGCAACATCCTTTGAGTGAGTCTCAACCAAATATTTATCTTCATATACATGTCTGCTCAAATCACATTTAGAAGCGGACCACCATCGGAATGCATCAGAAAGAAAGTCTCTGCTGAGTCTCAATCCAGGTGAGCGCCAGCAAACATCATCCATGTCAAACAATCTTTTTGGGCTCCTAGGCTGTGTCTGAAGAGACAAGTCATTGACTTATTGGAGCAGGGTTTCACTTGCGAGCAGCTGGACGCCCAACCTGTCGTATCAGTTGAAGACTGGTGAGGGGGAAAAAAAAAAAGCAGGTGGCCTCACTCAGCCGCTAAATAATATTGTGCTTATCCTGCAGGTACTGTGGGAGGCAGGACTGTGGCTGCACCTACCAGATAACGGTGTGTCTGCTGGATGAGAATCGTGTGGTCATGCAGGAGTTCACGCCTGAACCTGTGACTCTGGACCCGGAAGCTGACGACTGCTCATGGAAGCAGGTGAACAAACTGTCGCCATACCGATCAGGACGTGAGACTCTTTGCATTTGACGTGCTGCAACTGTCTCGTCTCCAGGTCAGCCACACCTTTTCCGAGTATGGTCCCGGTCTACGTTTCATCTCCTTTGAACATGGAGGCCATGACACAAAGTACTGGGAAGGCTGGTATGGAGTGAGGGTTACTGGGAGCTCTGTTACTCTTCAGGTGTAGGCAATGTATTTGTCTGTGCAATGCTTTTAAGATGACCATGTTGGCAACAGTACGGAACATCATGCATGTTGCACGCTAGGTGACGGGAAAACTTTCCCGTTTTTTGAAGTGGTAGAGATATAGTGCTTGTATGTTAGTGGAAACTTTATGATGCATTCCTGGAGAAAATGTGCTGATATTTTTTTACCCCTGTACTCACTGCCTTATGTAAGGTACAAGAGGGGTCATCAAGATGGTGCAGGTAGCCCCCAAGGACCACATGAGAACCGAGACTGTGCTCTTGGTTTTGAAAACATCGGTGGCCTTAGCGGGTATTTACACTCATCTAATAAGTTCAAGTGCAGAATATTGTGTGAACTCACTTGAGAACATATTTGTGCAATTAAAACTGCAGAAAGCAAACTTGGTTTGAATTAAATTTTTATTCAACAAAATAAAAATGCTTGGTACAAAAGTAACTCGGGTACAGGTCAGGTGGCATAGCCTTTGCATAATGTTTCCATGGTGATTCAAAATCAGTTGTCTCCAGTAAAGACAATCGTAATTAACAAAAACAAATGTCTTGAGGCACAAAGTTAAAAGAATAATAAGGGTAAGAAAGGTTCAACTTCTGTTTTTTTCTTTCTAAAAATCGTGAAGCAAGCTACCTTCAGAGTGAAAATACTGAGTAACATACTGGATGTGGTGGAGAACACATTTAGTTACATGTATTTAAAACAATACTGGACACATTCTAATTATTTCTAAATTTGTGGTGGTTTGGTAATTGAAGAGGTATTTTTTTTTTTTTTTTTTAACATGATAGTTTACGTTACAATGGGAACTGTCCCGGAGTATCCTGCCCAGTCTAAATTCTTTGAGACCTACGTTACATACTGCAACAAATGAATGATGGGACTGAGCATACAAGAGCACCGTAACCAATTCATGACACATTTGATGTCTGGCTACAAAATATTCCAACTGTTCTCGATATGCATTGTAACGCTTTAAATAGAAATACTCCACGGCAATTTCAAGACTACAAATACAAGCACGATCACTTGATTCAGTCATTTAAAACTTCACACTGTATAACTTTAGGTCCTTCATTGTGCATCATACACATATTTGAGTGCTCAGGATGAAATCACCACGACTCATTTTGTTCGAGGGGAAAACCCAGATGAAGAAAGCGCTGGTAGCATCTTCATTCTCCTTGTTGCTGCATCTGTTTACAAAAGGTCTCAAACTGCTGATGCTCGAGTGCAGTCATCACTTTGTTCAAGGCGTAAATCTGAAGATAGGTGAGATAGTAGACGGTTAATAATGATTTAGGACTGGACTCAAAAAATGGATCCACTGATGTGGTCACCTCTGCCCTCTGACGCTGTTTGAGTTCCTGCTGTGCAGACTTCTGTTTTGATCGGTCTCCTCTGGTAGGCGTCGTGTTCAACTTTGGCTTGTCTTTACGGCAAGCAGGTTCCATTGTGATTGTTTTCTACTCAAACAAGAATGAAAGGATGTTTGGTATGTTAAGGCAAAAATGAAAACTCGTGATTGTCGAACACAATTGTGCACAAGGAATTTAGAGCTTGCAGCATGATAACATTGATCTGTTAGCTACCTAGCGTTCATGTGCTAATGCAATTCAACAAAGATATTTGCAGGACACATCTGACTGAGAAACATTGATAGACAAATGTATGAGGTGAGAAAATTGCAAACGTACACAGATGTACTCAAACGATTCCAAAGAGTGACACCAGATGGGAGCCGAGCAATGAGAAGTAGAACAGCTGTTACGCGGGTGTTGCAAATAAATAAGACCGTCTAGTTTGAGCGCTACTCAAATGTTCCGCGTATTGATTGACTAAAACAACACAATACACTATGTCGATTTTATTACACGGCTGATTTCTCCTCAAAGGAAAAACTAAGATGCAAAAACAAAGGCTAAACATTTAAAACACAACTTAGACAGTATATTTTTTTTCTCATAAATTATCCGAATCTCCTTCAATTAATGTTATCCTACATTTGACCACAAGATGTCAGGATCGCATAACAGTCCACACAGAGGTCAGTCTTGTGACGTCATTTGAACCTGCAGTTGACATGAATATCACATTTAACACTAGAGCGTTTTTTTTTTCTTCTGAGTATTTTTCTCTGTATTCAAATATGCAAGATGTGATTTTTAAGATTGTATTTAGTTGTTGCAACTTGCATTTGTCAAATACATTTCTTTTTGTATTCAGTTGTTGCAATTTGCATTTGTCAAATACATTTTTATTTTTAAGATATGAATTTCACGGGTTTGACCAAGCTGTCGTGTCCTTCCTTAAATTTCACGATCGAAGTGCTGATGGTTTTATTCCTCACAGGCGCTCCACATCATGCTCACATAAAGTACACTTGCGGTATTTTTATTGCGTGCATCATATCGCTGGAGTATTGAGTGGGTTTCACACTATGCAGCCACAGTGGTCCACAGCATAATTAGCACTTCAGAAATAAAAACAGTCATTATAGAGCAAAGATCAACTATTTTTTTTCTCCCCAGAACTGACATTCTTTTGTTGTTGAAGTTTGAACGTGTGCATATGTGCTCTCTGGCAATGCTGTATCACAATAGGATTTATGGCGCAGCATATACCAACGGTTTACCTGGATTTATCCTCTGACTGCAGGAGAGTGTGCTGCCTTGGAATAATATCCTGCAAAATTCATTGCCAACAACCGTCAGACCATCGACTGCCCCTGCAGCGTTATGCATCAACATTACGGCCAAAGCTTGAGCAGAACAATTCTCAACTGTACAGTATGCAGCTAATGCAAGTAATCAAATACAGTCAAATTACTGGAGTTATTATTAATATAAATAATTTTCTATTTTGATTAAAATACTTGCTAAAGTTAATAACATCGGAAATTGGACTGAATACATCCATTGGATGTCAAATGTGGCATGGAGCAAAGTTCAGTTGCAAACTAATTGGGTAATTGCAGGTTTTGGTGGTCAGAAAAGCCTCGGATTCAGAGAAAACCCAAAGTGAAAGACGTCACTGTGTCAACTGCTGCCTTTGAGTGACAAGCAGTTTCTTGGAAGAACACCGTTGAAATACCACAGTGCCGTCCTATGAAAACAGTTTCTGTCAATAATCGTATTTGTTTAAAATATTTTGAAAGAAACCGATCCGAAGCAAAACTGTTACTGTCATTCCTTTGCTCTCATATAGTTTTGTCAGAAACCACCTGCCACACGTGCCTAGCTCGCAGAACAAACTTGCTTCTTCTCTCGCAAATGAGCTCAAGGACCTCTTGTATAAAATCCCATTAAATTCTCCAGACGCGGCCAGCGAGTCTATCGTTAGCTGACTTCAGGCGAGGCGATGAGAAAGTAAAGTGATGATTTGATAAAAGGGGAAGTGGTGGAGACGTTCTGGTGAGGGGAGGGATGAGGTGTGTGGAGACGGGCCACGGGGATGGCAGCGTGTGAGTTAGGAGCTTTATCCTTCTAAATTAAACTCTCGCTGCCGGGGGAAGCTAAGTTCTGACTGCTCTTTCACACCGGCAGCCCTGAACACACAAACTCACCACAATCTCCGACTCTGCTCGCCAATCCGCCACCAAAACAGACACACGCAGCATTCATACTCCCATGCAAGTGCGGTGTGTACAGACCCCTGTGGACATGTAAGTCGTTGAGGACTAAAAATAAATGACCATGGCGACTGTGCCTAAAATAACCCTCATGCATAAACGTATGCTTACTGCACTCGACAGAGATGCTATTCCTTTTAAATTAGCCGTCCTTCTATTTTCTATGCTTCTTTTTCTCATTCGGGTCGCAAGTGAGCTAAATATCCATGGACATAAATATCCCTTATCAATATCCGGCTTCAAATGAATCACCGAGTCTCGACTCCAATTTGTTTGTTAGAAACCGGGTTGAGTTGAGGTCGAGCATTGGCTATTTCAGATTGTAGCAACCCACTCGCATGTTCTCTCATTTTCTCATCTGGCGTTGAGCTCAAGCGTTAAATCAAGAACGTGTATTCATTACAACAGAACCGTTACAAATGAACCTCTAATTGCTGTCAGTCACCTCGTTCAAGCCCTCAGCCGCCACTTGGACCCGCGTTGAATAGCGGAGGGCAGGCTGATGAAGGCAATGGCCGCGCTATAGGACAGAAGGGAACAGTGGATCCTTTAAGTCCACGTTGTGACAAACAGCCGGGTCAGTGTGCTTAGCTTGCTGTTTTTTGCCGCCATTTCTCTTTCTCACTCTCTGTCCCAAGTGTTGCTTCTCATTAGGCTTATTGGTTTTGGCCACCACACAGCGGCACTATGCAATAACATGGCTAGTAAGCAGTGCATGCGTACACAAGCACACACAGTTTTTTGTTTTGGCACTCATCAGATCCCCACTAAGACGAGCGAAGGCAATGTGCCGTTTGTACTAAAGTATGGCTGTGGTCATCTTGGGGTTTGGGGTTGTTCCCTTGTTGAAGCGTAGCTCCTAATGCGTGGCCAGAGCACGAACTCCCACCACCATGCGTGACTGTCGGCAAGGCACGCTCGTCTTTACAGTCCTCACATGCTGGACCGGAGAACTTCATCTTGGTCTTATCAGACCAAAGAACATGGTTCCGCTAATCGAGAGGAATCATCCCATTTTTCCAATCAGCTCTTGCCATTTGGAACTGCCTTGACATCCAAATGTTCTTCCACACATAGGCACGCACTCTCATACTCACAAATGCACACAGAAGCAGTGTTTGGTGTGTTTATGTTCGTCTGAACAGTGAAACCCGTTTAGTCTAGATAGAATCAATAATAACCCTTAAAGAGCTTGTCACTGCGAGGCTGCTCTCGTCCACACTGGGCCAAGTCAGAGAAAACATATGCCACGCAGCCCAACACACACTCCATTACTGTACACATGCCGAACACACACTGCGGGAGACAAATGCAGCGTTCTCTTCTCTCGGCGAGTGCAATTTAGAACCTTCCCCTCCCCTGCCCTCCCCAATTTTCTGTCTGGGACAGCCTGTGGAAAACAGCAAGCTTACAGCCGCTCTAGGCTTAAGTTTCCTCGCTTGCTTCCCTACACGCACCAGGAATGCGATAAACAATACAAGTATTCTCGCTACCTGGCGCACGTGCACGTTCGCAGACACATATGGGGATTATAAGGTTGGCTGTGCAAAACACAACGTCCCGCATGCTCGCTATTCAGCTACTGCTGCAGCATCTCACTGATTGTTAACCAATAGTTATCGGCGGGGCTCGCTCAGCTGACCAAAGCAAATGGAATCTAGTTAAATAGAATCTATGTTGAGTATAATTTACTATGTGAACCGTATTTTTATGTTTTCTCCAAAAGGCTTTAAATCTCAGCTCAGGCCAACCTGTGTGCAGTTTGAATAGTCCCACTCCGCTTTTGTTGGTTGCCTTTTCTATGGATATTAAATTGAAGTTGAATCGACTTTGACTTGATGTGCAGAAATGTGCCTTATAGTCCAAAAAATACGGTAGTGATCATTCGTATTGACCGCCAACAGAATAGATTTTATATTCGTCTAAACATTTTGGTGGTGCTTCTTGTAGTTTGAGCACATGTCTATCAATCTAAAAGTGAAGAGTGAAAATCAAACTGACGTACGTCACGCGAAATAAAATTTAAGCGTGACGTAGGTCTTACTTTGGTAAAGTTGCGGCTGAATTGAGAGCAGTGTGTGGCTGCCGGCGTGTTGCCGAGGTTGAAGTGTGAGGTCAAAAGGTTACGCTTTCTATGGGACGTCTGAGGACACGGTGCCGCCTGCTTCGACCCAGCTGTCAAAACATATACACGCGACCATACGCACAAAGAATTACGCACTCCGAGACAACCGGGTGTCTTTGTATAAATGACTGTAGCATAAGCCAGCTGCACACACAGACACCAATAAACACGCGGTCACTAATTTCATTCCATAATTCAAACAAGTCAAGTCAATGAGCTGAATTGAGGGCAAGGGGTGGCGGCGGTGGCGATGACGTCGCACATTTGCGAGATGGCTTATTTTTGCCTCTACAAGTTGAGTTGTACTTGTATCTTTGTTGAGTCTCACTCACGCTATCTTGAGCAGACAGCATATGCATGCGTGCCTGCTCCGTTAGATTGGTCTGAAGGGAGGTGATGTCGAGACACTTTAAGCATAACAAGGCAGCGGTGTCGTGGTTTGCACATCTGGCTTTAAATCTTAGCTCAGGCCAACCTGTGTGCAGTTTGAATGTTCTCGCTTCGCTTTTGTCGGTTTCTCAGGCTTTTCAGGTTTGCACGGTCGGTCAAGTGAAGGACATAATTGCCTAACTCATCTTTTGCTGTTTGACATTTAGTTACATCTATATCGGGAGAGACATTTCCTGCAAAAAAATGGAAAACTCAAAATTGCATGGAAGGAATGTTACAAGCCAAACTAATGAATCAATCTAGGTAAAAGTATTTTTTCATCGAATTCTGCCCGTTCACAAACCTTCCAATTCTTTAGATTGAAATCACATATTTGCCATGCATCATGAAACGTGACAGGTGGTGGAGGCGCCGTTTACCGTGTACTCAGCAACTCCTCCGGCTGCCGCTTCCAGTGGACGAGTACAGCAGCAGGGTTTACTTAAAGATGGGAGCGTGACAGATTCTGGAATGCCTCTGCTCTGCCCACAGAGAGCAAGACACGGGTCACACCGGTTTTACAGCTACGCAAGCCGAGGCGGCACAAATGGGCCGTGGATGAGACGGGCTCAGTCTCAACCTGACTAGATTCTGTCTGAACACTTGTGCATGATGGGTAGGATTCTCTAAAGGTTTGCACATGCCAAAAGAAAAAGATACTTTATATTTTACACTTATTAAACATGCATACTTAATATCCTAGAAATGTGATGTAAAGACAGATGAACCCTATTTGTCCCTTAATTCCATCGTTTATGATTGTGTTGGCATAAATGTTCACAGGAGACCAAAACACAAATGGCCGATGGTCTTCTCCTGATACTCTTATGTCCCGGTTGCCAGTTCAGTAATAGTGCAGGTGGTTCGTGTTAGTCACGGTTCCTTTGGAGATGTTTCAGACAGCTTCTCTTGGCCCGACTTTCACCCGAACCACAAACCCGACTGGACATTCAGCACATCACATGTTTTCGTGTGCAGTCACAAAACGATTGTGCAATTTGAAGGCGTTGCACAAGTCTCTGACACGAGCAAAAAATGTGACAAAATATAATCAAAATAATATAATAACAAAAAAGACATCCATTTTCCCACATCTCATTAACTGTGCAATATTTTGCTGACTGTCATGCAAGAGCAGAGTTGACTGGGCGTGGGCCAGACAAATACTTCAACATGAAATGTGAGGAGGCCTATTAAGTGAATTAACTGATCAAATGAATTGATGGCATTCAGTGTGAAATGGGGCAGTCCAAAAAATGTCTAGGCCAGACAGGCAGGCCACTCATTCAATCTGCGCCAGTGACAAACACACACAAACAGAGAGGGATTCGGCACTGAGGCATGTCCGCAGCCCCTAGTGTCAAGTTCAAACTCCACAAGATAACTCTGATAGCTCTGCAAAACCATAGGTGGCTGCAACATGGCAAGGAATAGGAATGCCTGCCCTATATTGGGCATATCTAAATATGTGTGTGTCTATGTGTGTATGTTTGTTGTATTCGTGTTCATATTGAGCAGTTATATTTGCACACATATGAACATTAAAACATATATGAGATTGTCTAACCTGACAAAATATGTACACATTGCTGTTGCTCTATCTTCAGTATATGGAAAATGGATGGATGCATTCATCCACAACTTCCCAGAAAAAAACAAAGACGTGCAGGCTTTTCTTCCCCTGCTCACCTTCTGACGGTAGTGGAACTATCATCCTTTCATCTCTCCACAGTGTGCCGTTATTTATTTTCAAAGTTTGCTAAAGTTGGAAATTTGTGCTTGCTGGCACACAAAGCGTCAGAGCCGCTCATCACTCGGGCCTTCGCACGAATGTCTACCTGTCCAGAATAAAGTGATGCCCCCCCAGAGCACCACTCTCCTTTTACCGTGCAGTTTACAGTAAGGCAATAGTCAACATGCGGGCGATGTGTGCCGTGTGAGTCACTATAAATCATCGAGCATCTGATGCGAGTGATAACGGTGAGAGCTGTATGGGCTTTCCAACTTTTTTTCCCCCCTCAAGTTGCTTTAAATCCGGGCAGTGTTTGGCAGAAGTGCCCAATGTTCAGCATATCACGCAGTCCATCTCATAAACTGCATTTAAGTATAAACATCAAAAAAGGCATGCTTTAACTGGAAAACGTGCGTGTGAATGTGGAGAGATGACATTTCAAAGCTGAAACCACCTGGGGAAAAAAAAAAGAGTGACAATACCATGCTAGCATGCTTCTAGGGTTTTCTCGATTTTTTTTAATACCGTATTGTTCGCACTGGATTATAAAGCGCAGTTTCAATGAACATGTCTGCTGTTGTAAATTGCCATAAATAGATTTCTCCGGTTTATAAGGTACATAACTGCAACGTACAATCTGGCTAATTAAAGCAACCACTGTATGCAATTGAACCTTATATAGGTATAGCAAGTGGATGGATGGTTATGTTGCAATATTTCAAAACATTTTTGTTTATTGCATTGACATATACTCTGAAATATCGCATCTGTGTTAATGTCAGGCTAACCTGCTCGTGAATCACTCGACAAAAATGATTCATGAGCAGCGCTTTGCAAAGTAATAACTCTTGAGTAATTGCAGACGTTTGGCTTGAGAAAGATTGAGTCAATTAAAAAGTTGGCGGGATCTCTGCAAAGCTTTCAGTCTTGATTAGCATAACTTACCGGCTGAACAAGACATGTATTGTGAATGTCTGCCAGATAATCATCTTGACGATAATCATTTAGATTCATATGACACCTTTCAATGGACTCTGTACTGTACTAACATGACCCCCTAAAACTATTTTTACATGTACTTATTTGATTTTAATAATCTTGCACTGAACATTTCTCAATCTTTTTAGGTATTGATTTTTTTTCAGACCTGCTAGTATTTGTTGGCGTGTTAGGTATGACTGAATAACTTTGGAGGACATGTTGAATTTATAAGTTGACAGTGTTGCCAAACAAACCAACAGTCTTCAATCAATTTAATATCTGATATCCAAGCAATTATAAAATCAGGTTGAATATTTTCCCAAATCATATGCTGGCTGTTTAGAGTTGAGACAGAGATAGTTGTGTAAAACAGGCCACGAGCTGTCAAAAGGCGAGACGCGCTGCAGGACACTCTATAAATCCTCCTTTATGAGGACATGGGGCACAACCCATCTCCCTCCGGACCTTCTCATGAATGAACCACTCAGCTTTGACCTCATCTGGTTTGCTGCGTGAATGTCCGTGTTGAGCACAAGGTGTAGTTCCTATATTCAGTTTGTTTACAATTCTATTGGGACCCAGGCGGCGCTTTCCTCACTTGACTTATGATCCCGATATTCCCAGATCGCGACATGTGTTAGTAAACGCACCGTTTTTTTTTTTCTTTTTTCAATGTCGGAGTGCATCTCTGTCGTTGGACACAATTACAGACTTTAACATGTATTTGGCCTATTCTTAAAAGTTCTCTCCATTGGCAAACAGTTTTACACTGTCATCAATTTCTGTCTATGTTGTTAGAAACCTAATTTTGTCCAGACCAATGAAAATATTGACTTTAATACGGTGCATAATTTGTTTTGCAGATAATCTCTAAATGTGTGGGTATGAGTGTGGAGAGCCTAATGACAAACCAGCCTTTTTCTGTCCCTCTCTTTAGTTCCTTTAAAGAGCATTTTAAGGCCGGGAACGTGACATCACGCTTGCACCGCGCCCTTCTGTGTGAACGATGTGAATCAGAATGCAACGCTGGTGAAAACCATATCAATGAATAGGAGGAAAAAAACAATAACAACTATAACAAAGACAAGAAAGTCACTTTCCACAGTCCAAATGCACAAAGATACTCAGACACAAGCTTCATGGTGTCACAGCTACAACGTGTTCCTTATTACTAAGCTCCAAGCGAGTGTGTGTTCGTGTGTACCTAAAGGTTAACATCCTGTGGTTTCATTCCCATGCAAGGCCAAATAATTTTGGTTTGGCTTTAATATTGTTAAACACAGGATATGCACCGCTAGTGCCTTGTATGCAGTAGGCACAGGTTCGACAATGCCACAACGGCCAGAAAACAGTCTCTCCCCGAGCTTATTTCAAATCAGCAGGTTGTATCAGGAACATAGGACTAGATTTGATGTGTGTGTGGGTTCTCTTATTGCTGTATTAGTGCACAGCATAAACAGCAGCTATGCTAATCTGAACCATCCAAGCATCCCACCGAGCTACATACGAGCGCTGTTTTCTCAGCTGTTGTGGGCTGCTGGAGCTCTGGATGCTAGCCGCAAGCCACCACTAAATCTGGGCCCGGTGTTGCCCTACGACAAAGGGCTGCTTGAATGCAGAAGTTCTCAGTCGTACCTGGTCCAGATCTCAAGCAGGTTTTTCATTAAATCCACTGAAGTAAATGTATGTTCAATATCGATTGAAAGGTAAGAGCTATACATACTAGAAACATAAGACTATAAATAAACACTTTGGGAGGTGCCTGCTACTTGTTCGGAGGTCAGTACGTCCCAAACCTCAACCTCAACCCTTCAACAACAGGCT
This sequence comes from Syngnathus scovelli, assembly GCF_024217435.2. NCBI lineage: Eukaryota > Metazoa > Chordata > Actinopteri > Syngnathiformes > Syngnathidae > Syngnathus > Syngnathus scovelli. The sequence goes on along the minus strand of NC_090857.1, from coordinate 3,040,890 downwards.
GCTTAAACACTGAAGTTCTCACTCGTAACTGGTCCAGCGCTCAAACAGATTTCATTAAATCTGGCAGAGTAGCCCACCACGGTGGTGTGCTATTTTAAAAGCTGAGCTGAACACTGTATGGTAGCTACAAAAAATATCCATTGCCAATTGTCTTGTCTGTTTTGCTGGAGTAATTTACACTACATATTTGGCGGTTGCCATCTGAAGTCAACACTACATGGAGAAAACAAAATACAGATTAAAGTTTTAAAGCTACAGGAATGCCTGCTGGAAATGTGGCCAAGGAATCTGTTTCTAGCTGTCAAGGTGCACTCTACCCCAGTGGTGTAGCGTAAAGCAATAAATTGTACTAATTTGAGGCGCAACCGCTGCCGCCTTGGTAACCGAGACTCCCGATGTGGGAGTGCAGGTGACATTACGCTTTCTTTGACTCGAAGCCTAATCCCCTCCCCATGGACACAAAATAGCATCGCGCTTGATGCGGTTGTGGATTTCTTTGGGGAGTATTCTTCACGTTCTCACTGCACGGTGCATTGAGCATGTTAACACCTCAGTGAATGTCAGTCTTTCTATTTTTGGAAGTGTTGCTCAAAGATCATTTAGGAATCTTAGCTTTCTAGATTTTTATCAGCAAGAATGGAATCATACCTAAACTCTTACCAGTCTGACAAAAATCATCTTTCAGCATGTTAAGCGTGTTTGCACGTCACGTATTTGCTGACGATTCAGCTTCCCTCGGTAATTGAATTAGGAAGTGTCGGGAACTTAAAGAGCCACAGAGAGCCTTGTAAGTAAACAGACATGACCTTTTAATCGTTGCCCGTGTTTGAAGTGAGTAAAGCCCCTCGGGCTTTTATGAGGTGTACTTCTCTCAGTGTTGTGCTGTGGAGGATTGAGTTTCACAAGAAGGGTTAGTCCGTTTATTTTAGAGGAAAGCGATGGAGGTGGAGGTTGATGAGGAAAAAATGGAGCAAAAGTAATGACGGATGGAAGCAGCAGTTGAAATATCAAATTGGCTCTCAACCATTTGTTTTGGTGGGCAAAGATTCCAAGTTAGATTGAGACTTGTTTTTTTAAAAAATGCACCATGGAGAATCCTATTCAAGATATTTAATCCAAGATTAATGTGGTTTTTAGTAATATTTATTTACCAGGGCTGCTTCAGGCTCATTCCAAAGTCAGATATCATGTACCTGCTGGAAACTAAGTGAGCAGGTGTAGCACCTAAGGATTTCTAATTTTCTCTGCACCTAAAAAATTAGCCATTGCCATTTAAGCTGTGGCTGTAAAAGCTTGCCAGCAAAAACCTCAAGTTTGAGTGGTGAGGTCACCACTGAAAGATTATAGTGTCGGGAACTTCAGAACAAGCTGCTTGGCAGTGGACGTTCCAGACCAAATTTACAGAGGGAGCCCGACTGGGTTAATTTTTTTTTTTTTTAAATCAGAGGGGCACATTTGACCAGAGATTTGATCCATTAACGATGGAAATTCAACTTCAGCTCTGCCAAATGTATCGCGAATGTATTTGTGACACACGAGTTTTCTAATGGGCTCCTCAGTGTGAGGTCTTAAAGCCTAAAAGCCACACGGAGAATTTATGACAGAGGACTTGAGCCGCATACCTTAGATTTCTCTTCAAACAGATCCATCTCCACATGAGTACACGCACTCTATAAATCAACCTGATGAGCGGTGGATGTACGACTACGAAAACAAAAAAGGATAGCAATACTGTTGGGACAGAACGTGCCCATCTCGTTGTCGTGACTTGCAGCTGAGGTTAGGTGGCGTATCGTTTTTAATATCAGAAGCTAATGTCGTTTTCACGGCACAAAAATTGCATTGGACTGCATCAGCCTCAGTAAAAACCTACCAGTCTTTTTATTTTTTTATTTTCAGAGCTGTATTCCCCTAATAAAATTAGAAGGTGGCAGTAAAGCTACCACATTAATTTAGTTTCCATTTGTCATGGTGGTTCAAGTAGTAACCGCACTGCTGTCAAATTATAGGGCAGCAAAAAGATAAAAAAGGTTTGAGGAAGCAATCACAACAACTCCGGGAAGAGGGAAAATATGATGGAAGGCAAGTGTTGGAGGGTGAGTCAGGTCACCGCTTGGGCTCTGTGAGATTTTTGGACCACTCAGCAGAAGGCCATCGAGAGGCAGCTGCCACACATTCGACGTGTGCTGTGAACTCGTTTGCTCGCTCTCAATGTCTTTTTTGGCTGGCAAGACCTACAAGACACTCGGGCCAAGTTAAACAGCATTCACACACACACATTGGTAGTGCACTCTATTTTCAGCGAAGGATTCTCAGTTGTTTCTGAAACGTATTGATAAGAACCAACGACCACCAACGTTGCTCTGATGGAACAATGAATTGAACATTTAAGCGTGATTGAGCAAAACAATGTTGACAAGCGGATGAATAAAATGAGTAAACTTGGTAACCGGAGCTCGGAATGCTCAAGCAAAACTTTCTCTTCGCGTTCGTGTGTAATTGTAGTGTTAGTGTAGGTGTCAGTCAAAGAAATAGAGGAACCTTAAGGAGTTACTTGAGTGAAATCATTTATTATTCTGGTGATATGCGCAGAGACAAACACCAGGGAGAGAGACTCATTAGGGAGGCCGTAAATCAAACGAGTAGTGAACCATTACTCAACCTCTGTTTAAACACTGCTCTCACTCTTATTAGCAAGATCCCACTCCAACTTAGGCTACATCTATAAAGATAATATCGGGGACTGAGTAACTATTACCAGTTGTACCAAGTAAACTCTTGTCGAGGTATTCCTGCATCAATCAGTTTCATTATTCTGGAAACTTTTTTCCCTGTGACATCCTTGAACAGCCCCGTTTTCAAGACATCCAAAAATCAGGATTTGTAATGTGATTTTCCACGGCGTTCAGTGACACCCCCATCAATCTGGGCATTCTTGGGTGGCAGCAGATGGCAGTAGAAATGATTGTTTGTTGTTTACCTGGCCAACACAGGAGCTCGGTGTAGCCGACAAAGCCTTGAAACATGTCACGACAGAGACTTATGAGTTGGGAAACAGACAAACAGAATTTTCTTCACAACTGTTTTGAATGGGGACTCCTGGGAGATTTGGAAACTATTCCCGGGCCAGGAACTTGCAACCTTTATTCCTGTTTGTCAAAGTGTCTTTAAACAAATTGCTTAGGGTGGGCGGTAGGGTCTTTTTGCAGCTGTCCCTCAACAAGAAGGAACCATGCTTGATTATTTTTGAAGATGGAAGATGTCTTTTTTGCTGAACACATATCAAATGAGAAGTTCGATAAATACGCTTAGACGTTTGTATTTAGAAAAATTAGGCGGTATACACATGAGTAGGTATCGATTCCTGCACGTGTAAAGAACACCAGTGCCATGTGGTGATTGAGCTTCATCTGACTCCATGGTGGAGAAAAGGATGTATTGTGCCCTTGTCTTGAACATGTCCACTTCTTCCACACAAGCACACCTTTCTCACAGAGGTAAAACCCACAGAAGGACACACAGGCACACTTGCGCTTGGGTTTTCCCACAGTGCTCGCAACTCCGGGGGGGACGGCATCATCATAATCCGGAGCAGAGATTGACATTTGCCTGGCTTGTCAGCACTTTTGATGCAGACATAAAAATATAATTCATTCTGTCAGCACCATTGTTTGAACAAATCCGTGAAGTTGTTGGACTAGTTTATGTATGTTTGTAAACAACCTGAAGAAAACATGACTAATGTTTGAAACACACTATCATACAAATTTCCAACGCACATTTTGTATTCTATTGTGCTTTTTTTCCCCTCTTTGATTTCTTCCCAATTATAATGGAAACGACTTCCTTCTGTTTTTCAGGATGCACGAAGATGAGTTGAAATCGGTCAAGTGTAAGTATGAAATGTATTGATTGAATTAGATCGTGCTTCTTTTTTCTCCAAATAGCTTCCTTTTGTGTTAATAGGAGAGATTTAGGGGTGCACGCGTAATCTTTTAATGCTTTCTAAAGTGATATGTCATTGATGGGTCCAGCTGAATCTTATCTCCCCGCTTGTTCTATCCTTTACGGCCCAGCTGGTTTTCTTCTTCATGTGACTGGACTTATACAGACTATGGCTACTGGCGAGTCTGTACAGGGTGTGACTTTGTTCAAGGTATTAAAGATTGCAGACAAAAAGGATAAAAAACAATTGCCAAGTGTACAGTTTAAGGCTCATATCAGCAGTCAATATTTTTTGTCATACTGATATTGGGTTTTAATTAGCTGCTGGCAAATTTAGATCTAATGAAAGGAACCTTCCATTTCCATTCACAGTTACTGAAAGTCGTACTGGAAATTGTCAAGCTTCTTGACGGAGGCCCCCAAAAGGCAGCACGGAAAAACAGAAAGCTTTCCTCATCAGTAGCTGACCACAATCCAATTAGATTTCCCATCTTGCTTAATTAGCTGCAGATGGGATTTTGTTTAGTGAACATCATTTTCATTTTGGCATATTGGGAATGTAACAGAAATGCCTTGCAGATGCTCAACACCTTACGCTTCTTTCTATAACAAATGCTCTCGTCGTAAACACACCAAATGTTTTGATTGATTTCTTGTTTGTTTATTGTATAATTAAAGGATGGTATTTTGGAAGCAAGTTCAAATGAAAGGGGAAAAAAAAAGAAGAGTTTGGTCCGAATGGACCCAAATGGAATGCCGGTCCAAGCTTATTTCAGTTTTACCTAAACAAAGCAGACAGACCTTTACGCAGGCTGCCGCAACATCTTTCATCATGAAGCTCAATTGCCAGAATAGACACACAACGACTAAACATTTCATTATGAGTTCTGTAAAAAGGAACGTTGACTCACAGGCACATTTTTCCAACTTGAGCTAAGACACATAAAAGTGATTCCCATGAAGGTTGGTGGAGATGAGCTTAACCAGATCGTCGAAGGAGATAAAACTTCATACCGAGAGAATACTTAAGTCACCTCTTATTTATTGGAGGAACACCATTGAAATAGCAGCGCTCCATGTGCAACAATGCTGTAAAATTCAACAGGTCTACTTTTTTTTTAACAAGCAAAATTATGGATTTATGGATGGATGGATGAAAATTTGGGTGCAACCTTGATTCTTCTAAGTTGAACCAGACCAGAAAATGAGTGTGTTCGTGCATGTGCATGTGTGTGTGCAGTGCATGCACGGGTGCGTGCAAGAGCGGGAGGTGCTGAAGGGTCGGATTATGTTTTAACTTCAGGGCATTTCCCTGTAAATCTGCAGGGACCGCAGCGAGTATGAATGGTGCAGGTCAGATTCGTCTCAGGTAGCCTGGTGGAGTCCCCATCACCATAATACGACTACTCATCGGCCACGTCAGTCGACTGAGTCTGCATCTGCGAGTGCTTGTGTGGTTTTTACCTAATGCAGAAACAGCATCTCCCAACAGTTCCCACGGAATCCCATCGTCAAATTGGGAATATCTATGCCTGAAGAACTCAGAATTTATATGTGTGTAGCTTTTGCTGTCCTTTACCATTGTTGATAATTTACTTGGAAAAAATAATTTATGAAAACCAAACTTGTGGAGCTCCTTCTGAGGAAATGTGAGCGGAGTCACGATCGAGAGTAACTTGAGATTTCTCAGGGAGCCCAGCTCCGTATTTTGATGTTTTGCCTTGAACATGCAGGTGTGTGTGTGTAGTTAACAGGAATGCGCTCCATGCAATGATTGCGAGATAAGATCTCAGCAGAGGGTTCAGGTGCTAACAGACAGACACGGAGTGATGGGCCACAGAGAGAATCCACAGTCGTGTATTTTTATTTCCACGTTAGGCGGGTCAAACTGACCCGCTAATAGGGAACGCTTGATCAATGAATGTGTTTGACCAAATAATTATTGGTGGCTTGTGATTTTCTTCAATTATATCTCAAATATTTCTGTCCCTTATAATTCTTAGTCCCTTTTTATAATTCAAGATTGTAAATTGTCCAAATGAATATAAATGTGCATTTTTTTTTTTATCACAGAATTTCAAATATCAGGAGGCTATGATTTAAGATGACTATTCTAATTTAACACGAAAGCACAATTTAGCAGGGAAAGCTGGGAATTGAGGTAAAGTGGTGCAGTTGAGAGGGGAGGCATCATTTGAGAGCTGTGGATAAAGTTAATCTGTGTGAGAGCGCAGCGGCTCAGTGTCAGGTGTCTGCCACTGAATGGGCCTGTGTCACTGCAGTATCACTGCCATAAGGCCCGGCCGAGCCCGATTGGAAATACAGGAATATATATAAGAAAAAAACCTCAGGACGGAATGTCTCGATGAATTAGATGGAGAGAAATTCAAATGAGAATTATGCAAAACCAGGAAAAGTCTGGAGAAAAAAAATCCACATCTTTCTCACGTGTCTGTCATCAGCAGAATTCCGGGTCCTGAACCGGAGCCAATTTGTTGAGAATTAGTAACCTCTTCCGCCGTCTCGATTCAATCTGTCTGCCTTTTGTACGCATGAGGATTGTTGACACAATACGGCGGTCTGACACAAACGCACGCACATGATCAGGAATGAGTGCAAGTCAAATTCTTTCGTCAACGCCGTTCAACATGTTTCAGCAATAACTCATTAGTTTCATCTTGATATAGTGAAGCATCATATTTTAGTCTCACTCTGAGGCATTTCTGGCTTTCCACTGTCTACAGTCAGCAACAACATCATTTAAAACTTGAAAATAAATTAAAGTGCATCCTATGAGTCTCTTCTCGCCGACTATGTAAAAAATCCACACGCAAACAAACGTTAAAGATAAAGAAAAACACATGGACAGCTAAGTCAGCAATCCTAGCTCTCGCAACATTTGCCGACATCTTGTGCCGGAGGTTCACACCCCAAAGTTTTGTGCCACTTTAGTATCATATTTGGTTTTGGTCGAATTCCTGGTTTTATGAGTTCGGGGGTACTCAGCTTTTAGAGGTTCCGCTCGATGAGATTTATTACCAGCACTTCAGTGGTAGAATTTGCCAGATTTGTCTTCAAAGGTCAGCTTTTCTCAGCGTACCCCAGAAGGTCACTGTAAGTAAATGCAGATGAGCATTTCTCAACCCAAAGTCACAGATGTGTCGAAAACCACGTGTTTGGCTTAGTCATTGTCTGTCCTATCGTCTGGCGCGCATCAAGCCAATTTCCGTAAATTTCAGTAACTTTGACTTTGGGGCTCCTTTAAATTCTAAAACTATAGATGAGACATGTTTCCATTTGGAACTCTTCTTAAAGTGCAACTAATGCCAAAGGAATAAATGCACGAGCCCCCGCCAGGAACCCAGACCTCTCCAAACGTTGGAAGATATGTCAGTGTGTGTGGTACTAATTACACCGATTCTGTCTACAAAACAGCTTCCTCATTTTTCACCTGCTCAACACACACATTCCGACCTGCCACGCATGTCCACCCCCCCCCCCCTGCCTCCTTGCTTGCTGTCTCACCCCATCTCATTGTTTCCTGTTCATTTCATTTGTGTTTGTGTGCATATTCACGTGAGCAAGAGAGCCGAGAGAGAAAGAAACTGTATTGATGATGCATTGAGTGATATCCATCTGCAGTGGGAGATGTCTCAGGTGTCACTCAGCGATACTCAGAAGCCATCAGTCATCCTAAATCTGCCCTACAGGCCCAAAACACACATGCGCTCACTTAAGTACTTCACTTGCCATATTGTGATTATAACAGCATCTCAGTCGGCCAACACGCCCACCTATAGCCCGCCCGTCGGGTCGGATCCGGATGGGCGAGACAACAAAGTCTGTGACTCGCACCCCAAACACAGATGCATAAAAACAATGTGCCTGAGGCAGATTTTCAAGAGCATAGCATCATCATGGGTGGCGAAATTTAAATCCACATTGACATGTACGCATACATGCAGACAGACACGGAAATGCACAGCCAAGCGTCAGTGATGGATCAAGTAAAACTTCCGTGCAGTACTTAAGCAAAACCGTTAAGACTCCAAGTCTATGTGTGTGAATGTGTGAGGTGACTTGGTAATTCCATCCGAGACCCTCAAAGTGACCCCAAAACACACACTGACCCTCACCTCTTTGGCTGCTGCCTGAGGCCGCACACAAGCCAAAACATACACTCAGCCAAAACACCCACAGCGAGTAACACTCTGAACCGCAACACATACAAATATCACACACACACACACACACACTTAATATAGTTGCAGATTTAAAAGTTAGGTTTGCCCTTTTTCCTTTTTGTTCTTTTTTTTGCGTGTTACCCAATCAAGCATAATCCTAACAGACAATACCACGAAAATAATCGTCACAGACATTTTCGTTAATTGATAAATCGGCTTATTTTATGTTCATATCTGTGACGGCATCATACAGTGGTAACGTTCCACCAAACAGAGATTCTAAATGGAAAACAAATTTTTTTTCTTAACGTAGCAAGTTATTAGCTGCTGCGATGGTTGTATATATCGTGAATTTTCCTGATGGCCTCTCCACAACATACTGTTTATTCAACAATGCCAAACAGGCAGATCCATTGCAAGTAAAACCTAAAAATTGCACTTATTGCAGTCAGATGTGATCCTTTGCTTATCAAAAGCTACGATGCGAGCCACCCAGATATTCCATAAAAGCACATCTGCTCAGCATATGGCCACGCGGCCGTAACATGGAGTGCAGTACATCAGGAAGAGAGCGGGACGACGCTCTCTGATCCACGGGCAAAAATGAGTCAGTGGAAGAGACGCATACTGGATCACGTCGCGAGGGACGAGGCAACCCTGCGTTGCAAAAAAATCAAAGTGGCGCATATCATGTTTGAGGGACGAACATGCCACCCACCCATCTAACATTTTTACATGTTGGTGTTGATCCATTTTCTGAATTTCCTCATTAAATCCTGTCATCCAACTACTGTCTATCCACGCTCTATGAAATACAGAATTCGATTTCTACGCTTTTTTTCCCTGCTTTCGAATATGTCTTTGTATGTGCCGTCCACCGTGTATTTCCTTTTGTGTCTGAGTTTTTTCCTCACTACCAGTAAAGTCCCATTAATCACAGCCATAAGATGGAGCTGGACAGTGGATGGGGCCATATATCTGTAACGTGAAACCACAATGCCTCAACGCTTGTGAACACTGTCTGTCCACTATCGATCGCGCATCTGGATCTTATTGCCTCGTGCCCTCTGCACCAGACAGTCATCTGGAGCCCATGGAAGACGATTGAGGAGCAAACGTTAAGGCAGTCGTTACTGGAAGTGGGATTAATCATATTGGTGACAGGACGAGGCAACGACAGAATTTGACCACGGGGCGGAATATAATAATGGGTGGTCTGTTGGGTCGTGGATGGTGAGAACTCTGGTTGTAATTGGGGAGTTCTGGAGTTTTACACCGTACCGAAAAAGTACGGTCATTCCCGATTCACCGACTCGTCTCCCTAAAGAGTCAAGACGGACTCCAACAACTTTAATCATCCTCCCCCAAACTGTCCTCTGAGCTTTACTCTCCAACTCCCCATTTATTGACTCTGTGGTGATCCTCTCAACTTCTCAGGAAAGGAGAAGATCTGCAGTAAGACTGGCTCTCTACCTTGGCATGCGCTTACATCCGGCCATGTTGAAAGAATTTCAGAGAAAAAATGGAGTGTGATATTCGGCTGACCTTCCAAAATCTTTCGTCCGCAATCCTTGGAGTATATTTTGCAACAAACTGTGATCACTGGAATAATTTGATGACTGATCTTTTATTTTTTTTAAGATTAAATAATATATTTGGGTGCTAAACGGGGGCCAAGTTGACTTTTAGTGTCCAAGTTTCCTCATTCAGATCTGAATGACTCATTACCACCATCCCAAGCAACTGCTGAGCATGTCAGACGGCCCCAATTCGGCTCTGGCACCTCTCTTCCTGCCATTTCAAGGTGATAAGCCCCAATTATGAGTGCCCTCGCTGGGAGTTCACACACATGAAAAAATACATGCTAGCGAACAAGTGTGTTCACAAACAAACACACGCGGAGAGGTCTGACAGTCAGGTGCCCCAGACAACATTCCCTCGTATGATTAGGCTTAGTGAGCCATCTCCATGCTCCAACCTGTCGCCAGTAGCTCTACTTGGCCTTAACACCCAGCCACTCGGTTATACAACACCACTGCGCCCGTGTGTGTGTGTGCATGTGTGTGTGTTTTTCCGTGTGTGTGTGTGAGTGCGCTAAAACTGTCGGGATTACAGACGGGACCCCAACAGAGCTTGACATGGCTTTTCTCTCTGGAGCCCAGTGGTTTTATGACTGAGCTTGCTCCTGTGTGTGTGTGTGTATCTCTGTCTGTCTTTACAAGCCAAGTAGCAATCATACACTGACTTTCCAGAATGATTTCCCAATTTGACATTATGTTCAGAGGAAGGTTAGAGAGACTGAGGGAGACTATTACATGCACTGATGTGTCACATATGGACGATTGGGGGTGCAAGGAGAGCTCCAATCGTCCATGTCACATCATCCACAAGGATCTGTAGATCTTCTGCAATGTCAAGTCATGTGCATTTCCACCGTCCTGATTTTAATGCCACCCTACAATGGCGCATATTCGATCTACGTTTGTCAAGCAAAATACCAAAAGAGTGTGTGCGCGTGTGTAAGCACGGCAGTAATTGGGGATCGTCTGACTGACGCTGCGTTTTTCCATGGTGTGAGTCCGACTGGGAATGCCAGAGCTGTGACCTCAGGCATCAAAGATCTAAATGGAACAGCCAGTCTGCCAACTGATAGCAAAGTTACACGGACCAACAATTGCACCAACAACGCACCTACTTTTACACGACATCAAGATTCGTTTCCATATCTAGAAAAAGACAACGTGGTGGAATAGTGGAATCATGTCATTGCACTGCATTCATACTATTACTATACTATTAAATTGTTTGTTGTTGTTGTTTTTACAAACATTCTGACTGTTGTGTTTTTTTTTTTTTGTTTGCGTACCGAGTCAGGGCAGTTGAAGAAGTGCGCCTTTGCGGTAAACACCCTTTGGCTGAGTCTTTGCAACAGTGAGAAATGACGCAGTTCAGCGCCCTAAGAAAACAGAAGCCGGAACAAAATTAAATTCTGCCATGTGTGTTTTTGTGCGGGCCAAAATGACATTGGCTTGGATGGCGAAAAGAGACCCATCAGCCCCAGCCGCCCGGAGCTGTCGAGTGTACGCCTGGAATATTCGCAGTGACCTTTCGCAGCTGAATGCAACTACAAGCCGATTTCCTGTTCTAAGTAGAAAACGACTGATCATAACATTGGTGAGCATCGCCTTAGGAACTGGAGCTTTGAACCTCAACGCTGCCTCACAGGAAATTGGAACTCGGGGCGGCAACGTACGGTGACCCTTCTAGAGAAAAACACGGTAACAACGTCTCCACATTTTGCTGCTCAGTGATGCTTCGGAGTAAACACGGGCATAGTTGCGGTTTCTGCCGAAAAACAGCGGAAGTTACAGCCAGTAAACTTGTGCAAGGAGATTGCTAACCAGGGTCATCAACTGCATTCCCACATAAAAAGTAATTTAAAATTTAAAACAATTTCAAATCGTTTACGGTTTTATCAAACCAGTCTTGCGTATTTACCGACAAATTCAGAAAATCATCAGTACGACTTTGACGTTCTCCAAACATGTCTCCATTGGAATTTGCACCAAGACCAGGAGCATTTTTCCCCCTAACCAATTGAGTTAGTTGTGTGGTCAGCGGAGGTCCTTTGCTTGGAGCCAAAGCTCCTCCAAAGCCACAGACAAAGCCACAGCAGGTGGATGGGTTGCATTGCGGAGGAAAAAAGGGGGGGGGCATGGATTACAGGAGTCTCTGTGCCTCTCCTCATCACGCTCCTCGACTCTGAAGAAAAGGTTGATTAATCGGAACCTAATAGGATGGATGGGCCACACTTGCCCTTTCACTGTGCTTGGATAGGCCTTCAGGACACCAGAGACATAATACTGGAGGACAAGGACTCGTTTGGCTCACACGGTGAACAAAAAAGTCCTTATTTTTCCATCATGTCTGCTGAATTAAGAATGGGAATTGAAAAGAGTCAGTATAGCGCATGCTGTACTCAACATTTAAACAAGTAGGCTTTTGCTTTAAAACCTGAGGCAAAGAAAATGTTGCCAGGCTGCGGGCAACGTATTTTCTGCCAAGTTTTCAAATTGATGTGATCTGACAGCTTTATTGTAACGTGGTTTGGAAAAGCAACTGGGCCTGTTTCTCGTGCAATAAACGACACAAACCAAAACATACTATGCAGATGGGTTCTTTTTTTAAAACGTCATGAAACGAGAATGGCACGCAGTGGAGCGCAAACCTTCGCCAAGGCCGAACAGCCCTAAATTTAGATCTGCACCTGATTGTGCAACATCATAAATAGCGACCTCCGGGTATAATGTCGACTCATTCACCGCGAAATGGCAAATATGGAAACATTTAGAAAACGCGGCGACTAGCAGTGGCTCATCAACCACTCTCCGAAACTTGTCATGTTCCTTTAGGATGTTTTCTCCAATCTTGTGATTTTTCACAGCACTGTGCTTCAATATTTGCCTTAATAAAACGGCAGATATTTTTTTTTTTTTGCTAACTGCTGAAGAAATAGTACGTCTCCTTATCTTGTAGTCGTCTGGTTCTGATCAGATAGGGCACAGTGAAAACCACCGTGTCATTACACTGACGACAAGCTTGATAATAGAAGTGAAGGTTAAAATGGGTCACAGGCTGTAAAAGTTAAAAAGTGAATGGAGAAAGATTCCTTACAGATAACGGCTGTGTCCTTTGTGGTTTCGCGGTGAGCACACGTACTCTGACTGTTTTCAAGGAAATCCATCCCCCTATCTTCCAAACCTCTTATCCTGTTCACAGTCTCTTGAGCCGGTTTTCGGGCCAAAGACTACACCCTCGAATGGTCACCAGTCAATCGCAGACTACCATTCACACTCACATTTCAAAATTGCTTGTAATATTTGTGTATCGCTGGCATGATATTCAAGACCGGCGTCGTTTTTTTTCACGGATGACAAGACGAGTCTCACTTGCTGTGTTTGACAGGCTTTGTAATGGACACCTCGTTGGGTCTTTCAACCACGCTCAGTCTGGCCCCTGGACCTTCACGAGACCTCTGGGAGCCCTCCGTTGACTCCCTATTGTCTGCATAAGTGTGCGTGTGCGTGTGCGTGTCTTTGGATGCCTCCCGGGGGCCAGGGACTCCTCTTTGTCTCTGCTTGGCCTGCTGTCAGATTGTGTCTTTGTTATGACAGTTGGGCTGCTTCTATACAGACTAAATCACCTCTCTCAGCTGTTCATTTACTGACCTAACCCCTGACAACACACACACACACACACACACACACACATATACAACTCAAACTCTTCTACTTCACTGCACCAAGTGAAAATCTTCACATTTTCCAAGGAGGAGAACAGAGGATGGAAGACAACAAGAGGATGAGAGGGAGGGGCAGGCCAAAGGGCATTTGACCCGTGACCTTTGTGTTGTTGGTGGGGCATTGGGAGCCAGTGGACACAACAACCCGGGCTAATGAGTAACTACACGCTAGGTGCGACGCACAAACAGGCAGAAAGGGAGTCCGATTTGATTCATTTGAGTGAGAGCAACCAAATCTCTGCTTACAAAGCAGGAAAATGTTCAATTGAGCAGCATTCGAAGATTGTTGAGTCAGCCAAGAAATTGAGTTAGGTTTGAGTGTTATCAAACCCAATTATTTTAAATCCACAAGTGTCTAAGGTCCACTGTATGTGCGTCATGCAAAGAAGACAAAGATTGACACCAGGAAAGGGTTAGAAAGTGAAAAGCGGAAGAGACTTGTCACAAGTGACATAACTCTTGCTTGTGTTCACGTTTTCTTGATGCCGACATGTGAATGTGTGCTTGTGTTTGTGGCTCACAGGAGAGCAAATGTTAGACAAGCATTGACGTTACCGGGGCGATGGCCCAGGAGCGTAAAGCCGACAGCAATATAAAACCTGCGCTTTACCAGAATGCCTTTGTGCCGACTATGTGTGCCAGATCCGGTTGCCATGGGGACGAGAGGTCGATAGGGTAACGCGCCCTGGTGCAGACTTTCTCTCTCATGACCCCCTTGGCAGTCTTGATCTGTCGCACACAATCATACACAGATGTTCACTCAGGTGTCTGTTGAGAAGTTACAACATATAATATTCATTCCTCAAGGTGTCAAAGTCAAGGCCCAGAGTTCAAGATGATACTTACTAGGCCACGCCCCCTCACAGACACAAATCCTACAGTTTGGGTAACTTTTGGCAGAATTGAACTTTCATGCAACCTATTTATTTCTTTACGTTCTCTTTTTTCATGCATTGTGTTTTTGAATTTATTTTCTACAATACTTGTCTTTATTTAAAACATGTCAATTTTCATTGCAAATTCACAAATAAAATGAGTTACAACCTGGAATCAATTCCTTTATTTTTTCTGTAGATTAAAAACATTTGGATTTGACTTCAAAAGAAGAATATGAGACACCATTTCGCCATTGTCACCATTCCAGCTTTTATTTTCAAGAATTTACATCTGGATCTAATACAGCAATGTAAATGATAGCATTATTTGTAACAGGACACAATTTTAGGTGGAAAAAAAACAACTACTGGAACAGAAACTGGAAACTGATTTATAGTTGTGTACGATAACTGCATCAACCGTGGGACCCACTCAAGTTTTGTATTCTTAATATATTTGCATTTCGATTGCAGACTTTTTTTTTTCCTTACCGGACCTCTTTCCAATTTTTTTTTTATTTTGTTTAGATTTTATAATGCAGTGCTATGTTTCTTTATGAAAAACATCTGCCTGTCATTTGTTGTTTGATTCTCAGTGTCTCTGATTTACTAATTGTGATCATGAGGGAATTTCTCGTTTGAACTTTTTTGACACTTTTCCCCATACTGTCAAGATTTGTTAAGATTGATTATAAGGAGACCTATTGAATTTCTTTCTTCAGCAGTGGGCTGCTTTGCTCACTTCCGCCCTCTGTTGGCTAACCAATTATTCCGCTGATGTCGGCAATCCCACGGGCCTAGCCACTATATTAACCTAACCTAACCACCAATATGTTAGTTTTTCTAAATATCACTTAAAAATTGACTAAGCAGTTTTCCTCTCCTACTGAAAAAAGTGAAGAAAATATTTGTTCAGTGTGATATTCCACCCTATCTGAAAATCTTGAAATCTTGCAAATGGGACAAGTCAGCATTTGAAAAACCATTCTGACACGTTTCTCTGTGGAGACCAATAAAAAGCATTTTCAAGTTTGAAACACTTTCATTGGGAAAATAAATCACATTTGAGCTAAAATATTTATAGTGGTCCACAGATTGGGCCGCTTTTTCCGCTGGTTGATCTACTGCTGGTCCCACCGTGCAATCACTCTGTCAACAACGCTCCGATTGGATGCAGCGTCAGACGTTACAGCAAGTTGAACTGCAGTCATATGCAATTATTGATTTAATATTGGAAACTATAAACACTAAAAAAGTCAGCTTTTACAGGTGTGGACATAGACAGGCAACATTATGCAGTCATGAGAAGTCATGGTCGTCTTGGCAGGACGAGCATCATCCAGGGGACACATTTTGCATTCTTAAAATATTTTTCTCATGACAGCTATTAAGCTCTTCCTCCTCATGCTGATCAAGTCTCCATGGCTGCAACACACAATGACTGTCTTCCCCGGGACGTTGACACTAGTCAATAATGTCCCTCACATTTGTCATCTTATTTGGGATTTGCAGGGTTCGAACGTAGACATTTTGCTGCCAAGCTTTAAATAGCCTGTTGACCGCAGAAAATTTGGTTGACTGTGTGACAGGGAGCGTGAGCCTCTGCCAAGAAGTGGTTTGAGGAGCGTGTGTGTGCATGTGTGTGTAAGTAAATGCGAGTGTGTTTATGTGAGTGTTGGAGAGGAGTGGGGATAGCTGGGGAGGGCATTAGTGAATGGCTGTGCTATTGCATCCTCCCAGGAGACCTCTGAAACACATAGTGCCGTCTACACACACACGCGCGCGCACACACTAGCTCATGAACCCGCCCCACTCATCCCCCTAAAACTCCCTGCATGTCTCCGCCATACCTCCACATCCTCGCACCGCCCCTCAACTAAAGTCAGCATACACGCTCTCTTCTCTGTCAGACGCACCGACAGAGCCAAGTGTGTGTGTGCGTTCATGTGGATCTGTTAGTGGGCTACTCGCGCTTAGTGCGTGGTCCCCAGGGGCCCAATGACAGGATAGCCGCGTGGCGTGACTTAAGCACCATCGGAACGCTTCATTTGTATGGTTGCTCCTTATGTGCACTCAGAGGGGGTTAAGTTGAATGCAAAGTTTGGCTGAACTTTTGGAGCGCATCTTATATCGTTCCCTGTGGCAGTGGATGCGCTCAAGGAGCGACGGACGCGAGAAGTGCGCGGACGCGCTGTGAAGCTGCGCGCCTGTGCGGCCGGACGTGGCCGAAGCGCTGGATGCGAAAGCGATGGATTAGCAGCAGCAGCAGCAGCAGCCTCGTCCGAAGCGCTCCCCTGTTTCCCTCCGTTCCCCGCCCGGACAAGGACTCTCCATCACGGGATTATTTCCACTCTCGACGACTTTCTGCTCCCCACCGAGCTGAGATGACAGAGGAGTGTGTGTTGCGGTGTGTGCTGATGCTCTGCTGTGCGCTCCTCTCGGCCAATGCCAGCAACTGGCTGTAAGTTCAAATCTTATGTTTTCCTCTTTTTTTCCTTTGAAGAAACTCCGGATGTAGAACCTTCACGTTGAACCATTTTTAGATTCTCATTAATTAGCGTGACATCACTCATCTTCCCATACAGGCGCGAGTTAATCGTTGAATACTCAGAGTTCATAATTTACTAAACTCCCTTTGTGCACGCCCCCCTCCCCAAAAATCATGGCAAGCACGTTTTGCACCTAAAAAAAAAAAAAATCAGGCGTATGCAGCTTGTCGTTTTAAAACTGCGCAAATGATGACTTGCCGTTTTGCACGCAATCTTATGAAACTTGTATTCCAATAATTGGCTGTGTAGACGAATGGGTGCAACAGGTCTCTTGCGTCACACCAATAATTCTCGTTAAAGAAGGTTTAACGGATGATGAAGAGAGACCCAGTAAAGAGGCAACAGATAATTAAAACTACAAATCCTGAACGCCATGTAAATGGCAGAATTAAGAGCACTTCTTCACTTGCTGGGATTCCAGCCAGCGAGACACACTTTGATGTGACGGGTTCTGTGCTTTTCAGATTTATTTTTCAAATCACAATGTAAAAAGGAGGCAGTTCTCAAAATAATCAATCATTCACCAGCCCATGTGTAATTTATAAAAGCCTGCCTGTAATGCAAAAAGACTTGAAATAATGCTTTGGAAGATCAATTCTGCAAGTGGACAGCAACCCGACAACGAAAATAAGGAATGCACGATGTGCAAAGTGCAAAGTGTCTCCTCGGGTCGCATGTGTGTGCCTGCTCTGCCTGCGCTCGGAGGGAGGCGGATGGGATGGGTTCGGTGGCTTTCTTGCATTCCTCCGCACAGGCGCGATTCCACGTCTCTTATCTTCCAGCACGTTTTATTTAAGGAGGACCATTCCATTTCATTGCACAAAATCGCGGCCCCAGAGTGGCTTCATGGGCCAAATGAAATAATGCTGATGAGTTGTAGAACATGTCACGGCACGGTGCGCAAGCACGAGTAACCTTACAACCTGTAATTTGTAATTCATTATTCCGCTTGTCAGTTCTCTTGAAACCGTGTACGTTTAAGCCTAATCTGATGTTGACATTAAGATAACTGCATACGGAGTGGCTGTAAGAAGAAGAAGAAGAAGCCACGTGAAAGCTTTGCCAAACACCTTGAACTCTGTCACCGAGTGCAAAGTAATTGTGCTGGTTTGTGACTGAAGGCGTGGTGACAGCAGAGGCATGTACAGGCAGGCTTGTGGAGCTGCCAGTCTGCTTGCACGGTGGAATTACTCCTCTGAGATGGTTGTGCTGTGTGCGTGGACTGTACACGTCGATGTTCACCCTCCACCTTCAAATGCAGGTAGCGGCGCCCGACATACGACGCGCGCAAATTCCCGTGCAAGAATATGACGCGCCTCACAGATATCGCCGCACTTACCCTTTTTGATTATTATTTTTTTTAATATTTGTGGCCTATTTCTCTGTCAAATCTACAATTTATTTTTTTCAATGCGTCCGATTTACGTACTTTCACATTCGGGTGACTTTACTTCTCCGCTTAAGGAACAATGCAATCAGATTTGGAGGCAATTGAAAGCAGGTACTGATTCAAAATGTTACAAAAAAGTAAATGATTGGAAGTATATGACGTTTTTTGACATTTGACAGCAAAAGAAAAAAACTAATTTTGATGTATGGAAATTGTAATATTGGCAAACTCTCAATCATTAAAACTTCTTCTAACTGCGCAACGCCATTTGGAGAATGTGCTGGCAGGAGTGCTCACTGAAAAATGTTGTGATTTACTATGGAAGAAATTTGGTTCTTTTTACAGGGGAGATGTAAATGTTAGGTGGACCTGGCCCAGTACAGGTAACAGCTGTGTCGAAGAAGATTTTCGACCTGTGGGGCCTCGTTTCAGTCATGCAGCAGCAACAATCAATGCAGAGCAGTAAAGGAGATACAATTGTTGTATGGTGGTCCGCAGCAAAAAGAACATTTTGGAATTGAGATTTTTTTTTTTACACTTATGTGCAGTCATTGGTGCTTTTAAATACTTCAGGGATTGACATGACCTATAAAATTGTAATTTTGAAAATCTGATATGCAAGAGAAAAAATGTGGACAGATTAGGAATCATCTAGAATTGCATTTTTGAATAAATTTAGATTTTACCTGTATAATTAATATACAGTAATCCCTTGCTACATCACAGTTCGATTATCGCGGCTTCAGTACATCGCGGATACCACCCCCCCAAAAAATCACAAATTCAAAATAAACCCTCTAAATTGACGAATTATGGCATGAAAAATCAAATGGCAGGGCGTGTCCACACAGTTGCAGTACATACACTTGTAACTTCTTTATAAAAAAACTTGTTATAATAATAAGAGTTCTAAAAACATATTTGCAGTATTCTACCTTGTCATAAAAATGCTATAATAATAAGAGTTCTAAAAACATATTTACAGTATGTACACTTGTACCTTGTTAGAAAAATTGTTAAAATAATAAAACAGTTCTAAAATCATATTTACACATATCATATTTATATTATTTATACATTATTTTCTGTATGTCATTTATACTACGTATTAATATAGTATTTACATGTTTGAAACTATTATTTAATGTTCTAATGATAACATATGCACTTATGTGGTTTAATATGCACTTATTGATAAACAAACAATGTATGTATGTTAAAAAAAAGGGTGACACTACTTTGCGGACTTGGTGGTCTTGGAACCAATTATCCGCGATAAACGAG
Source organism: Syngnathus scovelli (assembly GCF_024217435.2). Classification (NCBI taxonomy): domain Eukaryota; kingdom Metazoa; phylum Chordata; class Actinopteri; order Syngnathiformes; family Syngnathidae; genus Syngnathus; species Syngnathus scovelli. Next base: position 3,021,361 of record NC_090857.1, on the reverse strand, counting down.
GGATTACTGTAATCCTATAGTAGAGAGACATTGTTAATTTATCATTCATTATATTGTGAATGAAATCTATTTGTGCATTTCTTAATGGTGAAATGGCAATGCTGCTCCATTATATCAATTAGCTACGATGGAATGTGATGAACAGCACACGCACCAAGAAAACAGTAGACGGCTTTCTAACATTAGATACGGATACACGATGATGCAAATAATATTCTCCTTAATGTCCTACAAGTAGCGTGAAGGTGTTTTACATGTGATTGTTGGCTCAGTGTGTGTGCAGTCGAGCACATGTCCCATCTAACCATGGTGAGGTGCTAAAGAGATGCCAGCGTAACCAGAGAAAGCAGCAGAGACCTTGGCAGCACACGCTGGCGCCTCACACTTTGTTCCCCTTCACATGACTGCAATGAGGTTGCGACATGTTATTTCAAGCCCTCTTGTCACCGCCGGGCGCGCAATTATCATGGCACACTTGAATCAGCGGGGGGAATCGCTCGCGTTGACCAGATTAGGACTCGGATTAGTTGAGGGCAGATGGGAGCGACGGGGAACCGGCGAGCGGGCGGCCTCACTGAAAGATGAGATACAATTGTGGCACTCGGTAGAGAAGTGCGGCAGGCTTTCGGGAGACATAACACACCATCTGGCGGCGACCGAGGAGGCCCGACGAATGGCTGTGTGTGAGCAGCTGATTGTGCACCATTCTGACTGTTAAGATGTGTGACTTTCACTGTGATCGTATTTTTTTTACGGGCGTCACAGTTTGTGCCAAAAGTATGAGAACAAAAGCCGCTTGTCTCTGGGCGGGCTTCTGTCTCTTCAGGTGGTAAAATGCATGCTCTATTGGGTTAAGGTCCAGATTGATTGATTGATTGATTGGTTGGCTCCAGACATTTAGTTGAGCTAGTTGACCCAAACCAGCTGCTAATGACTGTAGCTCATCTGTGACAGCTGTGAAGCGCTATCAAAAAATGTATGGCTGGGTCAAAAATATAAAGAGAATAATGCTTTTGTGTTTAGAGGATGAGAATACATATTTCGCATAACTACCCCGTGGCATCGTGAGGGTTGCAAGGGCTTGTGACGAATCAAATATTTGCTAAATATATCATTCGATCCAGCAGCTCCTGGGCATCCACTATTGAGATTTTTTTTATTAAATCTGTTATGTCCAAAAATGTGAAAGTGAGTCGCAAACGGGGGACTCTTGTTCCAACACATTCTCATCAAGGCTGCAAAGGACAGTACAGGACCAAAATGCGCATTATTGTTTCGCATTTCTCCAGCCTGGCCTTAGCGCGTACGCACATACCTGACCCTTTCATGACCTACATCCGCATTTCATTCTGATCTAACGTTGAAAAGGCTACGTTTGAAGAAGGAGACTCGGCGGTGATGAGGTGGGAAGCAAATATGTATTCTAGCCTCCCACACAGATACGTCTTTCTCCATACAAATATGTGCGTACAACACAGAGTTTACACATGTGCGATAACTGTGTAAATAGAAAGCTGGATGGTGCGTGTCCACACTTGCCCCCTTGGTGTGACTGATTACAATTCCTCAAGCGAGGACATTTCTCCATCTTGCAAATTAATGCATTTGAGTTTTTTTATGAACCCTCAAAGAAATATATCCTAAAAATTTGGCATAACATTATTATTCTAATATTTTCACTTAGACCCTCCTAATAATGGAATCCAGTGATGAGCCAGATTGAACAAGATTATAATCCAAACATCCATTGTCTGCCACTTATTCAGGTGTGCTTAAGCCTTAACCGGCTGACTTTGGACGAGAGGCTCTCGACTGGTCGCCAGTTAAGAGGGCACACACAGGCAAACGATTAACAAATAATTCAGTGTTTTTCTTTTCTTCTTTTTTTAAACCCAACACGATTTTTGTAACGTGCGTACGCACGGACACCCACACAGGCCTCCAATGATTCCGAGCCTTATTGGGCAATGGCACGGATACCCTGGCGAGAGGTTAGTCCGTGGGTTTTACTGTCTTTCATTTGTTTTCCCAAATTGGCGTGAAACGGTGGAGATGTGAATGTGTCTGTGTTTCTGCGTGTGAGGCTTGAGGTGTTGGCAGGGCACTTTATTTTTAGGGGGCAATGAGCTCTAGTGGAGCCACCAGCATATAAATACACCCAGACACACGTGTAAGCACATAAACACACCAACAAACAAACATATTACCATAGTATCGAGCTTGCCTCACATTTTTCCAACCTATTCACACCGCCTGACTTCCACCTTCTTTTTTTTTTCAACTTCAAATGTACCCTGCACACTTTATTCTGCATGAGGTCGTTCAATTGACTACTGCAGAGAACAGAACATTGCTGTAAAGAGATTTTATCAAGGCAGATGTCACAGCACCTCACAAGTAGGGCGTCATAATAAACTAATGGAACAGCGCCCTCAACAGGTAGCAGTACGTACAAATACAAATGGTTACTGGAATCGTCTCCAACTTGTGGCTGGTCCCTTATCAAAAGTTTGAGAAAGTAAATCTAAGTTGCCCAACAGAATTCTCTCCATTACCTTTCTGTAGAGTTTATACACCCAAAAAATTTCAAAACCACTGCCATAGCAACCAACCAAACCGTGACCTTGAACAGGAGGAAATTATTTACAAAATAGATGCACAGAACAATTTTGGACAGAAACAGTTCAATATAAATTGTCTGTTTTAATAACACAACCATCATTTGGATCTCTCATGGTGTCCAACCGTTTTCCTTCTTGTCAGTATTTTCTGTGCAAGATAACAGCAAAAGTCATAAAAGTCTCCCCCGTCTGGATTTATCTGTTATTTTCACAAGGCCGCGGGGGGTTCCAAGTGGGAGGCTTGGTTCATTCCACCTGGCCCAAAGAGCATCCGTGGGCCGCTGGTGTGTTTGTGTTGTATTACGGCCTTCACAGCGCCGCCGGCTCCAGCGGGTTTAGGCCCGTGGGATTCATGCAAGGAAAGCGGGAGAGAGGGAGGGGTTGCCAATATGTTTCTCCGTGCTGCCCTTCTATGGGTTGACTCCTCTGCTTGTGGGCTGAGATATTTTGTCAACTTCGTGGAAAGGAAGCGATGGTATAGGCTGCGGAATGAGCAGATAAGAAGATGCAGGGTTGAAAATGAAACATACCCGCTCAAGGTCAGTCTGTTACTTTCCCATGACTTGACATAAAAACACGCATCCCGATAAAGTACAGCTTTCTAAATTTTCAATGCTGACACTCCAATTTGTCCCTAATAGTTACTTCTATACATCCATTACACGAAACACTAGCCAGTGTGTAAAGCTGAGGGTTCAGGTGTCCCCCAGGGTCAAAATGAACTCCCTCGCTGGCATTATTTCCGTGATGCTGGAAATGAAGACGCCAAGTCGCAGACTTTTTGTGTGCTTGCATACCAGACTCCCATCATGGAAACTGTGTCCGCCTTCATAATGAAGACCTTCTAAGCAAATCACAATAAAGTGAGTGAGGGTGAGGTCACTTCCAAGTGTGTAGTGTATGCTGATGGGTCTGGTTGAGATGCTGTGGAGTGGCAAAGATCGGGGTTATCGCGCTGCTGAGTGCTGAATACTGACATTGTCTGCTCGGGTCCAGCGCGGCCTTCAAAGAGGCAGCGGGAGAGGAGGATTATCGGCGCTGTTGAGAGGATGAGATGAGAGCGGAGCTGCAAAGAAAGAGGTGTTTCACCTCTCTAACTTTTGAAAGGATGACAGACAGGTTACTTGTTGCTCTGCAATTTGTTTTTCCATAACAGTGGAAATCCATTTCAGGATCAAATTGTCGTTTGCATAAAAACTTTTTTTTGGTACTTTGATATTGTTTTGAATACATTTTTTTCTTTCATGTTATGTGTGTTAGTTTTTTTTTTTCTTTCTGTGTCCTCAATATTTTTTTTTGTGTTCACCTGTTCTTGTCGGCCAATCAGCTCCCTCAGCCACTCCTATCTTGTCTAGGTGTTCCTCATTGTCTCGTCAGTAGGTTTGTATTTAGTTCCCCGCTACCTATCAGTCCTTCTTGCGTTTTCTTGTTGTCATGGTCCCCTTTGTGACTGTTTGCTTTGTACCTTATTTTCTGTTTTTTTCTGTGTTCGCATGTTCTTGTCAGTTCCCTCAGACACTCGTGTCTTGTCTAGGTGTTCCTCGTCTCGTCAGTATGTTTGTATTTAGTTCCTTGCTACCTTTCAGTCGTTCTTGCTTTTTGTCGTTGTCATGTTCCCCTTTGTGACTGTGTTGCAAGTTTTTCTTTGTACCTTATTTTCTGTTTCCTGAGTTTTTAATCATTTGGTCATTTTAACTCATTCTTCCAATGATTGAGAGAATTGAATCCTTGAAGCTCAGAATCGGTCTGCCTGTTCCTAACTAAAATCCACCAAAATAGTGTTACCCCACCTGCGCCACAACTTAGACCTGCTTTTAGCTGGCAGTGTGTAGTAGAACATTTCAGCTGGAACACCCAGCAAGGCACAACGTTCCAAGCACAATAAACTAGAATTGATATGCCAGTTTTGTTTGCCTGTCTATGAAAATAGGCACCCAGATCTTTCTTTTGGACAAGTGTCAAACAAAGCCAAAGCAAAAAGCAAATGTGCACAGATTAAATCTTTTAATACTGATCCGAGTTGTGAGCATCTTTGAGGTCTAGCGCTATTTGCTGATGTCGTATGCGGCAAATTCAATTAAATATGATGTTCTCATGGATCGAATTAAAACAGAAGATCTTTTAGCGTCTGCTGTAACAATTATTTTCAAAATGTGGAAATTAGTATTTATAATATCCCAGTAAAGTGCTATCAATAATTTCAGCAGAATTTGCCAAGCCTTGGATATGTGCCACTCCATTCCACTGAGACAGACACACAAGGGCTTTGCAGAGGTATGTGTGGTCTTGGGAACTCATAAAACGGGCTTCAGAAACCTTAAGGAAAACCATGCACACTCTAAGAGAATAACAGCCTTCAAGTCCGTCCCAGGGCCATTTGAATGCACTCGCGTTACTTGTGCTGAGCTCCTCAGAGACGTTTTTTAGGCTCATCTCTAGCAAATTCAAGCCCTGCCTTCTATTCTTTTCGCAAATGGTGTTTTGCATCTTCTGTCATCAAATGCAGCTGTTTTCCTCGCTCCCCCCATTCTACATCTGTTTCCTTGTACACCGGTGCGTTCTTTGTTCTTCAGGACATTCCGAACGACTGTATTAGCTCCCACTAATGTTTTTTTCTCACTGGCTCTTCTCTTACCTTCATGATTGCTAATTTATCACCCAAAAACAGATCTCGAACTTTAATATTGTTTACGGAATATTATGTTAATTAATCAATGTAAGAGGACACAAACACACCTCGGCAACCAAATCTTAATCAAAGTGTTCCTATACTTTGGCTTGCATGAAGATACCGTAATTTCTGGACTATAAACGACACCGGCTAAAATGAGAGAAAATTCATGTTTATATATAAGCTGCATTGGACTGTTTTCATATTTAATTTCCATATATAAGAGAATATGGACAAATCATACAATATCATAAAAATCATGAAAAATCCAAAGATAAGTCGTTGTGTTTGTTAAATTTAAGAACAGCTTGATAACGGACTTTGTTTTGGATAATCCAAACTGTTGCTTCTGCCACATTTTTCAAACATGAGCAAGAGCAGGGGACTCGTTTCAGACTCAACAAGCAATCAAACATGTCAGGAACCTTTGAGCGCTTTAGACGGTACATCAAGGCTCCGACCTCAAAGGGGAATTCAGCGTCGGAAATTGTGAAAGCCTATTTCTGTAAAGCGCAGCTGGGCCTGCAGATATGAGAGTGAAGTGAGTTGGGGCGGTTGTGTGTGCATGTGTGTGGGGGTCATCAACAGCGATGCCATTTTCTCACACGTCTACAATTGTGTGTGTATGGGGTATATCTTTCTGACCTGTCTGGCCTAGAGGTGCTTGTCTGTGATAAACCACTTTCCCTCCTCAGAGTGTAGTCACAGCCAGACCTTCATCCAAAACATTCTCACAACATCATGGGAACTGAGCCTGCAGGACAAAATCTGAATGACGGTTTATACAAATCCGCGCATCCCTGCTTGAACCGCAATTGCAAGTAAAAACTACATGCAGAAGACTCGATTCAGCTGTTTTTCACGAATCGGATGCTTTCCCTATCGCTTGATCCATTTTAATTCAACCCTGTTTACCCACTTGGTGCATTTTTATTCATGTAAGAACATCTATAAGGTGAACTTAAAATAAAACTTAAATATCGATGGTTAGGCTGATGGAGTTATTTGAAATTGATTTATTTGCTGAACTACTGATGAGCTGTTGGCAATTTATAAAATGATTTCCGTGTTTTGGATCTTCTCTTCCATCAGCTACCTGGCCAAGCTGTCGTCAGTCGGAAGCATCCGGGATGAAGAGACGTGCGAGAGGTTACGAGGTCTCATTCAGAGACAGGTGCAATGATCCACAATGTTGTTTTCCATTCGTGCAAATTTATTATCAGTGTAGCGGTAGTTCCGATTTACTGCATTTGTTTGAGATGTCTTCTGAGATTCTATTCCGCTGCAGGTTCAGATCTGTAAGCGTAGCGTGGAGGTGATGGACGCGGTGCGCCGTGGTGCTCAGCTGGCCATCGATGAGTGTCAGTTCCAATTCCGGAACCGTCGCTGGAATTGCTCCACTCTCGAGAGCATGCCTGTGTTTGGCAAAGTGGTCACCCAGGGTAAGATCTCTGTGACTTCACTACTTGTCATACTTCTTAAACGCAGTCTTCATTTGTCCGTTCTTTGCATAATGAGTTATTGTGTGTATGTGCGTGCGTGTGTGTATATGTGTGTGTTCTAGGCACCCGTGAGGCCGCCTTTGTGTATGCCATCTCAGCAGCCAGTGTGGCGTTTGCGGTCACAAGGGCCTGCAGCAGTGGAGAGCTCGAAAAATGTGGCTGTGACCACAACGTACATGGAGTCAGTCCAGAGGGTGTGTATTGCTCCCCTCCCGCTTGCAAATACATAAGCAGAAAAACGGCGACGGCAGCAGCAACACATCGAAGCAATTATACTTTTAATATTTGGAAAGAACAACTCTTGAATATCTAATTATCTGATGTTGAAAAGTTCTTGTTTAATTCTTCCATTATAAAGCCCGAGCTATGTCGAAATATCAACTTAAGAACCAAAAATAAATAAATGCTGTTGGTGAAATGTGTATTAAGTCAAAGTGGTGCTTGTGTGATTATCACTGAGTCAGTGTTGTGCTGGTGTCAGGCTGCGGTTGCAGCCAGACAGCAAAACAATGAGACCTCTTATAAGTCAAATGCAAAGCTGCTGACTTGTGGCTAACACTTTGCTGGTTCAACACTATGAGGATCACCTCAGATATTTCTCTGTCATTTGATACCGTATTTTGGGGGGTTAGCTTTTTTTGGGGTATGTATTCGAATGATATTCCAACGTCTTGTCGCAGGATTCCAGTGGTCGGGCTGCAGTGACAACATTGCTTACGGAGTGGCTTTTTCTCAGTCCTTTGTGGACGTGAGGGAAAGGAGTAAAGGCCAGTCTTCCAGTCGGGCCCTCATGAACCTGCACAACAATGAGGCCGGCAGGAAGGTAACTCAGGGTGCCACCTGTAGAATCGCATGCAAAGATGTATTCATTGATTTATTCGCTCAACTTTTCAGGCCATCCTGGCTCACATGCGTGTAGAGTGCAAATGTCATGGAGTGTCCGGCTCATGTGAGGTGAAGACCTGCTGGAAAGCCATGCCCCCCTTTCGCAAAGTGGGCAACAACATCAAGGAGAAATTTGATGGGGCCACTGAGGTGGAGCAGCGCAAAATGGGCTCCGCCAAAGTCCTGGTGCCTCGCAACTCCCAGTTTAAACCTCACACTGATGAAGATCTGGTCTACTTAGAACCCAGTCCGGACTTCTGCGAGCATGACCCCCGCACGCCGGGCATGCTGGGTACAGTGGGGCGCCAGTGCAACAGAACCTCAAAGGCCATCGACGGCTGCGAGCTGATGTGCTGCGGCCGCGGCTTTCAGACGCAGCAGGTGGAGGTCGTGGACAGGTGCAGCTGTAAATTCCACTGGTGCTGCTACGTCAAATGCAAGCAGTGCCGCAAAATGGTGGAGATGCACACTTGTCGATGATGAAACGGGCACTGCTGACCAACTTCACAAACCATCACAACTAGAGAGCACACTGAGGACACGTAAAGCTCCCTCTTCGGCTGGATAGGACCAAAGCTTTGTGCTACTTGTTGACGAAAACACGGCGAGTTGCAAAGAAGTGCGCGGACATCCACTTCTTCATCGTGCCGTTTGTGTCGTCTCAATTTGAAAGCGTTGTCTCCTTCCCTCTACGTCTTCTTGTAATGTTTAACTTATTTGTTGAGACTGAGGATCTTATCTGAGATTGACTAAGAAGGAGGGGGCAGTCTGCTGGAGATAAGGAGAGACAAACAGCATCCCTGGATGGGTGGGGTTGAGGGGTTTGGGTCGGGGAAGGGGGGGGGGGGGGTGATGGCACTCCGTCCTTGCTGCTCCTGCTGCTGCTGCTTTGGGGACTCAATCAGTGCTGCACGTCAAGGGAGCATCAAGAAAAGACGTATGTGGACTTTACATGATTTGCTTTCTGTGTGTGCATGGCTGCACTGAGCTAAGATTTTATCACGTCGAGTTGTGTGGTTGGCACCACGTGGCGCCATGATGCCGCTCTACTTAGACACACATGCGGACACGTTTTCTGCCAATGAAAGCCACTATCATCTCCTTCCTCTCCTCCTGTAAACTCACAGCTTGAGCACTAATGGTTAAAAAAAAAAAAAAACACTCGGAAAATATTGCTCAATAAGATCCGTACCCATCATCAATGGATAATAGAGAAAACTATGTCAACCCTGTTTACACCGAGCGGCACGGTTTGGTTGAGGTCGGAATGAAATGAAGTTTTCCCGCTGTAAACATTTTATGAGTGGTGCCCAAAATAACTGAATTGTAGAGGACCACAGGCATTGCGTTCATGGTTCTCCTCTTTGGACTTGGTGGAAATCAACATCCTTCAAGTCGCAAGGTTATTGATCGCCTATGTCGTTGTTTGCCGCACACAAGCAACTGAATCAGAGAAACACCAAGACATTGGAAAGGTGCCGGTTGGTCGCTGAGCATGCTCATCATGCATGATGACTGAAGCACTTTCTGTTCAACCGCACATGAAGCCTCCACCCCGCAGCAACTGACAACATGTGACCACACGCGGCCAATTTGTCCCAGCGAAAAGCCACGCTTGCCTATAATAATGTGCTATCGTAATCATAATGTAGATCTGTAAACACTGAAGATTATAACTGCCTATGAATGTATGTTCATCTTGAATATATGCTGTGTCAAATACATATGATGTCCCCGACTGCTCTTTTTCAAATGTCTGGATGTAATCAAGAGTAAGAAAAGTGATGATGGAAAAGACCGGATTCCCCCACCAACACTGAAACAGGCTCATAGACATTTAGCCTAGCAAGCCGCACCCACTACGAAAGCGACGAGTCTAGATTTCCGGGCTACGTCGCTATGAGAACCACCTCAATTTTGTTTGGATCCATTGTGACATTAAAAACAATGAAACCACGTTTTTGTTGAGACTTTCTTCGTATCAGCACTCTACTATGTGTGAGGTTCTCTCAAGGTAGCTCACATCACATGACCACAAAACCACATATAGATATTTAAGTGGGATTTGGAAGAAGCAGGGCAGCCGCTCACCGTCTGGTCTGCTTCGGATTCACGAAGGAACAGAGGCAGGAACACTGGGATAGACGAGGATTTCAGCCAAATGCAGACCACATGGCACGAGCTTTTACTCACTCTGTCCCCATCGATATCACACACACACATGCACACACATCTAGTGTATTCCGCAATAACTTTGGTTCCATTGCGGTCCCCCACTGCGGTAAATGTGTCTGTAACAACGGCGACAGATGGGATCTGTCCTTCATTAAGCCACCATGATGGCCCATATGAGGTGTGGGTGGCCATACCGATTGGTGAGCTTGATTTTTCCGCACTTTGGCGGAATGCATTTAAAGAGCCACGATGCCTTGGAAGGGTTAACCGTGCAGGTTGGCTGGATCTTAATGCCGCTCGCTCAGACCCCTGAAGACGAGTGGCTTTAACGCAGCCTTCTCCTTGGCCCCTCGCAAACTCCGAGATCTTCTCAGGCATAGTTCTCATATTAAAAGAAAACAAGTTACACAAATGAGACAGATGGTTCTTGTTTGTGATGACAGTTGCACGACTTACTCCTGCGGCTCTCCCACCTCCTGCCACCCCCACCTTGCCCCCTCCCTCTCACCTTATCCCTCAGAGTTTTCTTTCTCTGATATATTTGCTATTAAAAAACCCTGAAGGCTCTTATTCACATTTGCATTGACAGAAAACAAACGCCCTGTTCTCGCAAATTAAGCCAGACTTTGATTAGTTTGGAATAATAGCCGACAAGAACTGGACCCCAGTCAAAAGTCAAACAAAGCCTGTATGCACTCACGTCACTTTTGTACGTTTTGACATAACAAATTTTAAACAGGTCACAGCTCCAGTGGGCCTTTTGAGCTCAGTTCGCAAATCAATCGAAAGCCCTCATCTGGAGGCTTTTAGGACAACGTTCATCTCGGCCGAGACGGACGAGATTTGGATCGATCAGCAGAAGGAATGTCTCAAGCGTGACAGTGACAAGTTGTTTCGGAATGTTGATGGGGGCTTTACCTGCTGTGGGTCCTTCTCAGCTAGCTTACCTCTCCGTGCACACGCTCTACTTACCTTTTAGCTGTGCGTCTGTCACCACAGAGATTTCACATGAACTACAAAGAACCTTCCCTTCACACCTGGATACTAAATGTACTCTTATACATGAAGACATGCGTGGGTACAGGTGAAAGGAGAAGGAGTATGTGTGTGCACACGTGTGCGTGTTACATGTATCTTTGAGTCAACAGCAATCGGCCGTGTCAAAATTATCCTTGCGTTGACCGGTAAAAGTGTCATTTGATGGCCACCTGGCTGTCGAAGCCACGTGACGGCACAAAACACACCCTTGTGTCATTTAGAAGCGAGAGCAGCAACAGTTCACTGTGTGACGGGTGGAGATGGAGGGTGGACCTGAATATTTTCACCGAGGTTGGTGCAGCTGAACAAATAAGAATTTCACCGGCGTTTATTCAAGTTTATCGTCAAGGTGAAGGAAGCAAGCCGCAATGAGATATTGTGAATAACAAGTTTTTTGTTTTTTTTATGACAAATGATGACGGCCGATCAAGGATGAAATGTTTGCTCATGTTGTAAATTTTCTCCATCTAAATGTGGAGGCCATACTAGCAGGCACTATAAGGATATTGAAAAAACAGCTTGCCATAGCCCGCCGCTTTTGCAAGTTTGCAAGAATCTGGAGCACGTTCATGGAGTGAAACCTAATGGTGATTGGATTCTCCCAGAGGACAAAACATTTGGACTCATTTGTCAAACATGATGAAGGCCAATGGAGGCCAGGTGTTATTCCTCCGTGAGCGTGTGTGCGGGATGTAGAACAGAAGACGCAGACACAGCAGACGGCAATGCCCTTCGTTCAGCCTGCGTGATAATTAATGGCTGTCAGTGTCTCTTTAGTGGAAGAAGGTGTTGACAGACAGCACTTGAGAAAGGCAAGGAATGTGTGAAGCCCTCAGAGATTCATGCGGGTGAAGGAGCGCCTGAGGTGAACAACCGTTCAACATCACTGATCAAACATCAACTCAGCGCAAGCCATGCAGGTCGCCTCGCATGATGATGCGTCACCCTCATTTGCTGCCGTTTCAAGAATTATGTACATTACATCTGTGCAGACTTTGTAAAAGTGTAGACTGATCTCTCACTATTCCAACGACAGATTCTGAAAATTGCATGGCAACATTTTTAAAGTACATTCATTACATAACTACATAAAAAAACTTTAAAATTACATAACTTTTCATTCAGTGCTTTAAAAAAAGTTTAAAATTACATAACCTTTCATTCAGTGCCTCAGTAAATAAATACAAATCATTAACTTTAAAATGAGCTGGCAGTGAATGAGTTAGGAAGAACTCCAGATGCTTGTGTCTGTTAAGAGTAGATCAATTAAATACTGATTCAACTGCTGCACTTGAGTAAAAGTTAGAAAGAACAAATTATTTGCCACAAATAATAATTATTTGAAATAAACAGATTTTCTGCCATGGATTTGTAGTTCGGTGCCGATCCCGAACCAGTAGGTGGCAGAAACGCACAGTTTCGTTGTTGACATCCGCTGAAGAAAAAAGAATATGACGTATATCCGGTTAATCCAGGAAGTGGCCCATTTTGTTGTTTTTCTTGGTTGACAGAATCACTTCGACGTTCCCCGTCAGACTTCTCCACTCTCCTTCCAAAATGGGATGTGATGGTGGTACAATTCCCAAAAGACACGAGTTGGTGAAAGGTCCCAAGAAAGTCGAGAAGGTTATTATACGTCGTCATTTCAATGAGTCGATTACGTGGGCAAATATTGCCAGGTTGCTAACTGCTAGTTAGCTAGTGTCTAAATCAACGTACTTTTTAATGTAATTAAGCTCCGCTTTTTCACGTAAGTACAAAGTATCGTTCCTAGCGTCTATTTTTTTATATATTGGGATTTATGTGCACATGGATGATGTTAAGATCAATGTTGAGATGTTAAGATTTCATTTAAAGATGTAATGTCCCAACATGACGTATTGCACTGTTATTGTTGATCTTTCCTGATATGGTTTAGGCGTGATCAAAAATTTGATCGAAACGTGCTTTCACTTGGTGTGTGACTAAAGTTACCTTCCCTGCCGTGTAGGTTGACAAAAATGCAGAGTTGGCCGCCAAATGGAAGTACTGTGCCCTAAGTCAGGAGAAACTCAGACGTCCAATCGTTACCTGCGAACTGGGAAGGTCAGTGATTTCATATTTGTATATCAGTAGCAATACCATATTTCTGTTTTTGATAGTTGCTACTGTACCTGTGTAAAGAGATAGTGAAACGATTCACTTCAGCCAAAACTTACATTATCGGTGAAAAGCTCAGGAATGAAAGATGACAAGACAGAACTTAAAATTTAGATTTTTATTCATTCAAAACAATTATAAGCAGTGCGTGATACATAAATAATGAAAACTATCACATTTTCTATTATTCATTTGATGTCTGACAGCTGTCGTCTGTTTTCAATACCACTTTTCATCTGCTGCAGTAATCAAAGGCTAATTGGGCCACTGACAGCACTATAACAGCAACTAGATTAAAAACAACACAATTAAAATATGCACACTAAGGACACTTAAGACAAAACTATTTTCTTTTGAAGACTTTATAACAAAGATGCTGTCATCGAGTATCTTCTGGATAAATCCGCTGAGAGACCTAACACCGAGGCTGTAACGCACATCCGCGGTATCAAGGTATGTTTATGCTTTGTCTGGTTCCTCATTGGTTGAGCATTCCTCCTCTTTTCAGTTTACACGAGGAATCTTTGCATCCTTTTGCACATTTCTTTCTGTAGGACATAAAAGAGCTCAACTTGACCGATAATCCCGAGTGGGGAGGAGAGAGAAGGAACACCAAAGGAGACGTATACGAGGACGTCCATTGTGGAATGTTTATTTGCCCCGTTGTTGGGCTAGAGATGAACGGCAAACACAGGTAACAAAAGCAAGTCGGATGAAGTTGTGCGGTTCAAGTGACACAATTTCCATCAATCGCACAGTTGGGATATGCATCATGCCAACGCAAAGTGGAAAAAAATACAGAGACGTGAATTCTGACTTTGGTTCGGGTTTTTCTATCATGTGAAATGTCTGCCCATGTGAGAGCTACTTAAACGCGCAGTACGTGTACATGCTTTTTCATGTCGCCCACGTTTGTGTTCTCAGGTTCTGTTACCTGCAAACGTGCGGTTGCGTCTTCTCTGACCGCGCCCTCAAGGAAGTCAAGACGGAAATCTGCCACAAGGTGAATGCAATTTTTTTAAGGGATGACGTGCAGTTTTAAAAATGGGTTTAAGAAAACAATCGAACAGAACACTGGCTGATAAACATTGCTCAAAGCAATCGTCACGTCATACCTTTAGTTCTTGTTTGTCACCCCCCCGGGTGACATGTCCTCGTCGTGGTACTTTCTCTGCGTGGCCAGCAGCCATGACAACTCTATGGGAACCCTGGCGTTGCGCAGCACCTTGTTCCTGTGCCACTGCTCCAGGCAGTCCAGGGCCTCGGGCAAAAACTGGCTCTCAAACTTGTTTGCGAACATCGCGTCGCTCCGGATGAGCCAGGGTAGATCCTTCATCCCGTAGATGCAGATGGAGCGCACATAACGGCCTGAGAAACCAGAGGTGATAAACAGAATAGCAATAGTTTGGGAGCAACAAATCAACCAAAAATAGAGTGGAGTCATTTTGTAGAGTACCGTGGCAGCCGTCGTGCAGCGTTCCTTCATGCTCCGCCCACTTGATAGCACGGACGCTTCCTTCCCAGCGACCTCGTATGTTGTTGCCTGGTGCCTCTTCAGATAGAAGACAGAAGCAGGCAGAGTGGCTCAGAGTGTCGCACGGCCTCGTACAAGCAGAACTTAACGGCGATAGTAAAGACCGCTCATTCATTTGAAAGGGTCATTTAAAACTTGCACCTTTGCCCTTCCCAAATCCATACTTACCTTTGATGTGGTTGAGCGTCACCCAGTAGTGCTCATCCGGACTGTATGTGTCTCTGGACCACTCGAGGAGGTCTCGAGCTTTGGGGCTCTCAAGAACAAAGTTGACGAAAGCTCGTGTGAGCGCGTAGTAGGCTGTTCCGAAATATATTTCAAGGTTGTGAGGAGGCGCGTCTTTCTCGACTCCCGCTCCAATGAGAGCTACGTGCGAACCAACGATCTCCTCGTGTCGGAACTTTGTCCGTATTCTGAAATGTGCCGGCTGCTTAATCCCCGGCGTAATGTTCTTGTCCCGCCACTCTTTGCTCTGCAAGTAGCGCACCAGCTCCAAGTTGCTCCTGAGCGGGAAATCCTGCCCGCACAGGTTGATCACTTTCTTCCAGTCGACTTTGGACGCGACCAAATCGGTCATGCAGTTCAAGTCCGCTTTCAGGCGCGAGAAGCCGCCATAGGTAATCGTCTCGCTGCGGTTGGACAGGAAGACGTTTTCAAAACAGCCTGCCAGATTCTGCACGGATGCCCGGTACTCTTGCGGAGCCTTGGCATCCACGTGGATGCAGTAGACATTCTGTGGCGCATAAATGGCCCGCAGTAGCCGGACTAAAAGCTCCAGTTCTTTGTGAACAGTTAAGATGAAGGCCAACGAGTACTCCTCCTCCTCCTGGCTCAGAGGTCTCGTGATGAAGTGAAGCTCTCGCATCAAATCGGAGCACTGAAGCTCGTTGTCGCTAACGTAGCTTTCGATCTGAGGGGGCAAACGCACGACCATTTGCAATCCAACATCATGTTCTTTGAGGAGGAAAAAAAAGCATCACGTATGTATCTTTTACCTGACAGTCACGCCGATGCCATTCCGTTCGTTCGACGGGAAGAAAGGCTCGACACTGGGCGGAGAAGGGACGGCACGATGGCGTTGGGGTGGAGGGCTCGCTGGGCGTAATTTTTGTCAAGTGAATCACCAGAAAGACTGCCGCGCTCATCGCGAGGCACAGCAGGAAGCTGCATTTGGACCAGCCAAGCTGGCACATGGCAGACCTTCTTGTCATCCCGATAGCATAATGCTTCTACATTCTTTGGGCTCCTGTTCACTTGAAAAAAAAAGAAAGTGTGGGCAGTCATTTGATGTGCTCATAGGAACTTATTTGCAAGTCCGATTTCAAGCACCTTACCTAGTGAGCACCTTTGGAAAACGTTACCTCGGAAGCAGTCCAGCTGTTGTTCCTCATAAATACGGCAACTCGTAGTCCATTCAGGAGAAAATAATGATGAAATAGAAAATAAAGTAGACCAACTTCATATGTCCCAGGTTTTGGTCAGGGTTGCAATTATTAAGAGTGGGATGGCTGGTTCTCTCCTACATGAGCTCTTATTTGTCGATCCCCCTGAGATCCAGATAATGCTCCCTACCTGGTTACCGGCAAGTGACGCACACACACTACCCCTTTGTTTATCCTCCTCCTGGTTGCCTGCTCACAACGTTGCATTATTTTCTTCTCCTCGGATGTTTAGATTGAGTAAAAAGGCGCGTATATCCCGACACGTCTCCCTTTTTGGATGTCGTCCGCCCTGGACTGTGTGCGTTTGTTAGCTGCTTGCTCAGCTTCTGCGATGATCCCTCCTGTGTTGCGCAGAGCACATGGCAACAGCTCACGCCCACCGGGCCCATATTGCCAGGACACAATGGAAAGCGGCCCTGCCCTCCTGTCGCTCGCTTACTCTGAGCTGCCGCACGTTGGGCTTGTCGTCTTGTTAGCCGGAGCGCGTTTGAACACTTATCAGTTGGCCGCATGTCATGTTGTGCTTCCCGGACTCGCCTTTGTTCTTTTGTATCGATGTAGATAAAAGCAAGCGATGCAGAATTATCCGGTGAGCGCTCGCTGCGCTTTACTGGATGTTTTGCCCTCTATTTCATTCATGTTGTTGCAATAAGATCTCAATCAGCGGAGATTGTCTTTCGGACCGTTTGATGTTGTGTAACAATTGTGCGTCTGACCTGTGCCGTCTGTGCGGGCTTCAGTGCGGAGACCCCTTCCAGAACACGGACATCGTCGTGCTCAACGGAACAAAGGAGGAGGTGGAAAAACTGAGGGAGAAAATGGAGGCGAGGCGAGCCACGGCCAAAGCTAAGGTGACCTCTGCGTTTAGCCGTGAAAACTCAAAATTAACGGGCAATGGAATTTCCCCGTGTGGGACAAATAAAGGAATAGCTTAGCATTTTATGACTTTTTTTCTTCTTTTAGAAATCAAAGAAGAGCAAAGCTGCTGCAAGTGCGTCCACCACATCACAAGCAAAAGGTTTGTGCAAGCCGCAAGCAATTTTCCATGCTCATTTGGTTTTGGCTTTTGAATGGACATGACGCTTGGGTATTCAAATACCTTTAACCAAATGATTTACATGGGAGTCAACATCATGAAAACTGCCCTCTTGCACTCTTCCTCAAACAATCAGAGTCATCTTTATCGGCCAAGTGTGTACAAACACAAGTAATTTATCTCAGTAATTTGAGCCGCACGATAGCAAGCAATTATACAAAAAAAAAAAAGAAACATTAATGGTAAGATTGTTTGAGATCGGTGGTCTCCCGACTCCCGCACCGCCCTGTTGGTGTAATTTCCTGTTTGGCTCTGGGCTGCCAAACACCTGCACTTTATTTGTGTAGTGTGAGCTTCAGTGAAATGAGGCAACGTGTGCACCCTTTCCTCTTCCTGCACACATAACGCTTTCTTTTGAGCTGGACCATTTTCATTTTGCCTTCAATATGTCCTCTTGATCAAATGCAGAAAATATCAGTGTTAAATGACAGAATTCTCTACGCTCTGCAGATGACGGAAAAGCGGAGGAAGCGCCAAAGTGCTCACTGGAAAATGGAGGCACAAGCAGCCAATCAGGTGTGAGATTTCATCCTGCTCAATCCAATTCAAAATCTGCATTTCCCGTGCAACTTCTCATTGTTGCGTTTGCCTTTCTTCTCTCAGTGAAGGCAGGAAGCTCGGGAGCCTCGCACCCGTCCTGCGCCCTCAACGGCGATGGGCCTTTGGCAACCGCCTCCAAGCGATCCATCCAAGAGATGGAGGAGAAGTCGGAGACTTTCAAGTCCATCTTCACCACCCACAGCTCTGCCAAGCGCACCAAAGATCAAACCTCCAACTGGGTCACCCACACGCCGTACCACTTTTAGCTCTCGCACGGGCGTCCGGACGCGTGTCAACTCATTTCCCGGCGCCTACACCTTTTCTTGATCTGGACAGTTCTTTTAATGGCTTCCCAGGCTGCTCACACGCTCTTGTTTAATTTGCATCGACCCCCACGCGTCCCCTCCTCCCCCTCTCGCCCAGGCGCATTGAGAAGTAGTGGGGGTTTTTATTTTTCCTTCTTGGTAACAGCGTTACCCTTTTTCTGCCCAAGGTTTAGTCTTGTGAACACGATATAATACTTTCAGCTTATCTCTTCCTCCTAAACTGTTTGTTTCCCCAATCCTAAAAAGCTTTTTTAAATCACATCATATACAGCAGGGGTGTCAAACTTGTTTTTTTTCGCAGGCCGCATTGTAGTCATAGCTTCTTTCGGTGGGCCGTTATGACTGTCAACCCAAATAAATGTATGAGCACCTCGTATTATATACAGTAAAAGCTACAAAACAAACAACAAATAACTCGTTTTCAAATCAGACAAGTAAAAACTGGTCAAATATTTAAAATAAAATATATTAAAAGTGAAGACAATTTGCAATTCTAGTAATAACACACGAATTTGATGCACAATTTGTCTTCGCGGGCCACATAAAATGATGTGGTGGGCCGTATCTGCTCCCCGGGCCTAGAGTTTGACACCTGTGATATACAGGATCATTGCTCAGGTTATCATGCGTACCTTGCTTTAAGTCATTATGTGATATCTATCTATCCATCCATCCAATGGAACCCGTAACCTCTGAAATTCGAGGCGGACATGCTAATCAGTGCCCTATTGTGCCACCATTATATGTTATGTCCCTTTGTATTAGTGCATCATTTCTAGCATTAGAAAATAGTCAAATTAAAGTCAATGTGTGTGTCAGAAAAGTCGTCACTCAAGTTTGTGCTAAATGCATAATTGTAGTAGGTTATTATGACGTCAGAAACCCTGCAGTGGAACTTCACGACTCGCAATGTGCAAATACAGCCACAAGAGGGCAGCAGATGCTCGGTCTTATTCTGTACGTGTTTCTAGGTTGAAAGACTAAATGACGTCATATATTAGGGGGCCACGTTTGGGCCAGAGCAATGAAATCATGGAATAGTTGATTGAAATAAAAAGCTAGTGTTTATTCGAATACACGTGGGCTTTATGCGGGGCCTCAAATCATTGTTTCACAAAACTGCAAGCCCCTTTCTCACGCCCAAGCGAGCCATATTTTTTTTGAGCCAATAAAACAACAAAATCCGAAATTAATCATCCAATGATACCTGAAAATAAATATCGATAATTTAACTCCAGTTGAAATTTATTTTTGCAACGATCTTAAATTAAAGAACTGCAAATTCTATTCTTTATAGTCTCTGAGCGTTTATCAGTTATTGTTCCTATTAATATCTGAACTGAAATAACTAAAAATATAAAAGAAATGTCGGATTAATAAGAGGCAACGCTTGTATTTATAATTGCATGTTCAGTGTTTCACTTTTATTCCAAAAAGCAGAAAGAAACTTCCCAGTCCATGTTGCAACCCACAAATGACTTGCATACATTTTACCGTTGCATATTTTCCACCAAATTGTTACGCACAATTTGTTTATTTATATTTTTCCGTCCTTTGTCACTGAAGTCATTTGGAGTGCAATTAGTCAATTCTGTATAAATAATGGGACGGTTGGGCGAGTTCACAGAGGCAAGATTCTTTTCTTTAGAGGACACCCAATAGCCGAGCGTCGTGACGACACTTTGATGTGCTCATTAATTACAGTCAAAGCATTTGTGAGATCAGATAACAGGTTATAGGGCTTAAAAAAGAGAGAAATGGGTGGCTTTTGAAAACGGATTCTTTGGGTCGCCCTGAGGCGATGCGGCCTTTTGAGGGGGTGGGAGATGGACTGACTTCATCTTGAAATTTCCATGCCAGTGATTTTACCCCATATGATATATTTCATCGTGATATAATAATGAAAATATAATTGTCAGTATGTGACCGTGCATTGTCAATTTAACAGTTTCATAATTTGGAATTGAGTTCAATCTGCTTCTAGTGACAAGAAGGGAAAACAAAAGAACATCAGACACACTCACAACGAAAGGCTTTAATTAATGTAGAGGTCAATGTTTGGATTTTACTCGTTCAGGTGTGTTGTGCTTGTGGCGGGCGCATGCGCAGTGCTTGTGAGCAGGTGAAGAGCGAGCTGCAAGCATGCATGTGTAGTTCGCGTGTGTTTCACTCACTGGCCGAGATCAGAGCCACGCAGATGTCTGTGCTGGACAGGATCGACTGGAGGGTGAGTGCCGTGAAAGATAATTCGCATTTTAAATGGGCTATATTTGAACTCTTATTTTACCTTCCAATCGAATTGAGCTGTTATTTGACATAGGTGAATGTGCATTTTTCAATTGATGCAGTTTAAAAATGAGATACATTTGTTTAGCAAAGTAACGATGTTGTGAGATTGCTGCAGCAATTTAAAGCAATTAATTTCAATTCATTGTAAAGCCACAAATATGGTCACACATGCAGCCTTAATAAAAAAAATATGTAATTAGCAACTAAAACTGACGCGCGTGCATTTGAATGAATATATCTGTTTGCGCTCACTTTCCCCCCCATTGCAACCAAGTGCATTATTTAATTAAATTAAACCTAAGTAACTAATTGAAACAAATTATTATTTATTTACGCATGCAGGCTACTTAAAAAGATATTTGTCCACTGTATGTAGTTTTTATGCGCACACACACACGCACACACGGTTCAAAACGTGAGGCCATGCGTGATTAAGTGCCTTTAGGTCGCTCCTGTCCACTCTGACGTCAAATAACATTTTAATCAGCACGCGTATGAGTTAATCTCGAGCATATTTGCTGTTCCCATGCGCCCTGGCACCCTGGCACGCATGCATTGCTCGACACCGGCTGTTCTCTCTTAAATTTAAATCTGAACCAGTTTGAAAGGACCTTTTAATGGTTAGGCTATTAGTCTACATATTCGTGCAGTTTGAAATGTTTTTTTAAATGCAGCAAAATGTTTTTTTCAAAAGTCTTTGTATGCCGAAGTTTCAAAGCGTGTTTATGAATTCCACCAGAAATGCAAATGAGCGCAAGGAGTTTCGTGGTGAGTGAGTGACGCATGCTTCAGCCCCCCCTCAGGCGTATTGGAACTTTAAACAGACTCTTAACCACCACTGAGAAAGTCTTTAAAACACCACGAATGCTCATTATTTAACTGAGAGTTTCAAAGTGACGATTTGCGAAAAATAAATAAAAGAATAAATAAAAGAATAAATAAAAGAATAAATGAATGAATGAATAAATAAATAAATAAATAAATAAATAAATAAATAAATAAATAAATAAATAAATAAATAACACCATTCAATGATTTTAAAGAACTTTCAATACAGGATTATGACAAAACGGCAACAAATTTAAACGGATTTAAAGAACCTTAAATACAGTACTATGACAAAATTGCATGAAAAATATTTCTAATAGTGTAGCAGCAAATGAAAAATGTCAGGCCTTAAATTGGGAAATAGTTGAGGTAATTTTGAATGTCAGAAGTTATTAGTTGGTCTAAATTATGTATCCTGTAATTTTGGTCTCCTTTCTGGTAACGTACCGGCGCACAAAGTTCCTATTGGCCATTTTTGTAGCCAATCAGCGATCGGTACTTTTTTTTAACCAATGGTTGCCGCCTTGAGTTTTCCTTACCGGTGACGTCCTTGCACGCGGAAACGCCCACCCGTCTTGACTGCGCGACTTTGGAGAGCTGCAAAAGCAGCCTGCGCCTGATATGCGCGTCTGCGCTGTTTTGTCCATCAGAGGGAGTCAAGTTTCTTCTGTTAAATGTACAGCCTGGCTCTGGTTGCTCAACAGACGTGACGAGCCGCTGCGGAGACCACAAGAGAATTCATCATTTTCTTTTCACTGGCTTTCCGTGGAACAGTCTCCGGTTGGCGGCCGGATCGCTGTCCGGTTTTTCCGTTTTTATAACAGACGCTCATTGGGATGTTCCCCACCAAACTGGATTAACTCCAAGGCATTGACTTATTCACTTCGTGTGTGTGTTTTGGTTATTGTTTTTTTTGTTTGCTTGTTATTTTTCGGGGGTGACAAACCCTTTCCCCCCGGGGGTCAACATGTTGTGGAAATTAGCAGACAACGTCAAATATGAGGATGACTGCGAGGTGAGTTCGGGGACAATTTGAGTGAAGCACAGAAATTATATTAAAGAAAATGGTCAACTGTGTGGGTACTAACTTAAAATATTTTAACTTAAGCCAATCATCCAGTCAAAAGCGCATATGAAGCAAATATATTTTCTGAACCATAGATGAATTTCAGCTCAACCGTTTGCTTGGATTCGGAGTTTGCGCATTTTAAAAGAAGTGATTTGACATTTATAACGCATGCTGCATGAGGTTAGTAGAACTTAAAGGTGTGCCGTTGCACCAGGCACACACGAGATGACGATTTGGTAATATTCAATATTTTCTGCATCTGACAAAAAAAGCTCAGTGACACAACGCAAAACGTAGGCTGTTTTTTTTTTAAGTTAAATTCTTCCTAGTTATTGCGGTGTTGTTGTTTTTTTTTTAAATATAATCAAATAACAGCTTAATGAATCAATGGAAGCAAGAAAATAAAAAAAACATACAGTGAAGATACGGTTCCAAAAGTTTATCACTGTGTATTTAAAGTAAAAGAAAAAACCCAACCTTCAAGTGGTATTTTAATCTTTTGGGTTTCGCTCCAAATTTCAAAACAAAGAAGGAAAAAAAAAGATGTTTCAAGAAAGTTTTCTGAGAATATAATTATATTTGTCGCCCTCCATCCTGCAGGAGCGACACGACGGCAGCAGCAATGGCAACCCGCGGCTGCCCCACCTGCCAGCTGTCAGCCAGCACCTGTACAGCCCACCTCCCTCCCTCTCACACTCGGCAAGCTCGGACTTCCAGCCGCCTTACTTCCCGCCCCCCTACCAGCCCATCTCCTACCCGCAGTCCGGTGACCCTTACTCGCACCTGGGCGACCCGTTCAACATCAACTCGCTGCACCAGTCACCATCGTCCAACCAGCAGCAACCGTGGCCGGGGCGCCAGGGCCACGAGGGGCTGGCAGCGCACGGCCGCAGCGGCCTGGCCGGCCAGATCCTCGGCCTGGACGGGGGAGGAGGAGGAGGCGGCTCGTCCGGGGTGAGGAGGGAAGGCTTCCGCCGGCCGGAGCTGCTGTCCCCGCACTCCCATGGCATCGAGGCGTCGGTGATCGGGGACAACATGCATGGCATGCACGACATGCAGGGCCACGGCATGGACGAAGTACAGGTGGGTGTGGGTCCTGCACGCCTCGCAAAAAAAAAAAAAACCCAAAAAACCATTGCATGGAGATCATACACCAGTGTGGTTCCAAGGCCCAATTTGATGTCAAGGGTGCCACATCCCTAAATCATCAGAGAATAGCCTACTCGTACAGTACGATTGGATATGCCTTCATTTATGTAGAAATTTAAATTATTTTCATTTTATTGTTAACAAGAGCATACCAGTAATCGTCTAAAAAAATATTTCCACAATGTGCTTCCCACAAGCAAAAGCACATCACCTGAAAGGATTTTCACACACATTGGCAAAAGACATTCAAAAGCAAAGCAGATAACAAAAGTAGCTGATTAAAATGGGTCAAATTTGAAGTTAGGTTTGACGTCCCTAAATATGGGCCTCCTTTTAAATGTTTGAAATTCTTTGCAATTATGCTGATGCATGCTGCATAATCAGCATCATCATGAATTATTTCTAAATATTCCAACTATTTAATTTAATGTGTAAAACTATCTTTTAAGTTACTTAGTATCACAATGCAATTTCTTTTTTCAACCACACTGTAGTTCCTATTTTTTTCTATACTTAAAACGTTTTATGGACAATTTTTGGAAATCAGCACAAAAACACTTGAAGCAATGCAGCTGCATTTCTTTTTTATTTATATTCTCTAAATTAATTTTTGTGATGTGCCTATAAGCGAAAAAGTTATAAATTACAATGTGTTCCAAGAACTGCATAAAAAATCTGCCTCTTGGGCGATAACTTCTTGACACTCGTAAATTATTATCCCTCTGTAATTATAACCAATGAGTGTCATGTGAATATGTTACTTAGTTCATTAAACTCCATGCACAAACATTTTAGAAACACTTATTTGATGCAATTCATTTGTGCAACCACATCCTGGTAACCCAACCAAAACGATTTTTGTCAACGCCTACAGTTAGTTTTTGTATTGGCTGCCATTTGGTTAACCTGTGCAATACCTTCTTGATCTCATTTCCAATTGCTTTCTTTCTTTTTTTTTTTTTTTTTTTATCAGCACGTGGACGACCACAGTATTATCATGGCAGATCAGACGGTCATCAAAAAAGGTACGTTTCCAAACACTCCTCCTGCCCGAGTCAAACGTGAGGCTTGCAACCTCTTCTCTTGAATTGTTCAGAATGCAGAGTACAGAGAGTATATCCTTCTGTGACCCCCCTCATGATCCTTCATACCTACAAGATGTACTTAGCTAAGCTCCTTGCAGGGAAGGTGCTTGACAAGACGTCCAGTGGGTGGAAAGAAAGTGTTAAAATAATAGCATTTACTTCGTCTTTTGAATCGGCCAGGGCGCGGCAGTGGGGCTCGCATGTGAAGGACGGTTTAGTAATTTGTTGGGACACGAATTGTTTTGATTAAGGCTCTTAATTCCCCAATGTTTTGTCATCAGGAGTCCATTAAAAGGGCTTTGAGTCAGAGTGACTGCACATTGACTAATACCACTTGTAATCATACACTTACGTGCAGAGAGAAAGAAGGACGTTTTACGTAATCTTGGTTGTTCTTTTGTGTTTTTTTTCTTATATTGCATTCATCGTGCATCCAACGTCAAGCAAACAATAAGTTACATTGCTAACTGTTTTTATATTGTTCAAAACATTTTGTTCCGGTGAGCTTGTCGTTGGGACTGCCACTTGCACAACCAAACTACCAAGCGGGAAAACCTGTTCCGCATGGAGGAAATTTGCATTGTTGTGAAACAATTCCCTACTCTTGGTCTGAAGGTTGCTCAAAATGCCGCTCGAGTTTGGGTTCTTTACCGTTTCTGGCATTGATCCAATGAAGGCTAGGCAACATTGTACTGAAAAAATATCAACAAATTATTGATGAATGACTTTGACCTAACTTTCATAACATTGTAGTGTCAACCCCTAAAGAACTTCAGTCCTAGGTGATTTAAATAGACAATTTACTTGAAATTACTTTTTTATTTTTAAAATAAGTGTGGTGTTATGATTAAGTATTCACAAATTTATTCTCATATTCCATATATGATTTTATAGAGGACATATGGAAGTTTGAATGTCTCAAAAATCTGAAAATGCTAACTTGATATTTAACATGTTTGTTTCTTTTTAAGCATCTCAAACTTTCCTAAGTTGCTATGAAAAAAATGAAAGGTGTTTGTCTATTTTGTAGTGTCACAAAGATTTATAATTCAAACTGAATATTCACTGATGCCCATGTTGCATTTGTTTTCATGTTTCATGTGTTCCCTATTGACTTTTGTCAAGGGGCTGAAACGTATTATGGGTCTTAAGCACCTCTCAAAAGATCTAAAAGAGGAGAAAAAAAACAATACAGGCTTTTGCGTTTGTAGATGGGAAGCAACGATGACTCATGGTGCGGCGTTCCCACGCTTGAGGGCACGCTGTGGGCCAAGTAGGCTTCCCGCGAGCAGCCAGCCAGGCAGGCAGGCAGGCAGGCAGGCGCATGTGTGACTCTTGTGATTTTTGTCTCAGTATTAGGACTGCGAGGGGCCAGGAGCCTTGATCGCGTACAGAGGACTTGTTATCAGGGGGGCATCCTTGCGGGTGAGGATTGTCGCCTCACTTTTGTGCTCTATGTTAGTGTGCTGTGCTGTGGTTGTATGTCCAGTGACTGTCAGTGCTTGTACGTTTTCTGTAGATCTTCAAGGATAAGTGGAGTTGATGTACATGACTGGCTGTTTGTGTACGGAACATATTTGTGGGTGGTGGCTGAAGCAATCTGTAGTTTACAACAGTTGTAGAGTTCCCTTGAGGTGACCTTGAGTTCCTCATATCATCATTGTGTAGCATTTACATCTAGTGGGAAGACCAACAATAATGCGAACCAAATGAAATGAGCAGAATCCACAAAATGGCGCACTTCCCTAGCAAGATTTACAGCAGCGTCTTTGCCCTGCAATTTGTTTCTGGAGAGTTGTGCACCCAAACTCTGACATGAACGGCTTTTTGGACAATTTGAAAATGCAAAGATTTATTTTCTTTGTGAGGGGAGCTTTGAGAATTTGGTCGAAATGGTTCAGTCCGGTTCAGAGAGTTGTATTATTCGTTGCCTTATGTGCCACTCCCTTCTAAATTTGAGTGCAGACACATTGTGCCGCACGATTACGATGGTTTTGATGAAGCACAGAACGCTCATGGTGTCTTACCCACATTCTCCTCCCCACTCAGGGCCCGTGACTCTCCCCAAAGGCAACGCGCTGGGCCTCCCCTTCCAGAAGGAGTCCCTGCTTGGGATGGTGTCCAACCCCACGGAGGTGTTCTGCTCCGTCCCAGGTCGCCTCTCGCTGCTGAGCTCCACCTCCAAGTACAAGGTGACGGTGGCCGAGGTCCAGAGGCGACTCTCGCCGCCTGAGTGTCTGAACGCGTCGCTGCTGGGAGGAGTTTTACGCAGGTCAGAGTTCAAACCTTCCAAAACAAATTGCATATTGGTGTTTCCATTGCAACTTTAGACATTTTGCATTTATTCTTATACTGCCCCCGGGTGGTCAGGGCATGCACACCAGAAGGAGCAGCACAATGTCTGATGAATGGAATAAAAAAAAAATGGCAAAAAATAAGCTGGACTGCCACTTAGTTAAATTTATGCCACATATTCATGTGTGTTTGCAGTGTTTGTGTGCCATCATGTGTGACAGTCCAATCTACGTACACCAGACACTGGAAATTTTGTGCTTGGAGCGCACGTTTGCTGCTTCCCAAGTGCCTCGCGTTACTGCTGACACACAACAACAGATTTATAAACATTTTTAAGTAGGTCATATAGCAAGTGGAGGGGGATTGTTTGCGGAGGGACATTACACACACACCAAAGGTGCTGCCCATCTCGCAGAGAGAGCTGGACCGCCACTCATGCAGAAAGTGTGTCGTGGTCTTATTGCGCAGACGACACTCGACTGCCGCTGTTGCTGCTCGATTGTCTTGTGGCATTTTCACATAACAAAAAAGCGGGATGATTTACACGTCATCGCATTTCATAAATGATGTGTGGGCGAGACGGAAAGTTCCTCGACCGGCAGGTTAGTTGCAGTGCAGTGTGTCTGGACATTTTTTTTTAATTAAATGCTTGGAAAAAGTCCAGGCTAATCAGTCTCAGAGTTAAAATTTCTGCTTTGGCTTCTTCACGTGCTTGCATTTGTTTTTTTTCCTGGGTTGTCCAGGTTTCTTCCACATTCCCCAAAACATTCATGATAAAATCATCGAAAACTAAATTATCCATCAGTATGACAAGTTGAGGGAGTGCCCCGCTGCTCGTCAAAAATTAGATGAAATGTGGTGCTATTACAACTTGACCTATAAAAATGAATGGATGAATGAATAATTTGGTCTGTTGTGCCTCAGGGCTCCGTACGTGGCCCTCTATCATTCAGTCATGTGGCGATATTATTCTGTTCAACTAAATGCATGCAACTGATCAAGTCAAGTTGGTCAATGCACTTTGCTGTGGAAGCAACTCTATTTTGGAAATTGTTAAGGTACAACAATGATCCAAATTATTTTACTCAGCTATGACAGTTGCGCATGTTTGGTTAAGGGTGATTGCCACACATTCATATGTTGGGGTAATCGAAGATGAATTTTCCATAGGTGTATAAATAGTGTGAATGATTGTTGTCGACTGTTTATTAGTGATTGGCTGATGACCAGCACTTTGAGAAATGGATGGATGAGTTGATGGAATCATGCGAGCAGACTATTAAATGTCACGTTCATTTCTCAATGCTCCGTGAAGAGATTTCTATAAGTCAGCCGGGTGACAATTACTTATGTCTTTATGCGTGCGTGTACCTGGGTGTGTTCACAGAGCCAAGTCGAAAAACGGAGGCCGCTCGCTGCGTGAAAAACTGGACAAAATTGGGCTCAACTTGCCGGCAGGGAGAAGGAAGGCGGCCAATGTCACTCTACTTACCTCGCTCGTGGAAGGTGAGAAGCGTCACTCCGTAATTACTCTCGGCTTGGAATGTTGTTCTCATAAAGTGAGAATGTGGGAACGTCAATCATACGTTCGCATACTGCAAATTTTACTCAACAACTACAACAACAACAATAAGTGACTCCAAACACTGCTTCCTCCAACATTCCAAAAACATGCATTTTGGCTTTTGTATTCCAAAATAAATACATATACTGTATTAAGAAATAAAAATACAGAAACAAAATTGATAGTTGGCAATTCTTCTGAATAGACTCTCAAACCAAACCGAACAAAGACTGCTTAGCTTTATGCTATCAACCAATGCAGTATTCGGTCTGCAATTTTTCCACAATGTGTTTTGCTGTGACCTGTGCTGACTTCAGAATGTCTGACTGATCAGCTGACAGATAATAACTGCCCTCAAGTCCTCCCAAAAATCAAACTCAGCCTTTTACCTCGTTGTGGTAAATATAGACTAGTCATGTTTTGGCCCCACAGTGATCACAAGAATGGTTGCCCTCTGTTTTCCTCCTCGCTTCACTTTGATTCCAAAGTCTGATGACTGTGCGATGAGAATGTTTGGAGCCTGCCTGCTGCTATTTCCAGACCTCGCAAGTTGAATCGGGCCTTGTTATCTGGTGCGGCGCTCGCCGGGAGGCCCAGCTGACCTTAAAGCTTCAATGCAAAGCGCTCGGAGCGAATAGCTGATGCGGCCCTCGTGCGTGTGTTGCCGTTGCTACCGTGCAAATCAAAGACACTCTTTTTCATTCCACCTTTCTGTCTCTCCTCAGGTGAAGCCGTTCATTTAGCTCGTGACTTTGGTTACGTGTGTGAGACGGAGTTTCCCGCCAAGGCCATCGCGGAGTACCTGGGCAGGCCCCACGTGGAACGTAACGAGGTTAACTCTCGCAAGAACATGCTCCTCGCTGCTAAGTGAGTTGTCATCTTTTGTGGTAAAAAATTCCCTTTTGCTAAATGTTGACGGAATTTGGATTCCCTACAGTCTTGTCTTTGATATTAAGGAGAAAACCCCATCATTTTTTTTGTAATTGTCTTAGTATGCTGTGTTTAGTCCTAGTTTGGTGAAACGATCGGCAGCCAAAACACACATAGGAGAGGGGACTGGCTTTATTCACGACAAACAAAATTTTCCACAAAAAAAAAAGCACAACAATATACACACGTCAAATGAAGTGTTGCCGTCCCCTTTTTCGCAGGCAAATTTGCAAGGAGTTCACCGACCTGCTCACCCAAGACCGTTCGCCGCTGGGTAACTCACGTCCGGCGCCTATCCTGGAGCCGGGCATTCAGGGCTGCCTGACCCACTTCAGCCTCATCAGCCACGGCTTTGGCTCGCCGGCCATCTGCGCCGCCATGACCTCGCTGCAGAACTATCTGAACGAGGCCCTCAAACAAGTGGACAAGATGTACCTGAGCTCCGACACGCAGGGAGCCTCCGACGGCGGCGGCAAATCTGCCGACAAACTGGACAAGCACAGGAAATGAGACCCCCCCCACCAGCTTTTCCCCTGTGAATTCCGAGACCCCCGGCTACCCAACGCCCCTTCCAATATAGTATTGTTACGTGCGGCTGTGTTCAAATTCACTCCCTAATCGCTAATGCACTATATCGTAAGAAACTAAAAATAGAAATAATTTAATGAACAATAATGAGTAGGCGACTTTTTTTTGGGTGTCGAAAGATTTTCATCCAGAAAAATGGAAGGATGCCACGGCTACTTTGACAGTTTTTGCCTTCGATATACTAAGCACATCTAGAAACCCAATTTCATATTTTTAACCTGTCCTTTTGTTTTTTATACTGAACTCAATAAACATCCACAAATAGAGATTAGGGAGTAGAAAAGGAGTGAACAATTCCGAACACAGCCATTGTTTCGGGCAACTTTGAGGCTGGGAGGATAAGCGCATGCTGCTATTCTCCCCCTGTCAAGAGGACATCATTTCAAGATGAGTTGCTGTGACCGCTCCCACCCTCCTCCCCCTCCTCCCCCTCCTCCTCTGTGGCGTCTGGAGGCAAATCCTCTGATTTCCTGTGTCTCGACGGACTTGCAAAAGGACAACTTTTTTTGGGTTTATGAGAAAGAGATGCAATTGCCCAGCACTGTTTTTTTTTCTGTTATTATTGCTCATGCTTTGTTTGTGAGACTGTGCGGGGAGGATTTCAGTGTGCTGTCTGAATGGGTCACTCACTCAACAGAAGCCTCAGTCATAGTGTCTTGAAGGAGACATATTTTATTTTGGAGTTGTTTCAACGTTTCGAAATGTTTTGAAGTTCCCAGGTGTCTCATTTGGGATATGTTTTTGACAAATACATCGAGAATCTTTGTGTCCCTTTTGACACAAATGACACAGAAATCACCTTGTTTTGAAAGGGCTGTCCTGTCTGATTTTTTCCTCACCCCGCCCTCTCTACTGCGGGGTGCACCATTGCTTAAGTCATATTTGACTTTTTTTTTTTTTTTTTTTTACCAGTTACTTCGATTTGTCTTTTGCAAGTGACTATGATCTGGATAACTGTGGAAAATAATTGCTGTGGGAGTCGTTTTTATGTCAAGTAAATCTTTAGAAGGGCTCGCTCACAGACACATTTTCAGAAATAACAAGACGGCAAAAGATTTACTTGGTTGTGTTTTTTTGCACTTGATTGGGCCACCCAAATATTTGTAGATAATCGGAAAGTCACTTTTCCATCATATGTCCCCTTTAAAAGGTCTTCGATTTGATACCACATGTGTTTGTTTAGCCTTTTAGTATTTAAAAAATGGGGGCGAGTCAACCTATTGTTGAGTTAACGCCTGTGTGTGTGTACTTGCATTTGTGTGTGTGTGTCTTGCGAGCACATGGACATACTGTAAATATTTTTTTCTAATTAGTCATTAAATCCCAATACATAATTTTATTCACACAAACTTGTCCCCCAAATGTAAATATTTTCTAATTTATGTTGTAATTTAATGGGCTGTTTTTTTTGTAAATAATGGTAACCCTTTTTTTTTTTTTGGTGTGTGGTTTCTATGATGATGTTTTTCTAATATATGGGTTAGTTTTTTTTTAGTAAATCAAATAGCGAGGTTAGCTCTTGTGGCCATGATGTACCTTTTTTGGCTTTGGAAATGATGTAAAGATACATACAAACAAAAAAACAGCAGGAAGAATAAATACAATTCAAGCCTGACGCTTGACAGCGACTCGCAGGTTTCCTTTCAACGCTATTTACCGAATTGGATCACTCACGACTTTCTGGGAGTCAAAAGTCGGAGGAAGAAACTGTAAACCTTTTTTTAGTTCCTTTCAGTCGTTGTGTGACAGAGAGGTTATAATTATTTTTGTTGCATAGTTTGATTATCTCATGTCTGTCTCTTGTTTCGTTGCTGGTGTGGTTTTACGAGGTTTCCTCCAACTGGCGGCGCCAGGTTTACAGTGCTAGGTTTGTGACCTCTGACGCCCAGTAAAATGACCTGCTGTGTTCGCATGGGGCAAGCAAATCGCTCATTCACTCATGACTCCACTGAAGTCTGCATTTGAAAGGTGCATCATGGATTTTTTAGAAAAAAAAAAGAAAAAAACATCCAAGGCGTGTATGTCAGCCATTAGTGTTGGTAGTTTGAGCCTCTCCCCTCAGAACCTGCTCAACCAGAAGTGTCAGCATCGGTGTCTCAGCGGTTGACTGCTCGTCTCATGTTCGTGATCAGATAGTGGAAGGAGGATGTAGTTGTCGGGAAGACGACGGCGTATGCTGAGTATCGGCGAAAGTCGGGGGAGGTCAGCCTTTGATGACCTGTTTAGCACAACACGGCCGTGAGGTCTTATTGGATGCAGTTGAGCGGGCTTGTTGATACTTTGCTGAGTGGAGAACTGATCCCACAAGGGAACCACTTTATTAGCAATGGCCACTTGTATGGGTTTGATGGTGGAAACATGAAAATGATCTTATCTTTTGACTGAGATTGTGTTTGCTGTCATATTTTGCGGATCAATGAGGTCAAATAACTATATCTTCAGTTATTGACTGATATTTGGTGATCCGATTCAGCTGGAAGTTCAGTATTTTTCATTCTTCCACTTAAATTAAAAATAAAATAGTTCTGTGACGTAATTGGGCACCTG
Source organism: Syngnathus scovelli (assembly GCF_024217435.2). Lineage (NCBI taxonomy): Eukaryota > Metazoa > Chordata > Actinopteri > Syngnathiformes > Syngnathidae > Syngnathus > Syngnathus scovelli. Next base: position 2,989,048 of record NC_090857.1, on the reverse strand, counting down.
TTCAACACCACCCTGTTCCATTCCTAGTCATTTATTTTTCCAAATTCTTGCAAGAAGGTGTGCGCCGTGGGAGTAATTGTACTGCGACGCGCCCAATAAAACAGAGAGTGAGAAAAAAGTCCGAGCAAGCGCAGACTTGTGCAGCTTACCTGTGAGCACCGTCACGTCTGCTCGTCAGACAAAAGAATCCCTCGCTGCGCCTTTTTTGAGAAACGGCTCGGCCCAAATGACCCTCCTGCTATGCAGGCCGCAGCACATGACGCCCTCGCTATTACCCCTGCTGACAAGCGTGACTTCACGTTATATTGTTTGCTTGGAAACACAGAAAGCGGGCAGGAAACACAAACAATACAAGTCATACATTCAGGCCAGTACTTCCAAAATGGACTTTTACACCTTAACACGTTTCACGGATCCACTTGTTAGCCGTAAACGCTCGGGACTAGTCGCCCGCCTTGCCCCTGTCACCGTTCCGATCATGGCTTAGATTTTGAATTTGCAGCAGCACATTCTTGTAACCCCTCGATATAATCTGCAGTTGAGCTTGAGTCAATTGCCAGCACAGGAAACAGATGGCCCCGCAAATTTAGATGAGTGTGTCCAAAGGATAAGAACAATGTGAGCGTTTGTAATTGAAGTTTTGTCATAAAAATGTCTCGAAAATTAAATTGAAGGACTTTTCACGTCTTAACAGAAAAACAATACAAAAGATAAATAACACTGGACAATGTTTAAATTCTTTTTTAAAATCAGAATTGAAAGTTAATTTTTCTGTATGATATTTTTGTGGTTCATTTTTGGGTGAACCATGCAAGTATATGTTACCATGACAACCAAGGACAAAATGACGGCATTTACATTTTTATTATTTTGTGATGAACAACATTCGTAGCAACTTTCTGTGGAGTTGTTGTTCTTGATCAAAATATGATTTCTGCTTGTCTTGCTTTCTTTGCAGTTGTTTTAGCGCTAAATTTCCGTGTGAGTCGTTCTGTCCGCCCCCTGTGTGACTCACAGGTAAAACACCTGCCGTCTTTCTAGATCATTCTTTTTTTTAGAAAAAAATAATTGCAAAATAAAATCCAAACATCCCACCACAGTGAAAGCCTATGGATAATGAAATTGTGGAATCTGATGACATCACCGATGATGTCACTTTTCTAAATGATTCTGAGAGCGTATCAGGGTGGGCTCGGATGGGTTTAATTTGTCCAAAAAAAAGGAACTGTTGTGATGGTGGCCTGGGAGGTGTGTGTGTGGGGTAGTGGGGTTCTAAATGGGTTCACAGCCTAATCCCAGAGGAAACTGTGGAAGAAATTAATCTAAATTACAATGATGAGTCTGGAGTCTGGAGGGGCTACAAAGGCAGGGGAAGCGGGGCGTTTGTTTGAAGGGAGCGTGGTGGTGGTGGTAGGGGGGGGGGCATTTCTTTTCTCCGACCAATTAGTCGCCAAGTGTAGCACCGGACCCCCTCGGCCCCTGCGCTCCTCCGCGCACAGACAACAGATGTTACCGGTTCTCAGGGAATGTGCGTCTCATTGCAGGCCTGCTTGCTGTGTGCGTCATCTTCCTGCCTGGATGATGTCAAATGTGACATCATCGTCGAGCAGGCACAGCAGCCACATGCTAGAGCCAAAACCGCACTTTATTACTGCTCCTTGAAGTATTTTATCAAAATATTCCACGCCTCAATCGCGGATCGATAGGAAAGGGTCAGATGAATACAGATGAAGGGGTTTCATTGTTGACTGTAATAGGATTAGAGATTATGGCGGGGATTATTGATCTGTCTGCGTCTGACTCTTTCTTTGCTTCTCATTGGGACCTCACACATGGTCAATTCCCAGGAACCACGGGAAGAAAATACCTGCCGACAGGTTTGCACCCGGGTTTGCTGTATGAGGAAGGCTCAAGACAACATTTGTGCAAAAACTCTGATTCTTCACAACTGTATTTTTTTTCACCCATGGACAGCTCTGTGGTTTTCATGCTGGCAACATAACTCACTTAGTAGATGTAGTCATCTCAAGCAAAAGCCAAATGGGGTAGTTCTTGGGTCCACCTAAGCGTGTCATTCCAGTACCTCGTCCAACCAATGAGCTCCTTCCAACCTTTAGTCTTATCCTTTCATGATGATTATCAAGGTTATTTCCTTGTAAATGTTGATGGCCCGTATTACATAGTGTTGGGTAATTATGTGCAAAAGAATAACGAGCACAGGACTGAGCAATTTCAGAATGGGGCAGGCTCAACGGGTATGATCCAATCCCACGCCCATTCGTCGTACGTTACCACGCCACTGACCTTTAATTGATTCATGTTGTCACTTACAAACGATTTATGGACACACTGCTGGTCATAAGACAGCAGTTGAGAAAATGTGGGGTTACGCAGTTTGGTGTTCCACTTGTGTAGATCAAACCACGTACTATGTTGTTTACAACGTACTGTCACGTACACAGCAACCTTTTTTTTTTTTTTTGCTAGAGAACATTCAGGGCTTAGGGAGATGTCAAATCCTCAAGAAAGGTGCCCCGATATTCATTTCTGTGGCACTTCCCAGTGGCTGGATTTGAGGTCGTGGAGCATACACCGTGTACGGTTGGCCACGGTTCAACTGGAGGTAAAGCTCATTACCGTGGCTGTCAGTCCTTAAACAGCTGTACGCTTGAGCTTTGGCCTCGGGTGCTTTGACTCTCAAATACCGGAGAGACACAAGCATGTTGGCTTGCTCTGTAAAACAAAAGAAGAATAAATGAATTGGATGTTTTTGTAGTATAGGCTTCTAAATTGTCAAACTAAATTTTGGTGACATGTCAGCTCCATGCGTACGGTGTTGTCATTTCCACGATTGAGGATGCCTCACTCCTCGCAGTTTGTCAGTTACTTAAAAGGGGCGGATTTCCGCCAAATTTCAGCCAAACTGCTGTCACGCTTGGAGAAACTCAATGTGCGGGCGCCATCATGTAAATTAGCAGCACGGCTCATCACAAGCCAAACACAACTTGCTGACAGACTAATTTTAGGTGGCTCGCAGATGAATGACTGGAGCCGTTATTGAAACGCGTCAGTTGGGCAATGTGCATTTCAGAAGTCCGAAAGCATCCTTATGGAAAGAGTCCGTGTGTGCCACAGCAAAAGAGAAAATGAAAAAGCCAAACACGCAAAGCCAAAGCCCCTTTGAACGGAGCTCTGCGACAGCAAATGCTTCCAGTATGGAGTGAATCATTGTAAAACCACATTCATTTCCTGCATGTGTTTATCCAAAGAGGAGGATGAGATACAAAGCGAGACCAGACTTGTTTGCAGCGTGCAGCACGGCCGCTGTGTGTGTGTGTGTGTGTTTGAGGATTTGAGTGTGCGTGCGTGTGTGTTGAAAGAGAGATGCACTCATCCTGCTATGGGAAAGGACATACTTAAGCAACTGGAAGTAACACTTTGCACCTTGGTAGTTTTATGACGAATACGTCGGACATATGAGGATTGAGTCTGTTTTAGTTTCAGAAAGTTTAATGCAAAAAGTCACAGGTTGTTAATACTTTTGGTGTGTAATGGTATGGTATTCCCAAAAGAGGTTGGTTTAGGGTTGGGAAACTGGGTTAGGTTTTGGGATTATGGGATTAGGTTAAAGCAGGGGTGTCAAACTCATTTTTGTCGCGGGCCGCATTGTACTCATAGTTTCCGTCGGAGGGCCGTTATGAGTGTCAACGCATATATTATATACACCTGATGAATAATGAGCTTTGAAATCAGACACTAATAAAAATTGCTCAAATAATTTAAAAAGATGGATGGTAATAAAAATTGCTAGCAATATCTTTAGTTTTTAAAAGTGAAGAAAATTTGCAATTTTAGTATTGACATAAAGTCAATGCACAATTTTGTTTGACACCTAAAGGAATGCGCCAATGTGCTTTTAATCGGATTTAACTATTTAATCAAGTTAACAAAATGCAGTTCCTCTCAATTATGTTGGTTGGATTAATCAGGCTCTTAATCTTATGTATGTTTTTCCAGTAATAATATTCCGCATTGTGAAGGATTTTTTATTAATTTTTTTACTGATGCAACTAGGATGATTTGCACTCACCAATATTGCTTATTCTACAGTAGAATATGTTTCTTGAATGTTCAGGTTACCTAAATAAGTTATGTTGGTTAAATAAATCATAGTAATTAATTGAATGCCTGAAGGGAAATTCATTCAATTTGAATTGCAGACACTCAAGTTGAATGAAAGAGCAACACGCTGAAGAATTAATGTCCGCAGGCTGTATTTGTGTACGTGAACATTGCCTGCTTTGTTCCTTAAACCGACAAACGTACATTTGAATAAAAGGCTCCATGTTTGACCAACCTGCCCGTATTTCCATCGCTCAAACGGCTATGACAAATCTAACCTTGGCAAATATGAATAGTAATGAAGCGTGTTTCTTTCCTTTCCATTTCTGAGGGTGCCAGCTAAAATTGCACCTGCCTTTCCGTCAGAGAATAAAAAAAATGAAGCTGAGCGAGTTAAATGTGCATGACTTCCATGACGCAGGCAACGGTTCTGCTGATGCAACCACCCCTGCACAAACTGGCACGTGAAAAAGACAATACACACTTACACCGGGGAGAAGGAGAGCGAGTGATGGCAGATGTTCGAGATATCAGGCTGATAAAGTTACTATCTCAGCATGTTTACGCTATGCAACCGCTGCTCTTCACTCTCTCCTGGTACCTATCTGATGAGGAGCCGCGATGCTCGGCGGGGCCTTTAAATGTACATCGGAATATGAATCAGTAGGACGTCTATTGAACCGGTGAGACGTTTTCAAATGGTTGCTTGGCTTCATTGGCAGGTTGATCGCAACACCATGTCAGGTCCAGGATCGTGACAAAATACAAACACAGAAATACGGGAAACTGTCCTTATGTGTAAAAAAATAAATAAAAAATGAGCAGCCGCAAAAAGGAACACAAAGTTCTGTGCGGTTTCTGTCTTCAGGCGGGTAACGGCTGTTCTGGTGGATTTGACAAAGGCCCAGTTTTGTTAGAACCCGACAAGCCTTTGAGACTAAAGGTGAGATAGCTTCAAAAACAAGACATGTGAACTTGAGCTGTTATTATTCCGGCTAATTCTGAACAGACGTCAAGTAAAAATTGTGGCAAGCTTTCACGGGCCATAAATAACAAAGACGTCAAGGTCGTCTTTAGCTCAAGTTTGTGCGCTACCTGGTGCAAAACGCAAACTTGGCACGAGAGCGCTTCTTGGGCGTGGAACTAACTGTGTGGACCGGAGCTGCTACGAGACACTCCATATCAAGTAACATTGTCTTTATATCGCAGGTCTTCATCTAGTTCCAACAAAACTTGCCACCAGGATACACATCGTTTTTGTTTCCAGCAAGTGTTTCATCAATAAGAAGTGTGTGCCAATTGTTTTGTTTTTGCTCTTTTGCATGCATGAGTGAGCCTGAATGTGTGATTACACAAGTGTGCAAGTGTATGTACGGTAGAAACATGAACGTACACTCGCGTGCGGCTCGTTGTGTGTTTGTGCGTGTTCAATGCTTTGTCCAAACAGACAGACACAAGTCTGCAGCAGGCGAGAAAAAATGCGCCTACTCGAAAATATCCCTCTTGTTCCGACACGTTTTATCATTTTCCGCTCCAACCGCCTCGCTGAGGTTTTCACGCCGCTGTCACTGGTGAGAAAGGAGGAAAAGGTGGGGCAGTTGAAGAATCCTAAAAGTTACCCCAACTGAGAATTTTGGTCAATCTATCAGTTCTTTGCAGGAGCCGATCTCAAAGCATCATTTCCCGTGTCTGCAGGTATACCGCAGTCCTTTTTTTTTTTTTTTTTTGCCTCTGAGGGACAACTCTGTCTCAATGGTCTCATCGCCATCTGATTCCCATTTCCTGAGTGTCCCCTTGGAAGTTGTCGCAAAGGAGTCACCGAGTAACCCAGAAGGAAGGAAGGGATGAAGAAAGTACAATGTGCCTTTCCTTTTGACGATACGCATCTTAAGGGAATTTAAATAATCGGTGCGATGTCCTCGTACAATCAGGATGAGCTTCGGGGCTGCATCCTCTCAATTTTGTCTCAGAATCGAGATGTCCGTCCGTCCTCTCTACCATTTGATGCAATAATTTTCAGCCATAATATGCTCCTTCATTATATCATAAAATAATCCAAATAAAAATACAAATCGATGTTTAATTGACATTCTTGTGCAATCAAAGAAGACATTTTTGTTTTGCGTGCAAATAAGCCTGAACTCTGACCTTTTTCTGTCACATCTGACTGACAGCAAAGGCAATTACTTTTTGCATGCTTGTGTTCATGAGCTTGTGAACGCTTTCATCGGCACTTACATTTCTCCTTTATGACCATTCTTGGGATGCCGCGCATCGTGTCATTGCGTTGCGTGCCAGCGCAGGCCGCAGCTCTTTGCTCACAAGTAATAAAGTCAACGCATACGTTGAAGGCAGCGTGAGAACAGCGAGATGGCAAGCTGCCCCGTAATCTTCTGCAGTAGGAAGGGGAAGTTAAAAGGGAACGCTAACAAGTGCCGTTTTATTGGAGCCTCCTCAAATGCCACATTCAACATGATTCACGAAGGGCACTTTGAAGGACCAACATAAAGAATTTCAGAGTGATATATAAAGAAAAAATGTTTCGTTTCAACAGAACTAAAAATCAAACGAATGAGATAAAGTTGTTGCGAAAGTGTGCACACCCCTATTATCAGGAACATATTCAGTTAGCGTGCACCTGCCACCACCTAAAGTGCCTCAGTGGAACCCCAAATAAAGTTCTGATGTTCTTGTAGGCTTTCCCTGACATTTTTGTAGTCACATCTTACAACGTTAGCGATTGTACACACACGACGCTTTGTAGACTTTTACGTTCCATGTGGCTCTCATGTAGACAAAGTATGGACTGTGTGTGTGTCGTCCCCCCCCCCCCCCCCCCCCTTTCTCTTTTTGGAAGAAGAGCAGAGGAGGAGGGCTTAGGGTTAGCATGTACACACATAAACATCCTCCGGGCAATGGGAGTCATCCTGGGAATATTTATCTTTGCTGGTAATGCAAAGAGGCAGCCAACCTCCAATCTGGCCTTTGGCTATTTTCCCTGAAATTTCCCAAATGGGAGGAGGGAGAAAAGTGGGAAGGAAGGAAGGAAGCTAGGAAGCTAAGAAGGAAGGTGGCAAAGTCAAAAGAAGATGCTGGACTCGTCTCGCCCATGACATCCACATGGGTGAGCGTGTGTGTTTGTATCGGCAATTTATAGATGTTTGCGTGTTGCTGTTGCATGAGAGTGTGTATTTGTATGTGCGTCCGTCCAGGCGGGTCAGGAGTGGGCCCGAGGCGGGGCGATGAGTCGTGTTGGGGACCTTGTGTTTGGTGTGTCTGCGAGGCAAAGTGTGGTAGGGTGATGAAGACGTGTGTGTATTTGTGTTTTTGTGTAAGTGCGCGCGTGAGTGTGTGAGTGTGTGGTTACGCTCCCACACCCCGGGCCATTCAGCATCTCTCAGGGTGCGCTTGATTCAAAGTGAATGGCAGCGTGCCGCGTGGCTCCATTGTGGCCAAATGACTTGTGACACTCCTCGCCTTGTTCCTCTGACGTCTGAGGACAGACACACACACACACTTACACACACACACACACACACACACACACACACAACACACACGCAAAGAAACGTGGTAAAGTCAACTGATTGCCCAGATTTAAATTTTTGTCACTATTTGTTGATGCCGAATCGGCTTCGAGGAAATCCGATTGAACATTTATTCAATTTCCTTGCTAACTTTCCGTTAGAGGTCCATGTTCTCATGTTTTTTGTCGTCACTTGTACACATTTGTAATTCAATGCACTTCTAAAATGTCTGTTTTTGGCCTTCTAGTAGATGACTAACCCTGGCTAGTAAAGAAGCATGCTGCGCTAGTGACATGCCCGTCTCAATAAGCATGCGTCAACTTCTCGTAGCTTCCAGAGCCCTACTCAAAGCGCCAAAATGACCCAAAATAGTTTTACGCTACCTTGCGAGTAATATAAAGCCAAAATGACCCAAAATAGTTTTAGGCTACCTCATGAGTAATCCAAAGTCCTACAAGTGAGGACAAAGGGGAAACAACTGCATGACATGGAAAACTCGACATCAAGGATATTGAATAAATGCTCGAACGGTCTGCTATACTTTTTTATATCTGTTTGCACGACATGTGTTTTTCCTTAACATCTCTGACCCGCACCAGCGAGGGCCTGAGGCACAAGGAAGGGATGCACACACACACACACACACAAAAGCAAGTGTACAGCTCCATGGCCGTGTGTTTAATGTGCACGGTGCAACATATGTGCACGCCAGGACTATTTGCAATGACAGTCGCTGTGTCCATTTGGGCGGCTTCAGAACTCTGTCACGTCGCATGAAGTCTTTGTCGTCCTTGCCGCAGGCTGGCGCCCACCAAGATATGCATCGCTTTTGACTCGAGCTGTGTTTTTTTGGGACTCCTACATGGGGTCGGGTGAAACATTGAGAGAAAGGAACGGTTAAAAAAAAATGGTTTTCTTATTTGTCATGTGGAAGGAAATTTTAAAATCAATTGGAAATGTAACTGAAAACAATTTGTATATAAATGTTCAATGTGTCAGGAAATTTGAAATGTGAATGGGAATATTTCCCAAGGAATATTGTGGAATAAATCTGTTTGACTTTTTGTTTCCTTGTTTCTTGTGTCAACCTATCAGCTCTCTTGGGCCGCCTCTCTCGTACAGGTGTGCCTGGTTGTCTTGTCAGTGTGATGGTATTTAGTTCCCTGTTTCCTATCACTCTGTTTTGGTGCTTTTTTGTTGCTGATGTGCATTGTTGTCACTCATATTAACCAAGCTATGTTAGTATGTTTGTACTAAGTTCATCTTGTTTTTCCTTTTTTAATCACTTCACCGGGCGGAAGAAACCGCCGAAACATGTCAGGTAATGCACCTAAAATAATTTGTTTGATATAAAAGAAACCAGTGAAGTGATATGTTTGTATGTTGTTTTTGTGGTTCTTGCTGTTGTTGAAGACTTTGTCCAAAAAGTCAAAGGTTATAAAATTGTACTTTTTTTTGTATTAGATTACTCATTGTGTTTATGAAAAAAGCCACATGTTAAAACCAACCAAAAAAAAGAATGTCATCACATTATAAAAGTCAAAATTGTGAGAGGAAAGTCAGATTTGTTTGAAGAAAAGTTGAGTGGGATTGGGGAGCGATGAATTTTCAAGTCAATGTTAAAGGCAACATATGAGTCAAACAAACACACTTTCTGCACTTTTGAAACTTTCCCAACTTTATTCTCATTCGCATTCATCAAACTCTTCCATTTGAATCCTCTCACTCTTCGATTGTTTTTGATACATGTGAGCATCCTCATTTCACCCTGTACGTGGCCTATTACAAAAGAGGCCATTATGTGTTGTGTTTCATCTGAGGGCAAATTACATACTTGTCTCTTTCTGTGAGTATCACAGAGACACGCGTTATACACGGATGTCCTCCCCTCTGGCCCGCTTTAACCCTCGTCTGCAAAACGCCGCACCGCTAAGGGTGTCTTTGGAGAAGTCCGAAAGACCAAAATCAAACGTGGGAAAGCATCAAATCTAAAAATTTTGGCAATCAGAGATTTTCAGTCATTTCAATAAGAGCATTTTAGTCACGTCTTTGAGAGGTTGTTGTAAATTTGGTCCTTACCAGCCTCTCACGTGGTCCTCAGAGCCACGAGGTCATCATCAAAGTCCTCGTTATCCCAACCGCTCCGGGTTCTTGTACCTCAGACGAGGATGAATTAGCCAATTATTAGCGGAGTGCCCCTGGGAGGCGTTTGAGCCCCCCCCAGCCTTCATTGTGTCACGGCTAGCGCACGTATTCAGGGCCTCAATTAGCTGCCTGCAAGAGCCCGAATCTCTTCCCTCTGAGTAGGTGAGGGAGATTTTAATTCAATTAGGATTAGTTTCCGAATGTCCACTGTTGCCGCAAGCCACTTCGTCTCGCTGCCTCCTTCTTTCGGTTTGGGAACCTCCCAAATGAACGAAGCAGACAGTGCACGCATCTAACTTTATTTTGCTGAATGCTCCTGGCAACAGAGGACATGGAAGCTTTATGTCTTCATTAAATTCCTAAAGGGAAATTCATATAATTTTTTTGGGTCACGAAGTTGATTTCTGGAATATGGGTTTTGAATTATCTGGAAATTTGGAGGGTGAATGGACCTTTGAAGCACCTCAATCTCGCAAGACTGTAGCTCAGCACGTATAAACTAAATTCGCAACGGACACTTGGACCTGTTGCGTAAATCCATTTTTCAGCAGTTACTGGATAGAACAAAGCCTTGTTGTCTAAATCAGACCTCCTGCTTGTGTGGCTGTGTGTGATGCTGCAGAAAGGAAGGAAAATGATCTTTTGTTGAAAAAGTGCCCTGGGTTGTGATGGATTAAAGATTAAAGATGTTTGCGTTTCTTGTTTGCAGAAGTCACCACACACACACAAAAGCAGAGCTGTGTTTTGTTATATTTCGTTCCTGTTGCTAAGTGGATTAAATGCATAAACATGTCGGGTTCTTTTCTGGATTCCTGGACATTACGCCTGCCAGTGTAATGGAGCCTCATGTTCTGACCCGGGCTTGGAGGTCGAGACTCAGCAAGTCCAGTCTATCTATTATCAAGAGAGAGGTCAACGAGGCGTTTAACAAGCGTGTCTGCATGCTGTCCAATGTGGGTCACATGTTCTGACTCCAAGTGAGCAGACAAATGAGAGGGGGGGGGGGTTGTCTTGTCACATCTCCTCCCTCGCTGCTTCAAAACGTCCCGGGCAGTGCTGACAATCAGCCGGTGCCTGTCGCTTTGTTGTGGAATATGCACAGTCTACAGCTTCCTCACATTTAGGTGCACTTCTTGCGCACCCAAACTAAACGGCACAAATCTGTGAGAACGGTGCGCTGAACCAAGTGTAGGGCTCCCATCAATTGCAGCATCTTCATTCAGTCTAGACAAATGGCGACTGTAATCATTTGTTTTCGTGAAACAACAAAAATTGAGAACCACTGCACAGTAAGGCCTTAACTCTCTCCAAAAATTAGCCTACATTCCAAAAATGACCTAAAAAACAGAACCAAAGTTCTGTTTGTTGATTAATTCCGAGTCCCCCCTCATCTGTTAGTGATCTCCTGGTCCACCACTGTGAACACTGTGAAGAACAGGGGGAGGGAGGTTGTTGAGAGTCAAGAAAAGTTTTTTTAACTGCATCCTGGTACATCCTGTCTTAATGAGGCCCCCCCTCTCTGTCTGCCCATCTGTCCCCAGCAGGATTGGTCGCACGGGGCCCCCGTGTTTGTGAGGTATGCTGACAATGCGCAACACACTCAGTGTAACTTCATGGTGGACAAGCGTCCCTTTTGCGCAGACATGTCATTTCTCACAGATTACTCCCCAGGAGGACAGAGATTAAGACATTTATCTCTCAGACCCCACCCCACCACCACCACCTCCGATGACCCCTCTCTGGGGTATAGTCTCATTAGCTCGAGCTGCAGTGGCTTGTTAACCTCACTAATCGAAATGGGAACGAGTATAAAGGAGCCAAAGAATTTATTGCCAGGTCCACACTTCAAAGAGGAGAGTGGGGAGGCGGCATCATCAAGTCGTCCGTGTGTGTATGTGTGTGTGTTCCCTTCTTGTTGGCAACAGCGCCAGTTCCAGATAACTTTCTAATTGGCTATCGTTCCATTTTACATCACAATCCATGGATGTACAAAATTCGTGTTAGATTTGCAATAGGAAATATTGACCAAAGTAATATTTACGATTGTGAACCGGGAATGTTTTCCAAGCGTATCAGGGAAGAAAAAGACACCAGATGAAATCCAGTTATCGGGCCTTTGCTGACTTTGATTGAAACAGGTACCCCACTTAAATAGTAAATGGTCTTTGACAACGTCTGTCTTGCTTTACTGGAAAAAAAATCTCAGGTTAAACTTGCACGGGAGTGAACCCGCTGTCAGATTCCACCGTAGTGGAGCTAATGTATGTTTTACAGGGACGTGTTGCAGCTTGCCTCACGCTCTGATCATCTACCAACACGAACACACTCCCATACAACAAACAACTTCGACCTTATTAACGTTTTTAATCGAGGAGTCACGTGCCACATGCCTGCTTTGGTACTTAAAACCTTACCAGTCTGGTTTCAGACACGACTTCTTCCTGCCACCATTTTTTCTTCTCATCTCAAAGGTCCTCGCGTGTATGATAAATGCACGGAATATTATTATTTTTTTTACTTAAACGGACGAGACACTATTAAAGGATATTTTTCTGCTGTGTTACCACAGTCTACTGTACATTTTTAACTAACCTGGTGCTTTCAAAAGCAATAAAGAAGTGATGAAAAGCACATTCAAGCACATGGAGCTCCGTGGTGTGAGTGTGTCTCCTTGATAAAACAAATATATTGACTGCTGATAATAGCGAAGCATTACGGAAACCGCAGCAGTCATTCAGCACGGAGTTCTCCTCGGAATCTATTCAGCGAGGCCGGGAGTGGCAGTCAGCACTTAGCAAACGGTGAAATCCCCAAGGTGCAGAAAGGTACTTTGTCGAGGCGAGCGTGTAATCCATTTATTCAATGCTACATGTTTATCTTTTGGATCTTTGTGTCACTTACGCTGCGCTTGTGTGCTCGCCGTCGTCGTCAGTGACAGCACAAGCCTCTTTTTAGATGGGAGTCAAACAAAGCCAAACGCTTTGGTTTGGTTAGGTCGGCCCGGGTAGGGATTTGGCTCGTCCTGATTCACGGGCGCACACCACAATAGATGCAATGAAATCTGTTAATACCGAGCCCGTTCGCTATTATCCCGTGCCTCGCCTTTTAGGTGCGAGGCAATTCAGCAAGGATGATTTTTATTTGTACAGACAGCCTGACTTAGACTCACAAACAGGCTGACTGACAGCAAATCAAGAATAAGGGCATTTGGAAGTGCACGAGCCTTGAAAAATAAGAACGCATATTTGGACTGCTTTTATGCATGGTCGGAATTTCCTAAATAAACACGTATAGGTCCAGTTATTCCTTGCTGCTTGTTGCTGTCTGTCTTGAATGGAAACCGTTTCAATTTTGGGTCATGACCTCACATTAAAGATTTGTTTTAATTGACCCAGGAATATTATGTCTGGAGAAATGACATTAAAAGCACATGATAGGCACCAATGAACAAATGCACACTTTAGGCTGTAAATTAATGAGAGGAACAATTGGCCAATAAATACGGTGGGTAATAGTAAACCAATTATTGCCCTTTCTATATCTTTGGCTCGTCTATTAATTTCTTTTTTTGCCCAAATGTAAAAAAAAAAAATCTGTCATTGCACTTGTCACTTTGTGGCACGTCAAACAGCAGAGAATGTATTCAAGCCCGTGGCCAAGTGTGACCTTTTTAGGGGGCGCTCGGGCGCAGTTTTCCTCTAATTAAGCCGTCCTTTTTCATGCATACGCAAATTCATACACATACACACGCACACATACACACCACGAGATGCCTTGCTCATTAGACCGACTCCGGGATCAACAGATTAATTTAATCTGCATAAATGCAAATGTCCTGCTTGGGTTTCCTGAGCGCAATATGACAGTAGTTAGCACTGAGGCTAACCCAAAAGGTTAATAGAAAACTCTAAACTATAAAAATAATTACTATAACATAGAATATAATTATATAGCATTAACATTATTCATCTGCATGATTTTTTTTTTTAACTTCTTTGCAGCCGGAAGCATGCTACAGTACTTCTCAGGCAAGCGGCGCGCCTAATTGGTTTGAGACAATGACCACTTGATGACCCTAATAAGACGCTAACAAAATAATAACCTCGTCACTGGCGCATATTAACCCAATTCTTGAGGATCCTGCAACGAGGCCCGAGCGTGGACGACGCTGGCAAGTCTGTGCCGGCGTGCAGGCGTGACAAAAGAAGTCTTCCTGCCTGCAGAGCTCGTGTGAAGTCAAGCATAGGCGAGCTTTTCCTCATTAGACATGCAAAATAACGAAACATATGTTTACTCTCATAGACCACATTGAAACATCCATCTACCAAAACACGCAATCCACAAATCCGTCAAACTGATTTGGGATCGGCTCTTTCTTTATCGACAATGAACACAAGTGTGAATTGTGTCACTGTCACCTGGACAGAAAGTTGCCTGAAAGATGAAAAAATAAAACGAGTGGGCATAAAAATAGCGTCACATTCATGTTTGCCTTGTAGCTGTGCGTGCGCTCTCGCACATGGCGTCAAAGCACTTCTGTGGCATTTCAAGAGCCTTTACTAGTGTGATGGTAGTGATACCTACAAGGCCCTCAGTCGCACCAGTGGGCACGGCGGCTTCCACGGCCCGCACGCCGCCCGTGTCCTGTTGTGCTGAGCGGGGCCATACGGACGGCCGTTTAACAAGTTCCCCTCCCGCTTTTTAAACAAACACGGCTTCCCCCCCCATCTGCCGCCAGCCCTCCCTTGGAGCAAGCCGCAGTGTGAAAAGGTGGGCCAGGGCTTTTGCGAGCTAGAGAGAGGGAGAGATTACAGCACAGGGAGGAGTGAAGTGTGTGAGAGTGTTGACACACTACAGGCTTGGCCTCTAGTAAATACACGGGATATCACACAAGGGGGCCACTGGATGAATGGCGCTGCCTCCCTGGAGAGTAGACGCACCGGGCCTGCACTCATTAGCTTCCCTGAGTCAAGGCGGGAGAATAAAAGGAGGCCGGGCGGGCTTTCCCCTGTGACGCCGCCGCCGCTGCCACAAAAGAGGGCCTTCATGGGTGTGTCTCTCAGTTGGGGTCCCAGTGAAATGGAAATGCTGTGATTGCCATGAGCTGATAAATAGTCACCGACTACATGAGATTCCAAGTCAATCATTGTTTCAATTAGTGTCCTTTTTTTGTCCTTTTCAAAGAAACTTAAATTAACTCTCACACACTGTTTCAAAGAGTGTAAACAACCTGTGTGCTCCCAGCTGAGGCCTTTTTTTTGTCTCGACTTTTGCTCGTCACGTTAAGCAAGACGGACGTGCCTGTGAGTTTCCTCCAGCTTGCCTAATTGTGAGCCACTGCATTGGGGAGCTACGGGCCTTCTTCCGCTTGCAGACTCCTTGAGCTCTCCCGCACTCAGCTAAACTGGCTTGGCAGCCGGCGTGTGTACAGTGCCAGGCTGGAGGGCGAGTGTTGCTTCTGCACGCTTGAGACTTTTCTTGCAAGGAGACTCTGATGAATGCTGCTTATCTCCTGTTCTTTTGTAATTTTTTTTTTCTTTTTGGCACGCATCAGTGTATGACTTGTGAAAAGCGCCCGAGTGAGGATTGTAAGTGAGCAGGACACCCGTCACAGGTCCGCCCG
Source organism: Syngnathus scovelli (assembly GCF_024217435.2). Lineage (NCBI taxonomy): Eukaryota > Metazoa > Chordata > Actinopteri > Syngnathiformes > Syngnathidae > Syngnathus > Syngnathus scovelli. Next base: position 2,973,631 of record NC_090857.1, on the reverse strand, counting down.
TGAGACCCAGTGACACCTGTCATCACGGCTTACATCGAAGACCTGCTACGTTGCACCTCCAGCCTTGCCTCCGTCACTACCACACCAGGGAGGGTCGGGGGTGCGGGGGTCTGGATTAATAGATCCGCTCTGCACTCTCTTCCCTACTGGTAGCAAGGTTAGCGGGCACATTGTGAGCGGAGAGGAGGGAGCGAGGCATGAGGAAAGTCGGCCTGGTTTGTCCTTCAGATGATGCGTTTGAGGCCCTGTGGCTATGCGGCCCACATGACTGCGTGCTTGGGACAAAGAGGCTGCGTGTGTGTGCGCATGTGTGTGCGCGCTACTAGGATGCTCCACAACAACTTCACTGTACCAGTGTCACTTTGAGATTCTTTCAAAAATATGTGGTAGACAATTAAAATATTGTTCCTCTTTTTCTGTGGATCGCTACTAATTAAAATCTTGTTCCTTTTTTTATGTGGATCAGAAATTGTGCAGGTCACGTTAATATCTAAAACAAATTCAACCAGGAACACAGAATTGCTAGCTTTCGTGCTGCAAAGACCAAACTTTATATTTTTAGACTGAAATAAGCACAATTCTTAGTTTATTGATTCATTTAGCAGCTCAATTTAGACCAGTGGGTATTTTATGTACAATTAAAATATGAATTAATTGATATAAGTAACTATGCATTTATTCAATTATTCTTATTTTAGTCTATGCCGAAAAACTGTGTCTTTGGGGGTTGCTGTACTGCGGCTGGCGGTACTTCATATCCCGGCAACGCAGAGAGCTGATTATTGTCCGGTCGTGAGTCGCCGTGCATAAAGTAGCCGAGACAGAAAGAAGGAAGGGCGGAATGAGGCCTGTTGGCTTCAGAAAGCATTTAACAACTTCCCCTGGAAATTGAAAGAGGAAATAGTTTTGGGCTGGATTGCAGCGGGGGGCGAATGAAGCCCATATGAGGACCAGATGAAGACCGAGCGTTGCCAAGCTGGCTTGACAGTGGGAGAAAGAGGGGGAAACCGTGGTGGGGGCACGGGGGGGATTTCTGCTTTGATGTCTGTCATTAACATGTTCCGACAAGAACAACAAAACATGAAAACACAAAGTGGGATCATCGTGTATTTGTGTACAAGAGAGTGTTTATGAGGGCATTTAGCAAACTTTTCAACATTCCCCCCTCCCCACCCCTCCACCACAACCTTTCCACTTTAATTCTCAGCTCTGTTCCACACTAATGACTTCCATCCACTATGTGTTTTCATTAAATCGTGTATGTGTGTGTTTGTGTGTGTGTAGGCTTGTACATACTGTAACAAAACATGCCGACTCCCCTCACAATGGGGACAGACAATTTTCTCGGCAGATGTTGACCAACGTCGGAAATTTGGGATTTTGCAGGAATTTGTGTTATTAAATATTTCTAATGAAATAAAATTGTCAGTTAATGTAAAACAAAGAGTGCTTGAACTTGAGCTTGGTAGCTTGAAAGTGACTCGGGATCTTCACCCAGTCTAGCTTTTGAGTCACTTGCAAAACTCTATAGTTTCTATTGGGTGCTTTGTTGTCATGGCTTTTGTTTTAGTCATAAAAAGTTCAACTGAGGTCCTGACGCATTTTCACCTTTCCAACCGTCACGAACTCCAAACTGACTTGGCGCAGGTGTGTTCCTCGATGCTCGTGCTATTGCTTGTTTTGCAATCAGTCATGGTGTCAAGCCCCCTCTCCGCCGTTCTGCCTTAGTAAGCGGCGGTAAAACAGGAAGGCGGCTGGGAAGTGGGCCAGAAGGTTTGACGATGAGCACGTGACATCCCACTGGATGTTTGGGCTCTTCTCGGATCCATGCACTTTTGGCTCGTAGTCTGGCATCTCGCACTGGCTGGCGGTAGGGCTTGGATTCTGCTCGTGCGCGGCCCGCCCGCCGCCGTGCTCTCGGATCAGCGCATGACTAAGGCACGCGTTGTGACATTTGGTGGTATTTGCATATTCATTTTTGACATTAAAAATCCCTCTCTGGTGCCTCAGGTGTTCTCCACGCTAAGGATCCAGTTCCTCACATCCTCACTAAATGAAATTGACCCGACAGTCGGGCTGATAGCGAATCTGAACCACCCGGTTGGCGAGAGAAAAAAAGGCGACAGAGCACTCAGGGAAGTCTAGCTCTGACTCACTCTGGTTTTAATCAGGTCGGAAAAGCTGTGTTGTCATGCGATGATGCAGAGTCCGACTCTCGCCCTCAGGTTGGCACACAGGTCAACGGCGGTTGACCCGGAGAGACTAAGTCCTGGTACACGCATACTCATTTGGTACATATTACACGACTTTTTTTTTTTTTTATTTATTAAATGTTGGTGATCAAAGTAGTGCTTTGGCGCCATCTTGAAAACCATGTGAGGGCTGTAGCTTTTTTTGCCGTTTTGTTCCCAGAAGCATTCAAGTATCACATGAGCTACATACGTAAAACAAAGCGGCAGGAAGCTCACCGACCAGTGGCAGAAAAAAAAGAGACGAGGGGAATGGGTGAGCCAGACGGGAGAGGAGGGTGAGGGAGAGAGTGTGGGTGACCACGGGGCCTGTTTGTGAAGGCGACGTTGGCGGTTATGGGTTTGGCCCCGAGCACCGGAGCTGTCACTGAGAATTACAGCGAGGGTAAGAGTGTAAGCTGCCCCAACGCTGCTCCACGCAGCCTGGAGGGGCACGTGGGGTCGGCCGTCCGACTGCTTGAAGGAAGACGGAATGCCCAAACGTTTTCTGAGCAGAGGAGGGCAAAAAAGCAAATGAATTATTTAAAATTATTTTTTCTTATTGTTTTGATTGTTTGTCTTAATTGTATTAAGCTTAGTTTGTTGATTAATGAGCTATTTGCTGGCACACGTTAGCTAGGCATAACCCAATGTCAAAATGCAATATTTTGTTTTTCTAAACCTGCTCATGCAATTTAAAAAGTAAAAGTGTAAGACAGATGATTAGCGCTGCCTACAAGCTAAAAATATTTACTTTTGCTAGCGTCAACTTGATCAGAGATGGCATTTATTAAAGATGATTGAGCTTGTCAGCAGCCTTTGATAACCAACAACCGCTAATGTGAGTGCTTCATCTTGTGGCTGCACTAATTGTTATTACGCAAAGCCCACGGGCAAAAGTGGCTGCCCAACCATGGCAAGTTGCCGCAAGCTTTTTTCGGGGGGGAAATGTCTTGCACATTCCCAAAGGTTGCAATTATATATGCATTTTTACAATGCACTTAAAATACCTTATAGGCCTCTAATGAAGAATGCACACATGTATCTTTGTAGTTATTATTTCAAATAATAATTCAGGGACACTTTGTTGGCAACAACTGAACATGATAATATGAAAGTAGGTACAAGCATTGTCAAAGATAAGAAAAAATAAATGCCATTAACCAGTCCATAATTCAAAATTCTGTAAAGACTGTTCACAAAATTTTGAGAGAAAGAGAGTCCCCTAGTGTTACTCAGTGGCACCGCATTCATTTAAATGCAAATGATATTCTATTTGTAAATCAAAAATATAAATGCATATAGACACACTGTCGGACGTATACACCATTTAGAAAAAAAATCCACATTGTAAAAATTAAGAATATCTTTTTTCGTTATTTATTTATTTTTAAATACAATCATCAATACAGTACATAGAAAAATGGATGGATGCATAAACAGATAAAGTATACGGTACAGTATATGGTTTATATATCATAAATACCATGATATATAATTCATGAAAGACATACTCACATATTCAGTGGAACATTAATATTTGTTTTTCTCTGTCATGTGACCTTCAGAGTGATTCTTTTCAAGTCATCCATTTTCTATGCAGCTTGTCCTGCTGCCAATAAATACGCATGAGTACCATGTTTGTGTTGTCACTTCCCCAAACTGATAAGAGCAAAGGCAAACAAAAATAAAACAAACAACACATTGTGTGTCTTTACTTGAAATATCCGTTAGCGGAAAATAAAAACACAGAGGCAACTTAAATGCAAGTCTGCAAATCCATTCACATGACATTGTGTCATGATTTACGTAATGGAAACGCTGTAGGGCAGACATGAGAATGCAGCCACAACCCAAAGCATTCAGGTGTGGAATTCCAGGTCTACTAAAGGGTTAAAAGGGGGTCAGGGGAAGAGGTCAAAAGGTTCTGCAGGTACCCCCGCAACCTTTTTCTCCTCACACACGCACACACACACACTCGCGCGTGCACAGGGGCTTTGTGAAGCTGTCTTTTGTCATGCACACACAGCTGGGCAGGGCTCCAAAATGCAGACGACATGCCAGGTTAAGTGACGGGTGTGGCCAGGTCACAAAGATCAGCATCTCTTTTAATTACCCAGGACGTGCAGCCATATTTCAGCTTGCGTGCGTGTGCGAGAAAGCAGAAGCAGGGGGTTGGGAGCGATTTTCGACTCAACAGCATTCCAATAACAACCTGAAACCTTCAATGGATTGCAAGTGCAAAGGCCTATTTGTGCTTTGCTATGGACCAACTGGGAGGAGACTTTGGTGCCTTTGACCCACTGGGCTCGATGACAACTATGAAAATGGGCAAAGCATGAACGCTTTAAGGAATATGCAAATTCATGAGTCGTCTTCTCACCTACTTTCTTATTTCTGGTGCCCGGAGGCAACGGCGCGCTTTTCTGGAGATGTTTGGAACATTCCAAACAGCCTCCAGCTCTTGCCGTTTTGTCTTGTGCTTCAGGTGCACCTATTCAAAGACCCGATGCATTTTTGTTCAACTTGTGTTTTACAAATTGGAACAATAACACTCATATGTAAGTATACAGTATGGAAGGAGATTAATGGCTTTAAAATAACACCCCGGGATGATCTGCTGCCGGCTGCTGGATTGGATACGCTCATTTCTGGTGGTGTTGTTATTGTTTTCTCCACCAGCACCATTATTTCAGAAAGTGCAGATCAATGGAATCCACGTCAAAATTGAATTCCACTTAAATATATATTCAACTAAATTGAGCAAATTTGAAATTGCCTGGAGTTGCCTGCAATCGCTCATAACTGAAGGATACATGTGGAAGAGTCAAAGTGTAAACTCGACGAAACTCAACTCTCCTGCATCATATTAGTATTCATGATGTTATCATTTGAAACGTTTTAGGGGAATGCCCCGTCGCCAGGTAACACCCCTTTTCAGATGTTTACAATAAACACTGTGATAGGCATCACACAAGACCGGCCCCTCGGGCAGAGGAGAGGGAAGATTAACAAAAAAAATGGGAGGAAAAAGAACACAACTAAATGCATCACTATGATGCTGTGTTTGGAAATGGAAAGGTAGATTAATTAATGAAGCATTATTAATGAATGGAAAATGTGATACATGAAGAAAAATTGGGCAAAATTGTATTATTAAATTTCTGGTTACAGGTTAAAGTTGATGAAATGCAACAGCTGATAGGCAGACCTTTTGTCGCTTTTTTCAAATCTTCATATTAACACTGAGGCCATTGCGTGACTATGACAGGGAAACATTTTGACAAGCGGACTGCTCAGTGCAACGCAATTACGGTAAGGCAGATTCTTATGTGGATGCCATCACTTGGAGTCTTCTTATCTTTCAGAGTGAGTGGCAGCGGGCCCTGAGGCCAAGCGGCGGCAGCGGGAGGAACGCTGAAGATCAAATCCACCCGCTGAGGAAGTTGAGGTGGCAGTAAAAGAAGTTGAAATTGGTAAAAGTGCTCCAAGTGTGTACGTGTAAGTGTGTGTGTATTATATCTGTGTTAGAAGCTTCAGGGTAGGCATCAATGATGTACAGTTTAAAAAAAACGTTGTTGAATCATGCCAATGACAAATGTTTACTTTGCAAATATTCTTGCCAGGATTGTATAGGAACTTTAGCAAAAAGTGACTTTCAAGTCATGATGCGTGCTGTGTTATGTTCTGAGAGAGAGAGAGAAGTGGAGAGAGTGAGTTACAGATGCTGACAGGACAGACGGAAACTCAGCCGAACAATTCCAACTGAAAATGAGCCGCCGGCCGGGGAGATTAGTTAAAAAAGCCAGAAAAAAAAGAAAGGACGAGGTCGGTTAGGATGAAGAAAATGATCCACGCCCTGGGGGGGGCGCTGCCTCCTAATGTGACTTATTCCCTCGCAGCAATTAAGCAGACTGACATTCTTTTGAAGTAGTGAGACTCGGAGATTGCAACAAGTTCCAACTAGACTGCCAGCCAATGCACGAGAAAGATTTTTTTTTTTTTTTGCAATCAGGGGGTCACTCAAAATCCTCCCAAGGCCATAATGATGGCATTATGACGTCATCATCAATCGGCAACTCTGAAAAATATCAGCTGCTACTTTTAGTTTTTCTTATGTAATAATTCTTATATGTTCTGTAAACTTCTCACTAAAAGCTTTCTTTCACCAAGCACTCCATCTCACATTTTCTGCTGTTAAAAATGACGATGTGCAGGAAGGGTCCCCGCCACAAATCACGCATGTAACACCTTTCTTCTGCCTTGACAAGGTCATCGCTTTGCCTCCGAGGCACCAACGACTTAGCGGCGGCTGTCAGGTGAGAATGCACTGCTTATTTCATTGTTCATTTGTTTATGAGCAAAATATTGTAAACGCCGCAGAGCCTTGACAGAAAACGGGACACCAACAGTCGTCAACGTCTTAGCCGCACTTGTAAATGACACATCTGCTTGGAACGGGTGAAAAGTGTACACTACTTTGAATAATTGCTGTAAATCTGCCACAATGTGTCATGTAGTCTTTTTGAAGTCACAAAAGTTTCAAACTAAACTACAAACTTAGAATTTACAGTTGTGAAAAGGCCAAAACAGCAGAAAATATTATGCAAAATTGACTTTATTTTTCACTTGTAAAATCTGCAAATGTGGGAAGTCTCCAGAAAGCCCCAATAACATCACAAAATGTCACTAGATTTGTTGCGAGCCACCTTTTTAAAAATAATTTAGTAATGTTTTAAATCAAAGCTTCTATTTGACAATGACCAATTGGCGCAGTGACACGATTAGCGACGAGCACTGTTGACGAGCGCTCTTGATGCTGATGAGTCTGCCGGCGGTTCACTGCGGGCCAGCTTTGAAATGTCACTCCCAGTTGAATCTGTGGCGTGATTCATTTCTCCGACTTGCTCAGCACTGCATGATACTGAGCGAGCAGAAATGTCAAAGAGGATGGATTTTTCAGAGGACATTCCAGACTTTTGTCATCATTTGTGTAGAAAGGAACATCAACAGACTCTCAGTCGAGAAGAAATCAAAAGAAAATGTAAATGAGCAAAGAGATTCTGCTGTGACCTACAAGCCTATAAGCAGAGATTTTTTTCATGAGCATCACCTTCTCTCTTCTTCTTGATGTGAATGTGAATGATTGAGCATTAGGGTCTACACTTAATGATGCAATAGGAATTGGATGGTGGCCAGTTGGGGAACAACATTTGGTTCGGTGTGCCTCAGGGCTCTATTGTTGGTCCTCTGTTCTTTAATAACGACACTCTGTAATTCAAATCGAATGCTTGCAATTGCTCTTGCTATGTTCAGTTTTTTACATATCCAATGCAAACTGGGGCGACTTGGTGGTAAGCTGCTGTGTAACACTTGTGAAGCAATACTACGTTGACAGCTGTTAGGGTACAATTGCAGTCATAAATATGTTTAAATGCAACTATATAAAATCAATGATCATTTCAATCATTTAATTCTGGTTATGTTGTATTTCGGTCACTACGTCACTGTCCTTTTATTTTCAAATTCTCTATCCAACTAGTCTTCTCAAGTGCAACTTAATGACTTTTAGTCTCCAGGGCATAACATGCGGCTAATTCAAATTAGCCACCCGCTGGATAATTAGAGGGCGACGTTTCCAGACAGGCCTGTCATTGTGTGTCATTCTTTTACGTTATATTGTCCAAAGGCCTTTGGATGTGCTTTGTGACTGCACATACAGTATCAGTGTCATTCTTCAAGTCAGTTCAAATGACAAAATTACAATTGATGGGCATGAACACGCATTGTTAATGTATTTTAAAGCTAGTTTAATATAAAGTAAAGTTTGTTCACAATTTCTGTGGTGTTCTTTTGATGCTCGGTGTGTTTATTACTTGACCCAGAGAGGTTGTTGGTGCTAATTAATATTATCAGGTTGGATTTTCCAAACTTGTATGAGTTAATTAAAGGTGTGAAATGTTGGAGCGCAGCTGTCAGTTGGATGACGGGAAAGTGTAACGTGCACAACACAACACACTTTTGGACGGTTCAACGGTAAGATGTAAATGTTGCCCGTTAATTAGGAATAGGCGGACGCGAACTTGACGAGGATCTGCTCAGATTGGTTCCTGAGGTCTACAGGCTGATTACCTCTCTCGACCACTTGTCCCACTAAAGCAACCACAATTGCAACCAGGGTGGGTGTACTTTGAATATGATTATTTTAACATTTAAAAAGGTTGCTAGTCCATCATTTTTAACCATCATGTTAGTTTGATTGGTATGAGTGAGAGTTAAAAATCATTGCTTCTGTCACAAAAAAAGTAGAGCGAGGAAAAGATCCCGGGAGCGCTTCAGCATCAGCATTCTTTTAATTGTCACATTATGTGGTTTGGACACTGCTAAGGCATCCTGACACTAACCCAACAGCACCATTCAGATCTATAACTTTTCACACTATCTGTTCAGGCCCTGGAGCTCTCCTCCACTTGCTGCTTTTGTATGAAAATGCAGCCTATGTGTCTCCAATAAATCTTCCTGAGTAATGACGCCCTAGCTAGGTGATTCATGAGCCGGCTGACAGCTCAAATTGCCGGTGTGAATCTCTGGCACGGCATGAGTCGTTCTCCCAGCCAACTCTCTCTCTCTCTCCCGATCTCTCTCGCTCTGGCCTTGGGCATGCAAGGCGGGTCTTGGGAGGGGGAGGTGGAGGTCAGAGCTAGTGCCAGAGTCAAAGATTTACCCTGTCACCTTCGGTCTAAGCTGGATAATGGTGTGCGTAGAGATCATCAACATCATGTTAAAAGTGAAGCCCAGCCTATTCGCAGTGAGCAATACATACAAAAAATGTACAGTAATTTTATATTACACAATTTATACTAATTATCCAATGCAATATATGAAAATGGAGGTTTAAAATTAAATCAGCCGCTTAATACTTTGGCCTGTCCTTGCCAGCCTCCTCAGAGGTTTTTATGTGGACACTGATACGTTTAAAATTCACACTGGTTTGCATCCAATCTTCTTAGCAGCAGAATATGAATAAAATCAATTTAAAATATAAAATGCATGCATTATGTAGACATATTATGTAACATATTCCCTTTTGTGCGCAACAATCCGACAGTGTCATAAAATGTGATTACTGTAAACATCCTTTGGTGTGCATGTGAAGGGCCTGAAATTCCAAGCTGTAATCGACCGTAGAGGAAGCGGTTGTAAAAAGAGCCGTGCATAAAGTTAATTAACATAAAGTTAATTATAAGGTACACTGACAGTTCTGGCGTTTGATCCCTGACACATTTGATGGGCTCCGGTGGATGGGGAGCAGAGCCGGTTCAGACCTCCGAGGCAAAAATATATCAAGGGCCGCCCCTAACTAAAGTCATCCAACATTGTGCAATATTTTCACTCATGTTCCTCACAAAATTAATAATAAGTCTATTAAATTAAAAAGATAATTGATATAAATTGCTGAAAAAACAACAAATTGCATCCTATACGTTTTGCAAACCTTGAGTATCCTTTTCGACAAAAAAAAAATCATGTTAAAGCTTCATGAAGTTGTTCAACAAAGGTTAACAAAAACATTGCTTCCTGAACAGAGGCTTAGGGAAATTAATGAAAGCTTTGGTGAATGAAATAAAGGCTCTTTTTGTTAAATCCACCATTTCCCCATCATGTTGTTCCAATTTGTGTTTGTCCTGAAGGACCCTGGTTCCATACGAAAAACACATTTCCACTGTTGCATCAGTGCAGCCATTGAGCTTTTCTCTCCACTTTTCGTTTGTGTGCTCCCCTTTGACTTTGCGTTTACATCAAATGTACTCATAATGTTTGGGACATCAAACACCCCCTTGAGGGGTTCTTGCGGTCGGTATTCCCAGAGACTTGCTGGAACAAATGACAGACCGGAGCAGAAAGGCTTAGATGAAGAAATCAAGACAACGATTTTGTGCGGCTCAGCATTGCCACCACAGTTGTGCACTAACGTGGACCACACGAGCATCACACGAGAACTCGGACTGAAATTCAAACAATACATTACGTCACGGACAAACTATGACTATTTTCCCTTCACATGAGGTGTCATTTATGAGAAACTGTGACAACGTCTATAAAACAACAACAAAATATTATTAACAACAACAAATGTGTGGTTTAATTACATTCAATTAGGTCAAGTAAAAGTTTTTGACTTACTACAATGCAAACAATTGTCTGGAAGTTGTGTGATGAATATTTAATTTACGCTCATTTGACATTTTTGCTCAATAAATATTAAGTTAAATGAAGTACTGGTCTATGCTGTTCTACTCTATGCTACTGTACTGACACCTGCTGAAAAAAAACTTTGAAACTTTTTGAAAAAGTAGTGTATAAATTACTTTCCCTAGTAATTAGTTACATTTATGAGGGAGTAATTCAATTACTAATTCAATTACTTTTGGGGAAAAGTAACTAATTAATTACATTTTGGAAGAATTGGGCCAACGCTGAAAGTGACAAAAAAAATCTTCAATCCATTTATTCATCCATTCATTATACACTGAAAAAAAAACGTTGGATTCTTTGGATTGACTTACTTAGTTCAGACATTTACATCGATTGCACATGATACAAATATGTTAAACTAATATAATTTATTTGAACACTTGCACGGGAAACAGTAGAAAAGGGTCAGTTTGGCACTTATTAATCATATGCAATAAAAGGTGTTGAAAAGTACTCACATTTTCCTGGACTTTTCGTTCTTATATTTGATTGACCATAGTACTGAATGACAGTATTAAAAAAAAAAACACTGTAGGAAGACCATGATGACATTGACCACTTGATGGCAACATTGTTGCAGTCTTGCTATCTCAGTGCATGTTGGCTCTGACAGGGGGAGCCACAGGCGCAACTTCTCCGTTCAAAGTCAACTCCCGCGTATCGGAAAGGTCCCAGGTCAGGGCTCCCATTCTACTTCTTGATTTTGTAGAGTGGTGCACAAAGGTCATTTGGGTCAAGCTGAATTATTCCTACAAATGAAGCAAACGAACAATGAAGTCACAAGCTCTGTCTCCATCTTGTGGTACTCAGATAAAAATGACATTTTTACATGTATATGTGCATAGCATATATATGTTTTGGTCCAATCAGATTTCACCCCTCCCCCCCCCCATGTGATTCTAATGTGATTCTTAAAATCATTAGTGGTGGCTGCTATAAATATTTTATTCCAAGTACCACTTAAAAAAGCACTTAGCTTTGTTGGCTAGACTTTATCCCATTTTTTTTTTTTTTTTTTAAATCTCAAGGACACATGCCGAATATAGGACAATAAATCAGGCATCACTGATTCATCATTTGAGGACAAAATTATTATTGTGGCGACCTGGGAGGTGCGCACCTGTCTGTGGGTGCATGTGACCACAAGGGGCCACTGCAGGGGTATGACGTGAACGCGCAGCACGCAGTGGAGCTCCTCAGAGCGCCCCAAATAGCTGATTGCAATCTATCCTGATTGGAAGCGCGCACACGCCAGGGTTTATAAGCAGCAAACAGCTCAATCCTCTTGTCCAGTGAGCAGCAGCAGCAGTAGCAACAAATCGCACTGAGCTCGAGGGAGAAAGGAAAAAAGTCATGGGAAGAGAAGACCAAGGTGAGCTCACAGTTCTCAACTGGACTCATTTAGTTTACTCTGTATGACAAGCATTAAGTTGTGTACTAACTTTTGTTTGAAAGAATAACTAACCTTTTCTTCTCTTTTTGTAAAAAGAACTGAACTTTGTCTACATTGTTTATTTGGAAGAAAATTGTACCTTTTGTTTAAACTCATCCATTATTTTGTGTTTTACAGGTTTTTTTACCTTTTGCTCATTAAAGTAGCAACGAATCACACTGAGCTCCAGGGAGAAAGGAGAAAAGTCATGGGACGAGAAGACCAAGGTGAGCTCACAGTTCTCAACTGGACTCATTTAGTTTACTCTGTATGACAAGCGTTAAGTTGTGTACTGACTTGTTTGAAAGAATAACTAACCTTTTCTTCTCTTTCTGTAAAAAGAACTGAACTTTATCTACATTTTTTATTTGGAAGAAAATTCTACCTTTTGTTTAAACTCATCCATTTGTTTGTATGTGTTTTACAGGTTTTTTTCACCTTTCGCTCATTAAAAACCCGAACAAAGAGTGGAATCCCAGTCTGGTAAAGTCCTTCCTTTTCAAATGTGGAAACCCATGACGTTAAAATACACGTGCCGACTATTTTGTCCTTGTTTCATAAAAGCATAAACCTTGGTTGGACATTTTGCATCAGAGCAGCAATGCAAAATGAAAATGTCAAGCCTCAGTAGGCCACTCAAAGTTTTTTGGTATTTGCCACCTGCAGTATTTAATCTCAAACGGTCACCTCCATGTTGCTCCACAATGCGGCTGGACTGGCAAGAGAACAGGTGGTGCTGTCACACAGGCGTTTTGCCAGGGACTCTAGTAAATCGTCCCTTCAGTATAGAAATCGACTCTGGCGTTCCCCTCTCGGGTTGATGTCGAGTGATGGGCCGAGCGAATTAAGTGGAAAGTGCTGAATGACTAATGGCAGCCAGATGGAGAAAGGGAGGTGTGTGTAAATTGGTGTTTGAATGGCCAGCTACGTTAATTCTGTTGAGCCAAACGTGTTGCGTCAAATTGCATCTTTGAACTCCCTTGGGAATGAAATAAAGGACTAATGAAAAAAAAACCTGTCTCCCCCTTGTGGTTTTGAATTGAATTGCCAGCATTCATTTGAATTTACGGGTTATAGGGGAAATGTTACTTGTTTTGGGGAAGACAAAAAGGCATGTTATTCGTTTTGTGCTGAGGCCAAAGCTATTTCTAATAAAGAATACGGCTTTGACTGCAGCTGCTGGTGTTTTGGTGTCAAACGACATTGTCAAATGTGAGTAGATCCTTTTTATTAGGCCATAGCCTTGTCGAATGGAAAAGTAGTACTTTGCTGCTATCTGGGGCAAACAAACTTTGCTGGACTCCTTCCCTCATTTACTTCCTCCTTTGAAAGTCTACAGAACCTTTTGTCAAGAAAAAGCTCGGTTAATTTTTGCTTATTCATTTCCCCTTTGTTGGTCGCCGGTTTCAAATTTGCATCTGTCATTTAGTGATGATTACCAAAGCTTTGCACGGATGACAAATCGGTTGTTGTCCTCATTTGAGCCTGATTTACATTTTGACATATTAGCTATGTCATACTCAAAGTTAAACCGAGCATGTCTTCGCTTGGAATATTAATAACCCAATAACCGTGGTTATTTTTCTTCCTTCTTGTCCTGACATCAACTTCAATGTTGGCGGCAATTCCGTTGGCCTAAAAAGCCTTAATAAATGGAAAAGAGTCATCTGTCATTCCATCTAGCCTTGCTGGCACTTCTCATTTTTTTGTTTGGTGTGGAGTAAACTCCATTTAGTGGGAGATTTAGCAATCTCTGCGGCTAAAGCGGCATTTAAAAAGCCCGCAGAGAGGAGAATATAGTGGGAGCTTTTTACAATGCCTCCAACCATGTTTTGTGCTATTTTATGACTTTTTTTTTTTTTTGTTGAGGTTTATTTCCTACACAACACTGCTAAATAGCTTCGGTTTCCCCAGTTGTGAGAAAGCTCTGCAGACCTCCCACTGACAAATGAAAAATAGCAGGCGACACTTCTCCTGTCTGGTGGGAACCAGACAAGTGTTGTAGGCCATCGCTTATTCATGCACCTGAGAGCTGCACACGAATCTCATGCTAGCTGCTCCTTGAGTCGGGCTATAAAGTACAGCAAGGCAGACTAAATCTCTTTGCAAGGCCCTTGGAAAAATCAGAGCGGATTACCCGCCTTTGCCTTGCCCCACATGGCCATCAGAAGCCATACGGGAACGTAAATCGTACGAGTTGATGTTCACGAAAAGCTGCAAAACCTAATTGAGGGGAGAGATGCGGAATCTAGGTAATTCTGCAAAATAAAAACAAAAAATCATTTCAGGAGTCAATTGTTTTCCAGAGAGCTAACTTTGATTTGTAATGTGAACATGGGGTACAAAACCTAGAGTATAATTTAAGTTTGCTTTTGTCACTGTCTGTAATGTGCCGTAGTGGTGGCCTTTCCTGAATCAAGTTGATGAATTGTTAATCACTTTCTTCCATCTTGGTTGCCGTGTCGTCAATACACGTGCTATGAAATGTAAATGAGATAAGCGAAAGCTTCTTTGCCTGCCGTGGATCCTTTTTGACTCTTGCTGTTGAGTTTTTTTCTTTTTTTGCCTTTGTCACTTGCATTTCTCTTGTTGTGTAATGATTCACGATCCGACGGCCAATCAGCATGATCATTAGTCACCGCTGCCCGACAGCGGCTGACTCGTACTGAGGGCACAGCTCTAATAGCCGTGTGATGCATTACTGCAGCTGGGCAGACTCCAGCTACAAAATGCTAACGCTGAAAACAACAAATGAAGCTAAACAAGCCCAAGTGCTATATTTGTATGCTTAAATGCTATCAGCACACAAAATACACTGATTGTGGTTGTAACAAAAACAAAAGTTTTGGTGGTCTATTCATGTGAAATCAGGTTATCTGTGTCACGGATCGGATGGACTTAAATACACTACAGGTAAGAAGAGGCAGGTGATTCTATCGTGAGGCAACACAGGAGGGGAGGGGCGACACGAACAGAAACCATGGTAACCTAAACATAATAAAGCACCCGGTGACGAGATGTGACAATCTGAACAGCTTCAGTTCAGTTCAAGGCTGGAGCACACCGTAAAAGCTTTTTTCCCCCCACTCAAACCATTATCACAAAGTTGGAAGAAGAGAACGTCTGAGAAACTATAACCGCAATCTACTTTGAAGGTGTTGAGCGGAGTGTCTCATGAAAGTTGTGCACGTCAACGAATCTATAGGAGGAGGTTGTGGATGCACGTGTGGCCCTTAACTTGAATTTGCAAATGCAGAGGGTGGAGGCAACGGCACCATACACAACGTGCATCATTTCAATTGCCTCCAGCGAGAATTGCCAAAGCTTCAGTCAAGTATGTGAGACAATGTGCCATGCTGACAACTTGATGCAGGAAAATCTTTGGTCCAGGATAGGAAGGCCTCTGGCTGGCTGAATAGAGATGGAGGAGGTGGACAAGCAGCTCGCGCAAGAGATTCAGGAGGTAGGGGCTAGCTTGCCATTTTCTGACAACACACCAGCGTGTAGGAGTGTTCCATCAACACCAGGAAAATAACGAGCTGGAAAACACCATCGGAACAACGGCACACAAGCGAAGGGGTCAACACGGAAGGTCGGCGACACAATTTTCAAAAGCCAGAAAGTTTCTGGTTTTCCCTACTGCTGATAAACCTCCATTTAACGCTGCCTGGCTCTTTAATTGCGGCAATAAATAGAGCGCTTCACTAATAAGCACTTTAAATCGGAAAGTTGGCACACACACTAACAAAAAGAAAGTCAAGGCGGCAGGTGAAGATGGTCCAAGGAAAATACGGCATGAGCTTTCGGAATTATTGCTTTTGTGGATTGTCGGACTTTTATGTGGAATTCATTTGTTACTGCGGTAAACAGCAGTCCAGTGTTTTTGATTAAGCAACAGCGTTGTGGCCTAAAGACAGTAAGCCAAAGCATGAAAAGGTTATTCTATCTACTCGGAGGGGGTGATTAATTCCAAAGTCATCTCATGAGAGTTTGACAAGGTTAGAGGAGAAACGACTGCAGTGGAAAAACTGTTGAAGTCGTTGACCCCCAAAGAGGCGACCATTGGACCGGAGTTAATCAGATGCTGGTGAACCCTGAAATATAATGACGCTTAGAAGGGACAAGGTGGATGCTATTTCAACCTCCGTGATTAGAATTGTTCTCATTCCGTAATTGACGAGCAGCAGCAGTTTGACAGGAACACGCAACAGTTTATTAAATGTAAACAATTTTCCTTGTGTTGACGCAATTGTGTGCAAAGTAATGAGAGCAACGAAACATGCTTTTTCACCAAATAAAAAGTGGCTCATCAAAAACTGCTGACTTTGACATTGTGTTATTGCATGTAGGACGCCGCTGCATCTATCCGTCTTGCTGTGCCCTAATTGATAACCTTGGCCCGTCCAGTCTTCTCAGCCACTGACTGATCGGCGTAATCGTGGGGATCATTATTAGCGAGATACCCGACTCCTCCGCCCCACCACCAAACGCTATTCATCACATCAAGACTTAATTGGATTGCTAATTGATGTGTAGAAAGCCATGTAATTGCACTAAAAGGCACTTTCTGGTGAGTGGCAAACACTCACTCTCAGACGGTGTGTTTGTCCGTGGCGTGGTCACTCAGCGGAACATGTATGAGCATGTGAAACAAGTATGAAGAGGGTGACTAACATTTAACCTCAGTATCATATGAGGGTCAAAGGTGAGCATGCTTGACACCTCATATGTTATTTCTGCTTGTTTTTTTTTTTTTGTAGTATTGTGCACATTTGAATTTATCTCTTGAATTTTGAATATTTTGCATTTTGAATATTTCGATGATTTTTCAAGTACCACTAGAGGGAGCCAAAATTCACTCTGCTGCATTATTTTTACACCTGCAATAACACAAACACACACACACTCACTCACGCGCTCACATATTCATTGAGTGAGTACGTCCTCAACAAACAGCTCATCCGTCTTCATTCTCTGTGATTACTAAGAGGGTTGTGCACTGTGGTCGATGAGCGTCCAATGTGGAAGCGTACAGCTAAAATAAATACGGTCGATGAGCCATGTAATGGAGCACAATGAGGCGCCATTCAGGCTAATTCTGAAGAAACCTCCACATAACAGCCACGCAAAGGAAGGAGGCTCTTCACCTCAATTCCCTTTGCCTTTCTTTGTATCATTTGTACACACTTTGGTGCATTCATGAGAGCTGAAGTCCTCCTTGAGTTCTTGGGATTTTAAATAAATGTTTTCATATCCCTTGCTGCTTTTTAATATACACTGCGTGTTCTGTGAGTCATGAATAACATATTTGGCATAAGCTGCTGTTGGCCTGTGCTACCAGCAACACATTTTTAGTGAGTTCAAGAAGTTCTTTGAGTCACATTTTTATGAAGGGCAAGTTACATATGCAATACCTTGGAGATTGAGTTTTTTTTTTTTTTCCAATTTATTAAGATTGAAAACCAAAAAGGTTGGACGTTCTGTTGACCCACGGAGGTAACAAACAATATAAAGAATGATAGAATTCACAATCAGTGGAGGTCTTGCTACAAAAATGATCCCTGAGGGTGAGACGACGGGCAAAAATTGCAAATTCTATTATTTCCATTTGCATTGGATAATTTTGAAAAAGCTTCAGGGAAATCCACGACTGACACAACAGAAGAAATAATTTCCCTATGTCAGTAAAACAAGACTTTGCCATTCTTTAGGGAAAAGGCGATGACCAACCCAGTTGCACAAATGTCAACATCAGCTTCCATCTCCTATCCGGACAAAATCTCATCAACAAATATTTGCTGGGGCCGAGGACTTTGTGTGTGCTTGTGTGTGTGTGTGTCACCTGTCACCCCGTCACACATTGTCAGCATCCCACTCAACCGGGTGGCCCAAGCGCGCGGAGCCAGCGAGCTGTCAGGTGCAGGACATCAACACCTCATGGGGCAAAAATGTCAATCTGGGCCGACAAGTGCTCATCACCGTGCCGGAGATGCGACTAACATCCCCCTGGAGGGCATCTGAGGTGTGCTTGCGTGTGTGTGTGTGTTGGTCCTGTGTGTTGTCAGATGCACAAAAACGACTCTGCAGACTCAGACGCAGAATCCATGAGCCAGTTTTTATTTCATGAGTGATGGAGCAGAGGTGACCCACAAATGCACTGACCTTTTGATCTTGAGTCCCAGTAAAGCAATGCTGATGGTGGAGGGGGAAAAAAAAGAAGTTGCGTCATCAGTTGGTGAATGTGTGAAGCGCTTTGAGCGTCTTTGTAGGTGGAAAATGATTATTTCCATTTTTTTTTATATAAAATCTGCAGGATACGCAGACAATGGAGTTGCTTGTTCTTCTCTTTCCCCGTCACACGCTCTCAATTCCTTTTCCCCTTCCACCTTTGCTGTCGCTAATGTGACAGCGCAGACAATAGCTTGTGGGGCCTTTACAAGGTTCCCCGACTAATAATTAGTGAGAGCTTTTCATCCCATGTCCCCGTGTTCTGGATGACTTGCTGGTCTTTGAAGGTGCTTCTGACACAAAAGCTGCTTTCAACTACCCAGAATCTTTTGCCCGGGCGCTTCGTCTTTGCTCTCACCACAGGGCTCTCAGGGAAAAAAATTGTGGCAAGTGGATGGCAAGAGAGACTTTTAGAAGCTGGGAATCCTGCAGAGCATTAGCAGAATTTAAGGAGGGAATGAGTAAGTCATATCCTCCCATGCCGTGAACGTGTCTCGAGCCAAGCCTCCAAATTTTGTGTTGAGCATGCAGCCTGGATATCCTCAGCGGCGATTTTAGATTCGGTCAAGTGCAAAGCTTGTTAAATTTTACATTTCAAATTACTTATTGATTTGCAAAATCAATCTTAGGACACAACAATGTTTACTATGCACTTTTGAAAGTAATTTCCACAGCATCCTACTTTGACTGTGTTCCTGCCACCTCTCCCTGACCTTTCTCCGCAAACTTTTCCAAGGAACGGGTGTGTGGGCGTGACAGTTGTTTGCCTCATACTTTTGTTTATTTGTTTTTAAACTAGTGTCGTACTGTACATAATCCAAATGAACCATGAGTAAGGAGAACCATCACCGCTAGTTATTTACTCACAATGGTTTACATTACAACATATCAAATTCAGGGTGTAAGTCCGGCTAGCTCGCGAATGCCAACAAAGATTCTCAAGTTCCTAATGAAATTTTAACATTTTAAATACCCTCAAAAGTGACATGTTTTTTTTGTCAACAATCCATCTGGCACGGTGAAGATCCACTTTGTGATCCCTCAGTTGCCAAGACAACAGGAAAGAGAGCTCTGTAAGTTACACTTGTATTTAATAGCTTTGTTCAGGCTGAGTTTGTGGCAACTTAATCACTTTATTTGCTCAATATACGCCTGGATGAATCATTAATGGCCAATGTTTATTCATTCAGTCCAACAATTCGCTTTGCGGTTAACCGTTGTCCGTTATGCATAACAAATGTCGGCTAATGTGAATGTGGCTAGGGATGGCAAGCAAAACACGTCGGGTTGTGAAGATAGAGAATCTTTTTCACTCCAACCAGCTTGGCTTTTAATATTCCTCTTATCATTCAAGTGCTACACTTCCCCAGGTGTGCAGAAGCGGCACAATGCAGGATAAAAGGAAATGGCTCTTATTCATTTTCAAAGGCCCATTCTGAGCAGAACAAAAGAGCGCCGTTTACAAATCATTATACCCGAAGGGAAATCTACCAGCGGATGACATTGAAGGCGAAAAGTTGGTCGGCGACACCGTTTTAAAAAGCAGACATCTAAAAGCTTTACATCTTCATACTTGGACTAAGTGGCCAAACACAAAGCAGCGGCGGCGGCGGGTGTGCGCGACACATCATCACAGCCGGGAGCAAACACAACGCAGGCCAGTGCATCAAATCTGTCTTCAGGACCATCTCATCTCACTTATCAGACAACGGTCTAGCAAGCTCCCTCGCGGTCATCCTCTCACGTTCCGTTCAGTCTGGTGCCGACTCACAGCAAATTAAGGCTTGAGCTTGCGTAAATTTGATAATGTGGGATTATGTGAGCGTGATTCAACGTCGACGGTGCACACTCGGGTGAGTTTTGTGTTTTGAGGCGTGAAGCGAGTTAAACCGCCATGACGGTGGAACAGTGTTTTTGTGCTGAGTGGAAATGTTCAAGCCTCTAAGATGCCAAATGACTTTTGTCATTTCATTGGCTTCAGCCATTTTTGTGACACGGTGTCACCTTGTGTGTAACCGTCCTTTATTTACAACAGTGTTCCGGCATTTTCAGTTTCTCGTCTGTGCCATCCATTTGGGATGTTAAGCGATGCTTAAGACCAAGTCAATGAAAAACAAATATTTTGCCTCATTTATTGTTTTACACTTTAATATTTCATCATATGGTATACACCTGCCACTTGCATAATGCGACATTCTCTTCCCATAAGAAGTCATTTGCAGCAGTCGCCATGGCAATAACGATGGCATATAATTAGGGTTTCATATCCCTCAGCTTCTTCCATAATTGCACGCTCCCAAGCAGAAATCTTCATTTGCATGTTTCTCAATACAAGGGAAACTCATTAATGGTAGACAATAAGGATTAGGAAATCACTAAGCACAACGGTAATGTGGGAGCTAAAACTCAATTGGGGTCTGCCGTCGTTGAGATTTCGAGCGCCTCCTCTTTGCGACTCTTTGTCATGAAGAATGGAGGAACATGTAGCTTTGGTGCCTCTGTCAATGGAGTGGAACAACTACGTGGAGTGGAGTCATTCCCCAATGTCTGATGTCTCTTTCAAACTTTGAGTCATTCGGAATGTGCTGGCTCTCTCGTGGCAAACTATGTTAACAGTCCTTTCCACTATGATGTCACACAGGAGCCTCTGATGCCACCATTATTAAACAAACACTTCAATGTCATTTGACATAGTGATAAAAATGGCTTGCAATTATTATTTTAGCCTGCTTCTTTCGCACGAGCTTTGATTTGTCGAGTGTCTGTCAACTGTCACCCACGTCCCACATTGTCAGCAACTTTGGCAAGCGGACATGCAAATGTGAGGCCAGCACAAGAGGACAATATGCATGAAGAAGAACACGCACGTTAGCTTAAGAGACACACCGCCAAACAAACTCCCAGGAGCGGAATCCATTTATTACCTTGAGTTATTCTTTGAGATCATTTTTCAAATGAAGTAAGCAGTACTCTGTTGCTGTGATCGTGGCTGCGTTGTAAAGTGGGTGAAAGATTAATCAGGGAAAACTCTATTACTAAGGCTGGAATTAATGTGAGAGCAAGTAGCGGCATGATGAATGGATATTTTAAACATGGATGGGGGGGGTTATTTGCGCGAGGGTAAAAAATGCAGACGAGGCCTACGTGCTGTGACAAAACTAGTCAGCAAATCCCAGCGTGAGCGTCGTGGTGCTACCCGGGGAAGGAGAGTCCTTTGGGGAAGGCCACTGCCTGTTCTTCACCTAATGATAATAAAAGACATGATTAAATTGCTCAATTCCTTTCTATCTCTCGGAAGCACATGACAATTTTCGTACCTTTTGTTTCACTTGCAAGTTTTGAAAGCCAAAGGACCCCGTGTAATGCTCATACTGTCAGTGGTCCCCAATTTTTTTTCAAAATAAATTCTTATTTTTGCTAGCTTTGCGGGCTCGACTGGGGAAAGATGTCACGTGACCGAGACGAGCGTCTTAATCTGAATTAATTGATTGTCGATACATTTTATTTTTTTCCTGTGTGGCTTGGCGGCCCGGTACCAAGTGACCCACGGACCGGTATCGGTCCGCGGCCCGCTGGTTAGGGACCCCTGAGTTAGTGGCCTTGGATAAGTAAATAGCACAGTCAATATTGTTTTATGTTCTTGGCAGAGCTTTTTACAATTTAAGTATGTTGTTATGTTCTTGTTTTGTTCACAAGGATAAAGTTAAAGTGAACGGGGATGCCGAGAAGCTCACCTTGAAGCTTCTAATGCTTGTGTCTGAATTCTTGTTCCGATTAAAACACATATTTGCCTTTGGGCTTCTTAAGCAAATTGCTCTCAATGAATGAAATGAATGCAATGAAATGGAAAATACTACTTTCATGGCATGTATTTCAGGAATGCAGTCCCGCTTTGGTATGCATTGAACGTTACATTGTAGATTGTTCAAACAGATGAAAATGGATAGAGGCTACGCTATTCAGTTCTGCCCAATCTGAAACAATCGAATAGAGATGATGTAACATTTGCTCTTGTGAGTCTGGGGAAGAACTATGAGCAGAAGAAACTTTTGTGCAGCTAGTCGGGTGGAAAAATATTAGAAACAGAAACTTGTCATTTGCCCTGCGGTAACTCAAATGAGTTAAATTCTAAATTCCACCAAGTTGCAGAGTGAATATTCCTGAGTCAAGCTCTCGCACAAGGGCAAACTTCAGTCGAGGCCGATTCATCTCAAGCTCACGTTGGACCCAAGTGAACTGCACAACCTCGCCAAGTTGACTACTTATGTTGGTGTGTGCACAAAAAAGTGTGTGTGCCGTTTGCTTTTCTAAAAGGTATTGCTCTGTCAAAAACAATCAAAGCATCCGTTTGGAAGACGATACCACCCAAGTTGCTCCCTTTGCAGACACAAATGGCATTTTGTCACAGATGGAAAAAAAAAAAAAAGTAGACCACATAGACATTGTTATGATATAAAAAAAAAAAATGCTGGTAGAAGTAACTGAAAGCTGCTGCTGCTATTCCTCCGAGACCAAACGAAATACTTTTCAAACAGACTTGCAGTGCAGAGAGCCTTAGGTGTAAAAAAAGAATATTTAAACAAAATCCTCCAATGAATCTCACCTTTGCCAACCCAAGTTTGTTTACCTGGCCGCTTGTGCACATCAAACTCTTTCGGAAGGGTGACTGTGACAGACGGCTGTGAAGCCAAGTGGCAAAAGAGGACCTTATTGATCATTCCCGTCGACGGCGGGCAACTGTTGAGCTGAAGAAATCCAATGTGTCGAGGATGAGTGAGTCTTGACTGAGCGCCGCAGGTCAGGGAGTGACAACGGTTCAATTTTCTCTGATAGAAGATACTTCCTCAAGTGGCCTCGCGTGAAAATAAAATCACAGCTGCTGCTTTCCAAGGCGAGTGGAATGACAGAAGTTTACCTTCAGAGAGGACAAGTGCATGAACAGACCACACTTAACTATTTTAAAAAAATTGAAAAAGCGGTTTAATACTAAGTTAAGATTTATTATTGATTTTTTTAAACTTTGGTTTGGTAGTAGGTATGATTCATCTATAACTCAAATGCGCAAACATTAGTTTAAAGTTGGGCTTTTTGAGTTTCGCTCAACTGAGCCTTCATGGTTAAATGTCAGCACGTACATTCGTGTGTGAGCGAGATTCGGACGGTGTCATTGGAAGTGAAGCCGCGGTTTATTTTGGGACGCATTAATCTG
The DNA here is from genome assembly GCF_024217435.2 of Syngnathus scovelli. Lineage (NCBI taxonomy): Eukaryota > Metazoa > Chordata > Actinopteri > Syngnathiformes > Syngnathidae > Syngnathus > Syngnathus scovelli. The sequence continues at coordinate 2,950,278 of NC_090857.1, read as the reverse complement.
TCATCAGAGGTTTGTCCAAGTTGGAACATGATGTTGCCCAGAGGAACCCTTCAACCGGTGCACTTGTCGGATATGTGAGCGAGTAAATACTGACGGACAGGCTGGTGTTTATCTGAATGCCCTTGTTACACGGCTGGTACTCGATGTACTATTCATTTTTTGTTTGTTTGTTTTGTAGTTTTTGTTTCATCGTTTCAGGGGTTCTCAAACTCATAATTTTCCAAGGCCGCTGCCATAATCTACTGCAGTCATGACTTGTGTTTTTGTTGATTTAATTTTTTGTCATGAATATCAAAGTAATTTTTAACGGACAATCATATTGTAATTTAATAAACAACATGCAGAGAATTTGATGAAGTTTGACTGCTCTTTGCTAGTCATGCTGCCAGGCACAAGATAAAGCCCTAACAAGAAAGGTAATTGTCTTTTTGGCATTGTGTGAAATCATCCCAATCCAATCTCAGGGCTTCTTTGTCGACTAAATCGAAAATCGCCTTCCGTGAGGAAAAAGTAAAGTTTCATTAATTACAGGGTGTTAATATTGCTGGCGGGGTGCCGGTGATGAGAAGGAGTCTTGGGATCCTCTCTGTTGCTTTTTCTCTGAGGGGAGTTTTCAATTCAAAAAAAGCTTTTGTGTCATCATCGGTGCAGAAATATGTCTGCTCCAACGGACGAGAATGTGATATCACACTTGGGTTATCAATTCCTCTCAAGTGTCTGTGCCGGAGACGACATAATAGCCCCCCCACCCACCCGATTATGTCAATTTGCTCATCGCCGCATGACTCCACAGAAGCCTCCTCAGATTTTAAGGACCCAATACCCAGTGTGCTGCCATCTTGAGATAAATGTCATTCTTGAATATATAAGAGGCGTCTTTTTTTAGCGCAAACGCCGTTGCTGGTGATCTTAACTACTGGAGCCAAGTTTTAATGGCCCATATAATGTAGTCACTAATTGATGCAGTATAAAGGGCATGGAGCACTTGCTGTGAAAGGGAACTTCTCTTTAATGCAATCATGTCTCGCAAGGAGGCCATTTTACAACATTAAATGTTGTGTCACACGGCCAGAGTAATGAATTACTGGCGCGATAAAAGGCACCAGCTAAACGTATTTACCGAGTGATGATAATGAGTCGATTTACTGGTAATTATGACACAAATGCTTCAAAACGACTTTTTTTCTTTTCTGGGCTTCCTCACGTTCTGCATTCTGATGATGATCCCGAATAATTGAATTGTTTAACGAGGGAAACTTCAAAAACTTGTAGGACTGCGGCCCCCTGAGGACTGAAGTTTGACCACTGTGACAGTTGTGTGTTTTTTTTTTTCTTTCATGGCAGAGCACGGCGTCTATTGATTCTCAATATGTGACACAAGACGGCGCAAAGGTCGCTGGGTTCAAAGACAGCTGAAGTTGCTCGAGGGGAAGGCTTTATTTTTATTTTCTGTCCATGTTCAGACTCCATATTTGTTTTTGTATCTTCTATAATAGCGCATGAAAATGAGGTCAGAGTAGTACTGCCCTTGACTTGAATGTATCAAAAAGTACTCCATCTGCATACATTATGATTTATTATCGAAAATGGAGCTACAAACATTTATTCAGTTTTTGGGTCCTTCTGAATCAAGAGACAATTTAAGTCATCTCATCAAGCGTTTTGGAGGAAAATCTTTAAATTAGATGTCTTTACCAAGGTGAAAGTGACACGATGAAATTATTTCTTAAATAAATCAACAATATACTCTACATTGGCAAAATTGCTTTTCATACATCACCAATTTGCAGGAGCTCTTCGGGTGAAAAGATGTTGATTTAAACAACAACAAAAAAAGAACAGGAACATTTTGTTCTAGTAAGACTTTGACAAGTGGGTAAATGGGTGCCACAGGCGAGCCAGTATATGAATTATTGGAGTTCCCAAAATGTCTGGCAGGCTTTGCCGAACAGACTGACTTGAAGCCACGACACCGCCTTCGGGATATGGCAGGTTAGGCCGATGACAAACGAGGGCTTGTGTAAATTTGTGTGTCAGCCACAGAAAGATTTGACATTGGCGCTTGCTTTAGCTCCTAATAAATATTCTTATGCGAACAACGGCAAAAGATTGAATGCCCATAAATAAGTAGCATTGTTGCTCACAACCGAGACAAGCCCTAATAGCTCTCCTTGATCTACCAATGGTGGGTGGACGAATATGATTAGTGCTGTGAATATAGCCAACTATTTAGTGTTAAAAGTTAGAAAGAAATGGGCTTGTTTGTTTCTTGCAGAACACAACTCGGTTCATTCAAGTTCTGTTTTGCATATCATGTGTCTGTTTACCACAGGCTTTCCTTAGGGCTCTGTTTCTGATCCCTATTTTCCCCCATTATATCCTTTAAAAATAGGTTTTTATATTTTTAGACTGATGACACCAAACTCAACCTTGTCATGAATTCAGTGTTGATTTATTCCGTGCTAATTCCTCACGACTGTAATTTTCACGGTTTCATAGAATTCCACTGCCATCATAAAAGATTTTTTTAATTTTGCATGGTCGTGGAATGTTAATTGTGACTCTTAACAGAGGCTTATGAATATACATAAATTAGTTTTTTTTGTAAAAAAAAATACATCTATCCTGTTCATATATTTAATGTAAACAATACATTCTCTAGGTTTGCATCAAATAGAAAGTACTCAGTGCAGACAGCATTGTTGTTCCATTTCTGTTAAGACTTTTTTGACAAAGTTTGATTGATTGTTTGAAGCCATGTTGTCTCTCCAGTACAAGTATTTGCATCAATAGCTCAGTTAACCTTCTGTAAACTTGGAGCAACATAAAAAAAGAAAAATGTCAGGCAAGACATATGTAATGAGTTGGCCCGTGAAGCACAAATCTCAGACAATGTTATATGTGATTTGTTCAACATTTTATTTACAACACTCACAAAGTCTGGATGGTTTCTGCTGAAATTGTGTTTTCTTTCACCGTGCTTAAGTCCTCTCGTCAACGTGTAATGTTCGACATAATCCTGTCTGTACGTTTCATTATGAAGGCAGCTGTGTCGTTTGCAGAGCCCAAACTAGGGCGGCGACGGAAGATTCTGCCCCAAATTATTTGCGTACAAGCACAGCTTCTCTCCAAGTTTCGACATTGTGTGAATTACTTAGCCCTTAGCTATTCAGAATGATGCTATATATCGTGTCCTTGTCTGTGGCGCTCTGGGATTTGTGATCGTTGGCCGGGCGGATAACTGTGTGATGATGCATAGTGCTCCTTATGGAAGCATAAGCTGATTTCATATTGCTTTTCTCCTGACATACCAACACAAATATTTTGTCTTATTTGGTCTGTACAAGCCCGCTGGGAAGTGAAATAGTAAAAGTAGAGAGGCTGCCAGCGACTGCAGGTTTTTGCAGTGTGCCTAAAAGGTGATTCTCTGCTTGGCGACATGGCTAGTTAGCGACACATTCATAAAAATAACCTTGGGGCAGTTGTTCTAAGATGATCCCGGACTTAAAAATGCTTTGTGGCTGCGTCTGGAAGACTTCTTCTTGCTTGCCGAGACTGTAAAGCATGATTTTTGCAAGCAATATTCCGCCATCAATTGCATATTTTCAGATTGCAAGGCAATTGTTAGTTTGCATATTCTAATTAGTGCACTCAAACTGCTTTTATGCTCTTGGAAGAATGTCACAAGGACTTGTTTTTAGGACAAGAAGCTAATTTGCAATAATGAATACCAGTAAAAGAAATTAACAAAATAAAAGCGTCCCTGACAGGACAATAAACACGAACCATCAAAATGTACTCTGCACGAGAAAATGTAGTGCAAAAACTGTTTCAAACCTCCACAGTTAAGAAGAGAGTTCTAAGTCTTGTTTCTCCTTAATGGTGTCTTTGTTGTCGTTTTGTCACGCGTGCTCAGTTGGATTTTGAAGCGATCATTGTTGGCGAGGTTCACGAAATGGTTTGCTGACACCCTGCCAGCAGATCTGTAGGCCCAAAATGAAAGCACGTTCAATGCGACGCCGGTGCTGCTGCGACGAGCTGTTTGTTTGTTTGTTTCTCGCGACTCCTAATCCATCCTGTGATGAAAGTGTGAATAAATTAAGCACGCATCCGTAATGAGAACGCTCACTGATCAGTCACAATGCTGAGGCCAGTGACAGGTTTACTAGCCAAACAGAGGCGCAATAACTCCTTTCCTCATGAGACTTTAATGTTCGATTTTTATTGCATGTTTAAAGGAGGGGTGTTAAATTATTTTAATAGTCAACGCAGTGCCTACAATTTGTAGCACTGTTGAATTGTAGAGGTTTGGACTTTATTTTTTTCACCATCATTCATCGAAATGGGCCACACAAAATGTTATTAACATTATGTTTGGCCAACTTTATAAACTTTGTACTCTAAGTAACAAGACGGAGGATTCTAAGAAAAAAGGACAAGCCTTATTGAACCTTGTATTTTAGATGGAGTGTTTTTCTGTCTGTTCTCGTAATAATGGGACAGCACAGAGCTAAACGGTAAAAGCGAGCGTCATTTCCTATGAGCTGCATAAAATTGCTGCTTTTTGTGCGAAATTTTCTCATGCAGCATATTTCCCATTTGGAGGGCCACGTCAACTAGGAAAAATGGAGACGATAGATTTATGAAAAATATTATTTGCTAGTCACAATGGTGAAGCACTGGTTAGCACGACCGCCTCACAGTTTAGAGGGTGCAGGTTCGATTCCACCTCCAGTCCTCCCTGTGTGGACTTTGCATGTTCTCCCTGTGTGGGCTTTCTCCGGGCATCAAGTATTCGAAGCCAACAAATTCTTCTATTTGCTAAAATGGTTCCCAGCATTGTGAGTCGGAGGCCTTGGATTTCTATCGCACGTAGAGAAAAATGAACTTCCATTCTTGTTTAGCTGTGTGGATGAAAATAAAAAAAACATTATTGTCTGAGCTCTTTGATAAATGATGGATATTATTTTCTCTTTGAAAAAGCTTCTTCTACCACCAGGGATCCACAGTACCTTGGACAATGTGCAACGCTGTTTCCTTTTAGAGGGAAGATAGCTGAAGGTCAACGCATCTCTAGTTGAGGAGTTTGCTGGAAAAGATGTCAAACAAAACGGAAAGAGGACTGAGAGTGGGAGAGCCTACGTAGATTTTTCGCCGGTTGCACAGAAGAAAGAAAACTGCATTCTTGTTTGTTCTCCAGGCCACATTGGGCCCTATTTTGTTCTGCCAATCCACCAAAAACTGTCAGTGTTCAGTTGACCTTGGTCTCTTAATTGCCAGCTGGCACGCTATGAGAAGCACTGAAGGTTGGTGTTGGGTCACACAAGTAGGAGGCCCCGTGGTAATCTCAAACTGGAATCTTTGTTACGCTACTCTTGTATACATTTTTAGTTCTCCCCTTAATCCATAACAACCCGTAGCAACCCGTATGGAAGCATAACATTTTATTTGTGTTGGATTTTATGGATGATTCTGTAGTTAGTGTTTGCATGGATTAACATAACTAGTTTATCATGCATTGTTATGGCACAGCTGGCAGTACCTGAAGAAGCAGAATTTAAACAAAAGAATTGCCGATAGTTAAAATAATAAATGACGCTGTTTCTTTATGGTACTTAATTGCAGATGGGAACATATTAAAGAATGTGTGTTGTGAAGAGTGAATAGTCTTTGTGTTAGCATAGGTTCCGGAAGGTTTTCTGCCATTTAATGCTCTCGTTATACTCAGTACAATCAAGCTGCATAAAAAAATCTCAGACATGACCGTATCCCTCCTTATATAATTATGCATCATTGCTACAAGAAACATTTTGTAGTAGATGTTCCTCCCTTTGTCAACGAATGATGGCGCATTTGCCGGACTGGTTTCATGGCGGAGGTGTTTGTGAGGGAGTGCGACCGATTTTTCACACGTCTCAGACAGAGTGACTAACAGGAAAGTGCCATTTGTGAACAGGCGGACGGCGACAGATTTCCTGTCCAGCCTGGCAAGTGTAATTAGCACACTAGAGAAGACAGGCTGAGAGAGAGCAACGCTTGTCGGGGCTTGCCAGGGTCAATGGTTCAATCATATATTCAGCAACATGGCAGCGCACCAGTTAGAGTGTCACGCTGTCAGAGGCCATGCAAGACTTACTTGCCATGTTCAGTAACGCGCCCATGCACATGATGAAGATCAACATTGTGTCATTAGAATAGTGTGTCTTACAAATCTGAGCCATACTTGGATAAATAAAAGGACTTTTCATTTTTGTGTCCATGACTACAAACAAAATACACACATAAAACGCAACTGGAAAAGGTCCCTATGAGTCAGGAGTCGGGAGTCCTGCAGGAGTTTGAACCCGAGGGAGCGTGCTCAGTCTGAGGGATGTAATGTGCCCTACCCCCACGCGTGCTCGCCCACTACCCAACCTTAGTCTTCTTCCTCCCGGCCAAGTGTTGCTCAGCTGCTCAAGCGCCTGCCTTGACCCTCTTCAGCAAAGCGATATTCTTTAAAGGCTGCCGCCGGCAAGGCCAGTTAGCTTCTATTCAAGTCGACAGCAGAGCTGCTGGCCGAGAAGGCCGATGATCTTCGTGGACATTCGTTCGTGTGCAAGCACACAAGACTGTGTGACAATGTATTGCCATACATGCGAAACATTTTAAAAGTCAAGGTGTTGAAAAAATATTATCAGGAAATGACTCCAGACAAATGATTGTGTTTATTTCCAGGAATTCGTTTTAGACTCGAGCGGCTATTCAATAACCTGGCGCGCCACTGCGTCTCTGACAAGTAAATGAGTTCATAAATAGAATCCTCGTGGAGGAAAAGACACAAACATTTGTTTAAGTAAATATGTCCTACCTTTCATTACTTTTTGTCAATGCAGTCATGTTCATTTTGAAAAAGCCGCACTTGTAATTAAGTACCTTAATTAGCCAGGTTCAACACTAAATATGTGCAGCACTCTGTTTATTTTTATCTTTAATTCAGGGGAAGCACATTTATTAAAAGAATTACAAATACTGTTGTAATTTATACTCACCGTCATTGCACGTATAAAAAGCCACTAATTAGATTTCACCTCTTGGCTTTTTGACCCTTCAACAATAGTTTTTATTTTGGTTTAATGGCTAGGGCAATGGCGCTTAATTGACGACACCTCCGGCTCTCAAAAATCTCATTACACTATGAGAGACATTTTTAGGGTTTGGAGGGAATTTCCCGGAAAACAAAAATTGTAATCCTGTACTTCTTTAAAGCTTAAGAGATTTAAAGTGTTTTAATTTCATATATAATAAGCAGTTGCCTGCGCGTGACATTTCTACTCATCAAGATGAGCCATGGGATTCATTAAAATGCATTAGCAGTCTTAATTGTATGTAATTGAGCCGGGCCTGCAGGCGCCGCGCAAATTTCAGACCTAAACCCCATCTTAGTATTTCATTATTACCTCATGCTCAAATTTAATATAAGAAGGAAACTGATGTTGGGCTTTTAATGATTATGCACAGTTGGATGGAGGCTCAAGGTTGCACTGAAACGTAAGAAAATTAAAACACTGGTACCTCGAGATACGAGTGACCTGATTGTTTTTTTTTTTCCCTGATATAAGTTTAGCAATTTTGAGTTCATTTTGTTTTACAAAAGTTGATGCTTCCTCTTTCGTGCAAATGCTCACGTATGAGGCCTAATGGTGACAAACTAAAGGAACTTAGCAAGATGAAATTGACCCTTACAAAGTGCTACCGCCGGTGCGGGATAATCCACTTTTCGTGACCCGCATGCTGAGTCACAAGTATTGTATCATTTTCAGCCACGGAAAACATCATTCTGTTGTTTCAACTCCCAAGGATGTGGTAAGTAAGAGTGTTTTCATTATGCTCAAGTGTTCACGGTTCACAAGTTGCCTCGGGCTTCAATTACGACTGGCTTATGTACTCAATATCGGGGCTTAGGGCCAAAACATCAGAATAGGAAATCAAAGAAAAGCGTTGTTTTTTCTCTTTATGATATTCTTTTTCCTCCCAAGCAACTTGTTTTGCTCTAATTAACTAATTTTCTATACTGCCATAATAGTCATTTCACCGATTCATAAACTGCTATCAGCCCAATTATATTTTGCTTCAAAAAAAGTGGTTTGATGATTAGCTGATCATTTGAATGAGGTGTTTTGGAGGAAGGAAACATCTTAAACAGGCTCTCAAGTACCTCTGTTTTAAATATTGAAATAGTTTACTTGGGCCTAACTTAAGCGATCTGGACAAGTGTGAACAAAATACAGTCAGCGACTCATACTGCCGAAAAATCTCATCTGAAGGTAAAACTGATGACCTCTGCTTTAATGATCCTGACCGGGTCATTGAAATTAGAGGGCCGACGGTAAATGAGAATGAATTGAGACATAATCCCCAAACACGGCAGACTTCATCTGGCAGACACCGGTGATATATCTCTTTTAAAAGGTGCTTAATGTAGACGGGTGGACACTTGCCGATGACGAAACCTATTATCCGTCACTCCTCAAGGTTAAAGCCCCGGGAATCGGGATTGGTAAAAAAAGGCCATTTCTGCATCAGCTTGTTTTTTAGTATTATTATTTTTTTTATCATGTCCGAAAGGGTTATGGATGATCAGTGCCAATATGAATGATGACTCTTCTCTCGTTATTCAAAGGCGAAGCCAGAGGTGACTTTCAATGCTTTGGCTTGATAGGATCTTCATGGGGCTTGTACATGTAGATGCGACAGACAATAAAAATATGTGACCTCTAGTCAAGGTTTGCTTGATTGCTTGTTCAGCTAAGGAATAGAGAGACCTTTCACCTTAAATTATCCTGCTGATATTAGGGGAAAAGACAGCCATATCATTTTATGTACTTCACAAAAACATCAATTATTTAGAGGTATCGTTTTAGCACTGTGGGGATTACAGTGGCGTGCCGCCATTTTTCAATTTGATCTTTCAGGAACAAATTATAGCCGTCACATCTTGGACATAGCACACACCACCAAAGTCAATCAATACGTGCTGTACTATTTCTATGGGATTTTTTTACTAGAGTGTTCCTCACTCTAACTTCTGAGACAGTTTGGCCAGTTTACACTTGCAAGCGGAGAAAGCCATCAGCACCCTGTGTGGTACAGAGGTGCTTGAAAGCAGTCTGACAGTCTGAGGGTGTGAGTGAACAGGTTTCGGGGGTCACCTCTGCAACCTGGTTAATCAGTGCAGAGGGTCTTAGCTCTTTGTGTTACAAGGTTGTGGAAACAGAAACCAGTGGAGCATTTTCGATAACTAACGAGTAAGCAAGAGTTTCAACAACTGAATGTGGAAACTTTCCAGAGTCAAGGTTGGTTAACAAAGTTGATGAGTCTAGTCTACATTCCAACATAATCATACGATCATCAATTTTTTGTCACATGTCCCCACACAATGACGTCTCAATGAAATGATATTTGTGATGCTGGTAACCAAACTTGTTGTAAACTAAAAAGGTCAAAAGTTAGTCGAACGGGAAAAGTGCTACAAAGTAAAGACTGCATAGTATGCAACATTTAACTTAGATTGAACAAAATTGTCAGAGTGGTAGAAACTGACTGGCTTGACGACGGTGTTCGTTATCAATTAGCTTTTGTTTTTCAGCCCACCTTCTTCCTGATCACACAAGTCGACTCCGAGGGTTGGGAGCGAGAGGTAATAGCCAACACCTAATTGGATTCCCTTTGCAAGTGAGCACAGGAGAAAATTAAATCAAGACTAATGAGCGCCAAACAACACAAAAAGGAAGATAAATGGTTCAATGGATGAGAGACAAGAGAAGATGGTGAACTTTCCGTCTTCCTAATTTTCTCTGCTCGACCATGCGGGGACGCCGGAGAAGACTCGCTAATCAAACACATTGCTCTTCCATGTTAAAGGTGCGTTCATTTCACTATAAAACAAACACTGCTCAGGGCACATCGGTACTCGGTCATGGCCGATAGTGACTCGGTAATATGTCTGGAAGTAACACTGCTGGTTACGGGCATTCCGATTTTAAGACTTTTTTCTACTTGTGTTACAATTCAGCAATCTATTGTCAAAGTGATAAATACCATTCCATCTGATTTGAAAGTGGCTCAAATACCGCAGCTCTGCTGAGCGGCTTACAAAAAGCTCAAGCTAATTCAGTTTTTTTGTTATTATTTTACAATAACTATATCGACAGTCAGTTTGTGCATTCATTAAGGCCAATTCTAAAGTTGTCGTCGTAATCTTACGCTCAGTCTTGTTTGTTCCAAGTGGCATCGAGTCAACATCCCTAGCACATGCCGCTGAATGGCAATCGCCAATTACTCCCAATCAAAATCCAATTGTCCGGGCTCAAATCTTACAGCATTTAATCTATCTCTAATGTTCTCACTTGGGATTTCAGGCCTATTATCTGATTACTTTGTCCCCACTATTCTCTCCGTGGGTGGCACAAATGTACAATTACAAAGTTTAGATACTTGCGTTAATGAGATTAAAGAGACAGCGTGGGGTGGGGGAGAAGAGAACATTTTGAGCTAGCGTCATTTAGCCGACGCTCATACAGATGAGCTCACGTTCCTCTATTGGACATGTCTGCTATAAACAACCCAGATGGTGATGAGACACATGGGTCAGCAGGCTGTGGCCTCATCAGTCAATTTTCTCTTTGGCCTGTAAATAAAACCTTCATAAATTGCCAACAGAAATTTGCATGGTATTTGCATAAAGAAAAAAGCACCGTTCTTTTGGTCTGATATTCTGTAACTTTCAATTTTAGCATACTAATTATTTCTTTACCTCGAAAAATCAATTTTATAATCTCTTTAAAAGTTGTATTTTTTTTAATAATGTGAAGTTACCTTGTCTAAAAGACCTTGTCATATAAGAAAAGCTGCTACGCCACGCGTTCATACATTCCACTCCTATTATTAATAAGAATAATCATAACCTTCAGGTCACATATTTTTATTGTCTGTCGCATCTACAGTCTTGACTGCAATTTCTAGTTGGAGGCATCTGCATCACGGAGGAAGCCGAATAGAAACATAACTACAGTAAATAAGTGGCGTACCTGATTTATTAGCAGCGGCTGACTGGGCTGCAGGTGCAACTAAAGTGTGCGTGCACTACTATTTTTGCTCGCCCTCGGGCATGTACAACAATGTGAGAGGTTTAAAATGAGATTTAAACAGGGTGACCTGGATACAAATATAAATCAATATGTCCATAAAATCCTTTCTGTTCCTAAAGTTTGGTGTGGAGCCTTAATTTTTATTACAAATAAACTTCATGAATCTGTATGAATCTCTCCTGTTTTTTTTTTGTTTTTTTTTTTTGCAACTTCTCCTTACAACCGAAGCAGATTATTCAAGTGTCGCTTGAAACGTAAAGCCTTTATTTCGGTTTTCAGCCTAAAACTGGAGTAACCTTGTCCATTCATCCATTCCACAAAGTGAAAATGTACTATATAACGTGAACAAGCCAATAAGGGTGGCAAAAGGTCAGTTTTTTTCAAACCAAATCTAATGTCGATATAATATATAAACTGATCCAAGATAAGTATTTTTTTGAAAGCACAATTACTCACAATATCATTTGAACACAAAGACAGATAAGTCATCCTTTGTTTGTGATAAAAGAACCACTCAAATAATTGACAAACGAAAACAAAATGAACATAGTACAATCATCTTTTCCTTCTTCTCATCTTTCAGCAGATATGAAAAGAGGCATGCCGGTTCTTGTAGATCTTCCACGTTGGTCGAGGTGAGCAGGTCATAGCTCGGCGGTCCTAATTCTTTCCTTACTTACCTCCGATGTGCACCTTGATCCTTTCCCAGATGAATTGCTCCTATTACCACCCCCCTCCCTCGCTGCCGGGCATAATGGAACGTCACCGCGTATCTATTTCTCGAGTGTTTGCAAAGTGTGCTGCCCTTTGCAAGCAACTGTATTTTCTTGACTGCACAAGATGCTGACAACATTCATAAAAGGATGAAACATTTCACCTCGTTTGGTGTTAAAACTCAATTCTGCCTTTTTCAGGTTACGTTTATTCTCTTCTTCTCAGTTACCGCCAACGGAGGCAAAGGGCCAATCTTTAACCTACATTCTAAGAGGAGTTGAAGAACCAAGTTCACTCCTCCAGTTGAATAGGAGGACACTTTATAATTTGCCATTTCCATGTAGTGGGTTGAAGAAGAAAAATCCTGATTGCTTTGGGAGATTACCTTGAAAGTAGATCGCTGGGCTGATTGAGACCAAAGGTGTAATGACGGGTGCTGTTGACTGAGCAAGTCCGCCTTTCCGCTCACATTATCAAGACCATCAAGAGAGGACTGCAATTTCCCAGCCTTTCATTTCATGAGCTATGCATATCAATGTACCATTAATCAAAAGATAAAGTTCTTCCCTGAAACCATCCTTCTTCTTTCCTTTTCGACACTCTATATGATACCAAGGATTAGCCCGGAAATGAAGTGATAATGAATTCTGGATCTACCTTCAGGTTTTAATGTGTTGTAATTGATAGGACACAATTAAGAATTTCCCTGCTACTTCTTGGCTGTTTCTTATAGATGCAATTTAGTTCCCATATTCAAGAACCTTCCTTTCGCTCTGAATGATCAATTACACAAGAATGAATGAATAGCCCAAGATCACTATATGGAGATTGACAGAATCTAAAATGCACCCCCCACACATCTTCCCTCAGTGTTAAGACTGTCTGCAGTTGGCAAATTAGAACTAAAATGCTTTGGTTGAAAGAATAGAATGGTGTCCTTCATCCATTTCACGGCTGGCCGGCGTGACAGGTAGCCAGCGTAAGGTATGATTAATTGCTACTTTGTTCAACAAATCAATTAAGTTGGATGGTAGTTCAGAACCACCACAAAGGGCCGAAACTCAAATTAAAATCGTTGATCGAATGTCCATGCAGATTCATGGCAGATTGTGATAAATGTACAAACGTCGTATGTTTCTGTGCTTTAAAGAGAGATTCAGAAAAATCATCACGTTGGTACAGTGATCTCCAACCATTTGCTCTGGGAAATAATCTGGTGTGAAATTTCTCTTTCGGCTGTCAAACTTTCACAGATCCCTCTGGAACAAAGGAAATTTTCATTTTAATTGACGTCTACACTAGATGGCCATGGCAACAGAGGTAAAAATAAGTTTGAAATGCTCAATATTATTTTCTTGGCTTTTTCATGTGGGGGTCTGCTCACTTTTTTTGACTTGAATGGCTGTTTGTTGAGTTATTTTGTCAAAGGATTTGGGAATTGGCTGGATGGATGTCTTCTTGAAAGTTTTCTCATTTCCAAAAGAAAAGTGCCAAGACTGACACTTGGAACAGATGGAAGCATTTGCAAACATTTACAATCCGAGCGAAGCGCAAAGAACTGAAATGAAGCTAAACGGTTTTGTCAGAGCACAAAACGACGAGCTTGAAGAACGGAGAGGTGAGCAGCGCCCCTCCGAAGTGGCCAAACAACACCAATTTGTGTTCTTGTCAATGACTCCCGAACAACTTGCGCTGCCAATTAAAGCGCTCGAGCCAAACCTTTCAATCAGGAGAAGCGAACCGGCAAACAGGAGTTCAATTTACCGCTAAAATGGCTCACACGCTCGTAGAATCGTTGAGGTCACACTGTGAATCAACGCTGTTGATTCCTTGCCATTAAGATGGTCAAAGGGTAGTTTGAGCCGTTCCTTAACAAAGTTAGAAGGCCTCAGTCTTTTCAAATTCCAATCGCAGCAGTGAAATACGACAAGGTTCTGCAAAGTCAAGGAAACTGAAGGACATGGCTTTGCAAAGATCAATATATAAGTATTCTGTTCATGTTTGCAAGTGGATCAAATTACGCCGTATTGCGTAATTGCAACACACTCCCACGTCCACGCTCGACCTTTGTTGGACGTTTGACTAACTGTGAGAACGTTTGTCCCTTGACATGACGGCAGAGCGGACCTTGTTAGCTCCCCTTGCTAGAAGCTATTGATCCATTATTACCCGCCCTGTCTTTCTTTCCTCAAAATGCTCTTGCAAGTGATGAAAACCTACGTCATGGAAAGACTTTAGTGAAGGCTACAAACGGGCAAGGTCAACTCAGCGACGTAAATGTGGCTGATGAAAATGCTGGAAGGAGATTGCTTGCCTGGTGGTGTCAAATAATAATAATAATAATAAATAATTATTATTTTTGCACTTATTGGCTTGTATAATTATTCTTTTAACACACAAAAAAACTATGAGAGCGTGGAGGGCAAGAATACAGCCGGATGATTAAAATGTACAATACGGGAATACGAGTGGCCTTCAATGCGTACGACTCGGTAACCTTCTCCTGTTCTCCGCCCACGCAGCCTCCGGCTCGCAGCCACTGATTCAGTCTTTGCCTTTTCATCAGTCAACATGTCCAAAAGCAACATCATGGGGGCAGACCCCGCACTGTCAGAGGGAATTTTATGCGAAATAAAAGCAAGGGAAGAGGGCAGACATTTTGCCCTTAGTTCGTGTCTGAGGGGAGATGCTTAAAATATAAAATGACTGCGGGCGGAAAGTACGAAAAGAGGGTTGATGGGAAGAAAAACCATGCCTGACAGAAGACAGAGGTTTGTTGTTTGAGATATTAATTGCCTTTGTGGATGACTGCATGAGCAAGCCTTTTGTCCGCTGCGCTGCTTCTTCCCCCCTTCCTCAAATCCCAGTCTGCTGAGGTTTTGGCGCTAACGTAGCATTTTTCTCATGATGCCACGAGGTATCGAGTACAAATATGATATCAATATGTTCGGAATTTAAACAAATTTTATGGATTTATTATGTCAGCAGTGCATGATTTATGTTCAGGATTTTTTATCCTATAAATCACTGCAGGTTAAAATTGTGGGAAACAATTCCATCAAATCCACATCTTGTTCTTGTACTCCTGCTCACCATGTGATATCATTTGAACAAATAAATCGCAATTAAACTGGAATTGCAAATATGATCACACGCACACAGTGATACAGTGCCTGTGAGAATTGGTCTCAATTTCCTGTGGAAAATTGCAAGCTTCTAGACACGAGTGAAAAGTAAATTTCATGGTTAGCTGTCTGCCAATCTCACACCTCTTCCCTCTTCACGCTGCGTTCAGGAGTGATTGATGGAAGTCATCTGTCCCGACGCCGCAAGAAAGTCTCGGCATTAGTCGCTCCTGGCCAAGGTCGTGCAAGTTAAACCGGGCAAGTCTGAAAACGCCATTGTGCTGTCATGGTTGCAAAGTGGACAACACGCTGTTAGTGTTGTGTGCCGCACCGACTCAAGCAGAAAAATTGACAAGCGTGACATTCTTTATGTACAGCTATAATGTGGATTTTCAGAACAGAATCTATAATTCTAAATAAAACTCCAACCCTGACATTGGTAAATTCCCGACCCTCCACTAAAGATGGAAAGCAAATGAGGGAAACTTGCTGTTACTGCTCCCTCTCCCAATTCTGATCGCCCTAGGCGTGAATTAACATTTTCCATTCAGAGCAGAAAGTGGCTGGAGCTGCCTCTGCTGAGGGCTCGGTGAACTCTCATCAACTTGGTGAGCTCAACGCTGCCGTTTAAATTTAGATGTTCATACACAGCCCGAGGGAGACGGACAATGTGTTGCCCTTATTATCATCCGGGCTGGCAAATTTTAGCACCTTGGCTGCGAACGTGCATCGGTGTTCTAGAATAAGAAAGTAGAGGGGAGAAATGTCATTGACTACGTCACTTTAAATCAGTGTTGGCTGACTTCTGTTGACCTAAGACACATATTTTAAATTAGAAAAAAAATAAAACTTTTAAAATTAGACTTTACACCAGTACTTTTGAAATATAGGGGGAGGCAGTGTGACTTTTTTTTGTTTGTTGTAAAATAATAGTGTGATTGCACATGTACTAGGATAGGTGGCAGTGGTGCTTTTATTTTTTTCATTATTTATATTTTCCTTTTAGTTCTTATTTTTTTATTTATGAGCAGACTTTGAAAGAATTTAAGAAGAATTTTTAGGTGTCCCGAGTGTTTTGTTTCTTCAATATTTGCTGGAAGATCTATAAAGATGAATAAGGATGACTTTGAAAAGTATCAAATGCATTTCTGCGAGCTCGGGTGAAAAATCATAGTGGGACATGTTGGTTTTATTTTTTTTGTCAATGCTTCATCAGAGTCATTTATCAGGAACAACACACCGTTCAGCGCCTAAGTCTGTTTTCTTTCAAGGCAAAATTAATACTACAATATGTGCATATATATTCTTGTTGATGAGACTGAGGTCGAGTTGGTGTTGACCTTTTCTGCGGAGCACCTTGCATTGATGCGGGGCTGCAGAGGCGGCGTTCCGCAACACCCGCGGCTCCCTTGCTCTCAACGATTTAATGACCCGCTCAATATCACAAACAATGTTATCAAGTACAAAATAATGACCGCCTCCCGCATCATTGATGTCGGAGATAATTGTTACCCAATTTGCATGAGAAATGTCGGACTCTCCGGCAAAAACATTCTTGTTGCTTTTATTTTCCTTGTTAAACGTTGCTCACACAATTAGGCACCGGGAGTTATATGACCTTCAAAAATATCAATCGAGATGTTATCGTGTGATCAGAGGCCAAAGGCAACGCGGGCGTGCATCTTGTAGCGGCATCGTTTCAGGCTTCACTGACTTTCGATAATGAGGCCAACATTCATAATAGGTTATATTATTAACCTTTGAGATGCGTGTTTATCTCCGCCACTGCAAAGCAATGCCACTGCAGTCCATTATCCCTCATTAGGTCGAACATTCTCGACCGAACGTAGGTTAGATCAAATTAATTGTGAAAAAGACAATCCGGACAACCCCTCTCTCACCCCACCCCACCCCACCCCAAACCCCCTTTAACTCTTTCCAATTTCATGAAGTCGCTGTAATTGATCTCGGACTGCCGCCCACTGGCTGGCGTCAATCCATCAGTGCTGTGCATGTAATGCACCCCCACCCTCCCCCACTAAGTGAGGCGCAACCTCGCCCGGCTCCTCGTGTCCGTCCCCCTTTCAAAGACGGATTAGATTGACCTCCTCCAAACACACAGCAGCCAGCCGGCTCCGGCGCAACAAGATGAAAAATCTACACAAAGGCTTTGCACAGCCAATTTGTGACATGCACCCATCCTCTGCACTTTGACTCGTATCGTGTCGCTGAAGAAATTTGTTTTCGTCCTTTACCTTACTAACCTGACTCAAATTGACAGTGAGCCATACAGCCATTTTTTTTTTTTTTTTTTACCAAAAATTATGTCGGTATTTTTTTCACATGTATTCATAAAATAACATTTTTCAATTTTGATTTCAGGTGCAGAAGTGGCAAAAACACTTCTTTGTGTTTTTTTTTAAACCACTCTAAAAACTGATTGAAAGATTTTTAAAAAATGTAGGGTTGAGTGTAGAATCTTTTTGTTCACACCCTTGAACCCGCCTCGGCATTCTTGGCTTCTTCCCGCATCCGTTTCGTTTTCTTTTCGCGCTCCTTCGCCACACCAGACGTGTCAATCAGAGCTCCGAGAAAGAGCACTCATCTCCCAGGGAGATTATATGTCATCAGAGGATGGGGGAATTTGCAAATCTCCTCTTGTGTGGCTGAGAGCTGGCGCCGTTGCCCATCTCCTCCTCGGTGATTAAAAGAAGAGATCGAGTGTGTTTGAGTCGGGCGCCGAGATGCTCATTACGATGCGCTCGCATGCGGTTGCAAACGGCCTCGGCCAGGCCCTGTAATCCCTGATGTGCTTAATGGGAGGCCAGCCGGACTCTTTTCGAATGCAAGAGGGTCGGTCCAATATTCCTGTTCATGATGAGTGAAGTATTATAAAAACCGGGATGATGCTGTAGCCTCTGTATTGAACGTTCCCGCAAGTATGACACCATTACTGCATATTGTGGATGCTGAATATTATTTATTGTTGGTATTCTAACTATTTTGAATCGGTTGGAAACTTTTTTTCAATTCTTGTTTCGATGGCAGAGTATTGAGCAGACTCATGCTGCCATTGTATCCTGCGGTGGGTTAGGATTAGATGCCATCAAGGTCCGCCTTTTTCTTTTCATTGTCAGCTTCTCTTGTGACAAGTGTTCTATTCTATTGAATTCTGCACAAAATATTTGTCTCAGAGGAGGTCAAGCGTTTGTTCATGTGTGTGCTCTTGCATCAACGTATAAGATTTTAGACACAATCATGAGCGTTTTCTTTCTTGGTTTGTTTGGCCTTGGTATAAGTATGACCTCAAGACCTCCTGATGCTGAACCGCTTGCTAGTTTTTGTCAACAGTTAGGCCTTGGCGGTGTGCCCTGGTCACATTCGTATTAAAACACTTATATTTTTTTGTACATGAAGAAATGTATTTAAGGAGCTACAAAGCAGACATCATTTGAATGCATGCCACAAAAATGTCAATCTCCCGATGAATGAACATAACTATCCAACTACCAAATTGAGAGAAAATTCATTTTTCGAGAATACATCTCCTCTCAGGAGAGAAACGCTGTTGCCTGAAATCCACTGGGCTGCCCCTTTTTAGCAATTAATTTGCTTAATACATTTTCAACCTCCGGCTTGCTTCCTCCTTGTTGCCGGGAGACTACGAGCACTATCACAGTCATTCATCCTGCATCCTGGGCTCTCTGCGGACGTCGCTTGTTGTGCGCTGACATACTGCTTGTCCTCTGCAGCTCCCGCATTAGCCAAACAATTACTCACACCACAAATAGGGCTGGGGCCGCTTGGGACTAATCTTAAGAGGAACACAATTAGGACTGGGTAGGAAATGGCGCCATTAAAATCTCAAACAAGAAAAGTTAGTGGACATTCAAAAAGAATATGTTGGTGTTTTCCACTGTGTTGGTGGTTGAGGTAGTTGACGCTGGTGGCTATGCTCCAGAGTTGGCATCAGTAGATGAAGAAGATTGCTCGATAAATATATGTTGGCAGTTTTAGCAGTGACTTTAAACCAGTATGAAGGAAATAACCATACACAGTAAGTTTTTTTTGCAATAAAAAAATTACCATGTCGAGTAAGACTTTCTTTTTTAACAATCTTTAGCCTAACCCTTAACCCTAACCCCAAACTCTACTTTCAAATCATAACCAGAATTTCAAACCCAAACTATAAACCCGACCCGTAACCCAAACTATAAACCTTACCCTAATTTCAAATCCTACTTTCTAACCTAAATCTTAATTTTATTGTTTTCAAAGAAGGGTTTTAAAGTAGTAGATGCTCCGGTCCAAGCTGTCATCTTTTCTTGCAATTGCAAATGGTGTGATGAGCAAAAAACCATGAGAGAGCCACTTTGAAGGCGTTTTGTCTTGTGCTCAGTTGAACACCAACGACAAGCGGAGAAGTGTCTTGAGAAACTCTTCTTCTGAGAGAGCGCCACATAAATCAACAAAACGAAAAATGAACTGAATTGGAATTGATTTGTATTCCAGAAATAAATGAAAGGGTGTGATACTTAGCCAATGACGACGCATTGTCCCATTAAAAGACGATTCTCGGGCGCACCCGGCGTCTCTCGGCTGTGGACAGGAATGAAATTTCCTCAGGTCTCTTCAAAGTTCATTAGGCGGGATTGCTGGAGCCGAGCCGAGCAACGTGTAAAGTATGATTATTCTTGACATTTGGAATGTTTTGCAGGAAAACACATCAAATAGCCAACATGCTGAAACGCAGCAATAACACGCCGTCAAGCAGAAACTTCCGTCCCGCTGACCTCTTCCCGGACCCATTTCACAGTCTAACAGATTGCTTTTCAGAAATGGACTGGAATTAGCTCTGACCCGGCGAGCTCACCGCCGGGGATGAGATGGACTCGTCGGTGGCCGCGCGCCAGGTGAAACCCGGAGAGGAGAGAGGGCGAGCCAAAGAGCCGTGTTCCAATAAATCACAATCTCGAGATGACTTTTATTCATCTATAAATCTCTTTAAGGCAGAGAAAAATGCTGCGGGACCAGCAGAGGCTTCTTGTAGGGAAGCAAAAGAGCAAGTCACTTCAGTGTACCGCAATGTTTTTCAACACGCTCAAAGTGTCATTTTGATGTTGGCCTGTGAGTCCATATTGCAATGCGGAGCGGTTCCTACCAATAATACGAGCCAAGATGGATGGAGACGGGAAAAGTCAAATGAGCGTTGATTAGCATGTGCTACTAATTGCACTTGTCAACCGCCCCGATTTGCATAAGCAATGGAATACACCGATGGGGATGTATTTCAGAAAACTGACCACCATTTCTGTGTTTTATTCGCCAACCCGGGATGAAGATCCTTTTTTCTTTTTTTTTTTTTTTGTCAGATACACTCAAATCTTTTGAACCAAGGTCCCCCAGGCAGCCAGGCACAATCTTGAGCACTTGGTCACATCTGCCACAAGTCCTGAATACGTCTCACTCTTTCTTATTTGATCTTTAAGAGCATTTTATGTCAAATTACATGTCGCTTTGTAATTATGTAAAGAACAGCGCGTTACTTGAATATGGAATTTGGTATATACTGTAAATGAAGCTACCTTTGCCTTGGAAAAGGTTTGAAAAACTCTAGTTATTTGTTTACACTCAAACTTCAGCTTGCAGCCAATACCGGTGACGTCATGCACACAATTTCAGGAACTCGGTGCTTCACAGTGGTTAGGGAGACTTCAATCTTGAAGCTCTTTCTCATTTAATAAAAAAACAAGTTATTCAAACAATTTGGAGCATAAAAAAACAGTGGTTGTCAGGTTTACCAGCACGATACACACAAAAGCATTCTTTCAAAAAAAAAAAAAAAAAGACCTCGAAATTGAAATGCCTTGAGTTAGACTTGAATCAAGTCTTGTGACTTGTATATTTAAATTCCAAGGATTCCACTTTGGATGCCATTCTGCAGCTACTTCAAGTACAAAGCGTCCATCCATCTTCAGGCGCTGTAAAGAAATCACTTTGCATTCAAACGCAACAGCTCATATGGACTTTACAAGCGTAGTAAAGACGATGATGTTTGCCTGAGGCGGAAGTGGTCAGTCGCCAAGCGGACGCCGAATACATCATAAAGCAGCTGTGGCATTTGAAATAAATGAAATGATGTGGAGGATATCTGCTAATAAATGGGATGCTTTATGGTAATTAGTGGAACCAAAAAGCCTCTTCGAAGTAGTTCACCATGTCAATTCAAGTTTGTTCAAAGTTTTGCTTTCAAAATGGCTTTTTTTTTAAACACTCCACTCTTAACATAAGAAAGACTAATGACCTGTTTGTCTTTGCCTCATAAGAGCACGGAGAGAATTATTTCACCCGCACTCGTGGGCCGACTCTAATAAAAATTAATGATGTACAAACACTGGTAATTAATTGCACGCCACATCGGCTCCTGCACCGCCATCTTAGTCGGCGGAGTAAAAAAAAAAAAAAAAAAGTCCAGTTTTCACTCAACCTTCTTTTGGATGACGGGAATGCAATGACATTGTCATTATCTGCAACTTCTTAAGGGTAGAGAAGCTGAAATTTAAGTCAAAGTCTGCTTTATTGTCAATTTGACAAACAAAATACACAGTACAAAAAGTAAAAACAAGAAGGCACATACAATGAATGAATAAGAGCAATGACTAAATAATAAATAAATAAATAAATAAATAAATAAGAGCAACATGGTTGAAATGGAGCAATTAACCACATGATTCTGTGACAACCTTGGCAATGGCACTGTGTATTTGTGAGTGCGAGTGAAACAATCGAAACATTTCATTCCATGATTATACAATCGTGAGCAAAATAACAGAAATTAAAAATCTTTGAAATGCTAAATACATGCAGTGTGCTAACCATATTCCAGTTGCTGTCTTTCATTGCTTGTGTGTGACTGTGTGTTTGGCTTGCTGTGACAGCTGTCTCTGCCGGGCTCCCATCCCACTACTCACCTAAACACACCGCAATAAAACAACAAAGCCTGCAACAATGAGATGGTTCCACGTGGAGAACATGTGCGACCTTCTTGCCACAGGCCTTCCGACCACTTAAACGTTAACACAGCAGCTTAGCAAAGGCACACATTCCTGAGCAAAATTTAACAAAATAAATCTTTTTTTTTTTCTTCATTTTATTACATCTGCATTGTGATTATTCGCCGTGGTGCGTAGTTGTAAATATTACAGGGGACTTCGTCAATGAGGCAGTAATTGGCCTTGAGGGCGTTTTCGCTCTGAGATTTACAGTGTTGACTCAGTGCACGAGACGGAGAGAGATAATGACCGAGAGGCAAGTTCTACCTTCAGCGCCATCTGTCTGGAACACCGCTGCGCTACGCCCGAGGGTGCGCTTGTTTTAGTGTAAAACCGGTGCCGATCAAAATCAACATCAAAGCAAAAAATAGAAGGCTGCAAATGAGTTCAAAGTTAAATATAACTGAACTGCACTTTGGCAGTGAAACTTTCACGTACCACTATGGGAGACCTTCTCATTTCCATCCATGCATTATCTAAGCCCATCCTCATGAGTCACGGGAGCCCTTGTACAACACTTTGAAATCACAGCTTGAATTGAGTTGACTTGTCATTTGGCCTCTCCGATTTTGCGTGATGAACAAAATTCAAATGGGTTAGACGGGACTATAGTTGAAAATAAAAGCGTCTAAAAAGAAAGCCATTCTTCTCTGAATTGATGACGTAAGTTGGTGGAAGACAAGAACAATTAAATGCAATTACTTCAACAAAGCCATAATCCGGAGAATCACAAGTTATGTCTTTTAATGAAGGCATGCTCATTTGGGAGCTTTGTGTTGAATCTCAGACTGCTCTCTCTTATTCTTCTTACCATCGACATGACCATTAAAATGTCAACGCAAGACAAAGGTCAACTAAGACGCAGGTAATTGTTCTTGAATTTGTTCCCCATTCTCAGCTATTTCAAAATCGGTTTACTTCTAAGAGCAACTGGAAGACAAATGTAACCCGAAATTACTTTTGAAGATGTTTATTTTTTCATCATTTCAGATGGTTTCCATAAGAGTCTGTGACACGATTTCATTCAAGTACTTAACATAATTTCCACATAGGAAGGGAAGAGCTGAGATTTGAACCGCGGTCCTCAGAACCATTGATGATCTTAATTAATTATGCTTTCTTCACTTGAGAGAAGGTCATGATCATTTTTGTTTAGGTCAGGTGTATTTTATTCATGCCTGACAAATTGCTTTCATGTACAAAATGGAAGGCATGCATACACAGCATTTTAGACAAATGCCTATCTCAAATTATACACAATGAATCTTACATTATATTGATCTGATGGATCAATAGAAAAAAAAGTTCTATTATTAATCCTCAATCACAGCAACATGGATGTCGGTGCGGTTTAAAATCTGCACACAGCAAGCTCCACTGTCTGTTACTTGGCTGTTGACATTATTTGTCTTTTCCTGATCTGAGCTAACAAGCTCCTAAATGCTATTTGCTCACAACGATATTACGGCCAAATATTGCCCAGATGTAAAAACAAAGTGATGGCCCCCAACTCTTTGGCATTAAAAACATTGCATGTTTTTAAATCTGGAGATGTCCACAGCTTTCCACTTTTTCCACGGTTAGAAACAAAGACTAGCAAAAGCTTGGTGAAGTTTTATCACAACACATTGTATAGAAAAAATCATTTCTACCTGAGTTTGGTACAAGTCCTCATGTGACCTTTGCAATGTGCAGAAAACATTAATTTTACATGTGGAATACAAATCGACCCCAAAGGCATTTTGAGGTGTGTTTACCTTCTGCTACACTCCATCATTGTGCACGCTGCATAAATGAGCAAGGGTCGAATTTATGGTGTGCATTGTGCTTGTTTATGTATGCAAAAAATATGGTATGTCCAGATGTATTTATGCAACAGTGCTGAAATATTGCAAAGGCATAATGACTGCGGGTGCTGGAGCTATATGTGACATTTTGGGAGGTAAAAAAAAAAAGCTTTGTTTTTAGCATTTAGCCAACAATATTTTTCGAGCGCACTTTTCTTTTTAAATAAATTCTAATCATAGTGAGGCTGAGTGACACACTCACTAATTAGAGCTCCGGCGGCGTTAACGGGCAGGGGGCAAAACTGTCTCATTTTGACAATGATGGAAGATGAATGAGAAGCTTGTTTGCAGACAAAATGTGACTAAATGCGGCCGAGTGAGGGAGGAAAGGCCCCGTCGCTTGCCCGTGGCACACGCTGACTCATGGTCACTTCTCCACTTTGGCGTTGGTTACGTCACCTGACTGGAGGTTATGTGACGACATTGTCTTTTGCGAGGTGCACAGGGTCCTGATGGCCGTGCCGCTGGTGACATTTACTTGGCTGTTGTGTTGCATTGTGCTGAGCCAAAAGTTCATGTTAATTGTCGCTGTTTGGAAGAGACACGGAAAGGAACACGCTCATTCATAAAAGTCGCTAGCTTGACAGCAGTGAAATGAAAATAACACAGATCCGTTTGCTATTAAGTCTCGAAAACATTCTTGGAATATTAAGACCTTTGAAAAACAAATACTTTTTATGAAAAGCATATATATGTCAGATTTTACCTTGATTTGGACAATATTTTTTCTCTTAAAAATATGACTTTTTCACGCAAAATAATATATTTTTCTTAACTCCTTGGTAGAACTATTCATTTGTTTTGATACACAGGTGCTATACAGCTGAATTTCAAGTGGAACCAATTTGATTCAGTACAGCTGAGTTTGAGAAGGTCTAATGCACGATGATTTTTTTGTTGACATTTTGCATCTAAGAACTTGCTTGTGAGCTGCTCCATAAAACCATATATATTCTTAGTAATGCAAGAGAGGTTACCATAGTGTAGTGGTTGGTACTCTGCACTCTCACTGTAGTGACCCGGGTTCAACTCCCTGTGAGACCTCAAAT
Source organism: Syngnathus scovelli (assembly GCF_024217435.2). Lineage (NCBI taxonomy): Eukaryota > Metazoa > Chordata > Actinopteri > Syngnathiformes > Syngnathidae > Syngnathus > Syngnathus scovelli. The sequence goes on along the minus strand of NC_090857.1, from coordinate 2,925,365 downwards.
ATTTTACAAAAATTTCCAACACGGTTTCTCGTGAGGTACCCCAATATATGTGACCCGGGTTCGAATCCCAGTGAAACCTCAAATATTTTTATATTCATAGAAAAATTTGCAACACAGTTGCTCGTGTGTTGCCCCATATAGCGATATTTGCTTGTGAGCTGCTCCATAAAACCATACATGTCCCTTGCACTAAGAGCAAGGCTTCCATAGGGTAGTGGTTAGTGCTCTGGGCTTTCACCACAGCGACCCAGGTTCGAATCTCTGTGGGACTCAAAAAAATTTATCATAGAAAATTTGCAACACAGTTGCTCGTGTTTTATTATTACTTTCAAATAAACATTTATGTGAAAACTTGTCTGGTGTTT